>NC_091119.1:29262891-29975391 GCF_040183065.1 Periplaneta americana
CATCCATCCATCCATCCATCCATCCATCCATCCATCCATCCATCCATCCATCCATCCATCCATCCATCCATCCATCTATCATAGGGCTTACATTTTATATAGTGTTCTTAACTCGCTTAAAATCTTACGTTACTTTCTGATTCCTTCTTATATAGGCCTACATATTTCTCTTCGCATATGTAGCTATTTTCGTGTTTTATATTGTTATTCTATCGAAATTGATATAGCTATCTTACAGTTGTTGAAGAAGACGTTATTTTCTTGTACACCCCTATCCGTTATGCCGACTCAGAAGGGAATTCTGTTAACGAAGCAACCAATCAGAAGCCGTGTCTCGTTGCTGTCCCATCCAGCCGGTACCACTTCCAACTTTTTACTTCGTCTGCTTGGTTTGGAGTTGAAAACTTTGCAATTATGGTGAAAAAGAAGACGAGGAAGTCCCTCTGAATTAATCATCAGCTTTACATCTACTGCTCCACTTCTTCTAATTTGAAATCAGTGGGAAAATGACTAAATTAAAATGCCATATTTTGTTCACCTCCAGGAATTATTTATCTCAGATGATATCATTAAATTAAATCAGGGAGTTTCTTGGGTACTTTCACTTTTACTACATTTAATTTCTTATACTTTTTCCTTCGTCTCTTCTGTAGCTTTCTTAAACGCACCCTTAACAGTTCGTGGAAACAAATGAATATAAATTCCATTTAACTTTTCCAACATAGACCTATAAGTAAGTTATATGAACATTACCTCTTCGTAATTTATTTGTACAGGATGGATATGAAATCTGTATACACCAACTTCTCTTGCTCTTTACCTCATGTTTCTTCTCATCTACGTATTTCGTTTTGCTCTATTTCCATCTTCTTTTGTTCCGTTTCCCTTCATTTTCTTCTTTTTCCCATTTTCTGCTCATGTCATTAACTGCCTTCTCCCCTTTCATTCCTCAAGTTATTTTCTTTCCTTTGCTCGCCTTTTCTGCCATATTTTATTTTCACTACTTTCCTCAACGTCTTCACTTCAGTTTTCTTTCTAATATCCTTCTATTAATTTTCCTTTTAATTTCCATATTAATGCTTTTCTTCTTACCTTCTTTTCATCACTTTATTTTTCTCTTTATACAGTAACTTCTCTCTCATCCGGATAGTAGGGTAGGTAATTATTATTGGCTACTCACAGTACAGTACGTGCCTTCTTCCTCCCCGCCATGTACTTTTTCCCTCCCTCTATTTGCAACCCCGTCGTGCTTTCAGTAAATCACAGGTTGTGTGTGGAAGAAGTTCACTATGCTTTCTAAGACATTTACTGATAAACGCTCGAAGTTTAGTTATTTTTTAAAAGGCAAATTGGATATTTTGAAGCGGCTGGATGAAGGGGAAACTATTTCTGGTATCCCAAGAAGTACAATTCATGACTGGAAGCGTAGTCGGGCTGCATTGGAAGAATATTGTGCATCCAGGAGCTCTAATGACAAGCGCCGTACATTGAAGCAGCCTAGTGTTTTCAAATACGATGAGGAACTGTTTCTATGGCTTCAAGAACAAAGAAGGAAAGGTTAGATAGATAGATAAGTACATTTATTGATGCATAATAAATTATACAAACTCATGTACACAAGATCCTTCGCACGAGCTCACACAGCCATTCGTGCTGTAACTATGCACAGTTTGAATCTTCAAAACGAAAATAATGCCTACTAATAATAAAATAGTGAAACAACAGTTATCATTATTACTACCGTTATCATTGATTACCACTATTATAACTAATCTAACTTTATACCAAATTTCACAAAAATAATACAAATAAAATAAAAGGGAGATATGAAAAACACACACGCACAGTGACATACACACACACACACACACACACACACATATATATATATATATATATATATATATACAGTATAAACAATTCAATTTCTTGTTGAAGCTGCACCAAATAATCCAAATAATAAATATAAAGGTAATACAGTATATAAATAACAACATACACACGTAATAAAATACAAAAGACACAGTAAAAAAAATCCCCTAATTATATCATTCGCTCAATGTTAATATTACTCATTGCAACACTAATAAATATTTCCCTTATCCATCGGCTCCCTCCCCCTTGGCCAATTCCACCCTCAACTGTCGAACTTTTGCCATAAATTTTCCCACACTGTCACAGGATTTAACGTTATTTAATACAGCGTTTGTCGCCAAGTGCCCCCTGCTAGATGTAATGAAGGACTCTGGCAGGAATCGTTTCCTCAGAGCTTCTGTGGCTTCACACTCCGACAAAATGTGGTGTGATGTCTCGCCTCTACCGCAAAGAGGACATATTCTCGCCCCCTCTTCGTTGACGATTTTAAGTGCCCTCCAGGCTCCTAGACGAAACCAGATTAAACCCAGTATACCATCTTTGCTACCTCCATAGAGATATAGTTCGGCGCCCCAATTTGTTTTGATCATCGATTGGATCTCCAGAGCAACCTTATCCCTACATTCCCCTTCTGTTATTTGCCTATCTATATCCTTCAGGCGTTTCTTGACTTTCCGCCAGACATTTCGCTTGTTCCTGCAATCTTCCGCGATTATAAATCCCATGCCTATTTCCTCCAACCCTCTGCGTAATCTACCTGCCCAGGTTACTTGGTCTCTCCTCTCGAGTTGCTCCCTATAACAGACCGCTCTAATAAGAGACTGATCTCCATGCACAATCCTCAAGTAGTACTTTAAAACTTTTATCTTGCATTCTATTGAGTCTCTATGGCGTCCGAATTCTCTTAGGATTCCGCTGTTAGCCGTTCCCCTCCCCACTCCCGCTATCCGTTTTAAAAAGTCGCTTTGTACCTGGTTAAGCTTTTCCGTTCTTCCCCAACCCCAAATTTCTGCCCCATGGTACTCCAATATCTGGCCCGATTCTGAAAGAGAAAGCGCTTGATATATTCTTAAGAAACATGGAGGCGATAATTTCTCTGCTAGTGATGGGTGGTTGTCAATATGGAGGGAAAAGTATGGTGTTCGTCCGCTTTCAATTTGTGGAGAGAGGATGTCAGCTGATACCGTTGCAGCTGAAGAATATGAAACTACATTCCGAGATTTGGTGAATAAACTATAATTATCTCTCCAGCAGATATACAATTGTGACGAAACCGGTTTAAATATCAAATGTTTACCGAAAAGACCTTTAGAATCTACATCATACAAAACTGCGCCTGGTTTCAAAATCCAAAAAGAACGTGTGACTGTATTAGCTTCCTACAATGCATCAGGAACAAATAAGCTTCCCTTGATGTTAATTGGAATAAATTAAAAAATATACTGATTGTAACTATTGTAATCCGTAATTTAATTACTGTATTATTCAAATGTTCACAAATATTTTCTTATCATATTTACTCATATCAATTATGCAGATGATGGAGGGATAGTTAACTAATTTCCGTACCGTCTTGCAGTAAGGCGTGGCCTATGAAATCACGTGCATGCCGAACGACGAAGCGGACGGACGACATAGCAACGGATCACAGAGAATTTACTGTACTTCCTTGTTCTTCTTCAAGTACTTCCATTCTTTTACCTCCTTTTTCTCATATTTCTTGCTTTTCCCCATCTTTTTCTCATCCTTTTCTTTGTCGTTTTATCTTCCTTCCCTCGCGTCGTCACGCAATAGAAGGAAACTGAGGAAAGAAAAAATGAGTAATAGTTAGGGAAAGAGAAATTGAAAGGAAACGTAACGAGAAGATAATAACCTAAGATGTTGATAAAGCGTCGTAAAATAACATACTAAAAAAATAAAATAAACGTGCTTATGATGACAAATTAAATTTTGAGACTCAAGTTTCATTTCTTCGGATATTGCGCGACACGCCAATTCGTGTCTTAAATTCTGCGTCATGTCCGCTTCTGTTGAATAGAAATTTCACCACAGTCTAGTATAATATGTAGTCGCGAAGCTCAATACGTAGTAAATATGCAAACATTAGATAGTTGCTCACCACTAGGATCGCTAATATCGCCTCATTACAGGCAAAGTAAAATAGTACCGTCATAGTCTACTGTTTCTAGCACCCTCAAAACTCAAGCTTCGTGACTGTATATAGTAGGCTGTGATTTCACTGTGAGTTCTGGGTTTCAAATTGCAATTTCCGTCATGATAGGCGTCACATGACGTTGTATCAGGGAGTATCTGTGAAGCAGTGTGTGACGTAAGGCAAAACATTATGCATTCTCTTGTTCGTCTTTGCACAAGCTGCCAGGAATCGATATTTGATTGCCTGCCACACAAAAGTATGTTAACTAACTGGGCGAGCGACCACAGAAGACAAAGCTGACCGCACATCCCCTGTAATTACAATGCCGTGTTTGAATAGCTGTAGCTACTTGGTAATTTCATACCGGACCAGAAAAAGGAGCAATGAAATTACTGTTTTCATTAAAATTCAAGAGATCTCTTTATTGCTTCAGCTTGTTTGTAAATCGGAGTGGCTACTCTGATGTTACCCTGTGGGCTACCTTACTGTTTCACGTGACAGCCACTGTCAAGTCTGTAACATTTTATTGGAGAGAATTCAAGTTACAGTCATCTGTGGTAACTTTGTATCACTTCTACCATACTTTTAAACTTACGTAAAATAGTGTCTATTGAAATTGATGCTGAAAAGTAAATCATTTAAGAAAACTATTTAGTTTATAGATTAATACATAATCAACATCAAAAATCATTATTACTATTTCATACGAGAAAAATTCGTACCTTTCACCGGGAATCGAACCCAGGACCTCTCAACTCTGCGCGCTGAGCGCTCTTTCCAACTGAGCTATGCCGAGACGCGATCCACGGCGCTGGCCGAACTACTCTCGTAAATAGTAGCCGTGTAGTATTAAATGAGGTGGGCGAGACCTCATACAAAATGAATATATAATGTATTAACTGTTAGCAGTTGTCACGAACTGATGTTGAATATGGCCACAAAGTCATTTAAATATGCGCCCCTGCATATATGACTTGTATCGTCTCAAATGCAGGTAGTAAGGCCGTAAAAGCATTACGATAGGAGTTCAGCCGGCGCCATGGATCGTGTCCCGGCATAGCTCAGTTGGAAAGAGCGCTCAGCGCGCAGAGCTGAGAGGTCCTGGGTTCAATTCCCGGTGCCGGTACGAATTTTTCTCGTATTAAATAGTAATAATACATATTGGCTACTTCATAGTAGCCGTGTAGTATTCAATGAGGTGGGCGAGACCTCATACAAAATGAAATGTGATTATCAAAAATCATATTGTAACTTTTTTTATTCTGTTGTAACCACCACACACCCGTCAACAATGCACTTTTTTTTTCTTAATAATTCACCCTACATCGATGGGTATTCCACTCAACACAGCAACACAAAAGTCGTTATTGGACTCCACACGACGACAATGACAATGCACGACGTGTATTATTGAGAAGAACAACAATGTACTCCTATTTATTTATTTATTTATTTATTTATTTATTTATTTATTTATTTCATTCCAAAGACTGTACAACGCAGCATAAGAAAATGTCATGAGCAATATGTTCATAAATTACATACAAGGAAATAATCACATTATATAATATCATGTGGACAATTCTCCTTAAAAGTTATGCAGTATAGAGTTAAAATACTCACCAATATTATATAGTGACAAGTCTATTAATTTATTTTTAATTTCTTTCTTAAAAAGCCTCAAGCTTAAATGTCTAATATTGCCGGGTAAAACATTATATAACTTTTTACAAATCTCTACAAAGCTGCTATTAGTAGTAGTGTAATTACACTGTCCTTTTCTTATATCATTTTTATGCCTTGTAGAATAGCTATGCACTGAGCTATTTGTAGTGAAATTATTAATAATTGTTTGTACATACATTAAACAACTTAAAATATACAAAGAAGGTACAGTTAAAATTTCAAGTCTCCGAAATAAAGGTTTACAATGTGTACGGTTATCAACATTACAAATTATTCTTACTGCCCTCTTTTGTAGTTTCAATAACTTTCAATTAATGTTCACAATGCACTATGTGCAGAACAAAACTGTCAGATCTCAGTTGACAATTCGCTTGCTTTGGCTAGTTCTTCTAGCTCATTGTTCAAGTTCATTGCAAGTCGAACTCCGGTTTTCCGGATTGTGTCGCAATCGCCTGGTGGACGCTGCCACAGTTATGGACTCACTCACTCATTCCTCCGGTCTTCCGGATGCGTTCCACTGCACGTCGAACCCGGTCTTCGGTCTTCCAGATGCTCTCGAAGGCTGGTATTAACATTTACTTACTTACTTACAAATGGCTTTTAAGGAACCCGAAGGTTCATTGCCGCCCTCACATAAGCCCGCCAGCGGTCCCTATCCTGTGCAAGATTAATCCAGTCTCTATCATCATACCCCACCTCCCTCAAATCCATTTTAATATTATCCTCCCATCTACGTCTCGGCCTCCCTAAAGGTCTTTTTCCCTCCGGTCTCCCAACTAACACTCTATATGCATTTCTGGATTCGCCCATACGTGCTACATGCCCTGCCCATCTCAAACGTCTGGATTTCAAGTTCCTAATTATGTCAGGTGAAGTATACAATGCGTGCAGTTCTGTGTTGTGTAACTTTCTCCATTCTCCTGTAACTTCATCCCGCTTAGCCCCAAATATTTTCCTAAGCACCTTATTCTCAAACACCCTTAACCTGTGTTCCTCTCTCAGAGTGAGAGTCCAAGTTTCACAGCCATATAGAACAACCGGTAATATAACTGTTTTATAAATTCTAACTTTCAGATTTTTGGACAGCAGACTGGATGATAAGAGCTTCTCAACCGAATAATAACAGGCATTTCCCATATTTATTCTGCGTTTAATTTCCTCCCGAGTGTCATTTACATTTGTTACTGTTGCTCCAAGATATTTGAATTTTTCCACCTCTTCGAAGGATAAATCTCCAATTTTTATATTTCCATTTCGTACAATATTCCCGTCACGAGACATAATCATATACTTTGTCTTTTCGGGATTTACTTCCAAACTGATCGCTTTACTTGCTTCAAGTAAAATTTCCGTGTTTTCCCTAACCGTTTGTGTATTTTCTCCTAACATATTCACGTCATCTGCATAGACAAGAAGCTGATGTAGCCCGTTCAATTCCAAACCCTGCCTGTTATCCTGAACTTTCCTAATGGCATATTCTAAAGCGAAGTTAAAAAGTAAAGGTGATAGTGCATCTCCCTGCTTTAGCCCGCAGTGAATTGGAAAAGGATCAGATAGAAACTGACCTATACGGACTCTGCTGTATGTTTCACTGAGACACATTTTAATTAATCGAACTAGTTTCTTGGGAATACCAAATTCAATAAGAATATCATATAATACTTCCTTCTTAACCGAGTCATATGCCTTTTTGAAATCTATGAATAACTGATGTACTGTACCCTTATACTCCCATTTTTTCTCCATTATCTGCCGAATACAAAAAATCTGATCAATAGTCGATCTATTACGCCGAAAACCGCACTGATGATCCCCAATAATTTCATTTACGTACGGAGTTAATCTCCTCAAAAGAATATTGGACAAAATTTTGTACGACGTCAACAAAAGTGATATTCCTCGAAAGTTACCACAGTTCGTTTTGTCCCCCTTTTTAAAAATAGGTACAATTATGGACTCCTTCCATTGTTCTGGTACAATTTCCTTTTCCCAAATAGCAAGTACAAGTTTATAAATTTCGCTATATAATGCACTTCCACCCTCTTGTATTAATTCTGCTGGAATTTGATCGATACCTGGAGACTTGTACTTTTTCAGATTTTCTATCGCAATTTCGACTTCTGAAATCGTGGGTTCGGGTATAAATGGCTCAGCAGTTTGTATTTCAATATCGTCCCGATCATTTCTATTTGGCCTATGTACATTTAGTAGTTGCGCAAAATAGTTTTTCCATCTGTTTAGGATTGATGAAGAGTCTGCAAGCAAGTCACCATTCTCATCCTTGATCACGTTTACCCTTGACTGATATCCGTTCTTAAATTCCTTTATACCCTTATATAAATCTCGAATGTTTTTATTCTTACTATTTGTTTCTACCTCATTCAGTTTTTCCTTCAAGTAACCTCTCTTTTTATTCCTAAGTGTACGACTTGCTTCCCGTCTTTCATTGAAATAATTATCTCTATTCTCCTCAACTGGATCCTGTAAGAATTTCAATTTTGCCTGTTTCCTTCTTTCTACTACCATGCAACAATCTTCATCAAACCACGGTTTCTTTTTCTTAGTTTCATAATAACCTATGCTCTGCTCAGCTGCAATTTTGATACTATCTCTGATATTTTCCCACACGCTATTAACATCTAATTCTTTCTCAACTTCGTAGGAACTTTCTAAAGTGGCAAACCTATTCGAAATTTCGACCTGATAATTTTGCTTAGCTTCCTCGTCCTTTAATTTCAAAATATTGAATTTAGTAATATTAACTTGTTGCTCTACTCGCTTGGCTACTGATAATCTTTCTCTTAATTCTCCAATCACCAAATAATGGTCAGAATTACAGTCTGCACCTCTGAAAGTTCGAATATCTACTATACTAGTATGTCTCCGTTTATCTATCAAGACGTGATCTATTTGGTTGTGTGTCAATCCATCTGGAGAAGTCCAAGTATATTTATGTATATCCTTATGGGGGAATGTTGTACTTTTGACAATTAAATTTTTCGATGTGGCAAAGTTGACTAATCTAACTCCATTGTCACTACTAATTGCGTGTAGGCTCTCTTTTCCAATAGTTGGTCTAAAAATATCCTCCCGTCCTACTTTAGCGTTGAAATCCCCCAATAAAATTTTCATATGATATCTAGGGAACTGATCAAAAGTATGTTCCAATTCCTCATAGAAGCTATCCTTTATATAGTCGTCTTTCTCTTCTGTAGGGGCGTGAGCATTTATAACTATGATGTCGCACCATCTACCCTTAAGTACTAAATATGATAACCTGTCACTGATAAATTCGACCTTTTTTACTGCTAATTTTATTCTTTTATGTACAAAGAATCCTGTTCCTAATTGGTGATTATTGTTTCCTTCCCCATAATACAACAAGTAATCTCCTATTTGTGATATGCCATTCCCATCTAACCTAACCTCTTGTACTCCCACAAAGTCTATTCTATATCTAGCTAGTTCTTTTGCTACTAATGTTACCCCTCCTGTTCTATAAAGACTAGTTACGTTCCAAGTGCCAAATCTCAAAACCTTATTCCTTTGCTGTGGTCGTGCCAGAGAATCAGTCCTATTCCGAGGCTTACTGTAGGAATTCGTAACAAGCTGTTTTTTACGGTGATGGGTTGTTAGCCCTTCGCCCAACCCGCAAGCTGGAGGACCACCCCTTATCGGCTGTCCACGACTGCTTATTCAATATATTCGCAGCTACCCTCCATATCTGGAGGCCGTCTCCTCTATCCGCAACCTGAGGACGCGCCATGCCGTGGTGATAGGGACCCACCATACATGGTGGTATTAACATTTACAATAATAAAATTGTAACGGTAGGATACAATTATATACTTATAATACAAAGTTGAAAATCGTTCATAAACCAGCTGCTATAAACATAATGCAATATTTAACCACCTGGAGCCTTAAATATTCTTCAGTGACCGAACATAATACAGTAGTAGAAAGCAAAGCATAGAGATCGTACGTTATGGGTATGGCCTCAGTTCAAACACAGTCTAGTATATACAGTCACGAAGCATGAGTTGTGAGGGTGCTAGGAACAATTGACTGTGCCGGTACTATTTCGCATTGTCTGTAATGAGGCGATATTAGCGATCCTAGTGGTTAGCAACTATCTATGGATGCATAATTACTACGTATTGAGCTTCGTGACTGTATATACTAGACTGTGGTTCAAAGATATCACACTTAGGAAGTGGGAAATTAAATCTTCTAGTAAAATTGGAAACTGATACAAAGTTACACTAACAGGTACAGAATAATCTCAGAAGACTGTGCCGACCTTTATAGTTGTAGCGGTTAAGATATGGAGCCTTTGGCAATGTGGAAAGACTGCGGTCGTATGTTCGAATCCTACCTCGGAGACATATTTGTTAATGTAATTAATGACCCGTGTTATCTCAGGTGCATGTCCGGTGTCATTGCTGAAATTACACCACGGGAGTCCCTTGCAGCTGTTTGTATGTCTGATGTTAGCTTAAAAAATAGCTTTCCACTTTACGGCTGTAAGAGGTTTGAGTAAAAAAGATTATTTTATATCAGTAGGCCTATATTTTTGGTTTATTTTATGACCCTTTATCAACTGCTATGGTTATCTAGCCAGCAAAATGAGTCCAAGCTCCATGTCTACATTGTTCTAAAACAGGCGTGGCGAAAATGTGATCGTGCGCCGAGCCACTGTGTAACCTGCAACATGCATAGCACCTATGGAGGGAGGCGGACACCCGAAGGGGAAGTGAAGCAAATGTCTGACTTATTAACGGATTTCATTTTCCTTACGTCAAGCACTTAAATATAATTTTATACAGTATAAGGTTACGAACTAATGTTTAGTACTTGTAACGAAGAAAGAAGTGAACAATGAAACATAGGACACATTATCGCAACCTAAAATTAACTGTCTTCAGAATGTTTCTGGGACAGAGTTTCAAAATCAGGAATGATGTCACTTACTGCCAGTCGTAGTTGATCACGAAGGTATTTGTCTGTCAGTCGTGATCTAAATTTGGTTTTTACTATTTTCATTGTTAAAAATAATTTTTCACAAACGTAATTTGTAGTGAACATGGCTTCAAAAGAGAAACGAAGCTTCGGATATTTATTTTTTGGCAAAGTTTTGAAAAGTTCAACATTTGTCAAGTCCTTACATCTAGCTTTCATTTAACATCACATTGTAAATCTGTGAGTTTAAATTGAAGATCTAACCGCATTATTCGTACATCTGCTGAAAAAGGATGGACGTACAGAGATAATAATAATAATAATAATAATAACACTAATAATAATAATAATAATAACACTTAACCTTTTAATGTTTCATAAGTGGCATGTAGTATAATGCCGTTTTGTTATGCAACCGTTTTCCTCGTAATACTTGTGAACAAATCATACAGTTAATATTCTCATCATATTGGCAGCAAAAAAATGCGTCCTCCCATCCTACTTGAAACTTTTGTTTTTGTACAAGTACATGTATTCGAGAGAGACATTGCGACGATACGCCACTCGCAGATCAGAGACAAATACAAATGGAACGGAGTTTGACTCCAGTGAGTGAGAGGGTGGGGGTTGTGGGAGCTAGAAAGCAAGAGAAACCATTGCGAGCCACAATGTGCTCGTGAGTCAGATATTCGCCAGTGCTGTTCTAAAACTTTGACATATTGCTTTTCCAAAACTTAGTTTTTCAACTTAAGCTATTATTACACCCAGCGCCTCAATTATGAATACGTTTGCATTGTTCAACTACACAATGATCCCTAAATTGATTTTCAGTTGTAACTGTAATAGAACATTGTTCTCTTTATAAGTTCGTTATATTATAAAGTTGAGCACGAATAACCGGTCAGTCTCATCTTGCCAGTCATTTACAAGCTCCTGGTCTGAAACCATTCTTTCTCCTATACTGGATCTATTTTTCCTCTTATACTCAGTCATTCCATTACTTCATTTTCACTTTCATTATGTCGCATTAATTAATTCAGGTGAACGAGTCCACATCTGTGGAGTAACGGTTAGCGCGTCTAGCCGCGAAACCAGGTGGCCCGGGTTCGATTCCCGGTCGGGGCAAGTTACGTTGTTGAGGCTTTTTTCCGGGGTTAACCCAATATGAGCAAATGCTGGGTAACTTTCGGTGCTGGACCCCGGACTCATTTCACCGGCATTATCACCTTCATATCATTCAGACGCTAAATAACCTTAGATGTTGATAAAGCGTCGTAAAATAACCAACTAAAAAAAAAGTGAACGTTTAATCTCAGACTAAGCGAGATAAGGCGGGCCGGTTATTCTTGCCCAGCTCTGTACTTTCCCATTACACAAATTATAAGATGAAGCAGAGGATTAGAAACAATTAGAGCCAAAATCGTGTTGAATGGAAGCAAATACACTAGCAAAGAAACAAGATTAAAATTTTATAAAGTTATGGCAGTTCCTGTGTTGCTGTACGGCTCTGAATTCTGGACTCTTACTAAATCCGAAGAAAAAAGAATCGAGGTGATAGAAATGAGATTTTTGAGGTGTATAGCAGGCTATACTCTCTTAGACAAGAAACGCAATGAAGACATCAGACTAGAACTGAATATATTCAATTTAATTGAAAAACTCATAGAATATAGGAATAATTGGAAGCAACACGTTGAAAGAATGACTCAAGACCGTATTCGTTAATTAATATTCGATTACAGACCAACTGGTAAACGAAATATAGGTAGACCCAGGAAAAGATGGCTTCAACAATTTTAAAATTTATATACTTCATGAGACCGGAACGAGCTAAACAAAGCTTAAACCATGTGGCTGATGATAAGAGGAAGCATTGTGATCCTGTAAAAGGTCGACATAAAAAGTTTCGCAGGGCTCACATTTTCAGCACCACTGGTACCGAAATATTGTGGAAGGGGTGAACTGTATCACATTTAGGGGAAACTCGGAAAATTTGGCAATATGAGAAATTTGGAAATATTATTGTATTTCTTATATTGCCAAATTTCCTCCAGAGTTTTAAGAAGTTCAATGACACGATCATAGAGTGCAACATCTGAGAGTACTTTTAGTTTTCGTTTAATTCGAATCCGCGCATTATAGTGGCAGATATTGTTACTAATAGAAAAAAGTGTTGAATACTTCCTTTTGACGTGGTGGTTGTGTGGGCGTGTGTATTCAAAGACGGAAGAAAAGTGTTGTTCATTACCTACGTTTGTTTGTGCATTACATGTCAAAAGCTGAGATTCCATATTATAAGATAAACCATTTATATAATTAATATTTTCTGTCAATAACTCATCAGGCCTTAGCTCGTTTTATGTTCTTCTTAGCAAAAAAATGTCTTCTATAGGGTAGTGTGAATTAGCCATTTTCCTTTATAGTGATATATTGCTGCTTTCTTTGAACAAGAATGTATACTCGATGGTAAAATTTAAGAGTAGGAACGTATGAGGGATTTTTACAGTCTTCAATGCAACACTGTGTGTGGTGTGTTGCAGATATGCCAATGGAACGAGGACATAATTCTGAAAAATATTCCAAAGATGATTTGGGGGCTGCGGTAGGGAGTGTTTTGAAAGTTAGATGGTCGAATTATAGGGCTTCTAAGAAGTACAATGTGCCCTTTAACAACTTAAAGAGGTTTCTGTATGCATCCTCAGGACCCGATGACGTTGTCTTTCCCAAGAAAGGAAGACCCCTAGCTCTAATCGTTGAGGAAGAGCAAAAACTGGTGACACATGCAATCAAAATGCAAGAACTTGGGTTTGGGCTATCGACAAAAGAAATTAGAAGACAAGTCTTCAATATAATTAATAAGAGCGGTCGGAAAATTACATTCAATTTTTTTTTCTTGCTTTTGTTTTCTGTTTATGGTATTTAGTGATTTCTTGTCCCAGTAAATTAAGTCTTATAAACCTTGTACCACTGTTTTATTTTGAAAAAAAAAAACATATTTTTAATCGTATTGCCAAATTACCTCTGTACTATTGCCAAATTATCCTGATGAAGTACCAAATCTGGAAACATGTAACTTGTTATTTATTGGTGTGTTATGTGTACAGTAATTTAGATTTGTAGAATTTTCTTTCAGAGGTTTATTGGGATTTAATGTTTAAACACATTCCATAATAGAGGAATATTTAATTTCAGAATATGTAACAACAAACTGTTTCAAAATACAAAGTATTGCCAAATTAGAAGTCCCTCCCCTACCTTCCCTCCGTTATACCCATGCCTGATCTAAGCGTTAAAAGAGTGTATTCAGGAATGATGAAAAACAAAGTTCAAAAGTTAAAGAGAATTCTGGCTAGCAGCATCGAAATAATGGCGTTACAGGATACCAGTAGAATTCTATCTCTCTCTCTCTGTCTTCGTGTGAGAAAACAATCTCGGCGGTCGACGGATGGATGGGAAGACCAGCAAGTGCTCAGTTCAATGCTCGGGATTCTGGGGTGTATCTATTGCAGATAGCTTGTTCGATCATCTTTCGTTGTAGCACTCACGCGTCAGATACTATATAGCTAGTCCTTGCCCTTTTACTAAGTTCAGTTACATCTATAAGGGGCTTCATGAAGCCGTTATATGCCTGCCTTCTGTTATTCTCTGTTCTTGCATATCATATCTTGTTATTGTATTTCTCTTCCAATAACAATTTTTATATTGTAATAATAGCATAATGTAGCAATAATAATACAACACTAATAATAATAATAATAATAATAATAATTTCAATAATTATAGTAATAATGATTTCAATAGGAATATCACTTTTGTTGACGTCGTACAAAATTTTGTCCAATATTCTTTTGAGAAGATTAACTCCGTACTTAGAAGAAATTATTGGGGATCATCAGTGTGGTTTTAGGCGTAATAGATCGACTATTGATCAGATTTCTTGTATTCGACAAATAATAGAGAAAAAATGGGAGTATAAGGGTACAGTACATCAGTTATTCATAGATTACAAAAAGGCATATGACTCGGTTAAGAGGGAAGTATTATATGATATTCTTATTGAATTTGGTATTCCCAAGAAACTAGTTCGATTAATTAAAAAGTGTCTCAGTGAAACATACAGCAGAGTCCGTATAGGTCAGTTTCTATCTGATGCTTTTCCAATTCACTGCGGGCTAAAGCAGGGAGATGCACTATCACCTTTACTTTTTAACTTCGCTCTAGAATATGCCATTAGGAAAGTTCAGGATAACAGGCAGGGTTTGGAATTGAACGGGTTACATCAGCTTCTTGTCTATGCAGATAACGTGAATATGTTGGGAGAAAATCCACAAACAATTAGGGAAAACGCGGAAATTCTTGTTGAAGCAAGTAAAGCGATAGGGTTGGAAGTAAATCCCGAAAAGACTAAGTATATGATTATGTCTCGTGACCAGAATATTGTACGAAATGGAAATATAAAAATTGGAGATTTATCCTTCGAAGAGGTGGAAAAATTCAAATATCTTGGAGCAACAGTAACAAATCTAAATGACACTCGGGAGGAAATTAAACGCAGAATAAATATGGGATATGCATGTTATTATTCGGTTGAGAAGCTTTTGTCATCTAGTCTTCTGTCAAAAAGTCAGAAAGTTAGAATTTATAAAACAGTTATATTACCGGTTGTTCTGTATGGTTGTGAAACTTGGACTCTCACTTTGAGAGAGGAACAGAGATTAAGGGTGTTTGAGAATAAGTTTCTTAGGAAAATATCTGGGGCTAAGAGGGATGAAGTTACAGGAGAATGGAGAAGTTACAAGACGCAGAGCTGCACGCATTGTATACTTCACCTCATATAATTAGGAACATAAAATCCAGACGTTTGAGATGGGCAGGACATGTAGCACGTATGGGCGAATTCAGAAATGCATATAGAGTGTTAGTTGGGAGGCCGAAGGGAAAAAGACCTTTGGGGATGCCGAGACGTAGATGGGAGGATAATATTAAAATGGATTTGAGAGAGATGGGATATGATGTTAGAGAGTGGATTAATCTTGCACAGGATAGGGACCAATGGCGGGCTTATGTGAGGGCGGCAATGAACCTCTGGGTTCCTTAAAAGCCAGTAAGTAAGTAAGTAAGTAAGTAAGTAATAATAATACAGAATGTTAGGTACAGGAGTTCAAATTCCATCTCCCAACAATCTATCTACTATAAAATTTAACTATAATAAATTTTATGTTTAGCCTATTCATAATATAACATTGAGTGTAACTTTAATAAATTACATGGTGTTAATTCATATTAATATATACTTACTTACTTACAAATGGCTTTTAAGGAACCCGAAGGTTCATTGCCGCCCTCACATAAGCCCGCCATCGGTCCCTATCCTGTGCAAGATTAATCCAGTCTCTATCATCATTTCCCACCTCCCTCAAATCCATTTTAATATTATCCTCCCATCTACGTCTCGGCCTCCCCAAAGGTCTTTTTCCCTCCGGTCTCCCAACTAACACTGTATATGCATTTCTGGATTCGCCCATACGTGCTACATGCCCTGCCCATCTCAAACGTCTGGATTTAATGTTCCTAATTATGTCAGGTGAAGAATACAATGCGTGCAGTTCTGCGTTGTGTAACTTTCTCCATTCTCCTGTAACTTCATCCCTCTTAGCCCCAAATATTTTCCTAAGCACATTATTCTCAAACACCCTTAACCTATGTTCCTCTCTCAGAGTTAGAGTCCAAGTTTCACAACCATACAGAACAACCGGTAATATAACTGTTTTATAAATTCTAACTTTCTGACTTTTTGACAGAAGACTAGATGACAAAAGCTTCTCAACCGAATAATAACAGGCATTTCCCATATTTATTCTGCGTTTAATTTCCTCCCGAGTGTCATTTAGATTTGTTACTGTTGCTCCAAGATATTTGAATTTTTCCACCTCTTCGAAGGATAAATCTCCAATTTTTATATTTCCATTTCGTACAATATTCTGGTCACGAGACATACTCATATACTTTGTCTTTTCGGGATTTACTTCCAAACCGATCTCTTTACTTGCTTCCAGTAAAATTCCCGTGTTTTCCCTAATCGTTTGTGGATTTTCTCCTAACATATTCACGTCATCTGCATAGACAAGAAGCTGATGTAACCCGTTCAATTCCAAACTCTGCCTGTTATCCTGAACTTTCCTAATGGCATATTCTAAAGCAAAGTTAAAAAGTAAAGGTGATAGTGCATCTCCCTGCTTTAGCCCGCAGTTAATTGGAAAAGCATCAGATAGAAACTGACCTATACGGATTATGCTGTATGTTTCACTGAGACACATTTTAATTAATCGAACTAGTTTCTTGGGAATACCAAATTCAATAAGAATATCATATAATACTTCCCTCTTAATCGAGTCATATGCCTTTTTGAAATCTATGAATAACAGATGTACTGTACCCCTATACTCCCATTTTTTCTCCATTATCTGTCGAATACAAAAAATCTGATCAATAGTCGATCTATTACGCCGAAAACCGCACTGATGATCCCCAATAATTTCATTTACGTACGGAGCTAATCTTCTCAAAAGAATATTGTACAAAATTTTGTATGACTTCAACAAAAGTGATATTCCTCAAAAGTTACCACAGTTGGTTTTGTCCCCCTTCTTAAAAATAGGTACAATTATGGACTCATTCCATTGTTCTGGTACAATTTCCTTTTCCCAAATAGCAAGTACAAGTTTATAAATTTCGCTATATAATGCACTTCCACCCTCTTGTATTAATTCTGCTGGAATTTGATCGATACCTGGAGATTTGTACTTTTTCAGATTTTCTATCGCAACATATTAATATATAGTATTTAAAAATAAATGTCATAATAATTTTGTTCATAATTTAACCTTTTTATTTATTTTGTATATTTCATAATATTCTGATTTTATAAAAGTGTTTATTTTCTGTATTCCCCAGTAGCATTTCGCTGGAGTTAAAAATGTTACAAACATCTATGATGTGTAATATGACTTTCAATAACATACAATCGTATACTTCGCTTAGTGTACACAACATATTGATGGAATAACTGTCTACGTTGCCCGTCCGATAGTAAATTTATGAGCGGAATTACGATGTAACATTTTTGGTCCTCCTGCAGAGTGTAACATAGGCCGTTATTCGGCCCAACGTTTCAATTACAGAAACAAACACTGAGCCCTAGCTTACTATTGATATCCTGGTTAGTGTGTAATGTCAGAAAGCCGCTGAATGGTCTTGTGGCTCTAGCTACACTAACCGCTCTCCACCTTACACATCTTGATTTGATGCATGGTCGATAGACCGCAGAGTTGGTCTCCCAGCTTCATAGTGGTCAGTAGACCGCGAAGTTGGTCTTTGCGGCTATAGCATAAACATGCAAACATCCTACACTTGTCGGAATGCTATAAAACACTACAGGGTGCGAGATAGCGGTGGGTTGAACCGAAACAATCTGAGGCTATTCGTTCAGTGCCTAGCTAAACAGTGCAATGTAAACAGCACGTCCTACTATTGGGCTATATACAGTAGCGTGCAAATTAATCCGAACAACGTAATTACTTATGCAAAAACACTCAAACGGGATAAAAAAAAGGATCTAAGTCATACCTCAGTAATCTATGTGGCCTCCCTTGTTCCTAATAACAGCTCTGAGACGATTTGGCATGTATTCCACTAATTTCCCACAAATATTCTTCATTTCTTCATCGCGAAACCATACACCAATGAGGGCAGAAATCATCTTCTCCTTTATAGAAAAATAATTTTTTTTCATTCTTCTTTTGCAAATTGACCACAAGTTCTCAATGGGGTTGATGTCGGGTGAGTTGCCTGGCCAGGGGAGTACCTGAATATTCTTCTTGTTGAAGAATTCTGTAGTTTTTCGAGACGTATGGCATGGTGCCAGGTCTTGTTGGAACACATCTGTGCCATCCGGAAATGATTTTTGCAGCTGGGGTACGATTCTGGTTTCTAATAAGTGAATATATTTATCAGAATTCATCATTCCCTTGATAGGTATTAATGCTCCAGGCCCTTCATGTGTAAAACAACCCCAAAACATTACTTTGGGGGGGGGTATTTGGGTGCTTGTTGGAGATGAGCTGCTGTTACTTTTTCGGATCCTTTCCGTACGTAAGAAACACGGTGGCCGTGGACCTCGAAATGAGACTCATCGGAAAAAAGTACACTCTTCCAGTCATTCAATGTCCAGTGTTGATGTAATTTTGCCCACATTAAGCGTTTTTTGCACATAACAAGGGTTAGCAGTTGCTTCTTAATAGGCTTACGAGCCCTTCGTCCAGCTTCCAAAAGCCTACGCCGCACTGTTGTGACGTGAATATTCGCCCCAGTGGTAGCCATTAACTCGCGGGTTAAGTCGACAGCAGTTAGTCTAGGATTTAATTTACTTTTCCTGACAATTAAACGATCATCTGCAGGTTAAGTCTTATTTTTCCGGCCACAGTTTCCTTTTTTCTGGGGTGTGATGGATCCAGTCTCTCTGTATCGTTTTATGATCGAATTAACAGTAGCCAAACCGATGTGACATTCTGCAGCAATTTGCCTCTGTGTCTTAGAAGAATGCTCTGCTAATGTTATAATTTCAGACCGTTTTCGTGGAGTCGTATCCATTTGTGAAGACGACAGAATGTACACAGGATTGCAGTGTTAAGTCTTCAACACAACTGAAATGCTTATAAGTACAAAACGACAGGCAAAATGTCACATATTATAAAAAATAATAATAATGACAGACCTTCAGCAATGGAATTACACGTACTACAGATGTCAATTAAAGCGGTATGAGCAGCTGTGAGGCCAACAATGACAGAAAATGTAAAAATATGAAGTGTTCGGATTAATTTACACGCTACTGTATTAGAATGGTTTCAATATTGCTCTAGCATTTACGACAATTTGTGAAGTGTAAATTATGTTAATTTATTTATAACCAATGACTTAAAAAACCTTTTCACTGTAAGTTTATAGAGTAAATTAGACTTAGATTTAATAGCATGAGTGAATTGAATTACACCCTCAGTTCCAAAATATGGTACAGTAACAAACAAAACAAGTTTGATTATTGTGCATGCGCGCAAGAAATGTATCGCGGCGTGGTATTCTGTTCAGTAGTGAAGGGACCATCAGACAGTGCAGTTGTGAATGATTCTAATCTTCTGTAGTGCATCAAACTATAATATTTAAATAGTTCATTATGGACAGAAATCAAAGGAGAACCTGCTGTGATGTTCCTCTTGCAGAAAATGTAACACCAACCCAGTTAATTTGGAATAGAACATCTAAGGCTCAACAGTCGTACAAAAACTGGTTGTAATATTTATTTATTTATTTATTTTTCTATTTATTATTTTGCTAATAATTGTAACATAAAATATAATATATACAGAAAAATTTTAGCTCGCCCCTGAAAGAGTAGAACTCATGCTCAGGGGCGGATTCCTGAATTGAAATTAATAATTATATAATACAGTTTGTCTTGTGTTTACTGTGCAATTATAGTATGTAAATTTAAATTTACAATTTTTCAATTTTTATAAAACCCATACATAACTTTTTAAATTTAATACTAGAACAATTAGAATTGACAAGATTAGGATATTTAAATATAAGTTTGTTATATATTCTTGGGCCTAAATTACTACTATGATTAAATACTGTAACACTGTTGCATTTCGGTTCAAACAATCTTAAAGAATTCATACCTTTTGTTTCATAACTATGAGAATACAAGTCAAAATTATTTAGATTTTTATGTATGAATTTTATTAATTTGTCTTACGTTAAGTACATTAAACTCTAGAAACAAATTTTGAGATGGAAAATCAACAGGTTTATGAAGAGATATTTTAATTATTTTCTTCTGTAATAAATAAAGTGGATTAAAATTGGATTTAAATGAGCTACCCCATCCTATAATTACCAATTGAAATAAAGTTAAATATATTGTGCGTAATAAACTTATTGGCAAGTAATTCCTCAATGAAACAAAATAATATACTATTTTATGTAATTTATTACAAAGGTAATTAATGTGTTGGTTCCATTTCAAATGATTATCGAAAATTATGCCTAAATACTTAACTTCAGAGGACTCTTTAATAATCGGACATTTACACTGTATAAGACAACAATCAGAATTATGTAATTTAATACTTAATATAGATGTAGAAATTTTGTTACATTTTTCAGATAATGAGAATGGAATAATTATGGTTTTATTTTCGTTGATAGAAAGATAATTTATGTTAAACGAGATAATTTATGTCAAACCATATTGCACTTTTTATGTCAATTGACCTCTCTAAACACAATGTTTGTTTTTTACTTCATTAATTTGACATCACACAGAATGAAATGTACCTAATTTTTATAATTTTCTTATATTCATTTATCAAATGAATAAGTATCTAGAAGATGTATTAAAGTTAAAGCCTTTGGCGAGTCCTCGGCCTCACTTCATTTCACCTCCTTTGATCTGATTACCTGGTTGGGTTTTTTCCGAGGTTTTCCCCAACCATAAGGCAAATTCCAGGTAATCTTTTGGCGAATCCTCGGGCCTCACCTCATCTCACTACATCTCATCAAAATACTGTAAAAATTGTAGAAAAATGTAAGAAATTGTAGAAAATTGCAAAATTGTAAAGTATTGTAAAAATTGTAATTGTAATCTTGTAAAATTTTGACTTGTCCCACATCTTAAAGCTTCATTGCTAATGCAAGCTCTATGGAATATAATAAATGAAATGAAAAAAAAAATAGAACTTTAAAAATGTATACCATATTTTGGAACAGAATTAATTACATCTTTCTATACCATATTGTACATTTTTATACTGAACAACACTGTAATTTTATTATCTCAACAATAACTCTTCACTTTCTACAATTGAATTCTACTCCCGTCAACAATGGGATTTGCTCTCCACACAGTAACACAGTATTCGTTAGTGCACTCCACAGACGACAATGACAATTTACTTGGACTATTATGAACAACAATGAACTGTTAATCTTAACTAATATTCACAAAGCACTATTTACAACACAGAACTGTCAGTTCTCAGTTCACAGCTCGTTTGTCTTGGCTAGTTCTTCTAGCTCAGTCACTCGCGTTCACAGAATCTCGAACCCCAGAACTTCAGAGACGTTTCGCTGCACTTCGAATTCAGGTCCCCCAACTGCGGTCCACTGCACTCGAACTCCGGGCTTCAGGCTCCACAGTTACGGACACAGCTCAAGTCGCGCTCTGGTCTCGAAGCTGGCTTCACTGCTACACAAGAGTGTCTGGCTTGCTCTCCACTGACTTTAACAACACTGGCTTACTGACTGACTGACTCGCGTTCACTTGCGCGTTGTCTTTTATAACCAAACTATAGTTTCTGGAGAGTTCGCGAAAGATTCCACGACAGTCTAGTATATACAGTCGCGAAGCTTGGGGTGATTTTTTGCATTTCTCGCGATAGTTGCTAGCCGCTTGGAGCGCTGTGTGTACTAGGAACAATAGACTGTCACTGGCATCGTGATCTAATACAGGACGTAAGGCAGACCATGTGACTCGCTTAACCCGATCACAAAGGGCGGCGTTTCAACCATATAAATTAATTGGAACGCATAAAAAGTAACATATTTCTCTAAAATGTAGTGTAATTGCATTAATAAAATTTAAAACAATGATTAGTAGACACTTCAGACATAATTCCTTGCGAGTTAAGGTGTAATATTATTTTTGGTGTGAAACGTTGTTCGTATGTGTAATAGACCTACCTGCCTTTATTTCGATTAAATATTGCGAAATTATTATACACGATTCAATAATGTTCAGTTGCACCGCACGAATATTTAGGTATGTTGAAATTATAGGTTATGTTTACTGTCCCAGTTGCCCCTTTCTGTCTAATTTTAGTTGTCTCCAATGCCCTGCCATTCATATGGAAATATTATAGGTTATGTTTACTATATCTTATATTCCTAAATTCGCAATTATACATTATAATTAAGCATAATGTCATGTATGATACGCAATAAAGTTATAATATAATAATTCACTGAGCTCCATACACTGAAATAGAAAAACCGAACATATATTACGGCCTGGTCTAGATCGACTATGCCGTATTTCGCATTGTTGTGAAAAGTTGTGTAAACTGTGAAATGTTCGTTATCGGTTGTAATAACTGTAAATGGCTAAAATGCAATAATTTGAGTAATAATATGGGACAAGGAAACGTTTGTTGCGCTATAAATTCTAAGAAAAAGAGGTCAGAGTTATCCTTCCGAAAGATCCAGGAAGGTGAGTTTATAAAATATAATATATACTTTATGAAAATAATATATAAACCTTATGTATTTCGTATTTCAATAGTGGAAGAAAGGTGTTAATTTTTCAAAAGAACACGATATCGAAAGTAGAATACAGTTTATCGTCTGCTAGGGAAAGAGTCTGTGATGAGGCGATAGTAGCGATCCTGGTGGCTAGCAACTATCTATGGATGCATATTTCAACTGTCTATGTTTGCATATTTAGTAAGTATTGAGCTTCGCAACTGTATAAACTAAACTGTGATTCCACTCTCGAATCATCCGGATATCTCTCCTCTCTGCCGCAGTCGCTCTTTCCCCTTTCTCCCCACCATAGCACATGCCACAGGAAGCAGAGGCGCGCAACCTCCGCGTCGGCCGGTCGTGAGTTCGAATCTCACGTCGCTGTCACAGAGGGGGTACTTATTTTATTTTCTGAAAAGTATTTGAAAATTTATTAAGTTGGCTACATACAGTATATTCAACCTTCAATTTTCGTTTTGTTTAATATCTCGATGTTTCAATTGTGTATTTCCACGTTGGCTTTTCTTTGTTTAGTTTATTTATACCCGCTTTAACATCTCTGGTCACATCGCGTGTTTAGGATCTGTGGGTATACCAATAGGCCGTTGTTATTACTGCTGAGTTCATCCTGATTTTAAGATTTTGATTACTGTTTATGATATTGGTGACTGAGGCGGTGATGAATTGAACCAGTGAGTGGAAAAGGGGAATAACTACATTTTTTTGCTAAATTGAACTGAGATAGCCATTTTGTTCCTCAATGATAGACCCATTGGATGAGCTGAAAAAGGGAATATTACTAACATTCTTACCCACGTAAAATCTCATGTCTGTTCTGTGTGGAGTGGAAGAAGGAAATAATTCTGTAGTAGTTCCCTTTTTCCACTCAATACTGTTCTATTACAGCTAATATTGGAAAATTTTTATAATAAACTAATAATGAGCTACAGAAAGTAACTGATACATGTAAACATGCAGAACTTATCACTTTCCTTTATTCGTGTACAGGAGATGTTTTATCTTCACAAGCTTTGGGTATACGTACATACAGTATTCTGTATTCATAATCTTTCTAACAATAATTACCATAATTGCATAAAAACACCTTTTCCAAAGCTTCCTTAGTACCGCCTACCGTGTTACAAAATATCTGTAGATGCAGTAACTAAAGTTTGCGTCATTATTACAGTTATCTTTAAATAACTTGAAAACGATTAGACATATCTCAAAACGAATTGCACCACTGTTTTTCTCAGAAAATTTTAGATGATTTTGAGTACCTATATGACCCCCTTTCCATTTAAAATTTCAAAGTTGCATTCAAAATGGCGGCTTTTGAGATAGCTGAGAGCTAGAATCGAATGTGTCACTGGTAGAGCATTTGGTTTTACAAATACTGGTAACACCCATAACAGTCGAAAATCAAGCATATGGAAGATATATATTCCAGACTTTTCATTCATTCTGTATATTTTTTTCCATACAATTGTAATGTGGAAGTCGTTATTAACCTGTTTAATCATCTGTATACATTTTTAAAGAAGGAAAGAACTGGAGGAGAGGCTAGGAAGCTAATAAAGTATATGTATGATTATTGAGTGGAAAAAGGAAATAAGTTTTAAAATTTAAAACAATCGTATACGAATATTAACAAGGCATAGAGCAAAGTTTGGTAATAATATATATATTACAAACAATAGTGAACATTTTTACCGTTGACAACATTTAAATCAAACTTAACAGAAAAGCTGTAGAAAGTTTTTTTTGTTTCCTGAAAAGTTGGGTTCAAAGTAGTTATTCCCTTATTCCACTCACTGATTCAATTATGGTATGTAGATTTCCAATCCGGTATTTGCGTTTGTGACTCAGGAAAATCATGACAAACCTCAGTCAGATTGGTCGGCCACGGAGTTTGAACTCGGGACCTTCCGAATGCGAGTCTCAAACGCTACCGTCTGAGCCAAATTGCAGCGTTTTTTGTTAAATTGTTCTAATACTTAGAGTTTAGAAAGCTTTCTTTGATAGTGCTCTGGGTCAAACGTCTGTGTAGCCATGGCAAGAGATACTTTTGTGATAATAAATTAGTTTAACATCAGCCTTGTAGCTCTACAAACATTCTTTTTTTCCGCACTTGAAACATCACCTGTCCGCAGTATAATTCCGAACGACGAGGATGTGAAAGATGCTGTGCAGTACTTTGTCGACAGAAAAGAGTCGGTTTATTTTATTTTTAACTGAAATAGCAGCTTTGCGTCATCGTTAGAATCAGTGTGTCAAATAGTAACGCTATTATGTTAGTTTCAATTAAAACATTGATTCATATAGGCTTGAATATTCTCACTCATCTTTATTACAGGAAATATTGTACTTTAAATTTTGTAAAACTGACCTCTGAATAATCAGCAATCACTCACAATCTTTGAAAGTGAACTGACAACATAAAGTCACTGAATGCTGAGCTATAGAAATGAACAAAACTAACTACAGCTCTCGCTCGCTGTGTTCGTTGCATTTGTTTTTCGAGTCTCGTCTCGTCATTCTCGTGCGCTTCGAGTCTCGCTCATCATTCTCGAAATAGCATTTGGTCTGCGTGGAAAGATTTCGTAACTTTAAATAACATACATCATTGAAATAAATAACATTATAAATGTTTAAATGAGACAAAAAGGCAAAACAGAACAGTATCTTAGTTATCAAAATGTTCTGGTTCTATTATATGATATTACCTATGGTTATATAATTAGAAAAAAAAACAGTTCTCAAATAAATTTTCATTTCTAAGAAAGATAAAATATAACGTTAATATTTTTTTTTTACTTGAGATTGCACACTTGATCTCAAACATATAAAAAGAAAATTCCTAAAGGGCCTAGTAATTAAATAAAGATTGGGGAACGGATTGTTATACACTGAAAGGTAGAGATGATGTTTCAAATAGGCCACTTGATTGTTTATACATGTAATAACAGTTGACAAAGTAGATAAAAGTTCAGTCAGGTATAAACAACTGTGGCGATTCAAGGTTGCTTGACTTTCGGGACTTCGGGACTGATCAATCTCGACGTCTCGAAACACTCACAAGCAGTCTGTCAACGACGCGACGTAAAGAAAACTGTCGTGCGGGTTTTCGGCTTTGATTGCTCTGTTAGTCTTGCTTTCTCGATCGTTGTTCATCTGTACTGCGCTAAGATAGATTCATAAACAACTAATGAACTAAATCATCAGCGTGTGGACGTAACATAAGTACAGTTGACTCCCAATAATTCAAGGTAATTAAAGCACGAACTTTCACGAAATATCGAAAATTACTAATTATCCGAAAAAAATATTACAGTTTTATTTAAAGTCCAGTAAAAGTTATTCTAATAGGTTTAATTACTAAAACACACTTCAAAATCAAGTGCAAAATGTGAAATAGTGCAAAACATTTTGAAACGTTATAGTGATATACAGTACTGCAGTGGGATAGAATCTTGAACTAAAAAACACAAGTTTTACAAAATATTATAAGACACTTTAGTGTAACAAAATAATCTGTCATTTTTATCTTAGTGAATTGTTTATCTACTATGGTTTTACATCTCAAATTTCTTAAGGAAACAATATCTGTAAACGAAAAGTCATCAAAGTCGTATCATACAATACCAATAGAGAGTAGCACGCAGTGACAAAGAAAATTCAGTTTTTACTTTTTTTTTTGGACTAAAATTGTTTTTGCTAAAACCTCTTTTATTAAACGATTGTGGACAGGAGACAGACAGAAGAAAGTGTTTTGTAAGAAAGGCGGAAAATAGTTATAGTCAAAGTCTAAATAGCCTCCAATAGGGTAAGGTTGCGTATATCGCACCACTTTAGCATTTATAATTTTTATTGAACAATACCACTTTTTTTTCTGCATTCCTTTGCAGAAATACATTCCCAGAACATTTACCTTTCATGTAAAAAAGAATCCTTGAATTTGATTTAATATTTTTGAAGTAGAATGACATTTTCGGAACACTTGTCAGTGGTGCCATTTAGGCAACTAGTTTCCTAAATAGCACCTGCGGTTCCTTAAATCGCACCTCTTTATCTGCAGGAAACAGGATGAAGGAAAGCTTTTAATATTGAACATATCGAACAGTATTTAATATGATTAATGTAATAAATGCAAATTACAAGTTTACTGAAATTAAAGAAAGAGAGTAACGCATACATTACCTAACATTTAAACTTCCTGAATGCGTTTTTTATTGTTACACATTTGTCATGTGCTTCACCAGGCAGTTCAAACTGTAAACTGCGTCACCTTTTCTCCACGATTATCTCGAAGCCACCTAAGAACTGCTTCATGATTTAGCTGTCTGAAATGGTTTGAAGATAGATATATCTAAAGGCTGGGCCTATGAATATTATGACGAGGAAGCTGAAATAGGAGCACATCATTTTCCCGAGATAATCTAGCTTCTAAATTTCTGGAATAGTTCGTATAGGTGGACATACACAAGCAGCACTTTTTTCTGTGGCAGGTTTGAGTGGCAAATAAAATGTTTGAGCTGTTCGACAAATAGTTCACTGTTGATGTAACCTGAATCAGAGCAAATAAATAACGATCCTGGAAGAACACCAGCTGATAATGTAGGTTGCACTGTTTGACGTTTAAAAATTTTCATAGGTGGCACAAAATATTTGGTGCGCTTGTACAACACACACTTGTTGTATTAACGCCCTTTTCACCACTTGATATTGCACCCACCTGATGCATTCCTCGTTCAGTTAAAATTTTTGGGCCTTCTTTTGTACGGCTAGAATTGCTACAGTTGCTCATATCGCACCGGTGCGAATTAGGCACCTACAAAGTGGTGTGAATTAAGAAACTACGTCATAATTTATTTCCTTCATTCTAGCCTATAATCACCACATGTTCGAAAATCGTACTAAGTTAAATGTTCTTTAATACTTCTTTAAACGAATAACATCTTAAGATTATGGATTCCTTCGCCTACAAATCCGTTATTTAGTTACAAAATGTTAGCTAAATATACATCCACCTGAGCGATTACATTAAATACTCTATCACTCTGTTGTCGGAAAAATTCACCATTAAAATGGGACACACTCACGGACAGGAGAACGCGAATTCGATTATGCGCACTGTTCAAAACATACAGGGGTGAGCCTGCCTGAAGAGAAATAAAAAATAGGTTGCAGCCGCCAAATTACTCTTCAAGGAACGACCACTCATATAAATTGAGGGAAAGAAGGCAGAGGACGGACACTGGAAAGTTTTCTTTTCTCAATCGTACTATCAGGGACTGGAATGCTTTACCTGCAGACTTACTAAAGGCTTTACCAACAACCAAAAATGTATTTAAAAATAGGCTTAAGGACCTTACTAATAGGCGGTAATTATACACAGTATTTAAAGGGTGTAAATGATATGTTGTTATTGAAGTGTTGTATCAGTGAAGAATTATGTTGTGTCATTGAAGTGTGTTGTATCAGTGAAGAAGTATGTCGTGTCAGTGAAGTGTGCTGTGTAAGTGAAACGTGTTCCTGTCAGTGAAGCTTTATAGTTTATATTGGCAGTGCATAGTATTTGAACAGTGAAATGTTTTTGAAGTGTTAGTGAAATCAGGATAGTGTCAGTGAAATGTGTCGTAGTTCCATTGCAGTGAGTGAGTTGACAGCGAAATGAGTGTAATTTGAAAGGTACTTGTGCAGATATGAACATATCATACTTGTGGGTTTTAGTTCGATCTTAGTTTTAAGATACAAATTAGATTTATTTCAAATGTTATTTTGACCGATCGTGCTTCATTTAATTTAGGATGTTCCCTGTTGTTGTTATTATTATTATTAGTATTATTATTATTATTATTATTAATTATTGTTAGTATTAATTATTAGTATTATTAATTGTATTTTTAATTAATAAGTTTATTATTGTCATTAGTGAGTGTAATTAGTTACCACTGTCACCTGGTATATACCCACTGCAGTGTGAATAAATACATACATCTCCACGTTGCTAGCGCAAAGAAGTGGCAGAAATCAAGTGACATGGTTGAAGTTCATATGGTAGATTTTATATATAATAATAATAATAATAATAATAATAATAATAATAATAATAATAATAATAATAACTGCCTCCCATTGGAGGTAGCCCAGAATGACTCAGTATACTCTCCTACATGAATTTTGCAATATTAAATGTTTACATAAATTTTGTAGAAAGAAAATTAAAATAAACATATATGAATAGAAAGTGAATAAATAAAAAAAATTAAACAGAGTGAATATGATGACTCAGAATTTGGCAAGAGCGTTTCAAAACTGAAGTTATGATGTCAGCAGTAAGTGTCTGTGGTAGTTCAAAAGTCTTCCTGAAGCGTTCAAAGAACTTGGGAATCACACCACGAGCTCCAATAAGAAGACCAATCACCTCAATGTCTTCAAGCTGGTATTTTACTTTGAAGTAATCAACTGTTGGCAGATAAATGTTGATCTTTTCTTTATTGACATCCTCCGGCTGGCTACTCCCCGTTTCAATCCTTATGGTAGGATCAATTATATATCCTTTCTTGGTAGTCTGGGAATACGCTATGGTGTCAATACGTCTAGAGGAGCCATTAGTAGCAAGGCAAAAAACTTCCTCTTCTACTGTCCAAGACTTTTTTCTCAAAGCAGTCGCAATTAAGGATCGAACATGATGGTGTCTGGCATTTCGGAGGAGTAAACCTCTGTTACACTGACCTAGGACGTGGGCAAGGGTTTCAGTCTCCGGGCAGCCATGTCTGCACCGGGATCCGTCCAAAGAGCGACCAGGTACTCCTCTAACTGCCACTAGATGCTACACTACTACAGTAACGTGTGTTAAACTAGCAGTGGTGCCATTAAGGAAGCGGTGCGATTTATGCTACTCTACCCTATCATCTTAAACACTTTCATGCTACCGCGTAGCTCAGTCGGCTAAGGCGCTTGCCTGCCGATCGTGAGCTGCGCTCGGGGCCGGGTTTGATCCCCGCTTGAGTTCATTCCGAGGCTTTCCCCAACCATTAGGCGAATGTCCCGTAATCTATTGCAAATCCTCGGCCTCATCTCGCCAAATACCACCCCGCTATCATCAAACAAATCGACGCTAAATAACCAGTTTTCGATACAGCGTCGTTAAATAACCAAATAAAAAAACACGTTCAGTCTTTCCAAGAGAAATCTACGCATACTAACGTTGCTACTTCCAGTTTATATGCTCAATCAACGTTAGAACATCTAAGAGTAAAGTCTGTATCCCGTGTTAAAGAAACTGAAATAATAAACAAACTTTTGAGGTATTGTCAACGCATTGACGTGTTTGGCTGAAGCAAAGAGATGTGACTGTAAATAAATGTAAACTGAAAATGTTTGTCTATTTTTTAACTTCTTGTGTACATAATCAGCGGAAATTGCTTCTTCATAATTACGTGTCATATACCCCATTAGTTTAGAAATAAGTTATTTCTGAAAATGTGTGTTCGTTTTCGATCATATCATTAATCTGTCGATTAATCGATGAAAGGCGTCTGTTAACATATCACAATTTTTGGTCAGTCGACAGCGTTAGTTGTCGTACATCAGTAATTTTGTAATAAAATTTTGCAATTTATTAATTGCTTTTCCAATTCACTGCGGGCTAAAGCAGGGAGATGCACTGTCACCTTTACATTTTAACTTCGCTCTGGAATATGCCATTAGGAAAGTTCAGGATAACATAGAGGGTTTGGAATTGAACGGGTTACATCAGCTTCTTGTCTATGCGGATGACGTGAATATGTTAGGAGAAAATCCACAAACGATTAGGGAAAACACGGGAATTATACTTGAAGCAAGTAAAGCGATAGGGTTGGAAGTAAATCCCGAAAAAACTAAGTAAGGTAATTCCGGGAGAGTTGCCCCACTTAAGGTTTTTATCGTTTAAAAATTAAACAAACCAAAGCAGATACTTTATTCATGTGTTATAGCATGTGACATACATTAAAGGTTTATGTAAAATATGAAACAATCAATAATTCGTACACAACAAGTGGCAAAATAAAAATTAATCAGATACGACATCACTGTAATATACACACATGTAGGGGAGAGATGCCCCGCTGTGTTAATTCCCAAATTAAACTATTAATTTGATAAATAACACTCTAAATAATGTTGCTTATTTTATTTTACCAATAAGTTAATTTTCTGAGCTCGTTTTTCAGTGCGACCACACATATGGCACTTAGCCCACATGTTATGCAACTTCTTGCAGAAAAGTCACTGAATCCAATCAACAACTTCCTTCATTTGATCAAGTTTTCAAGGCACTCAACAAAGTAGGAACTATTTACTTTGTTTCATTTGACGACACACTCTTCATATTTTCTCCAAAAGTGTCTTCTATATCTACAAGATTTTGAAGAATTTGACTTGAGCTTTTTGGAACTGGGAGGGTTTCAAAGATGGTGTTTCCATTTTTATCTCCATCTGTAACGCGTTCTACCGATCGTTTTCTTTTGTTCACAGCAAAAGATATTGCTGGCACATAGTTTATTTCATGAAGGGATTGAAAGGAGTCGCTGTCGCTGAATTTGCCATTGTGGCACTTGAGCCGAAATTACAACTTATTATCCCGTTATCATTAGAACTTGTAGCCGATAAAGTTTTCTTTTCTTTGAGATTTCCTGAAGACGCACAGAAAGGAATTCTTACAGCTGTGTTGTTGATTGATGCATCATAAATACTGAAGAGGTGCTCAGGAACTGCATCTGGATTGAAAGGATAGAAACCTCTGGCTCGAAATCCAAATGACCTCTCTATTACTACCAACTCAGCTTTCTAGATGGATTGTCAGGCTTGCTTTTTATAAGCCATCCATCGCTGTGATTCTCTTCTTGAAATAATGCTTGAGAGACTTAAAATGTGAGCAATCAAGAGATTGAAGTGCCTGAGTTGCATAGGTTCGTAGGCAAACAATTGTGATTCATTATCCTCATTGTAGCATTTTATGTTATCTAAATGTGCTGAATGTTCATCCAAAATTAAGGGAATCTTGCCAGGATTCTTTCTTGGAGTAAAATTTTCCTTCAATCGCTTCATAAATAATTCTGATGGAACATAGGACTATTTTGGGTTCATATAAACCCCGTTTCTACTAGGAATCCGTCAAAAAAACTTCCATTTTTCGTCACAAACATTGACGGTAGAAGAAATGTTCCCTCCGAATTGCAATATGTTATGACAGAATCACTTCCACCTTTCTCGCTTGAAGTTAGACTTCAACATCTTTGGATCCCTTTTTCTCAACCATTTTTCCTTGTAAATTTGTTTAGTTGGATGCCACTTTCCTCTATTTTATGTGGCTTTCCTACATATTGTGTTCACATAGAGTTGTTTCCAGTAGGTCAGAATAATGCTTGACTTCTTGTCTCGACATACCTTGACCCCTTCAGAGAGATGGATGATCCTTCTGACTGCCTGACAGGTAACTCAAGGTTTCGCTGTAGGAAGAATTGCAGCCATTGGATAATTCTTGAATACTCCACTAGATTTCAGTCGGTGGATTGTTCTCTAAATAATTCCATAACAGTGCGATGCTTCATTAATTCCCAATTCCCTAAAAAGTTACAGTAAGATTGAAGAAATCTCTGGGATTGCATTGACTAACGTTTGGTCGTGAAATGTGTCTTTCAAACATAACTTTGGACATCCCTTAACATTTTGAAGGCCCTCAACTTTGGGCACCTATTGAAAATGTCGCTGCAACAAATTTAGAATACCGGTATTCCTTAAAATGTTCATGGATTTCAACTTTGGACACCTCTTGAAAATATGTGATCCTCTGGCAAGTTTTGGTCATCCTTTAAAAATTATTGGCCTCTAATATGTAATAATTCTATTCCAATTTAATAATTCAATTAAAATTCCAATAAATTCAGCAAGGACACTAATAATAATTAGTTATGTACGGTAACATCACTTAAGTACATGGGGCGTCTCTCCCTCGAACAGGTGGGGCATCTCTCCCTTTAGCATGACCATTACGCCTTATGTATTTAAGGGCAACCGTCATGGACAATTACTTAATTTTTTTTAGAATGGAGTACAATGCATGTACTTGTCAAATATATTGGATTGAGCAACATATACATAGCCATTATCCCAATTACGAATTTTGAAAAATTATAAATATTATAACAAAGCCTACGAAAAACAGCATTTCCTTTTTCTATTCACTTTTCACACACAAAAAAACCGTCACAAAGATTGCACTGCTTGCCTTCGAGGGTCGTATACGAATTAAACAAATGGTCCCAAGGTCGATTCCTTAGAGGTTTTGAGATAAGGAGAAAAGGAGGGTGGGGCGACTCTCCCCGTGGGGCATCTCTCCCGGAATTACCTTATATGATTATGTCTCGTGATCAGAATATTGTACGAAATAGAACTATGAGAGTTGGAGATTTATCCTTCAAAGAGGTGGAAAAATTCAAATATCTTGAAGCAACAGTAAAAAATATAAATGACACTCGGGAGGAAATTAAACGCAGAATAAATATGGGAAATGTCTGTTATTATTCGGCTGAGAAGCTTTTGTCATCCAGTCTGCTGTCAAAAAATCTGAAAGTTAGAATTTATAAAACAGTTATATTACTGGTTGTTCTGTATGGTTGTGAAACTTGGACTGTCACTTTGATAGAGGAACAGAGATTAAGGGTGTTTGAGAATAAAGTTCTTAGGAAAATATTTGGGGCTAAGAGAGATGAAGTGTCAGGAGAATGGAGAAAGTTACACAACGCAGAGCTGCACTCATTGTATCCTTCACCTGACATAATTAGGAACATTAAATCCAGGCGTTTGAGATGGACAGGACATGTAGCACGTATGGGCGAATCCAGAAATGCATAATAGAGTGTTAGTTGGGAGGCTGGAGGGAAAAAGATCTTTGAGGAGGCCGAGACGTAAATGGGAAGATAATATTAAAATGGATTTGAGGGAGGTGGGATATGATGGTAGTGACTGGATTAACCTTGCTCAGGATAGGGACCGATGGAGGGCTTATGTGAGGGCGGCAATGAACCTCTCCGGGTTCCTTAAAAGCTAGTAAGTAAGTAAGTATTAATATCGACATTTCAAAATATAAATTAGGTACTAAAAATTGTTTGTAACTTATAACGAAATTCTAAGCAAATCTCTCGATTATTAAACACTTTTAATGCAGTTTATTGAAGGGGAAATTTTAAAATAATATGTTGTAAAAATGTGTGTTAAAAAAGAGCCCCCTCCTCCTTGTCTTTGTCGTCTTAACTCGCATTTAAATAAGAATCGAAATTAAATGAATCCTTCGAACTGATTTCGACTTCATGGCCTTTTTATGTCTTTTTTTTTAATTTCAAATACAGATCTATTAATTTTTACTTTCTCATTCTACAAAATATAAGAGAAAATTTTGTTATGATTTAAACATTATTTCGAGTTTTTCGCGAAATTACATGTTTTCAGTGTTACTGACATCGAAAACATTGTTTCGACATGACGCTTGTCTATGTACAGCGATTTATTTAACCATTTGTGATTAAGTTTGTTGGAATGACTTCTATTGGAGTGCGTTATAGGTGAGTTAGTAAAAGAGCTAAGTCCATTAAACAACCAAGGGCTGCCAATACTTAAGTTTATTAATCAATCTTGAAATACAAGGCGTAGTACAAGTGATGAAATGAAGATGATGATGATTACTCTTGCCACGTGGGCCACTCGTCGCCTTCCCCAGCACTTCTGCTGATTGCAGAGCTAGAGTAATAATAATAATAATAATAATAATAATAATAATAATAATAATAATGGTATTATTATTATTATTATTATTATTATTATTATTATTATTATTATTATTATTATTATTATTATTATTATTATTATTATTATTATGGTGATGCCTCTCCAACGATCGCCGCGCCGTTTTATCGGTTCGCGCCACTAACGCTACTGTGACCTTTGAAATCCGCGTGATTCGCGTCTACTCGATGGCGTACCCACGCCGTGGCCAGTGCGATGACGTGCCTTTGGCCTCTGACAGATAATCCTTTAGTCATTAACCTCTGTACATAAGTGACTCAAATTATAAATTTTAGATCAAATGTGCACGAGTTATAAGGATGGAATACATTTTAGATTTACAGTACTAATAATGTCACTCTGAAATTAATTACTGTTGGGAAGCAAAGATATCTTCTTCCCAGTAGCCTTGGAAAGTGCATTTTTGTGTTTGGTTGTACTGATATGTTGCGATATGAAATATTTAGCTATAGTCCCGACGCTGTTATTTCCGGCGTGACCCCGCCCCTTAGCTTACGTCTTAGAAAGTAAAGGCTCTATGAAGTCCAGGTAAGTAGTAGCGTTCGCCATTTTTGTTCTCACATTGCCGAGCTACCATACGAGGAATCTATTTGCAGCACCGTTAAACATTATCATGTCGTAGCTCCTATGATAATAAATCAAACGCAATGTAATACAGCAAATAATTTAGCGGCAAATAACGTCTTCGTGTGTTTTCTGCGAACGCCAAAAAAGAGCTAAAATGGCGGGCGATTATATTAAGTATTTATCGAGCCTTAAGTAATGAATCAGCGAATCACAAGACGCACACGTTTAAATGTAGGCGACCTGCAACGCGATTGGCTGCGGGAAATTAGAGCGACGGGACTATAGCTACAACAACGTCGCAATGAAAACTGAAAAAGAGATAACCGTTAAAAATAACGTTAGACCCGCACTCATTGTTGCCTTGTGAAATAAACACAAGCGATAATTAAAACGCTTACTGTTAAAATACATTTTTGCACGGCAGCACTCACTATTGCAAAGAGAATATGAACTGAGTGAAAGACAATAATATACATTTGGTGAAGTCACTTTCATTTAGAGTTGAGTTTAAACGATATTTTCAAGTATCTGTGACAACTGTGACTGTGACAATTAAATATCTGTGATTTTGTCACACCGATATTTTATATCGATAAGTAAGCACAATGTACATAAATTACACCGATATTTTGTCACACCGATAAAAATTAACAGGAAATATTGAAGAGCAGTGCAGTGTGAATACCGAATACGAATTCTCTATACACGCCACACATCAATGGTGTGTATGGGAAAATCCAACAAATAAGGTATGTACATGTACCATTAACAAATAAATACTAATCTAACTCAATAGTAACATGTAAAAAGTTAACCTCACATACCAAGAAGTTATATCGTAGTTGACTGTAGATATGGAATCAGTTGATAATTTTTTAATGTAGTTGGGTATGGAGAAATTGAGGTTATGTGATTATCCTAATCGTTTTAAAAATTGATCCTTTTTATTGTATATAATATAATGGATAAATTATTATAAGTCGTGCATTAACATTATAATATTGAGTCAGAATAAAAAGTGACGAAACATCAGTATTCGGAAAAACAATGGAAAATAATTACAAAACAAAACAGTTGTTCAGGCAGGATTTTACACAAGATAAAGTATTGGTAACCAATGGTATTATTATTAAAATCGTGTAATCACTATATCATTTATAATAAGATGGTGAAACTAGCGCTGAAGTAGTTTCGGCGATTTCGGATGTGAAAATCTTTGCATTTATAAGTTTTTTTTTTTTTTGGAGAGACAGTTCCTCGGGTTAAACTAGCGCTGAGGTAGTTTCGGTGATTTCGGAAGTGAAAATCGTTGAATTTGATTTTGTGTGGAGATGCAGTTGATCGTATATCCAAGGCATAACAAAGCCTAAACTAACCAAACCTAACCTGTCACAGATTCATATATGCGGAGTACGAAGGGAACTACCTCAACGCTAGTTTTTAGTCGTTGATCGTATATATGTCTAGGCATAATAAAAGCTTAAACCAACCAAACCTGACCTGTCACAGATTCGTATATGCAAGGTTTATAAGGGGAATACGAAGGTAACTACCTCAAGGTTAGTTTAGGGAAATAAGTTGCCCATCATATTAGCCAGTTTTATGTCGTTCGGTTTTAATTGAGTGGAAAATACTTACACATTAATATAAATTCACAGTAATATGAAAATGTGAAGATCTCGGGGAATACATAAAATATTTATAAAACATATATACAGACTAAAATATGAAAACAAAATGTCAGATTCATGATTATATTATTTTAATGCCGCTAATAACTTTGCAACACATCATCACTTTGAAAGAAATAATATTGAACAAAATATCACGAAAAAATAATCAAATACCACCGCCCGATTGCTGTTATTGTATCATGCGCATGCGCAAACCCACGACGTAGAGGAGAAAATATCAGTCACAGACGTTGCAACGGTGACAGAGTACTGAATACGGAGCAGATTTCGATAGCGATATTTTGTCACAGATATTTCGCGTCAACAGTCACAGGTTTATCTGTGACAAAAAAATACCTGTGACAAAATATCGGTTTGTGAAATATCGGCCATCTCTACTTTCATTGTAGCGGTTATAGAAATAAATTAAAATATACCTGCAGGCAATTTTTAATAATAAATTAATAATAATTATAATAGATAAATAAATAAATAAAATGTATGTATTTATTTACACTGCAAGTGGGGAAGCACCCGGTGGCAGTGGTATATACAATATTAACAATACACAATAAAATTTACAATACACAATACAATTTTACAACACATATACAATTTTACACACAATACAATAATAATACACAATACAATTTAACACAATAATAATAAAACATAAATAAAATACCTAATTTTACAATACAACCTACATAATTACCCATAGGTCCTACATAAGTTTCAATAGTCTTTCACTTTTCTCACATCTCATTCCCTGTAGTGGCACTATGACGCATTTCACTGACACTTTAGCACACATTTCACTGCCACTCTATAACTCATTTCACTGACACTATAGAACACATTTCATTGACGCTATAAATTATCACTGATCGGAACTGTTCACTGCACTGTAAAACCATAACTTCACTGACTCACCTCGCTTCACTGATACAACAGTTCAAATAAGTCAAATAATTACATCCTTATGCATACTTATAAACATAACTACATTTAAACTAAACATTTCTAGTCTAAGGCCCTCTTACACGCTAGTTTTAAATAATTTACAATTCAAACCAAGGAAGTAAACTCGTCAGCCTAGATAAATACATGTCACCTTAAAAAAATTAAATGTTGAATGTCACCTTAATTTTAATTTTCACTTTATATACAACTTTTTAAATTATTCTTGAATCTCCTTAAGGAAGGACAGCCCTCAAAGACCGCTGCAGGTAGGTCATTCCAATCATTTATAGTTCTATTTAAAAATGAGAATTTACCTACATCCGTTTTCTGTTTCCTACATTTGATTTTAAAATCATGATGATGATGATGATGATGATGATCAAATAAAGGCAAAAACAAGTATTTATTCTGTAAATTAGGCATTTATATATTAAAAAAGGCAGAAAAGGGCTACATAAAACTGTGACGTTTCAATCACAAAGGTTTAATTCGTACAGATTTACTTTCAAAATGAAGATAGATTTAATACATTTAAAAAGGCATTGTTCCAAAGTTCCGGTCTCTGCTTATAATATTGTAAACTTTAAAACAACACCACGCCACTAAAATTAACACAAAAATGGAACATTTCACCATTAACTACATTTCTAATTATCTGTATGCAGAATACAATATTCACGTCAGTCGACAATCACAGTCTCAGCTAAAGCGCGCACTTTTCCACTTAAAGTTTGTTAAACTGACACTAAAGATAGAAATCCGTGTCATTGATGGTCCCAGATGTTTAAGAAAGGTTCCTCCAAACACAATACTTCTCTGACGAGGGCTGCCAACAAACATTTTCATTCAACTAACTACAGGGACATCATTTTATTTTTACTTGCATTTTTATTGTACCTGAATTTCTGAATGTACTTCACTCCCACCCCTTCACTAATGTCCTTGCTCCCGTCAGACACACAAACTTACGGCCGCTGTTGCATTCGAAGTCTTCAAGCAGTGAAGTAAACACTGCAGTGTATAGTGTGTTTCATAAATATGATTGTGTTTTCTATAGAAGAAAGAGCCTATATTAATAATATCGTACTAAAAAATTATATTCAAGAAACGATAAATTCAATTTCAGAGAATATCCTTCAAAATGTTTTTAATAATATGCATACTGAATTGAAACCTGCATTGTAATGAACGGAAACCATTTTCGGCAACTTGTTTAAAAATTAAGATTAGCTTTTTTTGAATTGAGGTGGCTAGAAGCAAAGGAATGTTAGTGACATTTGTAATAACATGAGTTAAGTGCATCCAGTGTAAGCAAAAGTATCTACAATTTTAGTGGCAAAGGGATATTTTAATCGCATCACACATTAAAATTTAAATAAAAATTTCACCGGTTTTACGAAAGCTTAAATATTTAATCCCCATTTTCTCAAAAGTAACTTAAGTGCACTTACAGCCCTTTACTTATGACCCCCTCAATTTAAATGCACTCTCTATATTGTATGTTATCATCAATAATTAATATGCTAAATAAAGTAGACATTACATAACGAACACAGCCGCCTGAAAAGTTGAGTTTTTGAAAAAAAAAAAAATGTTACTACTCTACTGTATTTTGATAAATTCCATAAAAGTGATGATCAAACTGAAAATCGTAATATCGTATTTCCTACAACATAAATGGATACGCTACTTTTCTCTCCTCCTATACCCAGTAAAAGATTTGTTCATATATTGCACTAGTAACATCAAACTCCTGTAATGGAAGGGGGGCAACAGTGTTTCCGAGTATAGCCAGGTTAATGTTAAAAATGTTGGTAAAAATAAAGTGATGTCCCTGTATAAAATATTAGATGGCGTTAATACCGTTTCTTAATCTATTATATTACCTTTCTTTCTTCCTTTACAGAATTAAATTGAAGAATAAAAGATATAGCTAAGTTCCCGTTTAAATAGTACTGAATATATGAATAATAAAATTTTAGCAACTACAGGTAGAAGAATCGTTACGTCACGGTGTTAAATGGGCAGCGGTTATGTGTGTCGTAGCCGACGTGTATAAATACATCGCAATGCCCCGTTATTGTTTCCGCGTGGCCGGTATTTGACAGCACATTGCAAACCTTTCTGCCTGTTTGCTTTTTATGTGTGTATAATCGAAGGAAAAACAGTTTAGGCGGTCCCAGCTGTTGGCTGCAGAAACCATCACCAGTCTACAAGCTATCCCATTGTGTTCGCTTGACGGGTGTCATTTGTTTACGTTGTTAAAGGGATGTCATTCAACATGTTGCCGTAATAGTGAGAGGTAGGACAACACATAATCTGATACGATCGCCCGTTTAAAGCCAAACGCCCATCTGGATTCGTATAAAAATCGTGATTGTGAGTAGATAAATTAAAGATTAGGATTGGCAGCATAATAATTTAGGTCGTAATAAAAGTTGCATCTTTTACGTTATCACCTTTCAGTATATTTTATTTTGTTTTAAAAATATACTAGTGGCTTGTGCAGCAAATGCTGCTGCAAACTAAGTTCGTTAGACGTTCAAATAAAAATTTTTCAGATTTATTTTCAATGGAGAATACTTGTCTTTTTGACAGTTATTTGCTTCCATAATAATGAAACATACTCCCTCTGAATGGATTTTTTTAGGCCAAATACTTTTTCTTGAACCTATCCAACTTCAGTTTTTGAGTTTCAACGCGAAAACGCAAGTATCAATGTCAGGACGATAGCAGTAGCTATTTCAGGTCATTGTGGATTGTAGGCAAAAGTCAGGTTTGCTAAGCTTTCGAACAATAGCATTTTCGTATAGCTGCTGCATGTAGAACTTTAAATGTAGAGCTTAAAATCATTTTATCCTACTAAGAGATCTTGCTGAAATGATCTGGAGACTACAAAATTTTCTAGGCCTCTTATTTTATCAGTAAGTAACACCTTTTTATCTTTCCTTAGGAACTGTATTTTTTGCGCTCTCTCGAGCCAATACTGAAGACAATGACACATATCAATATCTACACTACACCGCCATTAAGTATATGAAAAAGACCCAACCCCACTGGTTTAATAAGTATTGAAATATTCGATTTTTAGTAACAATATTATTATGTTGCTTAAGTTTTGTAGTTATATATAGCAGTCACTCAGTAAATTATAGAAATGAAGATCTAAATTAAGATATTCTCTACATTTACTTACATAACCTCAAAACGTTTCACTTTCATGTCATCAATAGAGCATCAATATATATATAATATTATATATCGTACGATTAATGAAGAATAGACGCATCATGATACTAACTACAATAATATTTAATTTCCAATGGTAATAATGTCATCAAACCACCTCAATTTTCGTAGATTTGAATATCCAATACACAGCTGTACTCAGAAAATTATACACTGTAGAATCAGTTTTAATAACATCAGTTTTAATAAATTGCTTCGTTTGAAAACTTTGCTTGACAGGTTAGTCCCCCTTAATCCCCACATATCTTACTTTCTCCTTGAGAACTGTTTATTGATTCCAAAATTTAACTACTTTTTGCGGACTACCCCTATATGGTTGTTTCCATCTTTCCTCTGTCAAGCTGACAATATGATACGTCATTAAATAATTGATGAACTAGTGGACTTACTCGTGTTAAATATGTAATATTTTTCCGGCTTACAGCTGTTTCAGTGCATCACGCACCATCATCAGAGCCTACTAGATCTCGGCGTCATCTCGAACTTCTCTGCCTGTTAGGAGGGTGTGTTTTATTGTTGGAATGTGTTGGATTGTGTAGTCGAATAGTGTGTGTATACTGAAATTGATCTGTGTGTTGAGGATTTGATCGGGGTGTGTTTTAGTGTGTTTGTATATTTCGTATTGTTCTAGTGTGTTGAGTTTTTGGTTCTTGGATTGTGTGTGTAGGATTTCCATGTCTGTATTTATGTTATTGTATGTATGGTTGGCATTGGTTATGTGATCGGCGTATGTAGATGTATTGTGTCCTTTGGTTATAGCTTTAATGTGTTCTTTGTAGCGAGTTTGGAATGATCTGCCTGTCTGTCCTATGTAGAACTTGTCGCAACTATTACATGTGAGTTTGTATACACCTGTGTGGTCGTATTTATTTGTTTGTGTTTTTTGTGTGTTGAGATGTCTTTGTAGTGTGTTTTCTGTTCTGTATGCTATGTTGTATTTCTGTTTTCTGAATGAAGATGCGATCTTATGTGTGCTTTTGTTTTCATATGTTAGTGTGACGTATTTCTTGTGTTCTTTTGTTTGTGTTGTGTTTTGTGTATTCATGTGTTTGTTAAGTTTTTGTTTTGTCTTCCTTATGATGTTGTCTATTATGTTTGGATTGTATCCATTTTCTTGTGCTATGAATTTGATTGTGTTCACTTCTTCATTGTAGTGTTGTTGGTTCATGGGTATGTTGAGTAATCTGTGTACCATTGTCCTGTGTCATCAATTATTTATATTCAAGTGTTAAAAGTGGTGTACGCAAGATTCAAAATGGATGATACGTCATTACTTAGAAATTTTACTTAACATTTGTCTTAGTGATTGTACTTGGATTCAGGCTTCTCTACCTATTAAATTTGGTGGGTTAAGTATTAGAAATTTGAGTGATATTTGTACGCCGGCATTTTTAGCTTCTGCGCACGGGGTTTCGGACCGAATCAAATCTATTTTTCCCTCTTACAGTGATTCGGTTCAGATCCCTTTTGTGCAGGAGGCTTTAGTTCGATGGGGTGAGGTTTCCAATAACTCTGATCCTCCATCTTTTCCAGCTGTTCAACAGAATTGGGATGAAATACTAATCTCTCTTGTTAAGGAGTCCCTTCAGTCATCTTTTTCTTCAGATACAGATCGTGCTCGTTTTTTGGCTCTCCAACAAAATGTTTCAGGATCTTGGCTTCATGCAATTCCTTCCCCTCACATCGGTACCCTTATGGATCCCAGATCCTTTAAAGTTTCCGTGACTTTACGCCTCGGTTGCAAAATCTGTCACATTCATAAATGTATCTGTGGCAATATTGTAGATTCTTATGGCCGCCATGCCTTAAGTTGTGGCATGAGTAAGGGGCGTCTCTCTCGTCATTCATCGCTCAATGACATCATTAAAAGAGCATTAACATCCTCAGGGGTTCCATCCATCTTAGAACCTTCCGGGATCAGCCGTGATCAGCAGTGATGTCAAAGCAAGCGCATTTTTCTGATCTTGACGTCGTGCGCGGGCAAAAAGCGCTAAGTATGGAAAGAGGAAGGGTTGTGTATATGAATAAGCAACCTGTTGGATTAAGAAAACAGTGGTGCACAAACTTCAAACGGAACGCGAAATTTTATTTCTTTATTTTTATATGGCTTCTTTCTGTTTAATATTATCTACGAGTATGTTGTCTGTAAAACAAAAGTAATAACACTGATTTCTTAATATTGCACTTGTGTGTTAAACCTTAATAACATAACAGAGAGTTAAGAAGGAATATTCACTTAAATTCCACAGTAGTATAATATTATACTGTATTAAGTGGATGAAACACATCATTCAAAAAGAAAGTGATATTCCAAAGAAAGAGATTGAGTATGATATGATAAGTTGGAATTTATATTGATAGTATATTTAGCCTTACAAAAGTAATCAATAAACTAATCAAAACAATATTACAAGTACAAAGCAAAGATACCTAGGTACTGTATCTGTTTTAAGTGTAACTAATATTACATAACAAAACTCTTATCGCATTATGCTTTTAAGGTGATATTTGTGAGCAATTTCCTATCATGAGAATATTAAATTATTTTCTCGAAATCTGCTGAAGCTATAGAGCTGACATTTTTACAACACATGGGCACGTATCTTTTGCTTATGATGTAACAGTAGTTGCTTTGTTAATTCATTTCTTTACAAGCCATTTCCATGCAAATTTTTTCAAAATTTTCAATACACTATCTTTAGTAATACGTATAAGTTATACGGTATATTAGATTTACGAAAACATTCTGTAAGGCTACTAAATAAATAGGCCTATACCTGAAAATTTCACTTTTCTATACGACAAGTTGAGAAAATATTTCTTATGAATAAAAAAAAATGAAACTTGTGAGAAATGAGCATTAAAAATTAACACTTACATTCTTATAATGCACTTATACTTCTCAGGCAACTCTAAAAATTAACATGGATACAGTTTTAATAAGATCTCTTCCCTTTATCTATTGAATCAGTGCTGGCCATCCCTGAATATAGCTCGACCAAGCGGCATATACCTACCACCTCTTTCGCCTGTCTCTTTCCTTTCCGCTGTAAAGCGCTCAGGCTCACCTGGGCTCTAAAGCGCGCGCTTGCTCCTGTGGGCATCAATGACATGCCTGGTGTATGGCACTATCAAATAATTAATTGATTCTAACATCACTACATAGCTTTGAGAAAGCAATGGGGATTTCGTTCAAGGTATTTGAGGTAATAATTAAACAAGTTGTTTAGGAATACGTTAATCTGCAAACAAATTATATGGCCCCTTTTATTTTTGGGGAACGTTTTCATGATTTTACATGACTTGATCTTCTGTGTCACTGTCACGTCTCTTCGGGTGAAGTTTTTCGAGTACTCCATATAACGAATTTTATTCGTATGCTTGAATTCCTTCTTAGTCTAAACATGTTTATCCCGCTACAGAACGTCAGATTCTCATATGAGTTAACTCAATCAATTCTCCATCTGTTCAATTGAATTTCCAATTTACATTTAAATAAGCCAGCACAGTCACGCGTATAACATTTACGAATTTTAATCATTCTGAAATTCAAATTTAAATCTTCATTTGTTTTATGTGATGACATAAATTAAGGATTTATTTAAAACTAAAGAATTGAGTAATATATTACTACTTTTATTAATATAAATATCAAGTTTTAAAGCTCTTGTTTCTATGAGCCGTGCTGCTGTTTGATGGGTGCCAGTTATTCATCGTTACAGCCAACTGTTGTACAATTCGACGAGTGACAAGCTGTCAGTTGATGACCGTAATCTTATAGCTTAAACTGTCATTATCCTGACTTTAAACTCGAGTGATTTATCGACCAAATAATTCGATTTGTATTTTCGGCCTTCAAAATAAAGAATGACTTGATGTGTAGTACGCAATTGAGTTACGTCAAAGCATACTTGACAAACGACAGAAATAGCTCGTGAAACATTTTAATAGAAAATAAACAAAATTGAATTTTAGAGTATTTTATGTGTTTTTTGAATGATAACTCACTTTGATAAATGTTATAAAATAACAATGGATAGCGACAATATATGATCCCAATATTTTATAACATTTACTCGAATATCACTAATTCATCATCATCATCATCATCATCATCATCCTTCACGAATTAGGCCTCTATAGACCTGTTTCGGCCCCATCTAGCAGTCTTCTTAAAGGTCTTCCTGGTCGACGATGTCCTCTGGGTTTATATTGCATCATAATTTTTGGGATTCTTGAATTTTCCATTCTTCTTACATGATCTAGCCAATTGAATTTGTATCTGCTGATTTTTTCTTCTACTGACTCTACTTCTAATTGTTCTAAAATTTCTTCATTCCTTTTTCGGTCTAAAAGAGTATATCCTGCTGTCCTCCTGAAAAATTTCATTTCCGTTGCTTTGATTCTGTTCATGTCTTTTTTCTTTAATGACCAAATCTCGCTTCCGTATAAAAGGGAAGTATAAAGGCAATTCAGAAACATATACAGAGTGTTAAAAAAAGTATCCAATATTTTAGGTGGTGATAGTATGCATCAAAACAAAAAAAAAGTCTAATAAACATGAGTCCTACAACACATACTAGTCCACACCTGTGGAGTAACGGTCAGCACGTCTGGTCGCGAAACCAGGTGGCCCGGGTTCAAATCCCTGTCGGGGCAAGTTACCTGGTTGAGGTCTTTTCCGGGTAACTTTCGGTGCTGGACCCCGGACTCATTTCTCCGGCATTATCACCTTCATTTCATTCAGACACTAAATAATCTGTGATGTTGATACGGCGTCGTAAAATAACCCAATAAAAAAAAAACACATACTTTCTGAGATCTGAGCACTTGTTCATAGGTGCTCAATGTGACGTCCATTTATGGCAATGCATTTTTCTGCCCTACAATACGGCAGGTTACCAGATAATCATACTGTAGTTGAACCCCTCGCATGGATTACTGATACGTCGCAAGGAATACTCAAAAGAAAGGTTTTGTTGCGGATATGAGCGGAGTTCAGCAGAGAGTCTGTTGTGAATTTTCGTAATTAGCATGTATGGGCTGATGAAAATTCCCGTGCACTTGAAGAAACAAGGCATCGGCACCGATTCTCAATCAACGTATGGGCAGGCGTTCTTGGCGATAGATTAAGGGCCATACGTGCTACCACAGAGATTAACCGGGGCTCGTTATCAGGACTTTCTTATTAATGTATTGTCACCTTGGTGGAGTATGTGCCATGTTAGCAAAGACTACAGATATGGTTCATGCATGATGGCACACCAGCACATTTTCTTCCGCAATGAGCGTGAACACCTGACGCTGACATTTCAAGACCGCCGGATTGGTTGGGGAGGCCTCACACCTTGGCCTGCTCATTCCTCAAATCTAAATCCCCTAGACTTTTGGTTATCAAGAACAACCAAGTCAGTTTCAAAGAGTACGTGATTCCTTACGCCGATGGGCAGAGGAATGCATTGCCATGAATGGACGTCACATTTAGCACCTCTTATGAACAAGTGTTCAGATCTCAGAAAGTATGTGTTGTAGGACCCATGTTTATTAGACATTTTTCTTGTTTTGATGCATACTAGCACCTCCTAAAATAATGGATACTTTTTTCTTAACACCCTGTATTTCACAATTGTTATGTCTTTATACATAACGGTAATTTTGTCATATCTAATAATCACGTTTTTTATAAATAAAGTAATGAGTATTACAAATGGTACATACACTCTTATATTACGGACGTTCTACTAATTTCCAAAATATCCGTTATACATTATTCTACTGAAGATTGTTTTTTTCTCTCCCTCTTTTGTACGGAGGAGGGACCCGAAGGCTTACACTGCAGCCTGAGGCTTATTGTGCTTACCACTCCTATTCTGTGAATGATTGGATAGCCGAACGGCCGCGTTCTTGTACAAATACAGCACGCCGCACCGTGAACTTAACCCGGGCGATTGTATGGATGATGATGATGATATTATTATTATTATTATTATTATTATTATTATTATTATTACTATTATTATTTCTATCGACTATATTAATGGTTTTATTGAATATCACTGGCGTTTGTCTGATTGTCAATTTATATTAAATGTGTTTTTTTGTCTTCTTTTTTTTTTGCTCTTTTGTGTTATTTATTGGTTTGAATTAAGTTGCTTACTGTATTTAGTAAACTGTCTTTGTAAATTTTATTGTTTTATTATTGACTAAGACCACACCATACACGAGCCTGGTTCTTGCGGTAGCGGCTAGAAACATTTTTGTTTTATGATTTTAGCTAGTTAAATAAATTAAATTAAATATGTGAATTAATGATGGCGAAATGAGTCCGAGATCCAACGCCGTAAGTTACCCAGGAAATCTGCTTCAATTGGTTGAGGGCAAGTAATGTATGGAGAAACGTGTTTCTTTTAATTTTTTATTTCGGCATGGTGACTTTGCCTCCAAATGTACAAAATATGGTTCACATAATATGTGATAAATAGAATAGGGGAAAGACCGCACCCTTGTATAATTAATTTGTAATAATAAAAATTATTGCATTTGTTCGATTGTTACCGCCTTTTGTTTTCTTCAGTGTCTCAAATTTACAGAAAAAAAACTTTTTTTCCCCGTTGTTAACTATATAGCATCTATTAGTGCTTTATGGTTGTGCGAACGGATGGAGTTACTTGTCAGCAATGTGACACTGAAACTTGTGTTCAGGTTACTGCCCAGCGACAGTCCTGATATATTTTATAATTTTGATGATTGGCTAATTAATATTAACCCGGCACACTCACAACCACACTCATATTCACACAAATTTCCAGACTCTACACGTCCGGGCAATTTTTCTTCTTCAAGAAAAATTCACCGAGAGCCGAGCTCGGGATTCGAACCCGAGAGAGTATTATTTTCATCTGACACAAATTGATTTCTGTACTTCTATTCATTCAAAAATACAATCCTCTGAAATCCCACACAATGTTTACTATTCGTCCCGAATCATCGAGTAGGTCAGCCGTGACGAAAATGTGATTGTGCGCCGAGCCACTGTGTAACCTGCAACGTGCAGCACCTATGGAGGGAGGCGGACACCCGATGGGGAAGTGAAGCAACTGTCTGACTTGATTTCATTTTCTTTACGTCAAGCACTTAAATATAATTTTATACAGAATAAGGTTACAAACTAAAGTTTAGTACGTGTAACGAAGAAAAGAATGAATAAGAAATTATAGTACACATTATCACAACCTAAAATTAACTGTCTTCAGAATGTCTCTGCGACGGAGTTTCAAAATCAGGAATTATGTCACTTACTGCCAGTCGTAGTTGATCACGAAGGTATTTGTCTGTCAGTAGTGATTTAAATTTGGTTTTTACTATTTTAATTGTTGAAAATAATTTTTCACAAACGTAAGTTGTAGTGAACATGGCTTTAATAGAGCAAGTGAAAGAACGAAGGTTCGGATATTTATTTTTTGGCAAATATTTGAAAAGTTCAACATTTGTCAAGTCCTTACATTTAGCTTTCATTTAACATCACATTGTAAATCTGTGAGTTTAAATTGAAGATCTAACCGCATTATTCGTACATCTGCTGAAAAAGGATCGACGTACAGAGGTAATAATAATAATAATAATAATAATAATAATAATACTTAACCATTTAATGTTTCATGAGTAACATGTAGTATAATGCCGTTTTATGTTATACAACCGTTTTCCTCGTAATACTTGTGAACAAATCATACATTTAATATTCTCATCATATTGACAGCAAAAAAATGCGTCCTCCCATCCTTCTTGAAGTTTCCGTTTTTGTAGAGGTGCATGGTTTCGAGAGAGACATTGCGATGATACGCCACTCGTAGGTCAGAAACAAATACAAATGGAACGGAGTTTGACTCCAGTGAGTGAGAGGGTGGGGGTTGGGGAGGTAGGAAGCAAGAGAAATGCATAGCTATCATTGCGAGCCACATTTTCGCGACGGCTGGTGTAGGTGTATGGATGGATTGAAAAGAAAATGTAATGTATATAGCAAATGATAATGCATTAATGAATGTAAAAGTAAGGTGGAAAGAAAAGAAATAAGTAAATATAATACAAAGACTGTACATTTAAACAACTCCCAATCCTTTATCTACTCATTTTCTTCTCTATGCGGTCCTCTTGAACAGAATTAGATTATGAATGTTAATTTCTATTACGCTATGGTTACATACAAGAACATGCGATGTTAAAATACAAATCAAACTGCGGTCGTGCAGTTTATGCTTTCGCTTGACCCGGCTTGGTGCAAGCATATTAAACCGAACTATAAAGAAAACGAGTAACATCAGCAGCAGATGCGAGACTCCGAATGCTTACAGCGCTTGTGCGTTCGGCTTTATTGAACTGTACAATCACGGCAGACACCAGATGTCGTTAATGACGCTTTCAGTACTAGTGAAAAATATGTATTCATGAACTAAAGTCGTCTCCAAATGATGTTAGATCAATATTTATATGATGCAAGGTTAGAGACTGATGACATCCGGATGTACGAGAAATATAGAGATATAAAAAACTCGTTAGGGGACATCTTTGCCAACATGCTATACCCAACGTACGCACTGATCGTGAGCTAGTCTGTATCTAGGATACTATCACAGTCCTAGTATATAGTAACGGAGCTTGAGTTTATGAGGGTACTAGAAACAATAGACTGTGGAGGTATTATTTCGCATTGTCTGTAATGAGGCGATAGTAACGATCCTAGTGGTTAGAAACTATTTATGGATGCATATTTACTACGTATTGAGTTTCGTGACTATATACTAGACTGTGATACAATAAAGAAAAAAATCATCATCATCATCATGGGTATTCGAATTTTTCCTCTTTTAGTTATTTCATCCCGTCCGCTCAGTTAACTCTGTGGTGACACGTCTGCTTCCAGGCTAGCCGGCCCGAGTTCGATTCCAGGCGTAGTCAGACATTTTCGTGTAAAATATTTACCTCGAGACTAGGATATGTAGCGGTGCACAACTTCTAATCACTAGATTGTGCACAAATGTGCCTGGATTAAATCCAGAATCATAATTATGTAGGATGATTTTTATTTTATATGTCAATTATCCATTATGTTTATAATTCTTTTGAGACAAATTGTCTTATTTGACACGAAATTGTAATGAAATCTTAGAATTACATGTAACTAAATATATCTACATCTTAATGTTACTATTACACAAGCCTGCGATAAATAAAAAAAACTTGTCAAAATTTTAGCTCTCCTTTATGTATTTTTGTGGGTTGAAGCCAGAAATGACATAAAAAATGACACATCACGACCATTTGTACACAAAACTATATTTTATTATTCCATTGCTTTTTATATTGACGTTATTTATATTTGCTATATATTTTTATACTCGTTGTGTGGAAGAGAAGGCTTATGATCTTAATTCTACCAGTAAAAATAAATCAAATAAATAAATCATTTAAATAGTAGAAACGATCACCGTAGTACTGTACCACTCTTAATCACTAAAATACGAGTACATTGTAAACGGTTGGTGAGGTCTAGTTTTTAATCGTGAATAGAATGTCAATAGCAGCATAACCAAGAAGCAAATTTGATGTTCCCTGATAGTAGGCCTATCTGTGGCACACGCCAAATATGACGTCACGTTAATATAGTCTGTGACCAACTCACCTTATCTCCGAACGCCTTGGACCAGAATACGGTCCCTACTTATAGGCCCTCTCTTATATACAGGGACATCATTTTATTTTTACTAACATTTTTAATATTAACCTGTCTATACCTTTGAGAACCGGAAACACCGCTTGCTCCCCCCTCCAAGACTGGAGTTCGATGATACGGGCGTAAAACACAAATCACTCTACAAGGTATAGGAAGGAAGAAAAGTAGTTCATCCATTTACGTAAACTAGCAAATATCGCGATTTTGAGTTTGATAATTTTCATTAGGTTTTTCTTTAATGAAAGTACAGTACTGTATTAAGAATAAGTGTTTTTACTCACGAAGTGAGTTATCCATGCGAACGTATTCATTATGCGGTGTATATTATACTGTCTACAGCACATTAGCATACAATATAGAGAAAAAAATTAAATTGAAAAATAATCATAATATGAATATTTAAACACAATTTTGAAAATGGTGGCCGTTCATTTCGATACAGGCTTCAGTTCTTTTGTGCATATTATCACACTATAGACTATTGCATCTAATTCCAATTGCCAGTTTCGTCCTTCGTACTAGTAACTCATGTTGAAATAATTCTATACCTACTCTACGTACTGTTAATTCAATCTTCACTTCTGCCCGACCCGAAAATATAAAATTACTCAGACATGCTATCTACTGCCCGTCCAAGTGGTTATGCCGCATGATTGTAGAAAGGGAGGAAATCACGTGACAGTTAATTACTTAACGAGGTCCTTTTATTTAAGTTAAATTAAACAGCTGTATAATGTTACGTAAACGCCCAATTCCTAAGAGAAATTAATGTTTTCAGAAAAGAGCTAAGACAGCCCAGCTTTTACAGAGGGGCGAGCAGAAGCAGGTGGGGGAAATCGGGATGCGACGTAGGCAAACGGACAGTACCTGTGCGAAAATATGATTCAATATTGAAATCTCTTTCGTCACTGGAAAACGCGAACATATTTCTGGAACGTACTGTACTCAGTAACACAGTACTGCTTACTATCTGCTGTCTTGGCTCTGTGTGGAGTTGGAACTTCATTAGTAGAAGGGGTGGGAGTGAAGTACATTCAAAAACTCAGGTACAATAAAAATTGAATTAAAAATAAAATGATGTCCCTGTAGGTATTTAATTTTCCAGTAATTCCATCCAAGATTTTTTTTTAATTGAGCCACATCCATTATTGCTAATTTTCAGCATGTAACTTGCAGTTACATAAATTGAAAGCCAAAGGGCTAGTTCGACTTATTATGTTTCATTCTCCATTAATATTTAGTGTGTGGAAGAGGTCTTTGTTTTAATGCATATTTCCTCGATGAAAGTTAAATTTTTAACATTTTGATGTACTGTTGTATTGTACAAATGTACTTTCGTAATACCCATAAATCAGCATTAGGGAATCCAACATTTGGGCGGATTTTGCGACTAGAGGCAGTGCAAGTTTGAGTTGCAAATCCGAGCTACTTTTTCAAACTGTCATAATTCACGAGGGCTGTCAGCAACTTGCAGTTCTACCACCCTCAAACTCTATTTCCCTAGCAGGTGAACTGCATCTCGCGCCTAGCTTCTGAAACATCACGACGCAATGTAGTAGCAGAAGCAAATGATTAATTTCTTGCAGTTTCGCTGTAGTACAGTCTGTTCAGCTGTATGCCGCTACTCTTTGGTGATAGCTGATAGAGTTAGTAGCGGCATTAATGATAGCGATGCTGGTGAATTCTGTCGGAGTGTACTGCAAATCAGCACGGCAACTATTATTTTGAAGGTACAGGACTAGCCGCATGCTCTGCTGTATAAGACAGCATATAACCACAGTCTAGTTAGTATATATACAGTCACGAAGCTTGAGTTGTGAGGGTACTAGGAACAATGGACTGTGCCGATACTTTTTCGCATTGTCTGTAATGAGGCGATAGTAGCGATCCTAGTGGTTAGCAACTGTCCATGGATGCATATTTACTACATATGGAGCTTCGCGACTGTATATAATTTCTAGACTGTGATATAACTGTACAATACTCTGCGTTCAGGCAGGGATGTACAAGGACATAATTTTATTTTTACTTCAATTTTTATTGTACCTGAGTTTTTGAATGTACTTCACTTCCACTCCCTCTACTAATAAACTTTCAATCGTTCTCCATATAGAACCGAGGCCGCGTATGCAGTACTGAGTCAGTCAGTATAGTACGCTCCAGAAGTATGTTCGCGTTTTCCAATGACGAAAGACCTTTCAATATTGAATCATATTTGTTCGCATTTTCCAATGACGAAAGAGCTTTCAATATTGAATCATATTTTCGCACAGATATTGTCGTCCGTTTGCCTACGTCGTATCCCGGTTTCCCCCACCAGCTTTTATTCGCAAGCTAGTGGCTGGGCTGTCTTAACTCTTTTCTGAGAACATTAATTTCTGTTAGGAATTTGACGTCTACGTAATATTATACAACTGTTTAAAATAACTTAAATAAAAGGGCATCGTTAAGTAATTAACTGTCACGTGATTTCCTCCCTTTCTACGACCCTACGACATAACCACTTGGACGGAGAGTAGATAGTATGTCCGAGTAATTTTATCTTTTCGAATCGGGCAGAAGTGAAGATTGAATTTACAGTACGTAAGGTACTCTTTATAGAGTAGGTATGGAATTATTTCAACATGAGTTACTAGTACGAAAGACGAAACTGGTAATTGGAATTAGTTACTATAGTCTATAGTGCGATAATAGGCATATGCATAAAAGAACTGAAGCCTGTGTCGAAATGAACGGCCACCATTTTCAAAAATGTGTTTGAATATCCATATTATGATTATTTTTCAATTTAACTTCATTTGCTATATTGTACGCCAATGTGCTGTAACAGTACAATATATATTGCATAATTAATACGGTCGTGAGTAAAAGCACTAAGTAGACAGTTATTGAAGGATTTATGATATTTATCTTCAAAAACACTAAGTGTTAATACAGTCCTGTATTTTGATTAAACAAAAACCTAATGAAAATTATCAAACTCAAAATTACGATATTTCCTAGTTTACATAAATGGATGAACTACTTTTCTTCCCTCCTATACCTAGTGAAGTGATTTGTATTTTACGCCAGTATAATCGAACTCCAGTCTTGGAAGGGGAAGCAAGCGGTGTTTCCGGTTCTAGATCTTTAATCCAAAGATATAGTCAGGTTGATATTAAAAATGTTAGTAAAATAAAATGATGTCCCTGTATAACCTTGTTTGCGGAAAAACTGTGTTCAACATCGGCTGAAACCAAGGGCGCATATGTAAAATATTTCATATTATCAATTGACCTTCAACTTCGATGTGCACACTCTACTGATTACAAAGCGTTGCACGATCTAGTAATACATGTATTTCAAACTGCACATTTTTTGGAAAATTCTTCAAAACATAGGAAAATAGTATTTGACCTTTTCATTGCTCTTTACTAAAGGAATCATTTACCAATTGAATGGCTGCTTAGAATAACGTTCTAAGTCAGTTTTTACAGTTTGTTAGGAAATTAAAAATATGTTTATTCCATACTAACATTGTTAAATATTACAAAATATGACAGTGTTAGATCTGTATTAATACTTCAATAAGTATTCACACCAGTTATATATATATATATATATATATATATATATATATATATATATGTATTGTCTTCATCTTTCAAATAACACAACTTTGTGAACATTTACAGTAGAAAAACGTTGTAGGCCTATGCCAATCCAGAAGAACAACGTCGTAAAGCAAAGAAACTTAAATACTGTCCATATTTCCTGGTAGATTCTTTATGGTTGTTACATTTCAGTATATTAAATAATACTTACTTACTTACTGGCTCTTAAGGAACCCGTAGGTTCATTGCCGCCCTCACATAAGCCCGCCATTGGTCCCTATCCTGAGAAAGATTAATCCAGTCTCTACCATCTACATTAAATAATAATAATAATAATAATAATAATAATAATAATAATAATAATATACAAATTTATATAATAAGAACTTGAAACAAATTACACAACTTAGATAATATGTTTAGGCATATTACAAAGACAACAATCCCTTTTTTTCCCCCTTTATTCTCTTATTAGGCCATGGTAGAATTCAGAGTAACCATGACCTTATTACCTTTAACTATTTTCCTTTAGCATTCTATAGGCCTACATTGACTTACAACCTTATTCTACTCATCAGTTCAGGTCGTTTCACAGCTGGTTTAATGTCACCTTTCTTCGAAGTATATTCTTTCCCCTGATCCTTCAGTATCCTACGTACATTGTCCTTTCATTGCATGATATTAATCTTACGTTTTCTCTTTCTATTTACGTTTTTTATGAGACCAGTGACACGCTACAAGTATGATTGTCCGCCATTTTATTTGCGTTACAACGTTATTCAGCTCAGCAACACAATCAAAATACTACAGCTCTCGAAGTAGTGTGAATATCAGCAAGACAATGACAGCACATGATGCAAGACGTTCGATACAACATTTTTTCAGCCGAAAACTCAGTTTGGCCAAAAACGGACTTACAACGTTATTCTAGGCAGCCATTCAATTAATGACATTACTTAAAATACACTCTGTATACATACAAATATAGATGAAACCCTATAATCATATTTTATGCTCGACCATGCCGAAATGTAGTAATTATATACCTGGTAGCAGCCCTTTAATGGACCTCATTAAAGTACACCTATTCATTAAAGTTCAGGTGTTCCTCCAATCAGAAAACACCATTGTAGCAATATGAAAGCGCAAGTATCGATTATTCTCGGATATGCAATCGAAAGACAACTAGCGAAACGTCACGGAGGCTGGAAATCCAATACTGTCGCAGAAGGTTATGTTCTGTTACTATAATAATTTGCGTTAATTGTAAATAATATTCAAATAAATTCAATTTTGCCATCTCGTTTTTCAATGTCTAAATCAATTTCAAGGTTATATCAAGATTAATGTTTATTTTACTCTCTAGATTATATCAAGGTCAATGACATTTGTTTCTCTGAAAAAATCAATACTTTCACGTCTGCGTATATCTCACAATTTACGAGATATTGCACAAGGTCAGTTCCGCTCCCCAGTCGGATAAAAATAACATGAATACTTATCAATAATTTCAAGTTAGAAATATGGTCGGGCATAAAAAGTCGTATGAAACTTGCCTATAATGGTAATTAAGACGCTCTTATGAAAATTATGAAACTCGCTTGCGCTCGTTTCATAAACATACTCGCGTCTTAATTACTACCATTATAGGCTCGTTGCATAGTGTACTATTAAGCTTGTTTTCTTGCAAAAGAAGCCAATCCTTATCTAAAAGTTTGTGTTATTGTGCATGTTACTTGAAAACTCGCGTGGATAAAAGAACCTGCCCAGTCCTTTCATTAAAATTGACTGAAAGCGTTTTGAAATCACATTCTTCAATTTCAACCTCAACTTGCCAGATCAACTACGAGGCCCCTGTGATATGAGGTGAGTACGACCGCTGTGCCTTCATTGAAGACAGCATAGGACATTAAAAACGTAGTGCTGATAATGCACTCATACATCGAGTGGGATTCAAACCATGCACCGAAGTCCAAAACTGAACTAAACCGCCTTGACTCTTGCTTACACCACTGTCGGTATCGGGGTTCTGTTTGTCTTCAATCAAATCCAAGGTTGTCGCTTTAAGGGTACTAGGTAATGATTATGCGTCAAAAATCCAATTTCTTTATTTTGTGTTTTAAAAAAGAACAAAATTTGCTCTTTAAAAACATTATAAATATTGTGGGAAATATTTCCGCAGATGACCTTTAAATGGCCTCTCTAAATTTGGCGGTGCATGTAATTCATAATACATTTTTTTAATGCAGTTTGCCACAAGTTCACATTTTTCAAACTTAAGTGCATTTTTCTCTGAAACTGCTGAATCAATTTACATGAAATTTTTACAGTGTTCTGTGAAGCCTGAGTTCTACATAGTAGACCTACGGGTTTAAGAATATCATACTCATAACACAAGAAAAAAGTATATATGCATTGAAAAAATTGCAAAAAATATTAAAATTCAATATTTTTTTCTGTTTCACTAGGGGTGAAATATTTAACTAAATTTTGCTCTAGAATTTACAATATACATTGCTAGATAAAGTAAAACAAATACAAGGTATATGAGTGAAGATTGTAACAAGTAATTTGCACCTGAAGAATGAAGTACACTTAGCAAAGTTGGAAAACAGGTTATCAGTTAGGGCCTTTCTTTAGCACTAGGAGACGAATCTAATTAGTTGTGTTTTATACCAGTGAATTCAGAATCATTGATTGTATAACTATGGAAATTTTTATTCTACTCTGAACTCTAAAAGTCTAGAAATATTGAACTAAACTTGTATACTGAAATTTTTTAATCGCACAGGAATCACTACCTACCCCCCCGTAAATTAGGGCATTAATAAGCGCATATCAGTAGTGCAATTTCTGTAATAAGCATTGTGGAGTATTACGGGATTCATTATTAACCATCACTCTCTCTCTCTCTCTCTCTCTCTCTCTCTGTTTGCCTCTGTCTCCCGTGCACTTGATTTAATTGGATTACATAAAGGGAGGTGGGAGGGGGAAATTGGCAACGGAAAGCGAAACAGCACTCGGCGGAATAACAGCAATATCGGAGTGATAATGAGTTTAAACAGTGCTCACCGCTGGGAAGTGCAATTATACACGCCAATTGCATTCTCTTGATTCTTTCCTTATGTGACAACCTGAGAATATGCCTTTCAAGCAATTTAGTAACGTGAATTACAGACGAAAGTGGACAATTCTGATCGCTCATAGTAAAGTCCCATTAGAGATAAAAGTATATACCCGGTGGCAGTGGTAACTAATTACACTGAATAATGACAATAATAAACTTATTAATTAAAAATACAATTAATAGTACTAATAATTAATACTAATACTACTAATAATAATACTACTACTACTAATAATAATAATAACAACAACAACAACAACAACAGGGAATATAGTAAATTAAATGAAACGATCACTTAAAATAACATTTGAAATAAATCTAATTTGTATCTTAAAACTAAGATCGAACTAAAACCCACGAGTATGATATGTTCATATCTGCACAAGTACCTTTAAACATTACACTCATTTCGCTGTCAACTCACTCACTGCACTGGAACTACGACACATTTCACTGATTCTATCCTGATTTCACTAACACTTCAAAAACATTTCACTGTTCTAATACTTTGTACTGCCACTATAAACCATAAAGCTTCACTGACAGGAACACGTTTCACTTACACAGCACACTTCACTGACACGACATACTTCTTCACTGATACAACACACTTCACTGACACAACATAATTCTTCACTGATACAACACTTCAATAACAATATATCATTTACACCCTTTAAATACTGTGTATAATTACCAGGGAACGGATTTATATGGACTAAAAATATATGAAATATGTAAATATATATGTAGTTATTTTTACCAAAATATGGAATTAAATATGGATTTTTACCAAAATATGGAATTAAATATGGACTTAAAATTATAAAAAAATGACTATGTACGTTAAATATTGGTACATTTTAATCAAACTAAACAAAAAATATAATGGACGTACCTTATCTTCCAATGTAGTTTCAACAAAACACAATTTTTATTGTCTGTTACCATAACAATAGGTTACAAACATTTCTTTCAAGTGCTGAAAAGTGAATCTTCTTCTATTGTCTCTGAGGATAGATTTATACTGACTAAAAGAGCGTTCGACGTCACAAGAAGTAACTGGTACATAATTCAATTTCACAATGTCTGCTGGGGATAAGTCCAAGTTAATCTTCACTGTTGATTCACCACTCATCACAGCAACAACCTTTTGTAGTTCTTCATATCCAGGGTTTTTTGAAAGTACAGTGTCCACCTTAGCTCTTACTGCATCTGCAACTTTACCTCTACCACGATTCAGTTGTTCCACAGTACTATTTATAATTTCAAAACTTTCAGATAGTGAAAGGTGCCTATTTTGGAGACTTTTGAGCGTTTTTATGATGCATGAAAATGTATGCTGAATGTGAGCTAAGTCATTCTTCACACTTATGTCACAGGTAACTGTTTTCGCAGTATCAATTGAGACTGCATCTTCAGAGTCCAATGCAAGGAGAACATTGTTAATAGAGTCTATATGTTCGGCATAATATTCAACTGCTTCTAGCCATGTACCCCATCTAGTTAAAATTGGCTTTGGTGGCAATGGAATTTCAGGGTACATTTCTTTCAACACGTTAACTCTACTGGGAGCTTTGAGAAATACTTTTTTCACTGATGAAATCAACAAATCTACTTTAGGGAAATTGTCTCTGACTACTTCTGCCACACGATGAAATGCATGCGCCACACAAGTAAAATGAGTCAATTTAGGATATACAACAGATAATGCTTGTCCAGCTTTGACCATATAAGGGGCAGCATCGCTAATAAAGAATAACACATTATCGTACATAATACCCTTTGGCCACAGGATACCCATAGCTTCGTTGAACAGTTTAACTATAGTTTTGTTATTGCACTTTTCTAGAACATCACAATGTAAAAGAATTCGTTCAGAATATTGTTCACTTAACAAACCGATAACTACATTTCCAACAAGTCTACCTTCTTTGTCGGGAGTCTCATCAATGGAAACCCAAATTGAACTATCTTTAATTTCATCTCTTATCTTCTGTATTGTCTCATCGTAGATGGATGGAGCATACGTCTTCCTAAGTGTTGACTCATCCGGGATTGTATGTTGAGTATATTTTTCAAGGAATTCCCTGAAGACCTTATTCTTTAGTTTGTAGAGAGGAATATCAGCAGAGATGAGAGAACGGCACAGGTCGATGTTAAACTCAGATCTTACATTCGATGTTGTTGGTTGTGTTAAAAACAATTGTCTCTGCTTGGAATTTAGTTGTTTGTTGGCCTGATGTTTACTAGTTGTAATGTGTTGTTGCACCAGGAACTTTTGTGTAGATGATACTGCACACTGACACAAATTACAAAATAATATTTTATTGTCAGTTGATAAACCATCTTCTTTAAATTCTGAAATGTAACTTGTTAGTTTTGATTTTAAATTGACTGAATGACGTACTTTTGGCATATTTACCGTCTTTATAGTATGATTTACAAAACTGAACCTATGTGTACTCTGACTGGCATTTAACTGTTGAGCTGCACAACTGAAGTCTGTTAAAAATTTTAAATTAAATTAATACAGTTTTGTAACTTACTTTCCCATTGTTGATAGGACTGCTAATTTTCAAATAACTCTGATGTTAAAGGGATTACTGAACATGTGTTTAAATCTCTATTGTTGAAATGTATTTTTAAAAGTTAATGGAATTTTGTTTTGTTTTATTGTTAAACCTAATATAATATGGACTGTTTTATATGAAATATGGAAAATATATGGAAATTAACGAAAATATGTACTAAACTCTAAAATATGGAAAAATATGGAAAATAAAAGTAGGATTTTTCAACCCTACACATTGTGAAACATAAAGATAATGCAAAATATAAATTATATTAGCTTTATAAGTAAATATGTATTTACATATAAATCCTTTCCCTGATAATTACCGTCTATTAGTAAGGTCCTTAAGCCTATTTTTAAATAAATGTTTGGTTGTTGGTAAAGCCTTTAGTAAGTCTGCAGGTAAAGCATTCCAGTCCCTGATAGTACGATTGAGAAAAGAAAACTTTCCAGTGTCCGTCCTCTGCCTTCTTTCTCTCAATCTATATGAGTGGTCGTTCCTTGAAGAGTAATTTGGCGGCTGCAACCTATTTTTTATTTCTCTCCAGGCAGGCTCACCTTTGTATGTTTTGAACATTGCGCATAATCGAATTCGCGTTCCCCTGTCCGTGAGTGTGTCCCATGTTAATGGTGAATTTTTCCGACAACACTTAAGAGCCCGTTTTTGAATCTTTTCCAGTGTCTTAATATGTTCTAATCTGTAAGGATCCCAACATGCAGCACCATATTCCATTACTGGACGTACTAGTGATTTATATGCAATCTTTGGATTTATCAGAACCTTTTCTTAGTACCCTCATCACAAAGTGTAACGCTCTCCATGCGAATATATTGAGCGTTCGTCAGAAAACAAGTTCCATTCAGATAAAAATGCTGTCGACCTTTTCCTGTTACAGATAGTAGGCGATTACCCACGAAATAGTGTGTACATTTTCCATGTATCGGACGTGGGAAGGTTTGTGTTGCGTAGTCCTACTATGAACGATCAGCTTAGGCTGAAGGGACGTCAAGATTCCAGCCTTAGTATACAGCTCACTTCCATTCATTGCAGTTCAGTTTAATTCGTGAATATGCAGTACACGTTACAAGAACGTAAATTACTAACAAATCGCACACAAAGTGATTTGTTATATTGCTACCCATGACCTAATACATAGATAGCATTGAAAACGTGTCAACAATGCCGCCATTGTTAGCTGCCATTTTACATCAGTTCAAGCACGAAAATCATAATTTTCTGTTGAGCTACATTTTGTCTAGTTTAATTTTAAAATTAGTGCGCCGAAGATATTAGCAAAACGGGAAAACATCGAGCTTCGTGCTGTAATTAAATATTTCGTAAACAAAGGGGATCAGTCCAACAGAAATTAAAGAATGAAAGAATGATGCTGAAACTGATCAGAAAGAGAAAAAGGAATTGGTTACGTCACTGACTGAGAAGAAACTGCCTACTGAAAGACGCACTGGAAGGAATGGTGAACGGGAGAAGAGTTCGGGGCAGAAGAAGATATCAGATGATAGACGACATTAAGATACAGGGTGTAACAACTTTAATGTTTAGAATTTCTGGAACATGTTCCCTGATACGTTCTACGTCGATTAAACCTAACATACCTATATCCAAAGTTCTATAGGTTTGGAGTATTTGTACCCCCAAAGTTAAATTTTTGAGTTTAATTTTATCGCTGAATACTGAAAGAAGCAACACCAGTTTTCGAAAGTGACATGTCTATGTCATTATTTTTATTATTACCATACTAGCCGTACCCGTGCGCTCCGCTGAACCCGTTAGAAATAAATATGAAGTAATTACATAATTAAAATAGGACGTTTGACCCAGGGAACATTCGTGTTTGATATAAGGATAAATCGTTTAATATGTTACTTAATTTAAATTGTATTTAAATAATTAAAATGCATCATTTTAATCCAGAGACCACTCATTTGGTGCAATGAGAATTCCTTTAACAGGTTTCTTAATTTTTATTAAATGCAACCATATTTTAATGACGATTGACATCATTTAGATTTAATGTGTACATAAACATTATTTTAAGAAATACAGGAAAATAATATTCAGAATAGCCTATCAAGTTTTCTGTGCATAAGAAGCTATTTTAATCTTACCTGTTCTCGATTCACTCAGAAGTTACTGTAATAACATTATAGCATTTGTCCATCTAGAGACACTACACTTTCCAATGGTGAAATAATAATTAATTATACAAATCGGTTAATTTAGCTTCCGATATTACTTCATAAAAACACAGAAACATTCTCTTTAGGTTATGTTTCATAGCTTTCGATTGTTGTTGTCCAAGGCTCCTTATAGACGAAGTCATTTGTTTTTTATTTCATTACACGGCCTTAAATGGCAGTTATTTTAATTTTAAAACTCATTTATCTCATTAAATGTCAGTCCTATCAAAATTTTTTAAGGAATAAAACTTATCGGACATTATTTGTAAAGAAACTTTTGTTATGTAACATTTTTCACAAAAATCAATAATAAGCGAGATATTTCGATTTATTTAATTCAGGCCCCCTTATAACCCCCCTTTTAAATAATGTATTTTGAATGCCATATAGCCTAAAATATAAGTTACAACGAACTTAATTTATATTCCAATTTTCATCGAAATCCGTTCAGCCATTATCGCGTGAAAAGGTAACAAACATACAGACAGACAGACAGACAGACATACAAACAAAAATTTCAAAAAAGCGATTTTCGGTTTCGGTTAATTGTATATGTTAGGACCAATTATTTTTGGAAAATCGAAAATTACCAGAAAAACTTCGGCTACAGATTTATTATTAGTATAGATTACATTTTAATATCAACTACTTGTGAGTATGAAAGAAGCAGTGCAATGTTGAAAAAAAATGTCCTTAAGATTCCAAACACTGTACTTCTTGAAATTTGCCAATAGGCACGTGAAAATACCTGTGCACTAGGAATCCTACGATTTGGGAACCGTGCTTGATATGCCAAAACAGCTGCTGTTGCATTGCCATCACACAGTCCATACACATAAACTATGTCAGCGTATTCCTGATGTGTGTACACAAAAGGCATGTTTTAATGGTCAAAACTCAATAAAAAGACTAGTCACAATACGGTTTATTTTTCTCACATCTGTTATTTTAAACTGTTGTCTGTTTCGTTTCCTTAGCAACCTAAACAATTTTAATTTAATTTCTCTTAAAAGTAAAATTTCCTTCATTCACTGCTTTTCAAATGTTTCTTATGTATCTCTACTTAGTAATGCCATAAAAAGGCCTTGTATAAACGGTATAATGCTTGGAGCTGCAAGAAGTTCTATTTTTTTCAGCTCTGTTATCTCTGTAACCTCTCAATTTCGGATATAGGTATGTTAGGTTTAATCAACGTAGAATGTGTCAGGGAACATGTTCCTGAAATTCTAAACATTAAAGTTGTTACACCCTGTATATAGATCATATGCGGAGACTAAGAGGAAGGCAGAAAATAAGAATGATTGGAGAATGCTGGGTTTTCAGTGAAAGACATGACCTTGGGCAGAACACTATGTATGTATGGTTTCACTTGACACATTAATAATTATTGTACCAAGAGAACATGAAGAATATTAATTGGAAAGTAAAACCTATTAACTCATTTCAAATACAGGAAATACACTACTGAGAATACATAGTAGGAACGAAATTACATAACTAATACGAAGACGAAGTTAAATTACTTACCTGTTTGAAATTATAACTTCGCTTTGCGCCCAAAGCTGACCGAAAAAGCACTGCGGCTTTTATTTTCCCGCAGCGTAGCCTACTCTTTGGACTGACTTTGGAAAACCAACCTCGGAAATGACTCGAAGGTACTACTGGCACCATCTATCGAATTTTCGTCACAAATTCTAGTATATAGCATATAGGCCATATTGGCTACGAGTACTTTATTATTGCTATTATTAAATGTTTGCTATTATTACTATAATAATACGTTTTTGAAGGATCTTAGTCTATGTTCTTGTCTGAACTTCATTATAACTTAATTCTAAACAGTCACATGTTGGGCTTTTATACAGTTCCTAAAGTAAGCCTTAGCCATCGAATACAATATGGCCAGCCTTATAAAATTATTAAAAGTACACATTAAACATATCAATTCTCACAAGGGAAGGGTTTCGGCTCGAACAGGAGTTTTTGGTTAAAAATTTGTACATAGGCTTACCTCACAAAGGTGATGAAGACCGTAAAAGCATTCATTTGTGTAACTCTCCGTTTGGTTGGTATTGGTCAATACACTTCTTTAAAAATGTACATGAGGATTCTCTATAAAATGCATGAAACAGCATGGAGCAGAGCAATAAGCACAACACGCAGAAGCAACACCTGAACAATCTTCTGAACCACACTCCAGTGCTGAAAAATCAAATGCTACCTGAATTACATTTTTGAAGTCTGAGACTTGTTCAGGATTCACGTAACCAGTTGACTGCCAGGAATACTGAAGCATAGGGCGGAATACTCGAGCAGACAACTGGTTATGAATAACAGAGTGCATTTTCATTATAAACACTCGATTTTCCAAGTTAAGTTCTGGATTCTCAGCAAGAATCCTAATGCAATCTGTTATCGTCCGAGAATATATTTTGTATTGTCTAAGGAAATGGATATCCGGAGGTCGGAAATATTTAGTTTCTTTTTCAGGTGGAATGATCATGCATTCCATGTCTTATCCTTGGAATGATTCATTTATTAAGGTTGTGTCGTTGTGCACATTCAATGACTCACACATCAGTGTACATTTTTGATTCGCTGCAATATTTTCAGACAGAACGTTGGAGAAAAATGTTCTTAAATGGGCTCTAGACATTTTACCACTCGCACTAGCTTCTAGGCTAGGCTATGCTTACGGGTAAGGTGTCCCATCCCCTTAACTTGTGCAGTGCTCTCCCCACCCCTCAACTTGTACAGTGCTCTAACAGACAAACCAAACGTTACACAAACGAATGCATTTGGGAACTTTACAGAGATGTAAAGATGGGCCTGTATAACAATTTCGGATACGAAATTCCTGTTCGAGCCGAAACCCTTCCCTTGTCAGTGATTCACAGCCCAACAGAACTTGAAACCTGATTCTGAAACTCAGTCTCCTGATGTGCAGGGAGCTATAAGACAAATGAGAGGAAACGTAAGATAACAGACCAGGCATTGTTGATGTCAGGATTTGTTCTAAATATTTACTTCGTGGATGTGCTCTGAAAGCTGTACACGTTAATTCATTGAAGCACGCATATCTGATGGTTCTCTTTCTGCCATTATAAGTGTTGATGTGAAGTTTGTCGCCGAGTTTAAGATTTCAGTGAACTGACTCCATCTAATCCTCTGGGAGAAGTTTACGTCATGCAAAGGAAGTTTTCAGTCCCCATATTAGATGCTAAATCGCAGACGAGATCAAATTTAAAGCTCAGAGTCGAGAGACGTTTGTGTGAGGAATGGATCTTTATTGGAAACAGCAGCGAAGCGCTAAACCGATTCTTTTGTTTGTATGTGATACCTCGTGGAGCTATATACATCACCTTTCCAAACCAACAAACGCCGTTCTTAAAATTAATGGTATATTCTCTTCAAAGAACTGTCATGCGCCTGGTAGAAAGCTCTCCGGGCCGATTTTCGGGCTATATTCGATACGAGGCGGATTCAAGGTATAATATATAGCACAAACATATTTATAGTACGCGATGAAAAGGGCATAAATTATACAGGGTGTTTCCGAGGTGGTGTTACAAACTTTCAAGGATAATGGCGAACGGCACATGTATCAATTTAAAATAAGGAATCATGGTCCGGAAATCAATCAATCTTCTTAATGTATCCAGCTGTTTGCTGACAACATAAAGTCCACTATAGTCCAGTGTAGTCTATTCAGTTGTTGTTTTTCACAAGAAATGAGGGGTATTTCGATCGGTGTTCATTATATATGCCTGTTGCTAGTAGCCACAGTTGGGGTGTAGTCAATATATACTGCAGGGCTGTGTCTTCTGCAACTGGTACTGGTGATTTTAATTTACTTCTTTTGTGGTTTATGGATGGACAGTATAGAAGAATGTGTTCCAGATCTTCATCATGATTATTACACCACAGACAAGTAGGAATATCAGAAATGTGAAATCGGTGTAGGTACAATTGTGTGACAGTGTGACCTGTTCTGGCTCTTGTTAAAAATGTTTGAACATGTCTGGGCAAGTTTTTGTACATTTCCAGGTCATTTGGTTTCTTTTGTACAGACTGCAAAATTTTTCCTTTGTCAGAAGAGAGCCAGTTGTTGATCCATAGGTTTGTAAAATGAGACTTTACTGAAGAAAAAGTACTGGATAGAGATATCACTTGAAGAGGTCTTGGTTCCAAATATGTTGCCTGTTTTGCGATATTATCGACTTTCTCGTTTCCAGGTATACCACAAAAATTTTCTGAAAAATCTATTTGCATATTTACCGACTCCAATATAATTAAATATGTACCAAACCTATATGCACATAGAATTATTCCAATTCAGAAACAACTAAGTAAACTAAAAGAACTCCAAAAGGAAATAACATGGTCCGGAAATGACTGAGTCGAAAGTTATAAGCAAAAATGGTTGTGTGGAATTGGAATTGTAATTTGGCACCACGTGCTCTCCTTCCCTTAACCTTTGGAACAGTCGTGGAAAAATGGTATGTGCCGGATGTCTCTGAGGTGGGTACTTGTACCGATACAATCTGTGAGCTTGTCTACTGTTCCCATTGGCCCATCCGTATTCGAAAATCAGGTGTGCTTATTCCGCTCTCGTGTACTCCTCCATTTCACTAGGACTGATCGACTGGACACTGCAGCTTGTACACATACACTGCTGTCTACTGACGTGCATATCAGGTTCGACCATGTCCGTTACACATTACGCTATCTGCATTGCTTTAACGTAGTTTCCTATCCCAACCCCTCGACAGCGCATTGAATGGAATACTGTAAGTAGACAACGGTAAACAACGTCAGATGAATACTGTATGTGTAAGATGTACAGATAAATGCACATAAATAAGGTGTACAAAGGACTAAAATTATTTCATTTCCACACAACTATTTTTGTTTGTAACTTTTAACTCGGGCGATTATATTAAGTATTTATCGAGCCTTAAGAAATGAATAACGTCTTCGTCAGCGAATCACAAGACGCACACGTTTAAATGTACCCGTCCTGCAACGCGATCGGCTGCCGGAAATTAGAGCGACGGGATTATAGTAACCTATTTCACTAATCAGAGTTGAGAGCTATGCAACTTATTGTTCTTCCTCTGACACATATCGCTAATTGAGGTTTACCGCCTGATAATAGATTTATCAGTCAGAATCTCAATCAGAGATTACGTAGTGATAAATGTTCAGATTTGCAGTCTGCTTTTATTCTTACATTTTTGTTTTGTTTTGTTAACTGTAACTGCCACCGGGTGAAAATCAATTCGTAGTTAATAAATATTCATTCATTCATTCATTCATTCATTTATTCATTCATTCATTCATTCATTCATTCATTCATTCATTCATTTGTCAATTCATTCAATGACTGGTTATATTAATTAGTAGCTGAATTAATCTTGTCTCTTGAATGTATATTATCCTTTTATCCATTCTCATTTAATGTATATGTCATGTATTTGGGGACATAATAAGAAAACTGCTTTGAGACCTTTACAAATTATTAAAAACAGAGCTTTAAGAAATTAATTGGGTTTTCATTATTTGACTCCAGTTAAATATCTATATCAATTTTCTTTCGTTCTACCAGTTGAATCAATTATCAAGTTAGGTGCTGCTATTTTCATGTACAAAGTTATTAACAATTTAATACATAGTAATATTACATTTCAGTTTAATAAAGATATACATACTTATTTAACAAGACAAAAAGACAATATATATTTTTCTCAGCATAGCTCCGTAACTTATGGAACGAAAGGACTTAACCATTTTTAACAACAACTTTTTAGAACATAGACTTTTAACAAATTGCCGGTGTTTTAAGAATTGTTTAAAAATACGTTTTGGGGAAGATTATTTATTTTAATTCTCAGTTGATTTATTTATTTCATGGTTTCAAACTTTTTCTTCTTTCTGCCCAAAACTTTAAGTTATCTTATTATTTCTTCTTATTTTGCTTTCTTTCTTTCATAAATTCTTGTGTTAGCCTATTGCTTATCTTTCACAGACTGTAGTTTCATGACTTTTTTAATTACATTCTATAATATATGTATGCGTTCTTGTATAGCCCCTACATATGATTTCTACTCGTTGGGGCATACACAATAAATTAAAAAAATAATAATACATTAATTGAATAAGGTAATGATTATTAATTAAATTAATAAGTGAATGAAATGAATCATTAAATGAGGAATTGAGGTCAATTGAATGAATGATAACTAAATACATTTATATGAAATGCGCCAACTTCTCGCAGTAGCTTCCCGACCTTCCTACTGGACAGCGCATTATGACCTGTACTGCTATGGTATTCGTATGACGTCAGAAGGAAAGAGACGCCATCTGTTTTATTGCTGTATGTAATCTCAAGGGTACCTGCACCTATGAAATCTAAATGACTATAATACCATTTGTGACATCATGAAGCACGGATATTACCAGACCTAGAGGCAAACTGTAATATCGCTAATTGCGAAGCTCCTCTGAAATATGATCAACTGTTTGATAAAACAGACTGAGTCGTTTACACGCGAAACTCGTGTGGTAACACGAGGTTAATGGATCACTCCTGCTGAGGGAGACGGAAAAAGTGTCCCCCACAGAGACTTGCAGTTTATGCTCGTAAATATATTCATTCTACCAAAATGTCAAAGAGTTTGGAGAGATACTGTGAATCGTATATTAAGACAATTTATTTATTTAGTAAATTGGAGATTTATCCTTCGAAGAGGTGGAAAAATTCAAATATCTTGGAGCAACAGTAACAAATCTAAATGACACTCGGGAGGAAATTAAACGCAGAATAAATATGGAAAATGCCTGTCATTATTCGGTTGAGAAGCTTTTGTCAGCTAGTCTTCTGTCAAAAAGTCTGAAGGTTACAATTTATAAAACAGTTATATTACCGGTTGTTCTGTATGGTTGTGAAACCTGGACTCTCACTTTGAGAGAGGAACAGAGGTTAAGGGTGTTTGAGAATAAGGTTCTTAGGAAAATATTTGGGGCTAAGAGGGATGAAGTTACAGGAGAACGCAGAAAGTTACACAACGCAGAGCTGCACGCATTGTATACTTCACCTGACATAATTAGGAACATAAAATCCAGACGTTTGAGATGGGCAGGACATGTAGCACGTATGGGCGAATCCAGATATGCATATAGAGTGTTAGTTGGGAGGCCGGAGGGAAAAAGACCTTTAGGGAGGCCGAGACGTAGATGGGAAGCTAATATTAAAATGGATTTGAGGGAGGTAGTATATGATGGTAGAGACTGGATTAATCTTGCTCAGGATAGGGACCAATGGGGTGGCTTGTGTGAGGGCGGCAATGAACCTACGGGTTCCTTGATAGCCAGTAAGTAAGTAAGTAAGTATTTATTTATCTATTCATTTGAACAATACAGTATATAAAACTAAATACAAATACAGTGAAACTTCCCAACAGCGGACACCGCCGGGGAAAAATTAAATGTCCGTTATTGAGAAGTGTCCGCTATTTAGAAAATCGTTAGTATGTATACAGTACATCAAAATACAAATATCAGTAAGCTTACTTTGCCAGTCAGATGCAATATCTGGATCAACAGAAGCAGATTCACCACATACACTTTTGTAGGAAATATTGTGTTGTGGCCGAAACTTGTCTAGCCAACCACCCGAAGCTTTAAAATTAGAATAACCCAACTCTTTTGCAATTTCTAAGGCTATCTCTCTAATCAAGGTTCAGATAAAGGCATCTTATTTGCTCTAGGACGGCAGAAACATTCGTATGTTAAATTGTCAATGACAAGCATCTCAGTTTTAGGAAAAGCTCTTTTTATGTTCTCATTTGCATTCTCAGTGTATGATTTTAAAATGACATCCTTGTTTTTCAAAATTTCACTAACCTGAGTTTTTCCCACATTAAACTCTGTGGCCAGCTCACAAACACTTAATTTCTCCTTCTCACTATGCTTTACAATATCCATTTTCTCTTTCAGTGACAAACGTTTACGTTTTTGTGACTTTTTAAAGTGACTGTATTTCCGAACACTCAACGTGACAAACTAAGAAAGTACGGACTGCCCACGTACAGTATCACAACTAACAACTGTGCTGCTTACCTTCAATAAAGTACAGGGACATCATTTTATTTTTACTAACATGTTTAATATTAACTTGGTTATACCTCTGGATCAACGCCGTTTGCTACCCCATTCCAAGACTTGAGTTCGATGATACTGGCGTAATATACAAACAAATCACTTTACTAGGTATAGGAGGGAAGAAAAGTACCTAGTTCATCCATTTACGTAAACTAGGAAATATTGCGCTTTTGAGTTTGATCACTTTCATTAGGTTTTTGTTTAATCAAAATACAGTACAGTATTAACAATGAGTGTTTTTACTCACGAACTGAGCTGTCCATGCGGACATATTCATTATGCAGTGTTTATTGTACTGTCTACAGCACATTAGCGTACAATATAGAGAATGAAGTTAAATTGAAAAATAATCATAATATGGATATTTAAACACATTTTTAAAATGGTGGCCGTTCATTTCCATACAGCTTTCAGTTCTAATGTGCATATTATCGCACTGTAGACTATTGTACCTTATCCTAAGTTTCGTCCTTCGTACTAGTAACTCATGTTGAAATAATTCTGTCCCTACTCTATAAAAGAGTACCTTACGTACTGTAAATTCAATCTTCACTTCTGCCCGATCCGAAAAGATAAAATTACTCAGACATGCTATCGACTGTCCGCCAAGTGGTTATGTCGTAGGGTCGTAGAAAGGGAGGAAATCACGTTATAGTTAATTACTTAACGAAGCCCTTTTATTTAAGTTATTTTAAACAGTGTATAATATTACGTAGATGTCCAATTCCTAATAGAAATTAATGTTCTCAGAAAAGATCTAAGACAGCCCAGTCACTAGCTGGCGAATAAAAGCTGGTGGGGGAAACCGGGATAAGACGTAAGTAAATGGACGGCACTACCTGTGCGAAAATGATTCAATATTGAAAGCTCTTTCGTCACTGGAAAACGCGAACATATTTTTGGAACGTACTGTTTACTATGACCGTAAAGCTACTATGACTGTATATGCTGTCGTGGATCTGTGTGGAGGACTGTTGAACTTCATTAATAGAAGGGGTGGGAGTGAAGTACATTCAAAAACTCAGGTACAATAAAAATTGAAGTAAAAATAAAATGATGTCCCTGTATAAGAACGTTCAAATGCACGATAATGATTGTTGCAAAGAATTTCGTTTAATTTACAACCGTCTTTTCTTTTTTTTTTCTTTCACGCTGTCCGTTATTTGGAAGTTTTAATTGTACAGTGAAACTTCCCTTAACAGACACTTCCCAATAGCGGACTCCTCTCAATAGCGGACATTTTAAATTTCCCTGCAAAATAACATTGGCCCTTATGATAAAATTCTTCCAAATAGCGGACATTCTCAATAACGGATGCGGACACTGAAATGTATCTCCCAACAGCAATTAAAACTTCCAAATAACGGACAGCGTGAAAGAAAAAAAAAAAAAGAAGAAAAATACGGTTGTAAATTAAACGGAATTTTAACGGAATTCTTTGCAACAATGATTATCGCGCATTTGAACGTTCTTGTACTTTATCGAAGGTAAGCAGCACAGTTGTTAGTTGTGATACTGTACGTAAGCAGTCCCTATTTTCTTAGTTTGTCAAGTTGAGTGTCCGAAAGTACAGTCACATTTAAAATGTCACAAAAACGTAAACGTTTGTCACTAAAAGAGAAAGTGGATATTGTAAAGCGTAGTAAGAAGGAGAAATTAATTAAGGGTTCGTGAGCTGGCCACAAAGCTTAATGTAGGAAACATTCAGGTTAGTGAAATTTTGAAAAACAAGGTTGTTATTTTAAAATAATACACTGAGAATGCAAATAAGAACACAAAAAGAACTTTTCCTAAAACTGAGGGGCTTGCCATTGACAATTTAACATATGAATGGTTTTGCCGTGCTAGAGCAAATAAGATGCCTTTATCTGGGATTTGTCTCTGGATGAATACTGTAAACAATCTCACTGTCTACTGTACTGTACTGTAAAATATAGTGTTGAATATGTATGAGAAATTTTAATATACTGTATACAGTAAATACTAACGATTTTCTAAATAGCGGACACTTCTCAATAACGGACATTTAATTTTTCCCCGGCGGTGTCCGCTATTGGGAAGTTTCACTGTACAAATATTTACATACGGAATACTAAATAAATTTTACAAGAGAAAGAGTTCATCCAAAGGGCTGGACTCGGGAAGAGTACCCAAAACGCCCATTGCATTTCCGCCTTCAAATGCAATACTTAAACGTTGACGCAAATAAGTAGTGCAACGACGATAACCAGTAATGGAGATCAAAATTTGGCCTATTTGAGATACCAAAACTTTAGCGTCATGACTCCAAGGACCGAAGGTCTCCACAGCAAAGGGGACAAAGATATAATTGTTTAATAGATGAGCATATTTATTGACTTCATCTATTAATTTATTTAACTATCCGTTTATTTATTAACGGTACCGAATTTATTTAAATTACTTATTTACTTAATTATGTATATATATATTTATTTATTTACTCAGTCATTGATTCATTCATTAATTGAAGGCATGTAAATGGGGGCAATAATGCAATTTAAATTTTGTTGAAAATATTGACATTTTTATTTACCTTGCAACATTTTATATAGCGGGGCAAATAGCAATCATAAACATGACAAACATTTCTTCCTTCTTATTTCTAGGGATAGGGCACAGTTTTACTGTATAGATTCTGAGAAGCAACACACGAATACGTTGCAACTTGCTTAAATTTAATCGCTGCTTATGAGTAACTACTGTCACTCACAATGAGAGATCGATAATATTTATTTAGTAGTAGTAGTAGTAGTAGTAGCAGCAGTAGCAGTAGCAGTAGTAGTAGCAGTATTTATTTTTTTACTTGAAGCAAGTAAAGCGATAGGTTTGGAAGTAAATCCCGAGAAGACAAAGTATATAATTATGTCTCGTGACAAGGATATTGTACGAAATAGAAATATAAAAATTGGAGATTTATCCTTCGAAGGAGTGGAAAAATTAAAAAATCTTGGAGCAACAGGAACAAATATATATGACACCAGGGAGGAAATTAAACGCAGAATAAATATGAGACATAGTGTTACTATTCGGTTGAGAAGCTTTTGTCATCTAGTCTGTTGTCAAAAAATCTGAAAATTAGAATTTATAAAACAGTTATATTACCAGTTGTGTTTGTGAAACTTGGACACTAACTTTGAGAGAGGAACAGAGATTAAGGGTGTTTGAAAATAAGGGTCTTAGGAAAATATTTCGGGCTAAGAAGGATGAAGTTACAGGAGAATGGAGACAGTTACCCAACACAGAACTGCACGCATTGTATTCTTCATCTGACATAATTAGGAACTTTAAATCCAGACGTTTGAGATGAGCAGGGCATGTAGAAGGTATGGGCGAATCCAGAAATGCATATAGAGTGTTAGTTGGGAGACCAGAAGGGAATAGACCTTTGGGGAGGCCGAGACATAGATGGAAGGATAATATTAAAATGGATTTGAGGGAGGTGGGATATGATCATAGAGAGTGGATTAATCTTGCACAGGATAGGGACCGATGGCGAGTTTATGTGAGGGTAACAATGAACCTGCGGGTTTCTTAAAAGCTACGAGGCGCATCCAGAAAGTAATTAGCCGTGTCAATTGCACATGCGTAACAGATCTATGACGTATCAATCATATGCCAGCCGGATAGGTTCCGCCTGGTGCCAGTAGCGTTGCAGCAGTGGTCCGAAATGGAAGCTCTTATTCCTTCTCCCGCCGCCTGCGAGGTTCGGTCGGTGATAAAGTTATTTAATGCACAAAGCATTGCGCCAATTGAAATTCATTGGCAGCTCTGTCAGGTCTATGGGCCGAACATCATGAGTAAGCGGATGGTGCGTCGCTGGTGTAGGCAGTTTTCCGAAGGTTGTCAAAGTGTCCATGATGAAGAGCTCAGTGGGCGACCGTCCCTCATCAATGGTGATCGTGTTGAGCTGGTGCGGCAGTGCATCATGGAGAACCGTCGCTTCACGATTACGGAGCTGAGTAGCCATTTTCCGCAGATATCGCGATGCTTGTTGCATGAGATTGTCACTAAGCACTGCTGTTCAAAAAAGTGTGTGCCAGGTGGGTGCCGAAAAACCTGACACCCGAACACAAAATGCAACGTTTAGGGGCAGCACTGACATTTCTGGAACGGTATCACGATGACGGCGACGAGTTCCTCGACAGGATCGTCACGGGCGATGAGACTTGGATTTCGCACTTCACCCCGAAAACCAAGCAGCAGTCAATGCATTGGCGGCATAGTTGATCTCCAGTCAGGACGAAATTCAAACAGACGCTGTCGGTACAGAAAGTGATGTGCACGGTATTCTGGGACAGGAAGGGCATTCTGCTCATTGACTTCCTTCCAAGAGGTGAAACAGTGAACGCTGACCGTTACTGTGAAACACTGCGAAAATTGCGACGTGCCATTCAAAACAAGAAGCGTGGAATGCTTACTGCAGGTGTTGTGCTCCTCAATGACAATGCTCGTCCACATACGGCTCGGCGCACAGCAGCTGTTTTCACGGAATTTGGCTGGAAGTTGTTGCATCATCCACCCTACAGTCCTGATTTTGCTCCCAGCAATTTTCACGTTTTCTTGCACCTCAAGAAATTCCTGTCCTCCGGTGAGCGTTTTGGCAACGACGAAGAGCTGAAGACGTCTGTCACACGCTGTTTCCTTTCACAGGCGGCAGAGTTCTACGACAGAGGGATGCAAAAGTTGATCCCACGATACGACAAGTGTCTCAATTATGATGGTGGCTATGTTGAAAAATAGCTGAAACATTGCTGTACCTGTTGCCAGTAAATGTTTTCCTGAAAGTGTGTGTTCTTTTTTTTTTAAATAGGGAAACTTACTTTCTGGATTCGCCTCGTATTTGTAAGTAAATAAGTAGTATTTATTTATTTAACCTGAAAGAGATATGGCGCATAAGTTCTAGATGGGGACACCTGGATAATAATGCAAATTAAGCTACCTGACATTGGAAAAAATAAGTTAATAGCAGTCGCATTATCATGAGCAATGCTTTCAATAGGTGGAAAGCGACCGGTGATATTGTTTTATCCTTATTTTAAACAGCAAAAGTTTGCACTAGTTCCAGAGCACAAAATGAATATCAGTGAAAAATATCATGAAATAATTATGATCTGTTGAATAAGCCGAAGAATCCTGTAGCCTACACTTCAACATCTGATTGAGGCTAGCTCATTGATCAAAGCTCATCTGGACCTCTTCACCTCAGTGGCGATGCTTTGAATGTGGCGAATACCGATTTCATGGAACAAGTACTTTCCCAGTGAACTGTAAACACATATGCAAGTGCTATTAATGACAGATATTTCCTAGAAGTCGTGCGGTAACCATTTTCCACATCACAGGGGCTAGAGTCACTGAGTTGATGCGTTGATAATGTGTGAAATATGGATAAGAAGGCTGTAGATGTGCATGAGCATTGATTCCGGTTTACTAAAACCTTCATAAAGCTCACAAAGACAGAGGAAAAGAAATAAATCTTTCATACACCACACCAAATGTACTGGGTGTTCAGTTCAAAGTGTCATGGCTCGCTGTATGCCGTCATATGGCTAGTCGATGAGCCTAGAGAATTCAGTCTTCCTACACTTCCGCAGAGGTGTATTACCTATGTGTCAGAGAAGTTGCATAGCAAGTACGGCGTTCATTCTGAGGAGTACTTACTGATATGTACGGTAACGCCTGTAGTGGCAGAAATGTGAACTGTTTGGAAACGTGTACTGAGGTGGATTTTTTTTCTTACTGTCAGGATATGGGAAGAAGGTTAAGACCATTTCTTACATATATGTTGACAGTAACTTCGATGGTCAACATGGACACGGAGCATTTGATTTGTATTATATAATGTTGCCGTACGCAACCGAGGATAACAAATACTCTGCGTACGACTTGGCCGCGCAAAACACAGTTCGAAAGAGGTTATGGTAGCACACAGACTTTACAGACCTCCATCTGTTGCTACGACGTTCAAGTTATACCGTACACGTTCTCAAGTTCAGATTGAACGTCTTGAATAATAGGCAACTTCTCTGACATAAAAGCTGAAACTCGCTTCAAATCGCTGACTCACACCAGTGACGTCATGACACACTTTGAAATGAATACTCATTACAATATCTTAGGAGCTGTTCGGTTCGGAGCAGGTACTGTGACGTCATTACTCGGTTGATCCGAGTACAGTATAGAGTACAAATTTGTGACGGCAGATATAAAATTTGGATAGATTAAGTCGATTTTCGAACGTACTTTACAAGTGAAACCAAGCGTGTTTTGAAAGCGTTATAGTAAAGCGCTTTCGCTTTGCCAATTGACGAGAAAAAAGTGCTTCTGTTCATTGTAATATGTCGGTTCCAAATTTTATTTGCGCGATTACAGCTATTTGCGGAGTTATCTTATATGAAAGGACTATTTAACCTTCAGTGTTGTTATATCTGCAGTGCTTGGGAAAAGTGACACAAGTCAGTTTCCACAAACCTTGTTTGATAATTTATTGGCAACTTACGGAACATCTGCTCGATTGGAAAAAAATGCACAAGTATTTCTCCCATTACAATTCATACAGAAAAAAATCAAATCGACATAAACCAGTGTAAGTTGTCAATAAATTATCAAAAAAGGTTTGTGGAAACTGACTTATGTCACTTTTCCCAAGCACTGCAGATATATGACAGACGAAATAAAATTGATAAAATAATTTACAATACTAACGGCTAATAAATTAACTTGTGATGTAAACGTTAAACGCTGCAGCTAAGTAAAAGAGAAGATAGAAACGGGCTCCACGAAGCGCTGCCTAAAGCACTTAAAAATAACACACAAAATTATTTACTATTATGAAAAGTGGATAAAATAATCAATAAATCGTGGAACCTTGGACTGAAGAACATAATGTTTATTTATTTTATAACATGACTAACATTCCATGTTCTTTTTGGTGAAGACTAATATTATTGATAAATTAAATATTTAGGTAATATAAATCATAGAAATATAAATACAAATGAAATGATGACTGATGAGGTAACAAATCCAAAAAGCAAAAATAGAAAAATGTAATGCACTTCCATTTTCTAACATATTTCAATATTAATCACTCTAATAGACTATATATTACTTACTGGCGTTTAAAGAACCCGGAGGTTCATTGCCGCCTTCACATAAGCCCGCCATCAGTCCCTATCCTGAGCAAGATTAATCCATTGTCTATCATCATATACCACCTCCCTCAAATCCATTTTAATATTATCTTCCGATCTACGTCTCGGTCTCCCCAAAGGTCGACTATATATTACATATTTATTATTATTATTATTATTATTATTATTATTATTAATACTTCCTTATGGCTTTTAAGGAACCTGGAGGTTCATTGCCGCCCTCACATAAGCCCGCCATCGGTTCCTATCCTGAGCAAAATTAATCCATTCTCTATCATCATATCCCACCTCCCTCAAATCCATTTTAATATTATCTTCCGATCTACGTCTCGGCCTCCCCAAAGGTCGACTATATTTTACATATTTATTATTATTATTATTATTATTATTATTATTATTAATACTTCCTTATGGCTTTTAAGGAACCTGGAGGTTCATTGCCGCCCTCACATAAGCCCGCCATCGGTCCCTATCCTGAGCAAAATTAATCCATTCTCTATCATCATATCCCACCTCCCTCAAATCCATTTTAATATTATCTTCCGATCTACGTCTCGGCCTCCCCAAAGGTCGACTATATATTACATATTTATTATTATTATTATTATTATTATTATTATTATTATTAATACTTCCTTATGGCTTTTAAGGAACCTGGAGGTTCATTGCCGCCCTCACATAAGCCCGCCATCGGTGCCTGTCCTGAACAAAATTAATCCATTCTCTATCATCATATCCCACCTCCCTCAAATCCATTTTAATATTATCTTCCGATCTACGTCTCGGCCTCCCCAAAGGTCGACTATATATTACATATTTATTATTATTATTATTATTATTATTATTATTATTATTATTATTATTATTATTAATACTTCCTTATGGCTTTTAAGGAACCTGGAGGTTCATTGCCGCGCTCACATAAGCCCGCCATAGGTCCCTATTCAGAACAAGATTAATGCAGTCTTTACAATCATATTCCACCTCCAACAAATCTATTTTAATATTATCCTCCCATCTAAGTCTCGGCCTCCCCAAAGGTCTTATTCCCTCCGGCCTGCCAACTAACACTTTATATGCATTTCTGGATTCGCCTATACAGTAATTGCTACATGCCCTGTCCATCTCAAACGTCTGGATAATATTAACATAGAGAAGAATAATATCGTACGTGAATGTAGTAGGACAATTTATGAAAAATATATATTCCGAAATTATAGAATACATATATAATATAGGCTGATTAATTCATACACATAGATTATAAATTTATTTAATCAAATTGAAGACATTAACACGTTTCTAATTTTCTTGTTATATGATAATGGGTTACATGTTAGAAATTCTGAGTGTAATTTAGCTAAAGAATTATACATCCGAGGGCCAAAATTAATGCTATGCTTTAGACCATTTAGGCTCTACTAATGATAAATTATTATTTCGTCTTGTCTCTTCATTATGGGTCTGTAATATAAACTTATTACGATTTTTATGATAACAATTTTAACAGAGTATATTTATAAATTTGTTCAATATTAAATGCATTAAATTCAGAATAAATTAATTTAGTTGGATAATCAAAACGTTTCTTCAAACAAATTTTAATTACTCGTTTTTGTAGTAAATTTAACGGACTAAGATTAATTTTTGTACTTCCACATCAAACAATAATGCCATATTGAATAATAGGTTGAAAAAAGGCCAAATAAACATTTCGTAGAATTCTAATGGTTAAGGGGAGGCAGAGGTTAATATTTCAAAATCCACAAAATTTATCCGATTTGTTTGAAATTGATCGTGGATAATAAGTTTTTATTAGCAATGGACATACCAAGTTTCAACTTTCTAAGTACAGTAGTTCTGTAAATATTAATGATTTTATAAAACTTTATATCGTTGGGTATAAAATGCTCCATGCACCATATTGTAAGAAATTTTCAATATTTCTTTTTATTTATATGTTCAGAGAAGTTATATAAATAATGATATTAGTTTATTATGGGAATAATCCCATCGCACCTCCTCATACTCATCCTCTTTCACAATAGCCCTGCCAAGACTCTGGAATTCGTTACCTGCTACCATCAGGGACTGTCGAAATAAAATTGAATTCAAACGCAAACTTACTAGGCACTTGGCCAGTAATTGAGACTCGTTCAGACATGATTTCTTGTAAATAGTTCTCTTAATCTATCACAAAATATTTCAATATCCGGTAATTTCATTACTATAGATTTTTGTTATTGTAGGTTTAATTTGTAATTCAGTAAATACAAAAATATTCTTTGTTCTTAACTTCTATGATAAATTAATGTCTAGCTTTCATTAATCAGGTAATTTTGTCGTACTTTAATTTTTATTGTAATTGTAATTGTAAATTTAATGTTAATTGTAATTTTATTGTTCATATTATAGTTGTAATCCCCTGGTAGAGGGGCAGAGAAGGCCTGGCGGCCTTATCTTTACCAGGTTAAATAAATAAATACTAAATACTAAATATAGTAATACAGTTATCTTGGCTTTAATTTCATACTTTTAAAGGGCACAAAATCAAAAACTAACATCGGAATATGAAAATAAAGATAATAAAAATGGGGAAAAAAAAAAAAACAAATTTTCATTCCCCCCCCCCCCCCCGAAAATTTCACCTCTGCCTCCCCTTAAGTAGCATCGAAGATTAACGAATTTATAAATTGTTTTACGAAGCTCTTACAAAGATAAGTAATGTGATGAGGCGGTTTTACATTTTGATTTAATAATGATAGCCAGATGGAACAAAAATCTGCTGTTCTTCCCGCTGGATGTTTATTTTACATTCGGTGAGGTTCTTCTGTTATCTACATGTCTATAATTTCTGCGTCTATTTCTGAATACGTATGCCATATACGGGGACTACAGTTAATGCACTATCAGCCTCGGAGTCTTTTTTGCCAATATGCGACGTACAGTAACCTAAGCTTGACACAGCGAACAGTTCATAGATTCACAATCTGCCCGCCTGCAACTATGCTCGGTGCCCCTCTGCAGGAATGCCCGCTTTGAGCGAGACTGGCATAGCGAGAGTCAGGATTACAAAGCAGGAAGCGTATAGAGCGGATGTATTGTGGAATGCTCTCGCTGAATTTTCGTAATCCTCTTTTCCGACTGCATTTTTAGGATTGGATATTTCCCGAGTCCAGTTTCTCAAATCTCATTTGTGGAATACGAAACTACGGAAGACAATTACAAATGCACAACAATTAAAGTTCTGTCGAAATTACTTTTTTTATTTAAAATAGATGTGATGGAATCGTCACTCAGAATTTTATGTAGTGGATTTAGTTCAGATAAATTGCTTTTGAATTAATTAAAATGTGTCTCAGTGAAACGTACAGCAGAGTTCGTATAGGTCAGTTTCTGTCAGATGCGTTTCCAATTCACTGTGGGCTAAAGCAAGGAGATGCACTATCACCTTTACTATTTAACTTTGCTCTAGAGGATACCATTAGGAAAGTCCAGGAAAACAGAGACGGTTTGGAATTGAACGGGTTACATCAGCTGCTTGTCTATGCGGATGACGTGAATATGTTAGGAGAAAATCCACAAACGATGAGGGAAAACACGGGAATTTTACTGGAAGCAAGTAAAGAGATAGGTTTGGAAGTTAATCCCGAAAAGATAAAGTATATGGTTATGTTTCGTGACGAGAATATTGTTCGAAATGGAAATATAAAAATTGGAAATTTATCTTTTGAAGAGGTGGAGAAGTTCAAATATCTGGGAGCAACAGTAACAAATATAAATGATACTCAGGAGGAAATTAAACGCATAATAAATATGGGAAATGCCTGTTATTATTCGGTTGAGAAACTTTTATCATCCAGTCTGCTGTCGAAAAATCTGAAAGTTAGAATTTATAAAACAGTTATATTACCGGTTGTTCTGTATGGTTGTGAAACTTGGACTCTCACTCTGAGAGAGGAACATAGGTTAAGGATGTTTGAGAATAAGGTGTTTAGGAAAATATTTGGGGCTAAGAGGGATGAAGTTACAGGAGAATGCAGAAAGTTATACAACGCAGAACTTCACGCATTGTATTCTTCACCTGACATAATTAGGAGCATTAAATCCAGACGTTTGAGATGGGCAGGGTATGTAGCACGTATAAGCGAATCCAGAAATGCATATAGACTGTTAGTTGGGAGGCCGGAGGAAAAAATACCTTTAGGGAGGCCGAGACGTAGATGGGAAGATAATATTAAAATGGATTTGAGGGAGGTGGGATATGATGATAGAGACTGGATTACTCTTGCTCAGGATAGGGACCAATGGCGGGATTATGTGGGCCGGGTTCCTTAAAAGCCGGTAAGTAAGTAAGTAAGTAAATTGCTTTTAAATTATATTATTTATTAGAGATCAACAATGGTTGCCAAACTCCACGAAATAAAATTGTGTCGTAATAGAAATGCAACCCGCACACAGATATCGTAGAGAGAGGGGTGGAGTGGGTATCTCCTCAGGTAATGCAGTGAATGGCAGTAGAGGCGGACTGTGACCCGAAAACAAAAACAATACAGGGTGTTTCCGGGCTGGTGTTACAAACTTTCAGGGATGATGGGGAAGTGCACATGTATCAATTTGAGATTAGGAACCCTGGTCCGGAAATGATTGAGTTGAAAGTTATAAGCAAAAATAGTTTTGTGGAAATGGAATTGTAATTTGGCACCACGTGCACTCCTTCTTTTAACCTTTGGAACAGTCGTGGAAATATGGTGTGGGCCGGATGTCTCCTACGTGGGTACTTGTACCCCATACAATCTGTGAGCTTGTCTACTGTTCCCATTGGATAATTCGTATTCGGAAATCAGGTCTGCATATTCCGCTCTCATGTACTCCTCCATTTCACTAGGACTGATCGACTGGACACTACAACTTGTACACATACACTGCTGTCTACAGACGTGCATATCAGGACCGACCATGCCCGTTACACATTACGCTATCTGCATTGCTTTAGTGTAGTTTCCTGTCCCCATCCCTCAGACAGCGCACTGAATGGAATTCCGTAAGATGTAAGTAGACAACGTAAACATCGTCAGATGAATACAGTATCTGTAAGATGTATAGATAAATACACATAAATAAGGTGTACAGAGGAATAAAATTATTTCATTTCCACACAATTATTTTTGCTTATAACTTTCGACTATCATTTCTGGACCAGTGTTCCTTATCTCAAATTTATACATGTGCCCTTCCCCATCATCCCTGAAAATTAGTAGACTAACACTAGCCGGAAACACCCTGTATTATATTCTATTTATTTGCTACATACGGTTTATTCGTGTTAAAATTTTCGGTACTTATTCATTACTTTTGCCTTAGTAATATTATTGAATTTCCAAGTTTATAGAACCCTATTTTACCAGAAGGTATATTAGGGCTGTAATTAAATCATACATATTATAACCCTGTACAAATAGTTACATAAAATATATACATAATTATGACATAAAATAAACATATAACATTAAATATGTATGACAATAAATGTCATATTTATATTATACAAATACGAAAATATAAGATAAAATAGATATAATATATAGAAATAGCTACACAATATATGAAATGCAGACACATTACATACAGTACTTTCCCAGGACATATCACACACAGACTTGTTATTAAAAAAAAGAAAGAAAGTGAGCAATTCGTAGAAATATACATATTACTTTAAAGGACGTATATGACATAACAATGACATGAAATAGACATGGCATTTCTAGTGCATGTACAACACATAAGACATAGACATATTATATACAATACACAGAAAATACATAAAATGAAATATATTTCATTATTCGTCTTCAAAGAAAACAATTACCATTTGGAATGTTGTATTTGCACAAACTCAATGAATATACCCATAGAAACTATGTTAGGTATTTCACATTCAAGAGGAATTATAGTAATGGATGAAGGTAATCAGTAATGAACTTATCTTCTACTAATAAATGAGATATTAAGATATCATTTAATGTAATTCAACTAACGTTTTCAACTACTAATGGTCATATTCAGATTGGAGCACAGTTACATAGTGAACACATTAATTAATTAATTACATGGGAACAAGTTCCTGTCATATTTATTGGAGTTAACCTAATTTATACAGAAGTCATTGTTGCATAATACTAAAATATTTAGAAAACATTAAAAACATACAGTATAAGAAAATATATTACACCAGTAAGATAGTATAATAATAATAATAATAATGATTTATTTAACCTGGCAGAGTTAAGGCCATACGGCCTTCTCTAACACTCAACCAGGAGTTAAAACTGCGTTATAGAAACACTACAAATTTACAAAGTACACACAAAACTGAATAAGATAATAATAAAATGTAAACAACAAGTAAGAAGAAATCAGACATAATGTATAACATACAGAAAGAAAGAAAAAAGCATAATAAAATGTGAACAGCAGGTCAAAAATAAATGAGGCCTACAAAGTATAAAAAAATAAGACAATTATTGATAATAATAATAATATAATAATAATAATAATAAATAAGAATAGTAATGATAATAATAATGATAATAATAATATTAATAATAATAATAAAATAATAATAGCAGGCCTAATAGTAATGATAATACTAATAGTAGTAATACAATAGTGCAGTACAAAGCATACAATGAATACAATATTTTTAAGTATACACAGTAAGGAAAATTATGCTTATATATAGCTCACCTTATCACATTAGAGATATACCATTATCGGAAAATATAAAAACAAAAATATAAAATAAGTTAAATATCACTAGAACATAAAAAAAATGTGAATACGTGGAAACATGCAATACAACACTTGTCATAATAGTAAGTTAGTTTGGCAACTCGTCATAAGATAATTTTCTAACTTGGATTTGAAAGATTTCAATGTTCGGCAGCCCTTGACTTCAGGCGGCACAGAGTTCCAGTGACGAGAGGTAGCAACAGTGAAAGATGAGGAATACAGAGATGATGTGTGAAGTGGAATTTCTAGCGTGTTATCGCGTTGTGATCGAGTATTAATATTATGATAGCGAGAGAGAGTATGAAAACGAGCGAATAAATAATAGGGGGATGAAGTGTGCATAATTCGATATAGGAGAGAAAGTGAGTGCAGATTTCTCCTCTCATGTAACCTAAGCCATGATAACTTCTCGAAAGAAGGTGAGATATGATCATAGTATCGAACATTACAAATGAAGCGGACGCACGCGTTATGAACACGCTGTAGTTTCTGGGCGGAATCAATCCTGAGATCACTGAACAAAACGTCGCAATAATCGAAGTGAGGTAGAATGAGTGTCTGTACCAGCGTCTGTTTTAATTCAGATGGATAATGATACAATCTTTTTAGTGAATGGAGAATAGAGAATGCCTTCTTACATGTATATTTAATATGCGTATCCCAACTAAGATTAGATTCGAAATGCACTCCGAGATTTTTTACGGTAAAGCTAAACGGGATGATTGTTTTATCCAGTTTCACAGGTGGAATATTCAGGTCGTTGACTTCAGGAATTAATCTACGGTTCGCGAACAGAATAGCCTGTGATTTACATGCTGTGATTTACATATGATAGTATGTCTAATGCATACGAATATTTGAATGGGATATTAGAAATAATATGATGGCGTGTCACTATCATATGCATTTTACAATTACGATGCTGTTTTTAATAGTAGACAATATCATTGATACATTACCTCAGTAAATTATGACTTGAAAATTATCTAGAAACGGTTAGAAAGCAGTATGCCATGGTAAATCACATACATATTGTGGAAAATGAAGTTAAGGTAGGCGTGCAATGAATTATACTATCAGGGTATACTAGTACATTATGCAACGAGCCTATAATGGTAGTAATCAAGACGCGAGTATGTTTATGAAACGAGCGCAAGTGAGTTTCATAATTTTCATACGAGCGTCTTAATTACCATTATAGGCAAGTTTCATACGACTTTTTATGCTCGATCATATTTCTAACTTGAAATTATTCGTAAGTATTCATGCTATTCTTATCTGACTGGGGAGCGGAACTGACCTTGTGCAATATCTCGTAAATTGTGAGATGTGCGCAGACGCGAAAGTATTGATTTTTTTCTGAGAAACAAATGTCATTGGCCGTGATATAATCTAGAGAGTAAAATAAACATTAATCTTGATATAACCTTGAAATTGATTTAGACATTGAAAACCGAGATGACAAATTGAATTTATTTGAATATTATTTACAATTAACGCTAATTATTATAGTAACAGAACATAACCTTCTGCGACAGTATTGGATTTCCAGCCTCCGTGACGTTTCGCTAGTTGTCTTTCGATTGCATATCCAAGAATAATGGGTACTTGCGCTTTCATATTGCTACAATGGTGTTTTCTGATTGGTGGAACACCTGAACTTTAATGAATAGGTGTACTTTAATGAGGTCCATTAAAGGGCTGCTACCAGGTGTATAATTACTACATTTCGGCATGGTCGAGCATAAATGAATATAAGATAGTTGAATTCTTATTAACAAAAGATCTTAAAATCGCCCGATCGTTCCAGGTACATGGGTTTAAAATCTGATGGACTGTGTTGTGTAGTGTTTCTCCTCAGTGGAAGAAGAGGCATAACTGAACCCATTTTGGGTTATGTGGGTAGCATTAAAGAGACCAAATTCTAGATTAATTCTGTTATTCTGTTATTAACATCTTCCTTTGGAAGAGATGCAATGAAACCAAATGGTCTGAAGAGGGAGGAAAAAATTTGATTCGTAGATTTGTAGCTCACAGATCCTATAGAGAGACCTAAGCCAGATGCCAAAAATCTTCAGGTTTTGGAGATCAGTCCTATGGTTGGATCACAAGGCGAAGATTGGTCACAACCATGTGAATCAGAGGTCTGCATCGGACGTTTTCGCTCGAGCGCCAAGTAGTTCATAGCATAATCCGATAGGTAGCGCACATGCATGATGGGTAAAATTGTCGCGAGCGATAAATCCTCGAACCGTATAAGCCGAGCGTTAGATATTCGTTCTTGTTAAAGTGATGAACTGTGTAGTAACATAGATGTTTATCATTTCAAAACTTTGCAGTGTTTAACTAACCTCTCCATAGTACAAGTACAAAACTTGCTTTAAAATGTAATATAAATATTGTAGGTAAATGTATTTTGTTTTTGCCATATCTGATAGATGTTATTGGATGTAAATGTAATTATTATAAACGGAGAAGACAATCACGATAATGCAAGAAATGTATCAAGTTTTCTAGTAATAATAATAATAATAATAATAATAATAATAATAATAATAATCTCTAATAATTAGTGTATCAATCTTTGCATCTGTAACAGTTGTGCAGCATGATTATTCGTTTTATTATATTTTCTGTGACGTTGTCTCTATACTGATATTGCTATTAATCTACTGCTATATCAATAATATTTTGTAAAACGTTTCCACATTGTCGCAGTATATAAGCGGAATACTATGTATGGACCTATCATATTGTATATGTGGTAAATCAAATATTGAATAATTATTAATTAGGAATAATAACTGTATATCGAAGTTTTTCATACTATTTAATTTATAACTTCAATTTACTGTTTTGGTACGTTCCATTAGACGTTTGTCATATTTTTGCCGTGTGAGCAAAACATGTGTATCTTATCTGTCGCCTTCCATACAAGATAAGACATGTCGGTGAGATGACCTTGTACTGTGCTTCTATTTATTACGAGCGTATCACGACCGATTTCATCTCGCTCGAGCGTGCGACATTCGACCGAGTTCAAGCGAGCGATTTAACTCCAATGCAGCACTCTGAGTGAATCGTCTCACAGTCTCTGGGCAGCCTTTTATAATCAAAGAAAATGCTCAGTGAAGAATATTGAATTCTATAATTATGTAGTTACTTTGTATTTTTTTAATTAACGAGAAGAGCTGTAGAAGTTAACTTAAAGTTAAATTAGTCTTGGCGCACTCTAAGAAATAGACTTTGCGTGTAATTCAAGTTCTTGACAAAGAGTTTGTGGGTGGCGGGCAGAAAATGCCCAATTCCTGCTTTAAATCAGGTCAGAATGCGGGAGGAGGAGAAGGAAGGAAAGGAGAGATATAATGAGAAATAATATAGAGCGGTTTCTTTTTCTACTCCGTCAGTTCAATTGATTTTTTTTTCACGAACTTGGAGTGAAATTTCTGTTGCACAAAGGCTAGGATTTCTCTCTTTTTATCTCTCCGCTTGGATGGTGGCATCGACAGCTGGTGCCATACGAGGTACTTCCCTCAAATCTTTACAGACTTTCAGAACATGAAGTTCTGTTTAGGCGGAGGAAGAGACAAGCAACAGAGCAAAAAGAGAGAAGCGGAAATCGACTATTTAATGAGTTCTTCAAAAATAGAACTAGAGCTACTCAATGAATGAAGTAGAATATTAAAACTGTGGGGAAATGTTCTAGCTCACTTGCAGCGGCTGCTGTGAAAGGCGACTCACAGGATTCTAAAGTTTCATGACTTTTGCGCTGACTGTTGTACTGGAGCAACACTTCCGTGACCCCGGTTTCACGTCAGCACCATCACCATTCACTTCATAATTATTATAACCAAAACAGTTTTACCATCCTCCCCCACTACCACCATAATTTTCATACACTCACCACCACAGTCGTGAGTACATCACTTTAGCATCATTACAATAACCATAACTCTTGTCATCATGCCATTATCACCAAACAACCTCAGTCATTATACAGAGTGGAAGTGAAATAGCCTTGCAGATTTCCATAGCGAATAGCTCATGTTACGGCAAAAAAATAATATCATATTAGTGGAAAGATAACAGTTTTTTCAACAGTAATCTCACTAGAGGTTTTGATTTATCTAGAGAAAATCCAAACTCGAGTGGGATTTAATTGCCTATTACACGATTAGAAGAAAGTATATAAATATTAGAAGTAACGAAATACTCCAATACAATAAAATATTAATAGCCTTACGAAAATACAACTGTCTTCAAATGTATTATTGTACCATCTCAACATTACGCTAGATGGCAGTAGCTGTTTTCTTGTTATCAGTTGTGCCAACTATGGAATCTTCATTGAACTCTGTAGGCGGTAACTAGTCAAGAAGGCTTTGTTGATTCAATTTCATTTTTATTAAAACAGTTGCATTCCACTTCAATTATCCGGATTCCAGTAATCAACGTCACTTTACAGATGATTTTCAATAAATGTTAGTATTAAACAATCTCTGATACGTGACTATCCATAATATCATATAGCAGAAGCTATAATATAACCTAAGTAATATAAACAAGTGTTAGAAAAGTTTTAATTAGGGATGATGAAATAAACAAGAAAAGTTTTAATTAAAGATGATGACATAAAAAATAAACATGAATAATTTTACAAGAAACAATTATTGAAAGTACAATTTTCAAATTTGATTGTTTTAGTGGTTGGTGTTAGTGTTTTATATTAGACGTGTGCTTGAAAGAAGTGGAACTCGTTGATGTACATGGCTTATTCCTCAACTTATTCAGGATTTCCGAATGGTGCTCTTCATTTATTTGTAAATAGGATTTTAGGGAAGATGCATAGATATGACCAGTGATCTTTATTAATACTTGTTTCTTGAATGTCAATGCGAATCATATTTGAAACTGCTGTGCGTCGACTGGAGTGGTTTGTATTATTATTATTATTATTATTATTTTTTTGACGTCCAGGCCAGCACAGTTTGAAATGTTGTCAAACAAAGGAACAAATGCTAGGGACGCGATAAAATTAAACAAATGCTAGGGACGCGATAAAATTAAACAAATGCTAGGGACGCGATAAAATTGTGCGATAAACAGCCATGATTGGTTGAAATACGTCCTTACGTACCGTTTTATTGGTCAAAAGTAGTATGACGTAGTAAAAGTGTAATAGTCAGAGAAAAATGTTTTTTCCCAAATGTTTAACAATCTCTTATTAGTGTAATATGTAGCTAGTCAGCGATTTATGTAATGGAGGGGGAATGGGACTAGCCTCTCTGCTCCATTATCTCCTGGCTCACTTGCCTCGTAAGTGGTGCCTTGTTGGTAGCACTTGTGAGGTTCAGAGTTGTCTTCGGACAGTTGACTAAATAATAACAATACTGTATATCTGGCAGCCCTTCCAAACAGTCGCTAGCCACAATTAGTTTCCTGTTAAATTATCGTATAATCAATACTTTTTCATCATACAAAAGCAACGTTCCAGAAAATTCCTGTAAACATTAATCCTTGTGTTTTCCTAGATTGCACATAGAGTTTCGACATATTCGTTCATAGTGTTCTGCCGAAGGGCATGTCTTTCACTGCGAACCCAGCATACTCCAATCTTTCCTATTTTCTGCCTTCCTCTTTGTCTCCGCATATGATCAACATATGTTAATGTCATCTATCATCTGATATCTTCTTCTGCCCCGAACTCTGCTCTCGTTCACCATTCCTTCCAGTGCATCTTTTAGAACAGGCCTGCACAAGGTTTGCGCTCTCCGAGCCGGCTCACAGCTCATGAGCGGAATGCAGATATTAGCTACGCTCTGTATAAGGGTGGACTGGAAGAAGGGGCGATCTACAAAATATACACAAAAGGAAGTACTATGACGAATGCTTATGAAATGGATTCCCTTTCAGTGTTTGCAAAACTATCTTGCACTATTATTAATTAATAAAGAAATATTTATTTTACAGAAGTAATAGAAATTCTATAGCTACTTAAATGTACAATATCATTTTGTACATCAAAACGAGGTTTTATGCTGTTGGCAGCTGAAAGGAACAGTAGCCTACTGATCGTAATGAAAAATCAGTTACAGATGTTCGATTTCTGCCTTTATTAAAGTTGATTATAGAAAACAGTTGCTCACAAATATAAATGTTGAACCAAACATAGCAATCATTTTCACAGCCAGCCTGTGTAGTCGTGGCTATTAATGCTAATGTTTAGTCTTGTAAAATTCAAGCAGGCTAGTACTATTATTCAAACGATCTTTAGCCCTTAGGTCACATTGAAGATCAATAAGTTCGAGCTGTAAATCGTTAAATGTTACACGTTATGTTCCGTCTTTTAGATTCCTCCATACTGTAGTGTAGCAGTAGGTAAGCAAGTGAAACAGTTACTGAGAATAGGCCTACACACTGCACTCCACTAGATAACTGAGTGGTCGTTTCCCTCTCCTCTACCTATAGCAAGTCTATGTTATTCTGACGAATCTTCCTCTCCGTTTCGGCGAGCGGTAAACGCTGCTCTCCCGCTCCCAAGGAGCGCACGCGCTCGTTCAGCGCTGTTTGTGCAGGTATGCTTTAGAAGGCAGTTTCTTCTCAACCAGTGAACCAGCAAGTTCCTTTTTCTCTTCCTGATCAGTTTCAGCATCATTCTTTCTTCACCCACTCTTTTTAGTACAGCTTCGTTTCTTATTCTGTCTGTCAATTTCTAATCGCTTCTCTTCACTTCGTCGTAATGTCGATGTTTCCGTCCCATACAATACTACACTCAACATAGTGTGTGTTACCGGCGATGTTGCTGGACTGTTGAAACTTCAGACTTATTTTACTATTTAACCAAGCATTTAATCAAAAAGAAAGTAAGTTAGGTTTTCTATTCATTTCAGAATACCCTATCGTTCCTTTCAGTCTGCAAGGTTATTTCACTTCCATCCTATATATCATATCAAGTATTTTGGAACAAACTTTACTGAGAGTAGTAACCACCTGCACCAAATTCTACCACATTCCAATATAAAAAGCCGTGTGAAATTAAGACTCCGCTGCAAAACCTGCTTAATGCACGAATCTATAGTTGCGACGCTGTTATTCCCGGCGTGACTCCTCCTCTTTGCTTACATCTTAGGAAGTCAAGGCTCTATAAAGTCTAGGTAGGTAGTATCGTTCGCCATTTTTGTTCTTTCGTTGCCGAGCTACCATACGAGGAATCTATTTGCCACACCGTTAAACATTATCACGTCGTAACTCCTATGATAATAAATCAAACACACTGTAATTCAGCAAATAATTGAGAGGCAAATAACATCCTCGTGTGCTTTCTGCGAACGCCAACGAAAGAGCCAAAATGGCGGGCGATTATATTAAGTATTTATCGAGACTTAAGAAATGAATAACGTCTTCCTCAGCGAATCACAAGACGCACACGTTTAAATGTAGCCGACCTGCAACGCGATTGGTTGCCGGAAATTAGAACGACGGGACTATACCTAATTCAGCAACAAATTAGAATGCATGTTTGTTAAGGGGTTAGGTGCAGCTTACAGCAGTAACTTTTTTTGGAAATATTCAACGGTTTTTTCCCCTCCATTACTGTATCTTGTACAATAATGAAAATTGATATTTATGAAACACTGTCCTGCTATATGAAAAAAAAAAAAATTTTACGATTAGAAAACGTTATTTATATTATTTTTTTTTTTTTCAAAATTAAAAATGTTGGCAGTTCACTGTGCAGTGATGAAGCGTTTCCCTCATAACTCAAAAAACTTGTTACAGTAACTTTTTATGTTCTCTCTCTTTTATTTTATTGCTGAAACTCATGTTTACAATATCTTGCTCTTTCAACTACATTTTTTAATAAATAATACAAACAGGTGGCCCGGGTTCGATTCCCGGTCGGGGCAAGTTATCTGGTTGAGGTTTTTTCCGGGGTTTTCCCTCAACCCAATATGAGCAAATGCTGTGTAACTTTCGGTGCTGGACCCCGGACTCATTTCACCAGCATTAGCACCTTAATCTCATTCAGACGCTAAATAACCTAAGCTGTTAACAAAGCGTCGTAAAATAACCTAGCAAAAAAAATAAAAAAAAATGTTTTTTTTTTTATTTTGTGTAATAGAAAATACTGATATTTGACCATTTTTTAAAATGAATTTATTTTTATCATACAATCTATCAAAGATAGAGAAGTGATCTTGCATCATATTGTAGATATGATATGCATAAATACACATAAAAAATTTCATCACAGAATGTTGGTCAGTTTTTGAGTTATGTGGGAAACGCTTCATCACTGCACAGTAAACTGAATTTTGAAAAAGAATGTAAATATTTTTTTAAATCTTAAAAATACTTTTTTTCATATAGCAAAATGACAGTGTTTTACACATACTAATTTTCATTATTGTACAAGATACAGTAATGGAGAAAACAAATGTTGAATATTTCCATAATTTTACTGCTGTAAGCTGTACCTAACCCCTTAAAGAAAGCTCACCAAAAGAAGGAAAGACACGTGAAACAACTTTATAACTTTTTTTCTTTTTCGTAAAATATATTATTATAGATTTCTTGTATTGAATTCCATCAAAAGGAAAAGTCCTACGCATAATGTGACCGATTCGATAAAGGTTAGAAGTACTGTTTGTGTTCTCCACCCTTGCTGTGCCAATTGCATACTAGGAATGCTCTTGTTTGAGTGCTTGACCACGCTTTAAAGGGGAAATAGAAATTCGATTTCGGCGGTAAGTGTTGTAATTCTCTTGCAACAAGCGACGGTGGTCTATAATCACAGAAATTACAGCGGCCACTTGTTTGACAGAGAGCGCTCTGCCTCGATAATAGTGGAGAAAGAATGAGTTTCAATTTCAGAAGCTTGAGCTCTGAGTCACATTTCCAGATGTGTAACAAGACCTTAACAAAGCAGTAAATAAGGGATATACCTACTTAACCGATCAAATGTTTTTGATTATAGGAAAGCATCTGATTTTGTTTATAGGATAAAATTAAAATAAAACCAGTGCAGGATAATAGCTTTCTGTCTGGGCTATTGTGATACATCTATGGGGCTATTCTGATACAGTGCTATAAAACTGGCCATATTATTCAGAGCAATGAAGTAAGGTTATTGTGAGATACAGATAATTTGTATAAACAAAAGCCGCCCTAAATAAGGGTTCGATAGATCGGCCTACTAATCAATTCATAAAGAATAATAAGTAAACAAAACAATTTTGTGACACTTAGAAAGAAAAAGAAAAAACATTAAGATAAGAAAACGTAGGAAATCATTTACAATAAAAATTTTGTTGGGTACAAATGATTACTAATTATAGCTAAGGATGATTTTAACACGTGAGATCATATCGTATGGCATCAATCGTTGCATCAGAAATTTTATATTGTTTAAGTTGATTTAAAGTTTCACGTGGGATCGTGCCACGGGCACCGAACATGAGCCCAAAAACTGTCCAATGTGTAATGTGGTATTGTGCTCCAAGATGCTGACAACAAGGCTCATATATGACTTGTTTTTCACGACACAGCTCTTGTGGCTGTTGCTCATGCATCTCGAAACGAATTGTGGGATCAAGAATGACAACCTTATCCTTCTGCCGATCAATTATGATATCAGCCCGTCTAGTAGAGCCATCAGAAGAGACGCAACCAACCTCCTCATAAACCTCATAGGAAGCATTCTGACGGATTGAAGCTGCGATGAGAGAACGAAGCGTATTATGTCTGTTGATTCGGAGCAATTCTCCATGATGGCAGAAACCCAAGACGTGAGGAAGCGTTTCTTGCTCATCGCATCTTCTGCAACGGGTTGAGTCAAGAGTTCTACCAGGGAAAGTACGTACAGGTATTGTATTACAGTTCATCTTAATGGCTTGCGTCCACTGACTGCTCGAAAGTCCCTTTTTGGTTGAGATCCACGAATTACCTTTCTTCCAGTGAGAATAGAAAACAACTCCCAAACCTTTACTTTTCAATTTGCTCCATTGATGAAAAGAATCTTCACGCAATGCTTTTCTTAGTTTTTGAGAAGAAATACGTTCAGAATCATCTGTAAAGGTTTGGTTGTAAACACATCAAAATTGACTGCGATTTAGCATGTTTTGTAATTACCTCTTTTTTCCATAAAATTTACATAATTTACTGAAACTTTAACACCTTACTGCAAATGTTAGAAAATTGCTTTATGTCCCAATAATTTCTATGTGCAAGGAAACAGATTGAGAAAATTATTATTCTACAGTTTGTATTGCTAAAATATTACCTATTAAAATATATTTTTAAATAATGATTAATATATTTTCCAAAGTTGTGTCAAATTTTAGCACCAAGAATAATAACTATAATAAATAAGCTGAAAAGTTAGGTAAGTATGTACAAATAAGTTTATATGTGTAATTTTTAGTACATTATTCAATTAGCCTATAATGGTAGTAATTAAGACGCGAGTATGTTTATGAGACGAGCGCAAGCGACTTTCATAATTTTCATACGAGCGTCTTAATTACCATTATAGTCAAGTTTCATACGACTTTTTATGCTCGACCATATTGATTTTTTCCGGCAATTGGTGAAATGAATTTGCGGGAATGTGCTCTGTGAAAGGCTGGAAGATGGCGATGAATTGATGTTAATTTGTGTGTTGTTTTTTTCGACTGAGTTTAATATTGTCTAATCTCGCGCTAGTTGTCTTTCGATTGCATATCCGAGAATAATCGATACTTGCGCTTTCATATTGCTACAATGATGTTTTCTGATTGGTGGAACACCTGAACTTTAATGAATAGGTGTACTTTAATGAGGTCCATTAAAGGGCTGCTACCAGGTGTATAATTACTACATTTCGGCATGGTCGAGCATAAAAATTTATACAGCACAGTAGGTGTCAACATGTCAATTCAAACATCCTTCAAGACCTGAAATATTATGAAATATTCCTCAGGAAGTAATATATTACTTCAAGTTGATCAATTTTGTAACTTAGTCAACTTCTTTTATAGTAAATATATCATAATAGCCCTTCTAGTTTATTATAAAATCCCTAAAAAGTGTACCATAATAGTCCTAATATGTGTATCGTAATAACCCTTCTCATTAACACACGAATTACTGCTAGACTGATCAACATCCACAGGTTTTCTTTAGAGAAAATGAAGCTGACACTATTCTGAGTAAAAGTAAAATTTAAAACTTATTCTATATTTGAAGGGTTCAGAGCCATAGTGGGCCAAGCGCCACTTATTAAAAACGGAGACAGCAAGAGTTAAAGTTAAGTGAATACCATAGCTTAATGAAGATTGACATATCATTAATTTTAATGTGTGTACTTCATATTACTTTCTATATGTTTCCATTGAATTATGGTAATAACTTCATTTTAACCCTTGTTTTCTACGGTTTTAGTAAATGGCGCTTGGCCCACTATGGTTCTGAACCCTTCATTTATTTTTTCAAGAGCAATAACAGAAGTAACCGAGCATTAAGTCAAAGTTTTTCAACATACAAAACTGCCTTCTTGTAAATGCATTTATGAAGCTAATATTTATTTATTTATTTAAACTTTGTTCAACATTGTTCCTTAAAGGGCATAAAGTGTACTTCCATAATCACAGTTTTAAACATTTTTAAACTTAGATTTTGGTACATTTTAAAGCCTAAATCATATATCTTACTTGAAGGACTATATAAAGCTACTTTTGTGTCTAATTCAGGAATGTAACGAAAACCGTAAAATGTATAACTAGAAAGGATGTACAGCCTTCGTTACATGCATATTTTTTCTATACATTGTGTTATTATTTATTGTAATTTTACGTTTTCAGTTTCACGAAAAAAAAAACTTTACTTGAAACCTCTTACGAATATATGGTCTAATTATTACAACTTTGAGAAATATACAAAATAACATTCATTTTTGCATTGTGTGATATACATTCTCCCTTGGCATCTTCTCAGAAGAATAATTTTGTGTTAAATAAAAGTTCTGTTTTGCTTTTTATGAAGAACACCTAACATAGCTTCTTTTATTCTGCTTCTCGATAAACATACACATTTGCGTTTGTCGTTAAAGAATTTCATGAAAGAGTTTTTAGTGAAATGTACTGGCTTACTTCTCTGTATTCATTTTCTCTTTCTCATTTTTTCTTTCCATTTGTTGTTCTTTGAAGTCTTGTAATTCTCCCAGAATAACAAAGTTTCTCATCACGGTGAGATTATGCGACCTCCCTAATGTACATACAGTAATTAACAAGGGTTGTACCAGGGTAAACCAACGTAGGCTCAGGTTACTTAACTGATGAGTACCTGCTATGTTAATCCGCAACTTTCCTTATTATATTTTTCAATTCCATTACATCAATTCATACCTTCACTTGAAGTAATCGTCTCCATTCTCAACCTAATTAACCCAGCATTTCCAAAAGTCTGGTTTATATTTTCCGCGCACATTTTTTTTTGTTTCATTTTCTTATTCTTCTTAATTTCCTCTCCTCTTTGTTAGTTACTTTTTCTTTTCAGTAAAGCTTTTTTTTTTGTATCACTTTCTCGCTATATTAAATGTAAAGAGGAAGTAGAATAAGCTTATTACTAGGCTTGTAAGGTTAGGGACCGATAGGGTACGTTACGGTGGTTTCAAGTTTACTATCTGTTCGCCAGTCACTACTGTAGCATGCGTAAACAGTGTACTTGCTGCAAATAATGCCGAAGGTTAAAGGTTCTCAGGTGCATATTTTTGCAGCGGAATTTGGTGAGTGTTTTGAATTGAATGACGGGATCATTACATGTAAATTATGTAATAGAAACATACGAGGTGACAAGCGATATCATATACAGAGACATATAGCACAAGAAACGAAATGAGGAAACTCAAACCCACGAAAAAGTTTTATGATAATTCTGCTGCACGTAACAAAAGCTACGTAAAAATATATCTTTGTAATGCTATGTAGTTTATAGTTACTTTTAGAGCTGTCCAGATTTGTTTATGTGCACCTTGTTATTCCCGTAATCGATCGCAGAACAAAGTCAATGTCCTCGTACTAGCTCACGTCCCCAGCCTATGTACCATGCTGCATTCTACATTTGTAATCGGTCCCCAATATTACAAGCCTACTTATTACAATGTTACAAAGAAATCTATTTTTCTAGATTTTCACATATTCACTATGCCTGAATCCTTAAAAAAAAATTGTATTTTTGGAATTTCTCAGTGTACTGAGATTTCTGCTGAACTACAGGAAGGAGTTACTAAAGCTATAGAAAATAGAAGATTGGAAGAGGTTCAATAGAAAAATAGCGAAAGAAGGCATTGAGAAATAAGAGGTAACCTCTATGAGTGGAGCAACCTATGGAGGAGAAGAATTATTTCTAAAAATCACTTTTGTCTTCGATTTCTCATAAAGTATTTCTCCTTCTCATCTCGTACAATCATATTCCTATTAATTAGTTCACATTTAATGCGTATTTATGTTATAAATAACTAATACCTCTCCATGTTTTGTAGATTTTTACATCTGAATATTCGTAAATTCACACTCTATGGTAGAGTAGCACTGAAAATACCTGTAAGTGTATTTGTAACGTATGAAAAGCTGTGTAGGCCCTATATATATGTATATATATATATATATATATATATATATATATATATATATATATATATAACTTATCGTATTGTTCTTTATCGAAGTTAAATGTGTTGCATTTTGCTACTAAAAGTAATCCATGTATCTTTTGCGCATATCTTTCGCGCATCTTCGAGATTTCTTCTTTAGATATGCACAGGAACTTTCTCTAACCATTGGCAAACCACAGATGTCATGTTTAAACCAATTCATGTTTACTTTTTTGTACCTTAAATCAATGGTTTACTAAATGCGACACACTTATTTGTCTTTATTAATAATAAAAATAGTTCTTTATTATCGTTTTTGAAAACTCACCTATTTGAAATAATGTGAAGTCTGCACTTTGTGGATTGCACAGAGTTTATCTATACGTGACCTTATTATTGACAAGCCAATACCTAATCATCTTCAAGATGCAGCAGTCTGTTCCTTTGATTAGATTTCACTATTTTTTATGGTAGAATAATTCTGATTCACGCAAGTACGACGTTGAAAATTGCAGTTATAAATTTCTTTTTAGTTTATTCGGCACCATCGACTGCTTGTTCATATTCATGTCCACGCCACGTAAAACCATATTGTAAGTATTCATCACAATATTTACGAAACGCAGTACGTTTTTGTGAACCCTGAAGGGAATTTTCGCTCACATTAATTGAATTAGAAGTGTTGTCGTCTAACCCAGAACTTGATTCAGATTGTCTTTTTTTTATTAAAAATTTGTCACTGATAAAATCTAAATAAAGCACTTTTGATAAAAATAGTCTAGTCGCGCACACACGTATATACTGAAACTGACCAATATGTTCTGACTATTCTAAACTATGTTTATTCCTAAGTGTAAAGAGTAAACGAATTACTAAGCATTGTTTCAGGTGTTCACTTTCATTCGAATTATCGCAGGCAGAAAAATTAAACTGATCATTGTTTCATTGATAAAGTCTGTCTCAAAATAAAATTATCAACAGTAATCTCACTAGATAGTTTGATTTATGTAGAGAACATCAAAACTCGAGTGGGATTTAATTGACTATTACGCGATTAGAAGAAAGTATATATAGATTAGAAGTACCGAAGTACTCCATTATAATAAAATATTAATTGACTTACGGTAATACAACTGCCTTCAAATGTATTATTGTACAATCTCAACATTACAAATATTACGCTAGATGGCAGTAGTGTGTTATGATTAGCTGTTTTCTTCTTATCAGTTGCGCCAACTATGGAATCTTCATTGAACTCTGTGGACGTTTACTGGTCAGGAAGGCTTTGTTGATTCAGTTTCATTTTTATTAAAACAGTTGCAATTATCCGGATCCCAGTAATCAACGCCACTTGACAGATGATTTTCAATAAATCTTAGTATATTAAACAATCTCTGATACGTGACTATCCATAATATCATATAAGAGAAGCTATAACATAACCTAAATAATATAAACAAGTGTTAGAAAAGTTTTAATTAGGGATGATGAAATAAACAAGAAAAGTTTTAATTAACAATGATGAAATAAAAAATAAATATGAATAATTTTAAAAGGAACAATTATTGAAAGTACAATTTTCAAATTTGAATTTTTTAGTGGTTGGTGGTTCAGTTGATGTTATATTGGACGTGTGCGGAAAAGAAGTGAACTCGTTGATGTACATGGTGTATCCCTCAACTTATTCAGGATTTCCGAATGATGCTGTTCATTTATTTGTAAATAGGATTTCAGGGAAAATGCATAGCTATGATCAGTGACCTTTATTAATTCTTGTTCTTGAATGCCAATGCGAGTCATATTTTAAACTGCTGTGGATCGACTGGAGTGGTTTGTTTATTTATTTATTTTATTAAGTTATTTTACGATGCTTTATCAACATCTTAGGTTATTTAGCGTCTGAATGAGATGAAGGTGATAATGCCGGTGAAATGAGTCCGAGGTCCAGCACCGAAAGTTACCCAGCATTTGCTCATATTGAGTTGAGAGAAAACCCCGGAAAAAACCTCAACGAGGTAACTTGCCCCGACCGGGAATCGAACCCGGGCCACCTGGTTTCGCGGCCAGACGCGCTAACCGTTACTCCACAGGTGTGAACGAGTGGTTTGTAATTTTCTTTTTTTTTCACGTCCAGACCAGTGCAGTTTGAAATGTTGGCAAGCAAAGAAACAAATGCTAGGGTAGTGATAAAAATAAACAAATGCTAGGGAAGCGATAAAATTAAACAAATGCTATGGACGCTATAAAATTGTGCAATAAGCAGCCATGATTGGTTGAAAGACGTACTTTCGTACCGTTTTATTGGTCTAAAGTAGTATGACGTAGTAAAAGTGTAATAGTCATATTAAAGACTTCGTTGTAGAAACGTGGTCCTGTCAGTGAAGCTTTATAGTTTATAGTGGCAGTGCAAAGTATTTGAACAGTGAAATGTTTTTGAAGTGTTAGTGAAATCAGGATAGAATCAGTGAAATGTGTCGTAGTTCCAGTGCAGTGAGTGAGTTGACAGCGAAATGAGTGTAGTGTTGAAAGGTACTTGTGCAGATATGAACATATCATACTCGTGGTTTTTAGTTCGAACATAGATTTAAGGTACAAATTAGATTTACTTTAAATGCTATTTTAACTGATCTTGCTTCATGTAATTTAGGATGTTCCCTATTATTATTATTATTATTATTATTATTATTATTATTATTATTAATTGTATTTTTTATTAAATGTGTTTATTATTGTCATTATTGAGTGTAATTAGTTACCACTGCCACCGGGTATATACCCATTGCTGTGTGACTAAATACATACATACAGCTTTAAATAAAAAATGCGTTGTAAAGAGACTTTCTGGATGGTATAAAATGTATTTTTAAATTCCAAAATTTCGCGACACACTCCATGGGGCTGCGAGGCACACCGGTTGAGAACCGCTGCCTTGAACATGTTAAAACCGATTGAACTACCGCCGCATGTAAAAGGTCTCTAATACTTATTTTCGCTAGGAATATGCGACTTCTCGAAATTCATCGCCAGATGTACTAAGTGGGTGAAAAATGCGATGATTAATGACAAGGTGAAGAAATAAGTTGGAGTGTCCCGTGAAGGTCGACAGCACATGCATGGTGAAACTTGATTTTCTTTCATGACAATGTTCGGCACCATTTTACTGCTCAAAGTTAAAATGTAGTCACTCGTTTGAATAAGAAGAATGGACATGCAACCCTTTGTAGAGGTCTGGCTTGGAGCCAAGTTCACTTTATCCAATTTCTACACTTAAAGAACTTCCTGGACGGCCAGTGTTTTGGGGTGGATGATGGCCTGAAAGACTTAGTGCAGATGTGACTAACATGACAGGCGGTCTCGTCTGTGGAGTAGATATAAATAAACATTTTCCCGCTACAAAGTACCTTAACAATGCCGGTAACGTAGTGTGTGGCATGTAGAATCTGGTAAAAAGTAAAATACTCGTATATCGAAAACCAGTAGCCTATTCAGTTTTTCTAATAATGACATGATAGGCCTATTAATTTCTGAACACTCATCGTATTTCATACACAGTAAATGCATCCATTACCCTGTTTCTTTATTAGAGATGAACAAAACTAACTGCCGCTCTCGCTCGCTGTGTTCGTTGCATTTGTCTTTCGAGTCTCGTCTCGTCTTGTAACTCTCGTGCGCTTCGAGTCTCGCTCATCATTCACGAAATAACATTTGGTAGGGGTGGAAAGATTTCGTAACTTTGAATAACATACATCATTGAAATAAATAACATTATAGATAACTTACAATTAAATATATTGTTCATAACATTAGATATGCTTAATTGATACAAAAAAAAAAAACAAGACAAAACAGTATCATAATTATCAAAATGTTCTGGTTCTATTATGAGGTATTACAGGGACATCATTTTATTTTGACTAACATTTCTAATATTAACCTGGCTATACCTTTGGATCAACGGTTGCTACCCCCTTCCACGACTGGAGTTCGATGATACTGGCGTAATATACAAACAAATCACTTTACTAGGTATAGGAGGGAAGAAAAGTAGTTCATCCATTTACCTAAACTAGGAAATATCACGCTTTTGAGTTTGATAATTTTCATTAGGTTTATGTTTAATCAAAATACAGTACAGTATTAACAAGAAGTGTTTTTACTCACGAACTGAGCTGTCCATGTGGACGTATTCATTATGCAATGTATATTATACTGTCTACAGCACATTAGTGTAAACTATAGAGACAGGTTAAATTGAAAAATAATCATAATATGGATATTGAAACATATTTTTTTTTTTAAATGGTGGCCGTTCATTTCGATACAGGCTTCAGTTCCAATGTGTGTAATTCCAATTACCAGTTTCGTCCTTCGTACTAGTAATTCATGTGGAAATAATTCTGTACCTTACCTTACGTACGAAAAAATTCAATCTTCACTTCTGCTCGATCCAAAAAGATAAAATTACTCAGACATGCTATCTACTGTCCGTCCAAGTGGTTATGTCGCAGGATCGTAGAAAGAGGGGAAATCACGTGACAGTTAATTACTTAACGAGGCCCTTTTATTTAAGTTATTTTAAACAGTTGTATGCGTATAATATTACGTAGACGTCAAATTCCTAATAGAAATTAATGTTCTCAGAAAAGACAGCCCAGCCACTAGCCTTTACAGAGAGGCGAATACAAGCTGGTGGGGAAAACCAGAATGCGACGTAGGCAAATGTACGACAGTACCTGTGCGAAAATGATGCAATGTGGAAAGTTCTTTCGTCATTGGAAAACGCGAACATATTTTTGGAACGTACTGTTTACTATGACCGTAAGGCTACTATGACTGTATATGCGGTCTTGGATCTGTGCGGAGGACGGTTGAACTTCATTAGTAGAAGGGGTGGGAGTGAAGTACATTCAAAAACTCAGGTACAATAAAAATTGAAGTAAAAATAAAATGATGCCCCTGTACCTATGGTGTCATAAATAGAAAAAAATTCTCAAATAAATTTCCATTTCTGAGAAACATAAAACATAACGTTAAATAAAACGTTAATATATTTTCTTTTTTTTATTTGGGGTTGTACAATTGATCTCAAACATACGTGGGCACAAGCTAATTGTACACATCATTCCATCTCTTTAAATAAACACTTTTTTAATGGAGGTTCCTCATCATCAGAACTTAATTTCCCTAAATATTTAGACAGCATACATAAAACACAGATTATTTTGGATTTACAGTGGACTCTCTTAAGTTCGACTGAACAGAATTGAAATGTCAGTCCAATAAGGGTAATGGGTGTGGTAGGTGAAATGAATACAAATTCTTATTGGTTACCCATCAACGAATACAGTACTGTATTTGCAATTCCTGCCCGCCCCGAGACTTGTGTATGCGCTTCTAGTACCACAGTGGGTTTCGACAGTTCCGTCTCACAAACGGCAAAATTCCCAAATAGAAAAAGAGAGTTCATTAATTTAAAATCAGTAATTAAATATGGATGTCCTAATCAATAAAATATTCTGTTTTTCTTTAACAAAAGTATCACTACAAGACACAGAACCAATTCCCATTCAAATGGCAAACCCATTTCTTAGTGCCCGTATAGGGGCGTGTCTAATTCTCCTACGTAAGCAGTCGAACTATAGAATGTCGAACTTGTTTTCTGTCGAACTTAAGAGCTTTCACGTACTGTTTATTACTTAGACCATACAACAGAAACACAAACACTTAATTCCAATCAAACTGCATATCCGAATTTCTGCTTTCTTATGATGTCACTGTTGAGTATCGATTAGTGAGCAAGTGATATGATCGAATGATTACTTGTATCACAGAGAAGGCTGCCAAACTTGCATGTCTTTTTCGTGCACTCAACAATCAAAAGATTTCATGAAGTAGAAGTCATGTTTGGTGTTTTAATGACTCAGTGATACAACAGAAAAAAAGATTTGTATTCTATAGAGTACTTTGAAAATTTTATTTTATAGCTCAGTTCTTTATTTTGAAATTTTAAGCTAAGTTTGTATAAAAGTAAAGAAAACTAGAATATTTTATAATTTAAGCATCTTAAAATCCTTTTTCAGTTGATTTCTTATAACTATAACAAAAAGCTGCTTCAAATGGTAGGCTTACATGCAGATATCAGCATTCATATTGTTTGTACTGTTGCCTATATCCTACAAAAATTCCTTATTAATAATAATGTTAAAAAGTTAAACAAGTAGGATAAAATAAAACAACCAGAAAAGGAAAGAAATAACTTGTACTGAGAAAAAAAGAAGGAACATGTTTTGATGATATAGTTTTAAACACTGTTTATTATTAACGGAGAAATAAATAATAAACATAAAAGAGAATTCTGTTGGCTTAAAAATTAATATCTTATGGTTTTAAACTTCGTATTTAAAACGTTTTAATCAACGCATATTGTTTTAAACAATTTTGAACACTTTGACGTTACTCAACGCTCAAGATATATTAGATGTGTATTCCTTTTTGTAAATTACTTTCTGAGCTGATTGTTTTGAATTGGTACATGCAAAGAATAAATACGAGAATACATTAATGTTTTTTATTTCCATCGCAAAATGAATTGCAAACTGCTCATAAACAAAGTAAACAGTCGTAATTGCAGTAGCTCAAAGATTATCTATTAATGAACTCTCGTTTGTTTATCTGAGATTAGTCTGTGTGCAGTTTACGGAATTGAAGTTTAAAAGGTTAGCTGTTTAATTTTGCATTAATCCATATCTACCGCGTTGTTCCTAGTTAATACTTGTCTATAGCAAGCAGGTTTATATCCGTTACGCACGGAATGTAGGAAGCCTAACCGTAATGTCCTTTTCTTTTTGTTGCAGGTAAGTGCTTACTTCTCAACATCAACGGAGTTTATTATTCTGCAAATCTTACCTCATCAAGTAAGTTCTTAACATAATTGTACATGCGGATAAATTAGAATATATCAATTCAATACTTTATTCAGAAAGTATAATGCTATGTGTATAAAACCCGATATAAAGGCAATATGTGCGAGTTCTATGTCTGGACTGTACACTTTAATCAAGGAAAGAGGGCTGATGAATCGGTATTAAATTAAACATAGACAGCACAATAACCCTAAGATTGCGGTGCGACCGGAGAAATGACGGACTTAATGTGGAGGAAAAAAAAGAGGCATTATGTACAGTACGAGTCCAACCGGTCTGGGTGGCGCACGAAATGTTACCAGTGCTTCATCCGAAGGGTTGTGGGTTCGAGTCTCGCTTCGGGCAAGGGTGTTGTGTTCGTATTAGTTTAAGGAAAAAAGAAGACTTTACGAAAATGACCTGTAGTCTTAGAAATAAAAAAATACATTTTTCTAAACAAGGGAAATCCCCAAACATATACATATAACACACTGGAAAGAGCTTATTGTAATCTATGGGGGATTGTATTATATTTTTTTATCAAATAATGGTATTAAGTTGTGCTTTATGAACGCGAAATAGACACATGCACATTACATGCGTAATTATAGGATATTTACACAATCTTGGCATTACTCACATACATATGTGTATGTGTGTACCTAATCCCTACTCACTTTACTTGTGTTTCGCATATTGCGGACAGAAGGCAGGACTGTGTACCATTTTCAAGTTCCACACCACTTCGGCGGTCCACGCTGTACATGTATATTCAGTATATTCAGTGTTGTACAGTAAGAGCACACAACATTGTGCAATTGACGAAGTCAGTAATAAAAAGTAAACAACAGAACAATAAAATTAATTTAAAAACTCTATACAACATTGACATTAAAAAACTCATTAATATCATAAAAGGGCTTGGTGATTAACCAGCCAGAGACAAGTCTGTTGAAAGACTTCCTTTCCAGTTTAAAAAGATATCTCGGAAATTTATTTGCTATTTTTAAAGCCATAATAAAATAATTATTCATTGTTTTAGTTAGCCTACACTTAGGTATGTCAAAAAGGTCACGGTTTCTGGTGTTGTATATATGAACATCATTCCTATGTGTCAACATATGTGAATTTTCTTGGACCAAATTTAGGGCTTGATAAATATACAGTGATGTTAGTCATAATTTTTTCATGTACAAATAACGGTCTGCATTGTGCCTTCATTGATGAATTATTTATAATTCTAATAACTTTTTTTTTGTAACAGAAGTACCTTATTAGTATGAGTACTATTACCCCATAAAAATAGTCCATAAGAAAGTATACTATGCAAATAAGAAAAATAGACAACTCTAATGTAATTCTTCGGAACATACATTTTCAAATTTCGCAGAAAAAATATTACTCTTGACAATTTTTTACAAACAGAATCAACATGGTCTGCCCAAGTAAGTCCACAGTAATACCAAGAAGTTTAAAATTATTATTTTCCATGACTGTACTACTGAACAACAAAGATGCAGTTTTACTTTCATTTAAAAGAAATTTATTAGAACTAAACCATTTTTTGGCTTTATTAAAAACGGAATTACCAAGAGTTTTCAATTCATTAATATCACTATGACTTGTCAAGAAAGTGGCGTCATCAGCGAATACCACAGAATAAGCCATTAACCATTATTAAAAATAAGATAGGACCCAACACTGATCCTTCAGGCACACCATATTTTACATTCATGAGCTTAGATTTATTGCCATCAATGAAGACACACTGTTGACGGTTACTAAAATAAGACACAAATAATTTTAATTCATTATCCCTAATACCATAATATTGTAATTTTTATAATATAGTAGTATCTGTATAATGTATAGTGTAGTATCTGTAGAGAGTTATATCGTGTACTTGGGTGAGTGTATGTGTATGTGTTCGTGTAAATGTAGCGTAGGGAATGTGTGATGATGGTGATGAAGGTGAGAAAGAGAAACCCGGTGCCGGCACGTAGCCTACACTCCTTACCAGCTTAACATTCCTGTCCGACGGACAAATCACTATCAACAATGACACATGCCTTCTCTTCATATGTAGGCCTACTGAAAAGAAATTTGGGATTTAACCCAGGCATATTAGTGCACAATCTAGTGATTAGAAGTTGTACAACCGCCACTTCTCCCTCTCTTACACACGAGGTAAAATTTTACACGAAAATTTGACCCCACGGGGAATCGAACCCGGGTCGGCTAGTCTGGAAGCAGGCACGCTACCACAGAACTAACTAACATTGCAGACAGATGAGTAAATAACAATAACAACATTTACGGGATATTCTCATGTATAGCCTACTATACTGGATGTTCATTTCAAAGTGTGTTATCACGTCACTGTTGATGAGTCAGCGATTTGAAGCGAGTTTCAGCTATTATGTCAGAGAAGTTGCCTATTAATCAAGGCGTTTCTGAACTTGAGAACGTGTACGGTATAACTTGAACGTCGTAGCAACAGATGGCGGTCTGTACGGTCTGTGAGCTACCATAACCTCTTTCGAACTGTGTTTTGCGAGGCCAAATCGTACGCAGGGTATTTGTTATCATCGTTTGCGTATGGCAACATTCCACAAAACAAATCAAATGCTCCGTGTCCATGTTGACCGTCGAAATTAATCTCAACAAATACGTAAGTAATCGTCTTAACCCTCTCACCATATCTCGACAGTAAGAAAAAAACTCACCTCAGTACATGTTTCGAAGTACATGCCACTACCGGCGTCACCGTACGTATCGTTAAGTACTCTTCAGAATGAACGCCGTACTTGCTAGGCAACTTCTGTGGCAGATAGGTAATACGCCTCTGCGGAAGTGTAGGAAGATTAATTCTCTAGGCTCATCGACTAGCCACATGACGGCATACAGCGAGCCATGACACACTTTGAAATGAACACCCAGTACTGCATACCTATTCATATAGGTAATTGTTTTCTTGGCTGAAAAGTAGTTATTCACTTAATGCATTAATACTGTGTTGTAATAAGGTCCCAAAATATCAAAAACAGTAATTGAGGCCGCCTTCTACCAACCGAGATATTCATTACGTGTTTCCTGCTGGAATTACTATTATGATTGGACACCTTTGCTACCGAGCGGATGGGAGTCTTACGTAAGGGGGGGAGGAGCAAAGACAGTTTACTGCGCTGCCCCTGCGACGTCACTATTGGTAATGATCACGATGACATTCTTGCCAAATCCCTGCACTAAATTGTACTTGTTTAACACTTAAAATTACCACCACTACCACCACTGCTACTACTACTACTACTACTACTACTACTACTACTACTACTACTGCTGCTGCTGCTCCTACTCCTACTACTACTACTACTACTACTACTGCTGCTACTGCTGCTACTGCTGCTACTGCTGCTGCTGCTGCTCCTGCTGCTGCTGCTACTGCTACTGCTACTGCTGCTGCTGTTGCTGCTGCTGCTACTACTACTACTACTACTACTACCACTACCACTACTACCACTACCACCACCACCACCACTACCACCACCACTACCACTACCACTACCACCACCACCACCACTACCACTACCACTACCACTACCACTACCACTACCACTACTACTACTACTACTACTACCACTACTACTACTACTACTACTACTACTACTAAATATTATGTTCTTTTCTGTCACTAATAAAATGTTGCAAGAACAAAATGCCCACAGTTCCAAAATCACCTTGTTCATTAAACAATTCCAACATTACCCTTGTCCAAGTAAGTAACCTTATTTTCAATAAAACCAATAAGAATTTCAAGTTAATAATTTGAAAATGCCATTCGATAATAAATTATAAATAAATAAAACAAAAAAATTTAATTAATATTGTCTAATGAAAAATATCAGTAAAATGTTTTTATCATATTTCCTAAAATTAAACACATTGGACGAAGATACTTTTGGAAATGGACGCCTCATTTGCTCGATGTTATTGCACTCGAAGTAAATACAACAGGAGAGGAATTATTAGAAGCATGAAGAAAATATAGACTGTAGAAGAAATGAATCTAAACATGAAGCAACTCGTATCTGTAGTAACATACGGGACTCGAAATGCGACTTTATAAAAGTCTACTGGGTTGACTATAGTGTTATTAAGAGAGAAATAAAACGTTGCCATTGTACCTATACAGGGTGATTCACGAGGATTTACCGTCCCTTACGAAGCTTATTTCCGAAGACATTCTGAGCAAAAATGTCATATAAACTTTTGTCGTAATCTCAATATTGTCAAAGTTACATTAATTGCAAGTTGATAGTAAAATATCTTTTTGTTTATTTTTAAAGGTAAAAAATATTACAAATAGAGAATGAACTATTCAGAATTAGCCTATGATTTCTTTAATTGGCTAGTGTTCTGAAGCTAAAAATATGTTGTTAGTTGTTTTGCACAGATTTTATTTTACAATTTTTAACTGAAAGTGACATCATTCTTACGCACTTACCACAAAAATTGTTACAAATCATACGATTTTAGGAACTTGATACTTTACAGTTTAATTATGGATCCTAATGTACAGTCTTAAAAAATTTACAAGAGTGGCCTGATTTGTAACAATTATTGTGATAAATGAGTAAGAAAATGTAGTTTTGTAGTTAAAAATGGAAAAAAAGAAATTCTGTACGAAGCAACTATGGAATTAACAACACATTTTTAGCTTTAGAATACTAGCTAACTGAGCGGGCTAGCAGCGTGGTAGAGGGCTGGCCTCGCATTCAGGAGGTCCGGAGTTCGATCCCAGGGGCCGACAATCCTAACTGAGGTTTTTCATGGTTTCCTCAGTTATTTCCAGGCAAATTCCGGGATTGCACTTCTTGAAAGTCCGGGCATGGACGGCGATCCTTCCCTTATTCATTTCATATGGGTGAGTGAATGCTGTGTAATGTCTTAAATGTTTGTGTTGTATCGAAGGTGGCCCTGACATTGAGCTGATCCCTCATCCGGGAAGGCCCTCCATGTCCTTCTGTGGTCAAAAAAGTATGTATGTGATCTATAGAGAAATTCCTCTCCCGAGTCGCCTGGTTGGCGAGTTGGTATAGCCCTGGCTTTCTATACCCAAGGTTGCGGATTCGATCCCGGGCCAGGTCGATGGCATTTAAGTGTGCTTAAATGCGACAGGCTCATGTCAGTAGAGTTAACGGCATGTAAAAGAACTCCTGCGGGACAAAATTCCGGCACATCCGGCGACGCTGATATAACCTCTACAGTTGCGAGCGTCGTTAAATAAAACATAACATTTTAATTCCTCTCCCGACAGGTCGCGGCCCTGTAAGCACCGGGTGGTGTGGGTCGTGTAAATGAACCTAAAAGGGAGAGGTTAAACTAAGAGGAAGAAGAAGAATACTAGCTAATTAAAGAACTGATACTCCTGAATAGTTCATTGTTTATGTGTATCCTTCTTTTACCCTTGAAACTCGAGAATAAAGGTATTTTACAAAAAACTTCAAATTAGTGTAATTCTGAAAATACTGAGATTAGGACGAATGTTTATATGACATTTTTAGCTCTGAATGTCTTCGGAAATAAGCTGCGTAAGGGATGGTACGAATCCTCGTAAATCCTCGTGAATCCTCGTGAATCACCCTGTATGACACACCAGACACAAGACAGAACACTATGAATGAATGAATGAATGAATTCCTGTACAGACATTACACGCAATCATTGGTGTTTCCTCAAATGTCTTGTTACTTTTCCATGCTTATATGTTCAATTATTATCACTTTCTCTACATGGCCGCGATGTTGTTAGGGATGTAGATTGAACAAATGCGATTTCACAGTGGAACAATATTGCAACAGTAGCGTGTGTAGGTCACCCGGTCTTGAATAGAGTGTCTCTGAAGCGAATACGGCAGGCAGCAGGCGTCTGAATTGTTTACGACCGCGCGCCGGAATAGTTACGCGTTGATTGATTGTCTTTTCGAGACATTAAGCCTCTCCGTCTGCATGCGTTCTGTTTATTTGTAGCAGCGGATCTTTATGAATTAATTTGCATACAAGTGCATTGCAGAATATCCCTCAGGAAGCTAATCTGCAATTGAAAACAGCAGCTTGCACGTAATGAAACTCTATCACATTCTGTTTCAGGAACGAAGGAAGGGGAGAGGGGACGCGTTTGTCTGCTAGTGAGCTATTTTAAGCATAATTCGCTTTACTCATAAGCAGGGAACGGATTTATATGGACTAAAAATATATGAAATATGTAAATATATATGTAGTTATTTTTACCAAAATATGGAATTAAATATGGATTTTTACCAAAATATGGAATTAAATATGGACTTAAAATTATAAAAAAATGACTATGTACGTTAAATATTGGTACATTTTAATCAAACTAAACAAAAAATATAATGGACGTACCTTATCTTCCAATGTAGTTTCAACAAAACACAATTTTTATTGTCTGTTACCATAACAATAGGTTACAAACATTTCTTTCAAGTGCTGAAAAGTGAATCTTCTTCTATTGTCTCTGAGGATAGATTTATACTGACTAAAAGAGCGTTCGACGTCACAAGAAGTAACTGGTACATAATTCAATTTCACAATGTCTGCTGGGGATAAGTCCAAGTTAATCTTCACTGTTGATTCACCACTCATCACAGCAACAACCTTTTGTAGTTCTTCATATCCAGGGTTTTTTGAAAGTACAGTGTCCACCTTAGCTCTTACTGCATCTGCAACTTTACCTCTACCACGATTCAGTTGTTCCACAGTACTATTTATAATTTCAAAACTTTCAGATAGTGAAAGGTGCCTATTTTGGAGACTTTTGAGCGTTTTTATGATGCATGAAAATGTATGCTGAATGTGAGCTAAGTCATTCTTCACACTTATGTCACAGGTAACTGTTTTCGCAGTATCAATTGAGACTGCATCTTCAGAGTCCAATGCAAGGAGAACATTGTTAATAGAGTCTATATGTTCGGCATAATATTCAACTGCTTCTAGCCATGTACCCCATCTAGTTAAAATTGGCTTTGGTGGCAATGGAATTTCAGGGTACATTTCTTTCAACACGTTAACTCTACTGGGAGCTTTGAGAAATACTTTTTTCACTGATGAAATCAACAAATCTACTTTAGGGAAATTGTCTCTGACCACTTCTGCCACACGATGAAATGCATGCGCCACACAAGTAAAATGAGTCAATTTAGGATATACAACAGATAATGCTTGTCCAGCTTTGACCATATAAGGGGCAGCATCGCTAATAAAGAATAACACATTATCGTACATAATACCCTTTGGCCACAGGATACCCATAGCTTCGTTGAACAGTTTAACTATAGTTTTGTTATTGCACTTTTCTAGAACATCACAATGTAAAAGAATTCGTTCAGAATATTGTTCACTTAACAAACCGATAACTACATTACCAACAAGTCTACCTTCTTTGTCGGGAGTCTCATCAATGGAAACCCAAATTGAACTATCTTTAATTTCATCTCTTATCTTCTGTATTGTATCATCGTAGATGGATGGAGCATACGTCTTCCTAAGTGTTGACTCATCCGGGATTGTATGTTGAGTATATTTTTCAAGGAATTCCCTGAAGACCTTATTCTTTAGTTTGTAGAGAGGAATATCAGCAGAGATGAGAGAACGGCACAGGTCGATGTTAAACTCAGATCTTACATTCGATGTTGTTGGTTGTGTTAAAAACAATTGTCTCTGCTTGGAATTTAGTTGTTTGTTGGCCTGATGTTTACTAGTTGTAATGTGTTGTTGCACCAGGAACTTTTGTGTAGATGATACTGCACACTGACACAAATTACAAAATAATATTTTATTGTCAGTTGATAAACCATCTTCTTTAAATTCTGAAATGTAACTTGTTAGTTTTGATTTTAAATTGACTGAATGACGTACTTTTGGCATATTTACCGTCTTTATAGTATGATTTACAAAACTGAACCTATGTGTACTCTGACTGGCATTTAACTGTTGAGCTGCACAACTGAAGTCTGTTAAAAATTTTAAATTAAATTAATACAGTTTTGTAACTTACTTTCCCATTGTTGATAGGACTGCTAATTTTCAAATAACTCTAATGTTAAAGGGATTACTGAACATGTGTTTAAATCTCTATTGTTGAAATGTATTTTTAAAAGTTAATGGAATTTTGTTTTGTTTTATTGTTAAACCTAATATAATATGGACTGTTTTATATGAAATATGGAAAATATATGGAAATTAACGAAAATATGTACTAAACTCTAAAATATGGAAAAATATGGAAAATAAAAGTAGGATTTTTCAACCCTACACATTGTGAAACATAAAGATAATGCAAAATATAAATTATATTAGCTTTATAAGTAAATATGTATTTACATATAAATCCTTTCCCTGCTCATAAGAAATATGGCTCCAAATAATCACCTATTCGTGTGTGTATGAGGCTCCTATTTTTAATACCAGCCATGTCATTCGTTATGTCCGTCGTCGGCGACCTAGCGGACACCATGCTAGTCTTTGGATACGACGGCATGGATTTTAAAGTGCGATGTCCTTAGAGTGCGTTACTATGGAAGGGAATTAAAGTTGGTAGAAGTTTTTAAAGGCAGGCTATTTTAGATGACTATTTCGTTTATATGACGTCATTCCATTTTCGACCAATGAAGTGTAATGAAATTTTGAATTGCAACCAATCACAGACACACTTTGCGATAATTTTTGCAGCTAGATTTATCGCTATCAATTTATCGCATGGGCGTTCTTTTGTTTAGTCGTTGTCGCCAACTGTTTCCCCATGCATTGATGATCATGAATACATTAAGATGCAACTACACGGTTAAACTTTTCTTTCAGCTTTAAAGCAATGAATGCAAGATTGATATTTAATATTAATTAATATATTTACGCAGTGAAGACGACGTTCAAAACGGCGCTCCATGTAGATACAAAATCTTCATGCATCTTAATTGAACGTACCTTTAAAGCTTGATTCTTTCAATATTCTTCCCAGATTGCACGAATACGCGATTGAAATATTGAACTGTGTAGATACAGCTTTAGTTCCGCTACACACTGTAGCGAGAATGCGTTTGTCGAGCTACAAAAAATGCTTTCGTGAAGCACTGATTGTGTGTAACGGTGGAAATAAGGCACAGCTGACATTGGTCCTGCTACCACAGGTAACTTAACCTGTAATAAGTAGCCTATAAAATTTGTATTTCGTGAATGAAATTAAACAATTAATAGAAAGTCAGATGTTCAAATTTATGTAACATCATCGCATATCAAGCCCAAAGACCTTGCATAATAATAATAATGTCTTTGATGAAACTGCTTTCCGTATGGAGTAATAAAATTCGTGTTTTAATTAGACCTATCTATACAGAGATGGCTTCACTGTGTAGCAACATGTCTCGCTGGGAATACACAAGCCTTGGTATATAGCTGACCCCAGTGTTACTGTTAAATTAAATTATGATTTCAGCAGATAATGAAAATGTATTTATGTTATAATAAGAGAAAAGTGCAGTACATGTATTTCGCAATTGGCATTACTGAATAATAACATCGAACTTCTTTATTGCAGTAATCGATATTCATCTACGAGTATTTCAACTTCACAATGTCTGAATAGGTTAAGTATTCGTTAATAAACAAATATTAACATTTTGTGATCGAATTTTAGGGATATATTATTTACATTTTTATTTTATTCACGAAATAGTCCTAATAAATGCCACTCGAGGTCTGAGATTTCCCAGATAAATCTCAGATCTCTCGTGACATTACTACAGATAATTTTATTATTGACGAAATGAGGGTGAACAACCTATTATTTTCTGATGAGTGATGACCAAGTAATTATTGCTAAATCGGAGAACCAGCTACAAAAAGCAGTATTTAAGGTACACAAATTAACTTACTTACAAATGGCTTTTAACGAACCCGCAGGTGCGGTGAAGGTATTTATATGCGTCATTCTCTTCAGTATTGACTCGAGAGAGCGCAAAAATTACAGTTCCTAAGGAAAGACCAAAAGGTATTACTACTGATAAAAGAAGAAGCCTACAAAATTATGTAGTATCCCAATCATTTCAGCAAGATCTCTTAGCAATATAAAATGATTTTACCCTCTACATATCAAGTTTTACATGCAGCAGCTATACCATGATGCTATGTTTATTGTTCGAAAGCATAGCAAAACTACTTTTTTTAACTTTCATCTACAATCCATAATGACCTGAAATAGCTATTGCTTTACTCCCACATGAAAAACCCACTGATCGTTCTGACATTGAGACTTGGGTTTTCGCGTTGAAACTCAAAAACTGAAGGTGGATGGGTTCAAGAAAAACTATTTGTCATAAAAAACCATTCAGAGGGAGTATGTTTCATTATTACAGAAGCAAATAACTTTCAAAATATCCGGTATTCTTCATTGAAAATAAATCTGAAACATTTTTATTTGAACGTCTGATGAACTTACAAGGAGAGGACACGCTCTGTATATCACCGAAAGGAATACGATTGTGTGACATGAAAGTACAAGACACACTGTTTAAAGTCATACCTGATATGGGTGGCCAATGACCCCTCGTTTTGGAAATATTGGCTATTGTTTATGACATACTTCCGTTAGGTGCCTAATAGGGAAGCATTAAACCGTGTAAGGGCGTAGCTCATATGGTTGGATGCTGAGTTGTCATCCAGGTAACCCGAGTTCGAATTCTAATGCCTTATAATTTTTTAAAGCTTGATATTATTATTATTATTATTATTATTATTATTATTATTATTATTATTACTATTATTATTATTTTAATTTACTTTCAGTTGTCAGTTCCTATATTCAAAGCCATGTTGAAATATGCGTGGCATGCATCAAAATTGTTAAACGAACGAGAAGTGTTTGTGAATGTGAAGGATATTTGTTTCGCAGCAGCAGTTCGGAAAAATGTGTATGACTGTGGACAACCTTCTTTCATTTGCTGTGCATGGTGCAGGAAATATGTATGTTTTATGTGTTTTTATGACATCATAATGAATCGGGTACAAAATGAAATGGAATAGCTGCTACAGAAATAGAACAGACGCCAGTGAACACATCTTACCTTCCTACGTGAGCAGTATTTCAATGATTATCCTTTACACTACAATGTTAGTTAATTAGTAATTTCTTTAAAACATGATGAAGCATTCAATACATTGAGAAATATGATATAGGTATGTAAATATATAACTGTGATCACAGTATTAATCATATTAAAAGAAAAATATAGAACCAGTTAAGATTCGAACTCAGGTTGCCTGGATAACAACTCAGCATCCAACCATATGGGCTACGCTGTTACACAGGCTAATGCTTCCCTATTGAGCACCTAACGGAAGTATGTCACAAACAATAGCCAATATTTCCAAAACGAGGGGTCATTGGCCACCCATATCAAGTATGACTTTAAACAGTACGTCGTTTACTTTCATCTCATACAATCTTATTCCATTCGGTGATATACAGAGCGTGTCTTCTCCTTGTTAGTTTGCAGGATTTGCTGCACAAGTCACTAGTATTGTATATTTCACACTTTCAAAACTGTTGTATCTTCCACGTTTCAGTGTTACTCAAATAGCGAGAAAATTATGTACTACATTCGGTGATAAAATTTAATGATACAAATTGCATTGTTCATACTATAATGTGCCCATTTCTGCTTGCATAATAGTCTCATTCTATTCATTGTAAAACTTCTGCACTGAAAGACCTGGAGCACAATGAGGAAATTCACCTTTCAACTGAAACACAAGACGGTTATTGTTCCCAGTAATGTAGCTGTAATTTAATATTGTGTGCTACGAGCCACATTTCCTCATTAATATAATAAAAGCTTTGACAGCTGTCATAAAGTCTCTTTTCACACAATGGAGTTCATTTCACGTCTAATTAAGTGACTGCAATAATAATTTGTGATCGGCATTTCCTTCTTCAAGTCTCTTTCTTTTTCTATTACTTTTTACCAGATTAGAAAAGACGACAAGCTTGGATGTTGAAAGCTAAAGACACCACGCCCTCTCCTAATCAAGACGTCATATAAAAGGAAACTACACAAGGATGGACAAAATACGAGTATCTGCTCGGAAAATTGATACACTGTCCTATCTCAAATATATTTTCCTGAAAAAAATGTTACTCATTTGCCTTTGATTTTCTAGACAACGTGTGATTTTATTATATCCACTGTTAACACTGTTTTGAAATACGTTTCAAGAAGCAAGTAACGACAAGATACACATTTATGGTACCATATGCTTGTAATGCCCCATTTTGATTATTGCGATTCCTTGGTAACTAATACAAGTTCACTCTTAGCTCAGAGACTACAACGTGTTCATAATGTGTGCATACGATTCATCTGCAATACTCGTAAATTTGACCATATAACACCTTCCCTCCAATTACTTTCATGAGTGCACCTGAAGGAACGAAGAACAATACATTCACTGTCTCTTCTGTTTAGAATCATGCATACTTCTACTCGAATTATCTGTTATCGCGCTTTCAATTTCTTACAACTCCTCGAAACCGCCACCAAGCACTTCTTCCTATCCCTCATCATAGAACGTTTTTATACTCATCCTCCTATACTGTAGAAATACCTCGTCTCTGGAATTCGTTACCTAATGACGTCAGGGACTGCCGGACTTTATCACAATTCGAAATTAAATTGGAAAATTTTTGTCTTATTTAATGCATTTTAGGTATTGCTAGAATTGTTCATTTGTGTTTTTTTTAATCTAGATTAAAATTGCAAGTTTCTTCTTTATGTTAGATAATTAGTTAGGATACAATTAATTATGATACTTAATCACTCATTTAAAGTCTGTGTCACTGCGACCTGTGTATATTTTTGTGTGGCTTTACTTTGTTTATAGTGTATTTTTTCCCTTTTTATTTCTATTATTGTATTTGAATTTCTGGTGGTGTGGAAGAGAAGGCCTGATGGCCTTAACAACACCAGAATAAATAAATAAATAAGTAAAAATATGGCATAAGTATATTTTCTAACTTATCTACTATCTGAAGTGAAAAATCGTAATTTCATTGGTTAGCCGGTTATTATGATAAAAGAACCTCAGTCCGAATGAGCAGCTACTTAGTTTGTAAAATGGTAGGTTACTAGAAAATGAATATGGAATATGATATGAAAAGCCTGAAATCCCATAAGGGCAACGGCCTCCTACAGAAGTGCAGGGTGAGCTGAAAGTCTACTACACTTGGGGATCCAGTCCAAGAGAGCTTACAATATACTTACAAACTAAACACATAAACAGACTATATATCCTTAACACGAAAACATATACAGACTAAACATAAATTATATTAAACACCCACAAAAAAACTATACAAATTGGACACATAAATTATAGTCTGAACACACAATCTATATATTCTAAACACACAAAAACCATACAGTTAAACACAAAAATTATACTAACTAAATACATTAACTATACCAAATAAACACGGACTCAAACTATCCAAACTAACACACACAAAAAGAACTATGTGTAAACAATACAAAACTATACATAGTTTACATAGTGTTCGTAATTTCTTCCAGTCTTTTCCATGCCTGTCTGTCCCTCGCTGTTCTCGTCCACTGCGCTCCAATCTCTCTCCGGAGAGCGTCTGACCACCTTCTCCTTGGACGTCTTCTGCTTCTTTTCCCAATGCGTGGGTCCCACATGGTCGAGGCATACGTCCACCTGCTGCAGTCCATCCTACTCACGTGTCCGCCCCATTTCCACTTGAGACCAGGGTTGCCATACGTACGACTATAGTAGTACGCATACGACTATTTTGACTAATTGTACGATGTACGATCGAACTCTATGTCGTACGCTATTTTGTACGACTATTTTAATGAAGGAACAAAATTATTTCGGAACTTATAATCTATAATTAATATAAAATCAAAGGTTAATTCGTCCCTTTTTGGACAAGTTTTCTTCATTCAGTATGGCGTTGACTAATAGGAAAAAACATGCTTTAAAGTTATAAAAGATGTTTTGAAAATCAATATGGTGGCTACGCTTGCCATGCAAGTCATAATTAGTTATCTTCAGCTGTAGGTTCCATTGTACTGAGCGGTTATGTCAAGAAGTCTAAACGCGCCGATATTATAGCGGTGTCGGAATTGAGTGGACTGCAGGTGGATTAATTTAATGTAATTATCAGCTGATTAATATTAGCCTAAATATCTCTGTCGCGCTGCCAAAGACAAATTTCTGCTGACTTTCAGTACAGCTCATCCATTTTTTCAAGACACTCGCTATGTGCAGTACGGGAACAACGTTTCTGTCAAGGGGGTAGGAGTAGAAGGGAAGGTCGGGCGTGTGTCTACCGAGCTCAAGGCAAATACTAACCCATTCCCCTATAATTCGTAAGTAGACTCATCCGATCTCGTGCGCAGCTCTGTAGGAAGAGTGGGGGAGTGTCTGGAAAAAATGCATGAGCTGTATAATGATGTTGTTTCTGACCAAGCGTCATCGTGCATGCTTTACGGAGTTGACAGTGTTGATGAAGAAATGGTCATTTGTTTGAATGTTAAATGTCATTGTGGATGTGAAAATTAGTAATATTCATGTAACAAAAATTTGCTGGTATAATTGAGGGGTTTGCCCGAAAAAGGGCGTATACGTCAATATGGTGAATTGAGATACAGGCAATCTAAGATTTTAAAACGCACCTGAATAAAATGTTATACAGATAGTGAACAAAATTATACATTAAATTAAAAATCTTAGCGAGTATAAATGTTTTGTAGCATTTAGGCAATTTATAATTATTAAATTTCCTTATATTTGTACCATATACAACTTCGGTCTATACGCCCTTTATCCATATAATGATTTGCTTAGGGGATTTAATGTAGATTTCAGATTTAAATTTCACACGGAATTGAAACAAAGATACATTTTATGACATTTATTATCTACTTCTAAAGTAATTTACATTATTTCAGATATACTGAGTATACATTAAGTACGCAAAGCAAAATCTCTGAATATAACAGAAAAAGAAAATCTCCGTTTTGTGTGAACATAAATAAATAAAATGTATTCTTTGTATAATCCTGATAACAATAAGCCCAGAAATCTGAATATTGTAACAAATCTCTTTATAGAACATAAAATATTTCCGTCTGAATCTATGAGTTTCATAAGTTTGTTTACTCTTAAAACAAGGACAACAATGAACATAAAAAGCAGTCAAAGGAAACAACTGGACTGACCAAATTGAACTATATATACAGTATTTGCTTAGTCTCTACCAAGAGAAAACACACACAGTACAGTATGCGGTAACGCTCAGCACTAGCTCTACTTGTAGACTAACTAAATCGCTCACGCACGCACGCACGCAGCCCTGTCCTGCAGGTATGTACAGTACAATCAAAACAAAATTTCGCTACTATAATTAGCGAATTATTCACTACATTTTAAACCGTTTTTGCGGAGAAGGGCGTAGAGGTCTATACGCCTTTCTTCCGGCAAACCCCTCAATTATAAATAGGCCTATGAATTACTTTTTTTAGTGTATTGTAAAATATGTTTATCCATGACCATAACGAAAAACATGCCTTTACTAAGTACTTTTGCGTGTGTAAAGTAGGCTTTTATTCAACATTACTTTATTTCACTAGTGAGATAAAGACTTTACCTCACAGTTTGAACTTTATCTCACAGTTCATTAGTATTTTCCTAGTACCCGGGTGCACACGTATACTTTTCCATTCAACTATTACTCAAGAAGTTAATATATTAGTTACTAGATGTCACTACCTCTACTTCTTTATTTCCATTCGTGGATCTCAACCAAAAAGGGACTTTCGAGCAGTCAGTGGACGCAAGCCATTAAGATGAACTGTAATACAATACCTGTACGTACTCTCCCTGGTAGAACTCTTGACTCAACCCGTTGCAGAAGATGCGACGAGCAAGAAACGCTTCTTCACGTCTTGGGTTTCTGCTATCATGGAGAATTGCTCCGAATCAACAGACATAATACGGTTCGTTCTCTCATCGCAGCTTCAATCCGTCAGAATGCTTCCTATGAGGTTTATGAGGAGGTTGGTTGCGTCTCTTCTGATGGCTCTACTAGACGGGCTGATATCATCATAATTGATCGGCAGAAGGATAAGGGTGTCATTCTTGATCCCACAATCCGTTTTGAGATGCATGAGCAATAGCCACAAGAGGTGTGTCGTGAAAAACAAGTCCTATATGAGCCTTGTTGTCAGCATTTTGGAGAACAATACCACATCACACATTGGACAGTTTTTGGGCTCATGTTCGGTGCCCGTGGCACGATCCCGCGTGAAACTTTAAATCAACTTAAACAATATAAAATGTCTGATGCAACGATTGATGCCATAGGATCTCACGTGTTAAAAATCATCCTTAGCTATAATTAGTAATCATTTGTACCCAACAACATTTTTATTGTAAATGATTTCCTAAGTTTTCTTATCTTAATGTTTTTTCTTTTTCTTTCCAAATGTCACAGAATTGTTTTGTTTACTTATTATTCTTTATGAATTGATTAGTAGGCCGATCTATCGAACCCTTATTTAGGGCGGCTTTTGTTTAAACAAATTTACACTCAATCTCCTTCTCTTTCCTCTATCTGCTACGTCGTAATTTGTACATTACATCCATATCTAATATGCATCTTCTTAAAATTTTGTAATAATTTACCTTTTGGGATGCGAGGAGACTTGAACCTGCGAAGTTGGGTTTATAGGATTTTAAAACAACACGCGTTAGCCAACTGAGCTAAACAGACACGATGATTAATTAAGTTTTAATATTCACCTTAAGTTTACAGAAGTAAAATGTGAAATTATTTTAATCACAATAGTCCCGTGAAAACTTCTAATTAATCCCTGAAACTTTAAAAAGACGAAAATACACGTTTAAAATGAAAAAAAATATATATTAAAATTATATAATTAATTATAATTTGTTATTTATCCAACGAATTCTTTACTAATCATAGCCTCCTACATCATAACCTACCTAGTACTCGTATTGATTCTAAAATCCATGCCATGGTATGTGATTACATGAGGATTTATTTTCAACATATTTTCTTTTATAAAACATAATTTTTCGTTATGGTCATGGATAAAATTACGTATGGTACTTGTGAGCGTGATCTCTATTGCACTCGTGTAATTTAAGCACTCGGCTGACGCCTCGTGCTTAAATCTTTCCACTCGTGCAATAAAGATGCACTTACCTCACAAGTACCATAAATAACTATTGTACAATACACTGTATCTACAAAAATAGTAAGGTGAGAAATGTACGACAATTTTATGCTGAAGTACGACATTTTTGATAAGTTGGTACGACGGTTGTGTTTCCTTTATCTGGCAACCCTGCTTGAGACGTAGCGCCAGCATCACTGCATCCTGCATTCCACTTCTTATTCGGATGTCGGTGTTCTTATCCTGTCTTGCAGTCTCAGCTGGAGGACTTTTCTTTCCATTTTCCTCTGACACACACGAAGCAGGTTTTTCTGTTGCTCTGTCAGACACGAAACTTGGCATCCGTACAACATTACTGGGATTACGCAGGTTTCCAAAACTTCAAATTTCAGTTTGGTTCTGATGTTTTGGTTTAGCAGGATGAATTTCAAGCTCAAATATTTTTTCTGTGCCAAACATATTCTTCTTCGTATTTCTTTCTCTCTCCTACAGGAGAGTGACACAGTTTGTCCCAGGTATACATACTCGGCGACGTATTCCAGCGTCCTGTTGTTAATCCTTAGGTGGTCAGTAATAGGACGACATCAGTGTGGTTCAAGCTGTTGAGTGACACATATGTAAGCATTGTAGTCGATCGTCATTTAGACCGACCGTATTTTTAGAGAGGATGAGTCTATATCCACCATAACGATTTTTAAATTTTACTTATTGCATAATAATTAATAATATAGCATAATATGGATCAGAAACTTGGACTCTAACAACTAGTCAACTGAAAAGAATAGAAGCAGCTGAGATGATATTACTAAGACCGCTAGCAGGCTACACTCTCTATGACCATAAATATAATGAAGACATCCGACAAGAACTAAATATCGCAGCCATTACAGAGACAATCCACAACTATCGGAGCAACTGGCATGAGCATGTTCTACGGATGGCAAATGATAGACTACCCAGGAGATTATTAAATTACAGACCCCTTGGATACCGAGATCGTGGACGCCCGAAGAAGCGATGGAGAGACCAGCTTTTCACCTGAGACGGAACAGGCCAAATGGCGTAAACCCTGATAGCTATTGATGATGATGATGACTTATTGCATAATGTTGTTGTTTAGTCAGCTGTTTGAAGACAGCCGTGATTAAGTTGCTCGAGAGACCGTGCTGATCTTCAAACCAACGATTGGCAGAAGGATAATCCTTAAATAAAGACACGTCATTTATCCTGAAGAAGATGATATCCCTGGTATCCATTTCTGTTAGACACCGAGTGAATTTTATGGTCATAGTGCAACCAGAAGGATTAAGATTAAATATATGGAGAAAATTCATGACCCATCAGGAATCGAACCCGCGACCTTCCGGCTTGCACAGCGGCGCCTTTGCGCATAGGTGAAGTAAACATAATGCTGAATCAGATCAGGAACAGAAAGAAGAATTTACCGAGTGCGTCGCTAAGAAGAAACTTCCTGCTGAAGGATGCATTGGAAGGAATGGTGGACACGAGAAAAGTTCGGGGCTGCAGAAGAAGACATCATTTGATTTACAACATTAAGATATGGATCGTATGCGAAGAGTAAGAGGAAGGCGGAATATAGGGCAGATTGGAGAATGCTGGGTTTGCAGTGAAAGACCTATCCTTGGGCGGAACACTAAGAATGAATAAATTAACGAATTTATTTATTTAGTAATTCATTTATTTTGTTCTTTATTTAATTAAATAATTAATCGTTTATTCATTTATTTCAATATTTATTTAATCATTTTATTAATTACTTGTTTATTTTGATTCTTATTTAATTATTTATTTAATTAATTAGTTACTTTATCATTAAAATTATTTAAGTATTTATTTATGTATTTGTCTATTCATTCATTCATTCATTCATTCATTCATTCATTCATTTAGATAGGCCTATTTATTAAATTATTTATTTATTCAATTATTTGATTGATTATTTATTTAATTATCTAATTAATTACTTATTTATTTCGTTCTTCATTTAATTAATTATTTATTCATTTATTTCATTATTTATTTAATTACCGGTATATAATTAATTACTGGAACTTTTATTGTTTACTGATTTTATTGAGGACATTATTATTATAAGGCGTATTTACCTTTATAAAGGTGATATAAAAGTTATAACCAAATTAATAATGTATTTGCGTATGCAAAAACGCTCCCAAAAATAATATACACTTATGAAAAAAAAAGTTATTTGATTAACAATATTTTCACCATTACAATTACACATATATAAAAACTAAATATAAACATTTACATAGAGATAATACATTTTACAGGAGAAAAAGTTCGTCCAAAGGGCTGGACTCTGGAAGAGTACCCAAAACGCTCATTGCATTTCCGTGTTGAATAGCAATACTTAAGCATTGACGCAAATAAGTAGTGCAACGGCGATCACCAGTAATGGAGATCAAAATTTGGCCGATTTGAGATACCAAAACCTTAGCGTCATGACTCCAAGGACCGAAGGTCTCCACAGCAAATGGGACAAAGATGAGCATATTTATTGACTTTCTTCTTCACGGCTAATTCAGCAGCAGATGCTGCGCGTCTGGAGATATTCGGTAAGTGAGATGGAGCTAGAGTGTCAACGCAAGTGGAGTCCCAAATTAAAGATTTTCCTCTAGACCAAATTCTAATTACCAATTAATTACTTGTTTATTTAGTTCTTTATTTATTTCGTTCTTTATTTAATTGATTATTTATTCATTTATTTCATTATATATTTAATTACTTGTTTATATAATTAATTACTTGTTTATTTAGTTCTCTATTTATTTTTTCTTTATTTAATTCATTATTAAAATTATTTAAGAATTTATTTATTTGTTCATTCATTCATACATTCATTCATTCATATTCATTCATTCATTAATTCAGTTATTTATTTAATTTTATTTATTTATTCGTTTATTTATTTATTTGTTTATTTATGTATTCATTTATTTTTCTTTAGTTTGTATTTATTTATTTATCTATTTATATATATACTATCTCTTTATACACACACATATATATATATATATATATATATTCATTCATTTACTAAATCAACTAATATTCATTCACTTCCCCATTGGTCCATTGGAAAAAATTCTTTGGCCGTCCATTCATTCCATCACCTATAAATTAATTAATGTGTAATTTTTGTTTGCTTGTTCGTTAAGTTTTAATAGCAAAGTTTTTCTTTTCAATCTTTCATTTTCATTTTCAATTTCACTTTTCCTCTGGATTAGTGTTGATATCTGACAACCATCTACTTTAATACAAGCGACTTCAACAAATATCAACCTGGTGTGGCTTTCAGGTTTCGATGTATCACAGAGATTCATCGCCTCTCTACGGCGTACAAACGTAGGGATTCCATTCTGGTCACGGAGATCTTTGTGTAATATTAATACGCTGTAAGTCTTCAGGAAATATGACAAGGAAACGAAACGGAAGCAGAATCTGAAGCCCTGCGATCCCTACTCACCCCAGCGTCCTTCATCTGCGAGAAAGGTTCGTGACTGCCAGGCGGGCGCTTTTTTTCTCATCCCATGCTTCAGTCATGTTTTGCTACTGTTACGTGGATAAAGTAATATTACAAATTCGACTTCACATTTCATCCGGAACACCTATTCCGCCTACTGAAATGTGCTTTGTGAGCAGAAACAGCAATGAAACCTTGAGGTCGCGGTAAACTTCACTATTGTAAAGTGAAGATGTCTGTTTACCGCTATTTAGGCTAATTGGATGCACTTATGCAATATGGAACCAACCACCATTTTATGAATATCTGGATTTCTATTGCAAAATGTGTCTTAATGTCTATAGTTTCTTATACAAAATAGAACCAACTGCTATCTGCAACGTGCTGCCCTATAGAGAAATCTGAACCAACCACCAAAAACAGAATCCACAGTGCAGTGTTTTGCAATTTAGAACCAACTCCAAGCTGTCAGTTCCCATGTTTGTTTTGTGTAAATATGGGAGTTTGAATACAATTTTTTGCTAATAGGAGTGATATATTATATTATATTATATTATATTATATTATATTATATTATATTATATTATATTATATTATAGCAACAAGAGTAATGTTAATGTATCAAAGAAAGTTGTAGAATCGAAGATGTTTAGGTATCAAATATGTAACTGCAGAAGAAAATCCAATGAATTTTTATTTTAGTAGGTTATTTTACGACGCTTTATTAACAGCTTAGGTTATTTAGCGTCTGAATGAGATAAAGGTGATTATGCCGGCGAAATGAGCCCAGGATGCAACACCGAAAGTTATCCAGCATTTGCTCATATTGGGTTGAGGGAAAACCCCGGAAAAACCTCATCCAGGTAACTTGCCCCGATCGGGAATCGAACCTGGGTCACCTGGTTTCGCAGCCAGACGCGCTAACCGTTACTCCACAGGTGTGGACAGGATGATGTTGATGGAATCAACGGTCCCCTTGACTTCACCTTGGAATGATAAGTCAATGTATGAACAAATGCTAATGAATATACTCGTATATTTTTTTAAATTGTATTTGTAATCCCACAATTAGTGTCTCGGATGTTTAGTTTTCCAATAATAAAGTGTTAAATATGGATTTGAACTAGAATGTTGCCTCATCTCTCTCTCTCATTTGAATCACACAAGTAGGAACCAAGTGCCAATATCCATTTTTGCAATAAGCAATATGGAACCAACTCCAATGTTGCCCTTCTACTCTGTGTGAGTCAAATACTAATGCGAGCTGCACCATTGATCTGAAAGAGCATTTCAGAATGTTAATAATGCAATCATTACTTTCGTAATAGTATTGATGTAGAAGTTTATTTGTAACGATTTGCTAAAACAGCTGTAGCTCAAAAGCTGTATTTTGGACTTGGTTCCATATTGCATAAGTGCATCCAATTGAAACCAATAAAGTCGAATTTTTGACACTAGAGATGGAGACGAGGTTAACACCAGCCCTGGCCAATTTTTATACATGGAAATACAGATGTACTCAGTTTTATGTATCTGGTTTAGGGCCGGTATTACAAACCTTACGTTCAGTTTAAACTGAAGTTTTTCGTTCTGCTTCGTATTATAAACCTAACTACTAATTAACTTGAGTTTAACTTGATCGGCAGTTTTCTGCCATTTAAACCGTAGTTCAACGCTCAACAATTCAATATGTATGTATGTATGTATGTATGTATGTATGTATGTATGTATGTATGTATGTATGTATGTATGTATGTATGTATGTATGTATGTATGTATGTATGTATTTATTCACATTGCAGTGGGTATATACCCGGTGACAGTGGTAACTAATTACACTCAATAATGACAATAATAAACTTAAAATTAAAAATACAATTAATAATAATACTAATAATTAATACTAACAATAATTAATAATAATAACAACAACAGGGAATATAGTAAATTAAATGAAACGATCACTTAAAATAACATTTGAAATAAATCCAATTTGTATCTTAAACCTAAGTTCGAACTAAAACCCACGAGTATGATATGTTCATATCTGCACAAGTACCTTTCAAATTACACTCATGTCGCTGTCAACTCACTCACTGCACTGGAACTACGACACATTTCACTGATTCTATCCTGATTTCACTAACACTTCAGAAACATCATTTCACTGTTCAAATACTATGCACTGCAACTATAAACTATAAAGCTTCACTGACAGGAACACGTTTCACTTACACAGCACACTTCACTGACAAGACATACTTCTTCATTGATACAACACACTTCACTGACACAACATAATTCTTCACTGATACTACACTTCAATAACAACATATCATTTGCACCCGTTAAATACTGTGTATAATTACCGTCTTTTAGTAAGGTCCTTAAGCCTATTTTTAAATACATTTTTGGTTGTTGGTAAAGCCTTTAGTAAGTCTGCAGGTAAAGCATTCCGATAGTACGATTGAGAAAAGAAAACTTTCCAGTGTCCGTCCTCTGCCTTCTTTCCCTCAATTTATATGAATGGTCGTTCCTTGCAGAGTAATTTGGCGGCTGCAACCTATTTTTTATTTCTCTCCAGGCAGGCTCACCTCTGTATGTTTTAATGTTCTGTATGGCGATTCCTGCAATACACATGGACATGGGTGGGCAACTCGTGCTCTCGAAGTGTGAACACAACCTCAGTGCAGGTAGAACGGACTCTGTACTGTAGTGTCTGTATACAAGTTTCCTCGCGTCTGCAGTAAGTGGCGGCTAGTTTTAAGTGAAAAACAATATAATCCCCAGATCATTTCCCTTTAGTGATGAGTCGAAAGAGAAAGATTTTTTTTTATTATGAAGGGAGGTAAAGCTTTTATTATGTTCTATTACACTTTCTCACGCATGGCATTTTGTTACAAATAAACACAGCGATGGTTTTAGTAAAGAAATACTGTCTAGATCTGCTTGAGAACAGCTAAGGGTAAAAATTAAATATTAACAGGGTAAGACTGATGTCAAATATCGTTAGCACGTTGTGCGTGCGAGTTACAGAATTGCACGACATATGATCGACTACCTAAGAGCATTTATAGATAACTTTGAAATGTGGCACTGTGGCGGCATCAGATAGAACATAGACAACTTCATTTTCTTTGACTATAAACTATCCTGAAGAGTGATAAGAAAATTTTCTTGTCAAATTATGAGACCCTATTTCAAGACCTACAGCAGAATTCATTGGAGAAACAGTGACAATTGACAAGGAATCGAGATTTTTCTGAAATCCTTTTGGTTACATCCGATAGAAAATGCTGAAAGTTTATAGCTTGAATTGATAAATCTACAGATCAGCACGTCACTCATATTCCAGAGAAATCAGGAATCGAATTGTTCGTAATGCTGCCTAAGTCAGAATTTCCAAATATACTCTTTGCTTCCATATACTGGGTGTTCATTTCAAAGTGTGTCATGACGTCACTGTTAATGAGTCAGCAATTTGAAGCGAGTTTCAGCTTTTGTGTCAGAGAAGTTGCCTATTAATCAAGGCGTTCAATCTGAACTTGAGAACGTGTACGGTATAACTTGAACGTCGTAGCAACAGATGGCGGTCTGTACGGTCTATGTACTACCATAACCTCTTTCGATCTGTGTTTTGCGCGGCCAAGTCGTACGCAGGGTATTTGTTGTCTTCGGTTGCGTACGGCAACATTCCACAATACAAATCAAATGCTCCGTGTCCATGTTGACCATCGAAGTTAATGTCAACAAATACGTAAGTAATCGTCTTAACCCTCTCCCCATATCCCGACAGTAAGAGATAACTCACCAACTGTTTCGAAACAGTTCACATTCCTGCCACTACCGGCGGCGTTACCGTACTTATCGGTAAGTACTCTTCTGAATGAACGCCGTACTTGGTAGGCAACTTCTCTGGCAGATAAGTAATACACCTCTGCGGAAGTGTAGGAAGATTGAATTCTCTAGGCTCATCGACTAGCCACGTGACGGCATACAGCGAGCCATGACACACTTTGAACTGAACACCCAGTATACTGTATGTACTTGAGTCAGAGTTTAATACAAGAAAGAATAGTAAAAGCTCTCAATCTACAGAAAGATCTTAGAAGTAAGTTTGTTTCATCTGACGTGACATGTAAAAAATACTTCCTTGAATTTGAGATTGTTTGCGAATACAGACTGTTACCTTTCTGAGAACAGAGAAATAATCTTTGATGTATAAAGACTTGTAAATTCTCGCGTTCTATGTTTCAAATAAGGCATATAATAAGAAATACTAACAAATAATGTAATAACAAATAAATTTTGTACCTGTATTTGTTGTATCTTGAAAAGGTTGTATTCAGTTTGTGTTTCCAGTACTAAACTAATTTACAATATAGGAAATAATATAATTTGGTTATGTGTGCTAGGGTACAGTCTGTCTAAAATTACTGTAATTATTGTTCCATGCGTCATCCTGAAATTCAAATCATGGAGTAAATATCATGACCATCTGCATGAGCCGCCAGAGCGCACCGTGGCAGTGAACTCTTTTGCAGCGAAACTACAAACAACTTGTAACTCCTGCGGCTGGCTCCGTCTGTCTTTCTCTCTTTCAAGATTTTTTAGCACTTTGTGAGCACGAGTTGCCCATCCATGCACATGGATATTGTAGACGTTTTCCAAGAACTAATGAGTGACGATATGTGAAATTCAATCCATTATCTTATACAGAGTGATTTATATAGAACTGACACATTTCTTTCATTAATTGTTTCAAAACGAATTGTGCTAGCGACAACTTATTATACCTAAAATGTAGAGGAATTTTGGGAGATTATTTACCTCTATAGCAAATGTTGTCCGGCGTTGTCAAATCCGGAGATCTCGGTGGCCACAGGTTCCTGGAAATTATTCGGTCGTCACATAACCGGATAAATGGAACCATGCTTCATCTATGAACCATGTGATGGACAATATGGCAGGATTTTCCACAATGAACGTCTGAAACTAACAGCAGAATGTTCTGGAGTTTCGATTCCTTGCCATTATATGCGCAGATGTTTATGTTTTATTCCTATTGTTGGCAGCTGTTTTCGACAATTTGTGTCAAAGTGAAAATGCAGTACACATTAAATCAACGACTCTTCCTTGTGAAGCAATACTGGATTACGAATTCAATTACAGCTACTCAAAGGGCATACCAGAGAGAATTTGGTGTTCGCAATCCTCCCAAAAGAAACACAGTCCTGGGACTGGTAAACAAATTGGAAACAACTGGATCTCTGGTGAGTGAAAAGGGCAAGCATCGTTCATCTAAGCTTCCCACGGTTGTTGTTGACGTAAGTGCACGAATGAAGCAGTCACCCAAAAAATCATTAAGACGTTTGTCGCAGGAGACAGGGTACACCTACTCAATGTGTCAGAGAGCCTAAAGCCATATAGGGTTACGGTTGTTCATCTGCTACAGGAACCAGATAAGGATAAAAGATTGAATTATTGTCGTTGGTTTCAGACGTTCATTGTGCAAAATCCTGCCATATTGTCCATCACATGGTTCACAGATAAAGCATGGTTCCATTTATCCGGTTATGTGACGACCGAATAATTTCCAGGAACCTGTGGCCACCGAGATCTCCGGATTTGACAACGTCGGACAACATTTGCTGTAGAGGTAAATAATCTCCCAAAATTCCTCTACATTTTAGGTATAATAAGTTGTCGCTAGCACAATTCGTTTTGAAACAATTAATGAAAGAAATGTGTCAGTTCTATATAAATCACTCTGTATAAGCATAACCATTCGCCTTTAATCCAATATTAATAGACATACCAAAATCGAACACCCTCAAATAAGTAACTTTAATTAGAGCACGTCAGCCAAGCCTTGCGTTTGGTGGTCCTGAACCAGTCCTTGCCCGCATGAGGCTGTCATCAATCTCTCTCAGATATGTAATATATATTTTGTGATGTGCGGGCCTCTTTAATACCCTGACATTACGTGCAATGTAGGGCCCCCTGCCAGGGCAGTAGGTGGTCAAGTCCTCTTCTCTAGCGACTCCGGAAATTAGTGTTGTTCTCTCTCGTTGTGGGTTTGAAAGTCATTTCAGTACACCTCTCATCTCCTAACGACCCCTCGCCGTTACGGACAGTCACACTGACTATCCACGGAAACACACCACCAATACCGTATTTTCATTAATTTTTTCTGATTTTAGTTATTGATTCATTCACTCATTAACTCATTCATAAGTAGTCCTCATACATCGCTCGTATTTTTTCTTCAGTTATTCAACAGTTTTGCCAGTCACCCACAACTCTTGCCATCTATTCAGTTTTTTTCGTTCATTCATCACCTTATTTACAAATTGTATATTATTATTCTTACAATTGAGCTGTTCAGAGCAGAAGTGGTGTAAGTCAAAAATAAGTAATGAGGGTTCAAGTAACATTCTGTAAAATACAACGCAAAGTAGCAATTAATATTGAATTTATTTAAACTATTAACTGAGGAAGGGATAATAGTATCTATCCAACTATACACTTTTATGTCTGTTTTAGTTTAGGATATATTATATACTATCTTTTGTTTGCCATTTTCATTTTAATATGTGTGTTCTTTTAGAGAGTAGTTGGATATAATCATAGGTGGGGGGGGGGGTGAAACCTACAAAGTAGGACTTGTTTTAGGTACAAAGCACGTACGGTCAGAAGACCCGTGCATTGGATTTTAGAGAAAACTAGATAATGTAAAAATCTGTATGTATAATATTACTCAATCTATCTATCTATCTATCTATCTATCTATCTATCTATCTATCTATCTATCTATCTATCTATCTATCTATCTATCTATCTATCTATCTGTCTGTCTGTCTGTCTGTCTGTCTGTCTGTCTGTCTGTCTGTCTGTCTGTCTGTCTGTCTGTCTGTCTGTCTGTCTGTCTGTCTGTCTGTCTGTCTGTCTATCTATCTATCTATCTATCTATCTATCTATCTATCTATCTATCTATCTATCTATCTATCTATCTATCTATCTATCTATCTATCTATCTATCTATCTATCTATCTATCTATCTATCTATCTATCTATCTATCTATCTATCTATCTATCTATCTATCTATCTATCTATCTATCTATCTATCTATCTATCTATCTATCCACCTACCTACCTACCTACCCATCCATCCATCTATCCATACCTGTCTACCTGTCTGTTTGTCTAGACGCCATTTCATTTGCCCACCATTTCACATATTGGATTCGTATGAAAAAATAGCAAATGATACAAAATTTGTAAGCCGTAAAACGCAAAATTACACAGTTATATCTCTCAGAGGATGTTTCATATATCTAATATTTAATTGCAATTATATAATCATTTACAAACCCACTATGATTTTGCGAGAACATTTTTTCTTTCCACAGAAAAATTCTGTAACTAAAGGATTGTAACTTACACAAATTCTATTAGGAAGGTGACGATATCCAAGTCAACGCAAAGCAGGTTATGTTAACTAGCGCTCCATGTGGATACGCAATCTGCTGTTATTCAATGTCGCCTAAATCTGGTAGATTTCGGTTAAAAGCGATTTGTGTCGGACAAGGATGCAACATCTGTTGCTAAACGATTCGCCTGAACAAACAGTCTGTCTTATGGACAAACGAATGCGCAACGACATCAAAGAATAATATATTTGTATGAGTGTTGAAAGATGCTGTTAGTACTGAGTCGTAAAAATATGAAATTCCGTCCTTGACGGAGTGAATGGCTCATAAATGCTGGCTTCCATCACCACAGGCCCACTGTGGCTCTACTCTGCCGACTTCCGGCCCCATATTCAGAAATACAGATATTTCTCATCTGCTTTTATTGCATTCGTCGACACAGAGCGAGTATTTCATAAGGAGAAGCTTGAAAGTTGCCACTGATTACAAGATAGTTTTGTTTACGAACCAGTCTAAGCTTTTGAGAGAACCGTGTCAGCTTATGCTCTCGATATGTAGTGTTGTTTACTCTATTATACAGTGAGTATTGTTTATGAACAGATTCAAATGCCTGAATGAATGATATCAGCTTATGTTCTGCATATACAGCACATTCTTTTATTCAAGTGCCTGAAAGTAACGATACCAGTTTTTGTTTTGGAAATAGAAAACAGCACGTTCCTTATAAACTTATTCAAAAGCCTAAAAGTAACGATGTCAGCTTAAGTTCTGGATATACAGCACGTACTTTATAATCATATTCAAAAGCCTAAAAGTAACGACATAGGCTTATATTCTAGATATACAGCACATTCTTTATAACCGAATTCAAATGCCACAAAGTAACGATATCATCTTATTTTCTTGATAGACAGCACATTATTTTATGAACAAATTCAAATGCCTAAAAGTAACGATGTCAGCTTATGTTCTGGATACACAGCACACTTTTTATGAACAAATTCAAATGCCTAAAAGTAACGATGTCAGCTTATGTTCTGGATACACAGCACACTTTTTATGAACACATTCAAATGCCTAAAAGTAACGATGTCAGCTTATGTTCTAGATACACAGCACACTTTTTATGAACACATTCAAATGCCTAAAAGTAACGATGTCAGCTTATGTTCTGGATACACAGCACACTTTTTATGAACAAATTCAAATGCCTAAAAGTAACGATGTCAGCTTATGTTGTAGATACACAGCACACTTTTTATGAACAAATTCAAATCCCTAAAAGTAACGATGTCAGCTTATGCTCTGGATACACAGTACATTTTACCGAACAAATTCAAATGCCTAAAAGTAACGATGTCAGCATATGTTCTGGATACACAGTACATTTTTACGAATAAATTCAAATGCCTAAAAGTAACGATGTCAACTTATGCTCTGGATACACAGTACATTTTTACGAACAAATTCAAATGCCTAAGAGTAACGATGTCAGCTTATGTTCTAGATAAACAGCACACTTTTTATGAGCAAATTCAAATGCCTAAAAGTAACGATGTCAGCTTATGCTCTGGATACACAGTACATTTTTACGAACAAATTCAAATGAATAAAAGTAACGATGTCAGCGTATGTTCTGGATACACAGTACATTTTTACGAACAAATTCAAATGCCTAAAAGTAACGAAGTCAGCTTATGTTCTGGATACACAGTACATTTTTACGAACAAATTCAAATGCCTAAAAGTAACAATGTCAGCTTATGTTCTGGATACACAGTACATTTTTACGAACAAATTCAAATGCCTGAAAGTAACGATGTCAGCTTATGTTCTAGATACACAGCACACTTTTTATGAACACATTCAAATGCCTAAAAGTAACGATGTCAGCTTATGTTCTGGATACACAGTACATTTTTACGAACAAATTCAAATGCCTAAAAGTAACGATGTCAGCTTATGTTCTGGATACACAGTACATTTTTACGAACAAATTCAAATGCCTAAGAGTAACGATGTCAGCTTATGTTCTGGATACACAGTACATTTTTACGAAGAAATTCAAATGCCTAAAAGTAACGATGTCAGCTTATGTTCTGGATACACAGTACATTTTTACGAACAAATTCAAATGCCTAAAAGAAACGATGTCAGCTTATGTTCTGGATACACAGTACATTTTTACGAACAAATTCTAATGCCTAAAAGTAACGATGTCAGCTTATGTTCTGGATACACAGTACATTTTTACGAACAAATTCAAATGCCTAAAAGTAACGATGTCAGCTTATGTTCTGGATACACAGTACATTTTTACGAACAAATTCAAATGCCTAAAAGTAACGATGTCAGCTTATGTTCTGGATACACAGTACATTTTTACGAACAAATTCAAATGCCTAAAAGTAACGATGTCAGCTTATGTTCTGGATACACAGTACATTTTTACGAACAAATTCAAATGCCTAAAAGAAACGATGTCAGCTTATGTCCTGGATACACAGTACATTTTTACGAACAAATTCAAATGCCTAAGAGTAATGATGTCAGCTTATGTTCTGGATACACAGTACATTTTTACGAACAAATTCAAATGCCTAAAAGTAACGATGTCAGCTTATGTTCTGGATACACAGTACATTTTTACGAACAAATTCAAATGCCTAAAAGTAACGATGTCAGATTATGTTCTGGATACACAGTACATTTTTACGAACAAATTCAAATGCCTAAAAGTAACGATGTCAACTCATGTTCTGGATACACAGTACATTTTTACGAACAAATTCTAATGCCTAAAAGTAACGATGTCAGCTTATGTTCTGGATACACAGTACATTTTTACGAAGAAATTCAAATGCCTAAAAGTAACGATGTCAGCTTATGTTCTGGATACACAGTACATTTTTACGAACAAATTCAAATGCCTAAAAGTAACGATGTCAGCTTATGTTCTGGATACACAGTACATTTTTACGAACAAATTCTAATGCCTAAAAGTAACGATGTCAGCTTATGTTCTGGATACACAGTATATTTTTACGAACAAATTCAAATGCCTAAAAGAAACGATGTCAGCTTATGTCCTGGATACACAGTACATTTTTACGAACAAATTCAAATGCCTAAGAGTAACGATGTCAGCTTATGTTCTGGATACGCAGTACATTTTTACGAACAAATTCAAATGCCTAAAAGTAACGATGTCAGCTTATGTTCTGGATACACAGTACATTTTTACGAACAAATTCAAATGCCTAAAAGTAACGATGTCAGATTATGTTCTGGATACACAGTACATTTTTACGAACAAATTCAAATGCCTAAAAGTAACGATGTCAACTCTTGTTCTGGATACACAGCACATTTTTATAAACAAATTCAAATGTTTAAAATTAAGATATAAGCTTATGTTCTGGATATGCAGCACATTCTTTATTAAGAAATTCAAATTCCTGAAAGTAACGATATGAGTTTTTGTTCTGGATATATAGCACATTTTTATGAACAAATTCAAATGCCTAAAAGTAACGATGTCAGCTTATGTTCTGGATACACAGTACATTTTTACGAACGAAGTCAAATGCCTAAGAGTAACGATATCGGCTTATGTTCTGGATACACAGTATATTTTTACGAACAAAGTCAAATGCCTAAGAGTAACGATGTCAGCTTATGTTCTGGATACACAGCACATTTTTACGAACAAATTCAAATGCCTAAAAGTAACGATGTCAACTCATGTTCTGGATACACAGCACATTTTTATAAACAAATTCAAATGTTTAAAAGTAAGATATAAGCTTATGTTCTGGATATGCAGCACATTCTTTATTAATAAATTCAAATTCCTGAAAGTAACGATATGAGTATTTGTTCTGGATATATAGCACATTTTTATGAACAAATTCAAATCCCTGAAAGAAACGATATCCGCTTATGTTTTTGATATACAGCACATTCTTTTTAACAAATTCATATTCCTGAAATTAATGATATCAACTTATATTCTTAATATGCAGAGCATTTTTTAACAGATTAAAATTCCTGAAAGTAACGATACCGGCTTATGTTCTGTCTATACAGCAAATTTTTTATTGATACATTCAAATGCCTGAAAGTAACGATATGAGCTTAATTGTTCTGGATATATAGCACGTTCTTTACGAACAAATCGAAATGCTTTTAATAATATCAGTTTATCATCCTTTCCAGTTCCATTTTCCTTTAACCTCTTTCCCTTTCTTTGCCCTTTTACTCTTTCTTTACGTTTTTACTCTTTTCCCCCTATAACATCCTTTTCTTCTATTTTTTACACTTCATCCTTTTTTCTATTATTCGTTATATTCTTTTCCATATCCCTACTAGCGTTGTGCGTTACTGGGTCTATGTCCGGTTCAAATTTGTGGAGTATGGTGAAGTTCGATATTCGCCGATGTTCGCTCTGCAGGAGGAGGACTGTCGTGTTTGTTCCACCTTGCTATAAAATATATTCGCTGTCCTCAACTCCCACCTCTTCATGTTTTAACCGCTTAAGAATTTTAGCACAGATCCTGCGAATAGTTTGTCTTATGAAATAAGACTAAGTTTGTAATCTCTTGATTGCTTCTCTCTTACGTTCGAACATTTCAAAACACTAAACCCTACGCCTCCCTCGTGTTCATTTTTATTGTTTCTATCGATTCTTGTTTCCTTTCACAATCATATTTCTTGTACATTTCTACTTTGTTATTTCAGTTTTCTTTTTTTTTAATTCTGATCCTTACCGTTGCTTGTTTACCCATCTTCTTTTGTTGTATTACCCTCAGAGGAACAGAATTAATTAAATATTGTATGCAGAATATATGTAGAAATGCACGCAAAAGACAGATTAGGTCTATTTTTTTTATATAAATTCTGATGCTGAAAATGGTTATTTCATTTGAACTGTCAACATTAAGTTTTGAATTATCACGGCACTTCCTCTACTCTTTGTTTAATTTAAGGTTCAAATCGTATCGGAAAGAGATTAAGAAGAGTCTGAATAACAATAAAGACGAAAACATGCTGGGGACGTGTCGCTATCTATCAATAGTGGAATAACGCCTACATATCGTGCGATTTTCAAGCCTGAGGTCGAATGTCGCCCACCTCATTTTTTAAATTGTTTCCAATCTCAGCAACAAATAACCCTGCGGGCCCCCTGACAAGCGCGGCTGTTCGTCGCCGAATCTTCTCCCACGGTGAAGTAGTCCACTTTGTCCTTTTCATACAGATATAAGACCTGCTCTTTGTTGCCTGTACCAGTAGTCTCAGCTTTTCGTAGATGAAGGATCAAATTAATAAAAACGGGTCCTATAATCCCTATTCTAGGTGCTCTCAATATGTATTGATTGTAATAAATTAAGAAAGGAAGCATGTACATAATTGCAACTAATAACACTGAACAACAAATTTTTACTTTTTGTCTTGCTCCGAAATGTAAATAGGTGAATATTACTAATATGTGTGCCCTAAATCTGAATTTAAAATCCAAATTGCCCCATCACGTATCATTTTCCGGGGAAAATGAATTGAATTTTTTTGGACAAAACTTATCTGTTTTTCATTTTTCGCTGCTACTGATAAACTTACAACACACTAGGGATTCAAAATTCCTCATAATACTTGCAAAATGTGTAATGGATGCAAAAATGATGTAACATAGTTTAAAACACAACAACAATAAAATATTTCATGCATATAATGAGAAAAATCTCGGAATTTGAACTTACATTTAAAATAACTTTCTGGATGACTTCTGTTTATAACTAGACCCGGAATTGTATTTTATAAGGAACCAACAATAGTCTGCAAGCATGCTGGATGATGATCTTCCTTTATATCGTCTTTCCATTTCAGACGTTTCTTGATTAAATCTTTCCCCATGCTCGCCGTTTACCGCTTCAAAGTTAGGAGGAAAGAAATCGAAATGAGAATGTAAAAAGTGTATTATGAGAGACATATTACACTCCATTTTGTCATATGCACTTAACTTAATTTACACAACAATTTCTATAGAGTTCTCTGCTCTGGAATTTCCAAGGAAATTTGAGCAAACGTCTTTGAAAGCGCGCCATGCCATTCTTTCTGTGACGGAAAGTTTTTCCTCAAACAAAGGGTCAGTCATAACTTTGTGAATTTGTGGACCGATGAAAATACCTTCTCTTAATTTTCCTTGTCTCAGACTGGTAAACTTTTCCTTTAAATACTGAAAACCACACCCTTGTTTGTTCACTGCATAGACCTCGCTTTGAACAGTTATGAAATTTACTTATAGAAAGGACCAATATCTGTTTATTTATTAGAAGTACAAAATAACATGCCAACAATCATAATAAACTGGAAATAAGTCATAAACTCATAAAATGCATTAGCTTGTGTTTTGGTTTATACCCCCCAATCCGCGCCAGATGTTTCCTGGGGGACCGTTTATCGAAAAGTGAAATCATAGTACATCTTGCAAACCTTACGTGATACGAAGAACAGAGATGCATTTTCGGATTCAGCGCACATCAAACCATAAGGGACACATTGTTTTAAGTCGGAGCAAAATTCTTGTTGTTCAGTGTAATTTTGTGAATATTTTACAGAATCATTAAAATATATAGCTGCCGCATAAACAGCATATTCGTCCTGGGGAACAAACATTGCACTGACCCATTGTCGTGTTATGCGCTCTTCCCTGCTCTACTCCACTTGGATATCTTTCTGCATGTCTTTATTTCTCTATTTGATGTTTTATTTCTTCATTTTTTCTTTCTTTCTTCATTTTTCTTTCTTTCTTCATTTTTCTTTCTTTCTTTCTTTATTTTTTCTCTGTCTTTTTCTCTTTATTGGTGCTTTCTTTTTTTCCGTCTCTTCATTTCCTTTTTCTTTTTCATGTCTCGTTTCTTTCTCCATTTATCTTCACCACCCAAAATTATTTTCTACGCAATCACCAAATGAAAAATTGTTCCATACGAAAGGCGTGCAACTAAACGGGTGAAATAATATTGATGACATACGGGTACTAATATTGATTTTTTAAATTGCACATGCATTTGTTACACGATAGTTCAATTATTAGGCTGTCAAGACCTGTTAAAAACGTATCGCAGTGTGCCATTCTAATAAACAGAACATTATTTGATGCCTTGACTGCTTGGTTGCTGTGCATAGTACGTACAAAGAAAGTAGTTTGACTTTAAGTTGGTGTAAACTGTTAACAACTGGTTTCATTCGATTAGACACTGATGATTGAGTGAATGGTCTGTTCTTCATTTGTTTTCATTTGTTGTAAACCAAAACTACGTGGAATGGGTTACGCGACCCTGGATATCTGCAGTGTACTACGTGTTGTTTACAACAACTTGAATTCAAACCACTTCTTTTGTACTATGCACAGGAACCATGCCATAAAGCCATCAAATAATGTTCTGTCTATTAGAATTACTCCTCTCTAATACATTTTTAACAGGTCTTGAAGAGCGTAATTGAAATATTGAATAATACATGCATAGTGGCATTTAAAAACAATAGTAATACTTGTGTCTCATTAATAAATAACGCTACAAGGTTGCTTTCCCGTCAGTATAATATTTCTACCTTTCCGATTTACACCTCTTGTGTGAAACAGTTTTTCATTTGGTGTTTGCTTACGAAGATATTCTGGGTGGTCAGATAAATAGGAGACACTGTATGGTTCTAGTTGGCTCAAAGGTAACACAACCATTTTATGCTTTTTTCATCCTCTCTAGTTGGCTCAAAGTTGACAATACCATTTTATGGTTTATGCATCCTCTCTAGTTGGCTCAAAGTTGACAATACCATTTTATGGTTTTTACATCCTCTGTAGTTGGCTCAAAGTTAACACTACCATTTTCTGGTTTTTACATCCTCTCTAGTTGGCTCAAAGGTAACACAACCATATTCTGGTTTTTACATCCTTTCTAGTTGGCTCAAAGGTAACACAACCATTTTATGGTTTTTACATCCTCTCTAGTTGGCTCAAAGTTAACACTACCATTTTGTGGTTTTTACATCCTCTCTAGTTGGCTCAAAGTTAACACTACCATTTTGTGCTTTTACATCCTCTCTAGTTGGCTCAATGTTGACACTACAATTTTATGGTTTTTGCATCTCTCTAGTTGGCTCAAAGTTAACACAACCATTTTATGGTTTTTGCATCCTCTCTAGTTGTCTCAATGTTGACACTACCATTTTCTGGTTTTTACATCCTTTCTAGTTGGCTCAAAGTTAACATAACCATTTTATGGTTTTTACATCCTCTAGTTGCCTGAATGTTGACACAACCATTTTCTGGTTTTTACATCCTCTCTAGTTGGCTCTAAGTTAACACTACCTTTTTCTGGTTTTTACATCCCCTCTAGTTGGCTCAAAGGTAACACAACCATTTTATGATTTTTGCATCCTCTCTAGTTGTCTCAATGTTGACACTACCATTTTATGGTTTTTACATCCTCTCTAGTTGGCTCAAAGTTAACACTACCATTTTCTGGTTTTTACATCCTCTCTAGTTGGCTCAAAGGTAACAGTACCATTTTCTGGTTTTTGCATCCTCTCTAGTTGGCTCAAAGTTGACACTACAATTTTCTGGTTTTTGCATCCTCTCTAGTTGTCATCATGGCTGCCAAGATTTTAGTTTTCAGTTTGCTCTGTTACGCAGCTTTTTTAGAACAGCAGACAGCTCGTCCAATAGAAGCATTGAGAGAAACAGAGGACATTTCTTAAATCGGGTACGGAAGTATACTTGAGGGAATTGTTACTACAAGTTCTTCCTTCCTATATTCCTCGTGGAGTTTAGAAGCGTGAAGTTCTACTTCACTGTGCTGAAGCAAAGCAGGAAATATCACTGAATGATTTCATTGTGATTTTTATCGGATTGATTGAAACAGTAGCCAGGCCATGGATGGTGACGGTGCCCACAAATTCTGGGAGGACGTGGGCTGCTACTCTGTATGACAAGTTGTAGGTTGGTTTGTTATTATTTTTAATCTGAGATTAATAATCGCTGCATGTGTGCTATATCGGGCCATATGTGAGGCGCTCAGAAGTCAATATGATTAACTCCTTTTCCAAAGATTTTGAGATATTCAAGGTTAAAGTTGAATACACGCAATTGATTCTGTGTTGTAGTCAAGAAGAATATTGCATTTTGTGGGCTTTTTACTGAACTATGGAGTTAATCACTTTGACTACTAAAAATGTGGTCAATTTAATACATTGCCAACTTAGAAACTCTGAAATAACCAAAAGTGGAGTTAATAATGTTGACTTCTGAACGCCTCATGTAAGGGTATTAGGCTAAGTATAAAATGGTAATATTTGAAGCCAACACAAACTCGAATACAATGATACAAATTAATGTTCTATACATTTTTGTAAGTTTGGTTGACCATATTGTTTGAGCCAAAATCCGGGACAATTTTCTATAACAAAATTTATTACTCAGAAAAAACTTTTTGTCATTATTAAAGTTAAAACACGTTGTTGTTGTTGTTGTTGTTTTACCCAAAAACAATGTTATTTACCGGCAGTTTCCGATTCTGAAGGTTTTTTCCGCAGAAAAATTATTTTTAATACTTACTTACTTATTGGCTTTTAAGGAACCCGGAGGTTCATTGCCGCCCTCACATAAGCCAGCCATTGATCCCTATCCTGAGCAAGATTAATCCAGTCTCTATCCCACCGCCCTCAAATCCATTTTAATATTATCTTTCCATCTACGTCTCGGCCTCCCCAAAGGTATTTTTCCCTCCGGCTTCCCAGGTAACACTCTATATGCATTTCTGGATTCCCCCATACGTGCTACATGCCCTGCCCATCTCAAACGTCTGGATTTAATGTTCCTAATTATGTCAGGTGAAGACTACAATGCGTGCAGTTCTGTGTTGTGTAACTTTCTCCATTCTCCTGTAACTTCATCCCTCTTAGTCCCAAATATTTTCCTAGGAAGCACCTTATTGTCAAACACCCTTATCCTATGTTCCTGTCTCAAAGTGAGAGACCAAGTTTCAAAATTATTTATAATATAAGGATTAATATTAAAACCCTTTATTAAATTACACACATGCAGTGTTAGTTTGTGATGCTGGAGGTTTTTTCGGCATAAAATATTTTTTTGGAAGTATTAAAATTAAAACACGTTATTATTAGTCTATATTACACAAACACAATGATAGTTTCTGATACTGAAGACTTTCCCTATAAAACTTACAATAAAATAAACACCGACGAAAGGAGTGTTATCAATAGAAGAAAATAATGAGAAAACTTTACTCTTAAAAAATATTTGCGACATCAGTCGGTTACAAAAGTTAGCTTTTGGGTAATAGTAATTTCAGTAGCCGATAGACGTAGGGTTGTATAATAGGTCTGCAATAAATTTTAAAATATTGTGGACATCAATTCACTGTTGATTCCTCTGTCTTTAATGGTTATTTTCACGCCTTCACTTGCCGTCTTCACAAAAGAGGGGAACTTCATAAAATTAAAAATCCGGGACTGGGACAAGCATTTAAGGTCACAGTGCTAACATATAAAAAACTGACTGGAAAGTTTTATCAACAGTAATCTCACTAGAGGTTTTGATTTATCTAGAGAAAATCAAAACTCGAGTGGGATTTAATTGACTATTACACGAAGTACTCCAATACAATAAAATATTAATTGACTTGCGAAAATGCAGCTGCCTTCCAATATATTATTTTACCATCTGAACATTACAAATATTACGCTAGATGGCAGTAGTGTGTTATGATTAGCTGTTTTCTTGTTATCAGTTGTGCCAACTATGGAATCTTCATTGAACTCTGTGGACGGTTACTAGTCAAGAAGGCTTTGTTGATTCAGTTTCATTTTTATTAAAACAGTTGCAATTATCCGGATCCCAGTAATCAACGACACTTGACAGATGATTTTCAATAAATATTAGTATTAAACAATCTCTGATACGTGACTATCCATAATATCATATAGCAGAAGCTATAACATAACCTAAATAATATAAACAAGTGTTAGAAAAGTTTTAATTAGGGATGATGAAATAAACAAGAAACGTTGTAATAAAGGACGATGAAATAAAAAAATGAATAATTTTAAAAGGAACAATTATGGAAAGTACAATTTTTAAATTTGAATATTTTAGTAGTTGGTGGTTCAGTTGGTTTTATTAGACGTGTGCGTAAAAGAATTGGAACTCGTTGATGTACATGGTTTATTCCTCAACTAATTCAGGATTTCCGAATGATGCTCTTCATTTATTAGTCATAGCTATGACCAGTGATCTTTATTAATTCTTGTTCTTGAATACCAATGCGAGTCATATTTGAAACTGTTGTGCATCGACTGGAGTGGTTTGCAATTTTGTTTTTTGACGTCCAGACCAGAGCAGTTTGAAATGTTGGCAAACAAAGAAACAAATGCTAGGGTAGTGATGAAAACAAACAAATACTAGGGAAGCGATAAAATTAAACAAATGCTAAGAACGCGATAAAATTATGCGATAAGTAGCCATGATTAGTTGAAAGACATCTTTTCGTACCGTTTGATTGCTCAAAAGTAGTGTGACGTAGTAAAAGTGTAATAGTCATGATAACAGGCTTTGTGTCTCTAAGTTTAAAAAGGCTGTTTTTATACCCAATTTACCTCAACTCACCCTAGTGATAAGAATGAAAGAATATTAAATAAGATCACGACAGGTGGAAATGGTGGAAGGGAATATAATCAGGTACAAAATAGACAGTAAATGAAGGAGAGGAAAAGAGTCTGGAGGAATGGAGGAAAAGTAGAGGAATAAGGGAAGCCATTCACTGTACCGGGTACGTTGAAACTTGCGAACTGGTTTATGTTGGGTAATGGACTCGCGGACATCAAACTGAGGACAAAAATGTCTTTTACTCTAGCACATAACCTTCACAGAAACAGACTCCCGCTGCGACAAACAGAGGGATTTTCTTTTAAATCTCATTTGAAATATAGACTGCGGATGTGGTGGAAATGTACTGAGTAAACAAGCACTTCCCTTTGAGCGTGACTCCCACATTGGAAAGTCCAGCTGCAGTCTGTATTCATCTGGAATCTTCGGTCTCCTCCTTTTTCCTTTCTTTCTCAACTTTTTCATTCTTTTTCATTCCCCCTTTCTTTCAAGATTTTATTTCGTTCCATTATGTCCTCTGTCTTAATACAGTCCTTAGTTCTCTACTTAAAAGTATTATTTTTTTACTGTCATTGTTCCTACTATATCTTTCTTGTCATTTATTTCATTCACTTTTGTTCTTCTGCCATTAATTATTTCTTTCAGTTTACACGCACCTTTTAGGCCTACTACCTGTATTGCTTCCATTCCCTTTCTCTCCTATACCGAATTTTGCACACCTCTACTTCCTCTTACTTATCTGACCGATATTCTTTCTCGGTATCATAACTTAAATACTCGGTCACAATATGATAACACGCTAGAAATACCACTCCACACATCATCTCTTTATTCTTCATCTTTCACTATTGCTACTTCTCGTCACTGGAATTCTCTGCCGCCTGAAGTCAAAGGCTGCCGAACTTTAATTTCCTTTAAATGTAAATTAGAAAAATATCTTATGATGAGTTACCAGACCTAACGCGTTGCAAATATTTAATGGAATGTGTTCCACTGTATTTGTTTTTATTTTTTTTTTGTTTCTTATTTTTATTATCTAAATCGTGTTTATTTATCACTTAACGCCAATAAGTATCCCACTGCGTTATTTTTTTATTATTAATCTATTTTTTGTGTACATTTTATTCAATTGTCGGTTTCTGGTTCAATTATGTAAATCCTACTTAATTGTAATCTAATACTAATATGTATACTAATGTGTTTTTTTAATTGAATTATCGGCTTCTGTTTTTATGTGATTCGTATTTGATTCTAACAACATTAATATGTATACCACTATGTTTATTTTTATTTCATGAGGTAAATTTTTATGTAACTACCTCTTTTGATCTCATTATGTACCTAAATTTTATCAGTATGTAATTACTTAATTCCGATCCAGTTTTATGTTCAACTATGTAAGCAAGTTTTAATCCTGCTTGAGTATAAGAGAAGGCCTTACGGCCTTAACTCTGCCAGGTTAAATAAAGCCATTATTGTTATTATTATTATTATTATTATTATTATTATTATTATTATTATTAAATTTCCTTTTTTCTTATACAGTAAAACCTTGCTAAAACGTACCGTCTGTAAAAAGGAAACCTGCACAAACGAAAAATAAATTTGGGAACGGAATGATTTCCAATGAAAATAATACTTTAAAACGGAAAACTGCCTAACGCGAAAACGGAATCATATTTGGGCACCATTTAGGTAAAAAAAAAAATCTGACTAAAACGGATTATTTTAAGCGTAACTGTTGCTAAATTATTTCAAACCATTTTTAATTTTGCGATAATACTGTACGAAGCATGACATAATTTTTTTTGTGTGACTGTACATGCAATGCTCTGAAAGACTTTCGCTATTCTTCTCTAACCATATCACTATTCTGTGCTTATTGTCAAGGACCCGGGCAGATCACTGACCTCCTGTACCGTTATTTCTTCCAACCCTCTTGCATTTTCTTTCATTTATTCTCAGTTTTGTGCTAACAAGCCAATACAGTGATAAAGGACAGTGCGAGTAGAATAATACTGTGAATAATTGTAGTGTAGTGTCAATTAAGTTTCACATTTCCGTTTATTTATTCTGAGTTTTGTGTTAATATGCCAATACAGTTTTAAATAACAGTGCGAATAAAGTAAAACTGTGCGATTTAATAAAAAAAACTTAGATAACCAGTTCTATCATGAAAGAGTGGCTTCATAGTTACAATGGAGCAATGAAACGTCAAGGTCGTAAGGTCATACAGTTTTTAGACCTGGTACCTGCCATCCAAGGATTGATTTTTCTAACGTGAAGTTAATTTATTTTCCACCAAACACAACTTCAGTTACACAACCGATGGGTCAGGGCGCAATTTACACTCTGAATTGATGCAGGATGCGAAGGAAATCTTACAACATTCCCTTAGAAAAAAGTCGCGGCAATGAACTTTAAATGAAATATGGGGGTCAAGAAACTAGGGCGCATTTGCAAAATCGTATTCATGCAAATTAAATTTCTCGCCATAATTGTCATCGTAATAGAAGCGAAAAATCCTTAAAATTGAAAACGCTACCAGCGTGTGTGTATCGTATACAGAGTTTGAGAAGCTCCATCTCAAAAACAGGCATAGTTATCGCATTGATTATTTTTACACAGCAACTGAGACATTGTATTTTTATGTTCTAGATTGTTTTTGTTTCTAAGTACAAAATAAATGTGCTATTAATGATGCGTTCTTTGTTTTATATTGTAAACCATGTCGTGACCCCCTCTGCTCTTCACAAGATCCCCCAAGGGGTCGCGATCCACACTTTGAAAACCGCTGGTGGTTTAGGGCCAGCGTTTCTCAAACTTTTTTGAAATGGGGACCACTTTTTTAAGCCAGAACAGTTCCGCGGACCACCTTACTCTTATTCCCTTCGAAAGTAAATTTATAATTTTTGTAGCATATTCTAATACCAGTATACTTATATTTGAAATTAGAATTAATTAATTAAAGTTAATTTAATTCAATTAATTATTATATATTAGTATTAGATAATTAAGATAATGTTAATAGAAGAAAATTAATTTTCGTTTTTTTTAATAATTCAAGGCTATTACAGTTTGGATAATCTTTAACTTATTAACTAAAAAAATTAATAAATGTTGGTAGTCACATTAATGAGATGAATGAGCCTGTCGATTCTTAGACAGTTGTTCTAGGCCTATATTTGAATGACTAGATATTTATTTAATGACACTAGAATTACTGATATTAATATCTTCACACACAGCTTCTGAACTATTAGCAGAGCCTAAATGAAGCGTATCATCACGTTCTTTTCTTTTCAAAGCTCCGGATCGAAGCCAGTTTTTCATTATGTGTAATGGGCACTATTTAACAGAGACATAGACAACTACTAGCATGTACCGCATAAGAAAGATTTAAAGCCATAAATACATGAAAAGGTTCGGTACTTTGGTCCTCTGTAATGAATTCGGGTGGTCCCTGCCTGGGTTACAGGTGCAGCACCAGAAGTTCAGGGAAAAGATGGCGAGAAACACCGCGTTCATTGTGCTTTAAATCCCTCTTTTGTTGCTGAGAGTAGAGTGGGAAATCGATAGACGGGTAGGGTAATAAATGAAGGGTACACGGGAAAAACGAACAATGTCACATTTCCATTAGGGTTTGATCTATTTCGGTATATTACTGCTAAATTTATTGGTGTTTCTATTTGAAATGAAGGAAATGATGAGTGTATCCGTGGTTTTAATTCTCCTTTACCACTTTTGGTAAAAATAACACTAAAGTTTGTAGTAATACAGTGAATTAGATAATGACATCACCCTTAACAGCATTGTGACATTGTTCGTTTTCCCGTGTACCCTTCAAATTTCATAAAATGTCAGTACTGGGAGAAAAAGTGAAAGCGATTGTCATGTGTAATTTCCAATCTCTGAGATTTTCAGCTATAATGTAATACGCAGTTCGTTTGAATTTTATTTTTTCTTCTGTCTTTTTTGAAGGACCAAAAGGGCAGACCTCGAGGGCCAAAGGTGGTCCGCGGACCATAGTTTGAGAAACGCTGGTTTAGACTATTCAGAACTGTTCGGTCATGAAGGAATATTAATCGTCAAATCTGGTCCTTGGTCTTCTGACCAAAGTTCTTTTTCCACTGATTTGTAAATCTAAAATGTTATTCCGAATTTTATCATATATGTTTTTACCACTGAATTTTGTTTTACATTTTCTTCATTTAAGTTAAAAATATTTACAATCTGCTTGTTTTATAACTCTTATTATAATCTATACATCTATGGCAGCGGTGACCAAAGAGGGTGTCATGATTACATCGTGTAATCACAGAAATTCAAACGGGTACGAGGAGTTTCCTGTACATTGCTGTGTGTTTCATTCACGTATTGAAGACAGACAGTGGCGGTATCATGTCGCTCTACAATATCTGTCTATAAAAGCAGTAAGAGGTGGTTTCGTAAAGAATGAGAAGTTTTTTGTTGTTCTGTCCGACAAAATGTAATATGTTTACTTTGCTCAACAGTTCAATTAGGAGTACTTATATAGAAACATTAATTGCCACGCTGAATAATGTATTATTATTATTATTATTATTATTATTATTATTATTATTATTATTATTATTACTGACCACTAAGTATGTGTTTCTATCATTCTTCTGTACGTGCATGAATATTGATATTTTTAGATCTTCTCTCTAGAAGGATAAAATTATTAGGTTTTATCTCAATTTTAATCTTCTTAATCTTTAGATGAGGATAACTATTTATTTGTTATTCATTTAATAATAATATTGTAGAAAAAGTTATTCAATATTATGTGCTAACGAACTGTTAAACGCCAGGAATTTACATTTCTTAAATCATAGCTAGGAAGAGAAAGATGAGATAAATAAATGTAAGGAAGTCAGCTACCTAATGGGGTTTGAAATATCTCGTTCTCTAAAGCCTTTTAATAGAACAGAATATCTCAAAAGAGTAATGATTAAAATAGCTTAAATAACTTGTCCATAAGAAGTTTTTAATTTTGAAAAGGTACGAATTTCTCGACCAAATATCGAGAGATGAATTTGGAAAATTCCTGATTATATTCAAGAGAAAGGTTAAAAAATAACCAAGAAACATCGTATATTATTCACTAGCTCTTGATGGCAGCAGTGACATTTCTGATACAAGAAATCTTGAAATTTCTATCAAGTTGTTAGTACAGGAACCACCACTGGTTGTAGTTTTCATGTCAAGTACCTTTCCTTCGTTTCCTTACTTCATAGGTTGTCTGTCGCATGTAATCACTGCAGTTCGAATTTTGGTCAACACTGGTCTATGGTCTATAAGTGACCTGAACTTAAATCCTAACATAAAATTGGAGTTGAAATTTTCCAACTTTCAGATATTGACTCGAAGAATATAAAATCCTACAATGTAGCTATTTCATTCTTTATTTTTTTAAACACGAATTCACAAGAATATAATATTGTATTTGAGGTTTGTGGTCGACTTCCCACATTCGCTCGTAAAACCTTGTACTTGGGCACTGTAACCCGGAAATTCTCTGGCTAGCGGCATACTTTATAAGTTAATAACAACTGGTGCGTGTATACGAGAAGAGGGGAGGTGGAAAGGGAGCGTGCTCTCGCTGAGAGGGTCCGGATTTGCTTCCACATGTTGTCTTATGTGATGTGGTTTCCATGTCTGGAAGCAGCTGGAATAAATGCAACGAAACAGCGGTGAACACATCTTGCAGACACTTTCTGATACCCTGAGAAAGGCAAGCTAACAAATATCTGGACCGGACTGGATAAACCAGCTAGAAAACGTGTGTTTTAAAGGAGAACTATTGAAGTAAATTTTCCTTTCCGTGCAGCAGGGGATTAAGTTCCTTGGCACTGCCAGACGCTTCATCATGGGACATGATTCTGTTTCACCTACTCTCAATAATTGGACCACATTTTCCAGAAAGGAACCAATCAGCGTATTCCGAATCTCACCGGACCGGTGGACAACAATGACGTCACACTGCAGCGAAATAGGAACAAAACTGCTGGAAGGTTCGATGGCTGTCATGGCGGCTTTACAAGTTGTTGTCTGTGCTACGCTAGCAAGATTTTGAGAAATTTCCGTACGTAAGTTTTCAGAGTTTTCTTTGATTGTTGCTAACTTCTCTTCCAGCTACACATCCTAATTGAATTAGCAATTATAGCGTCCGTTGATTGTTGAAGATTTGGAGCTCATATTGTGTTGCAATGGTGTAACTATTTACAATTGAAGACTTCCCCGGAATAAGGATGTAACTAACAAATCTATTCAGGAGAAAGGCAAATAATTCCTGCGGTATATTTCGTTAGGCCTTTTTTTATTAGCAGAACCATTTGGCTAATCAAGGATAAAAGTTTATTCAGATATTGGATGCAATAAGTCATTGTTATAAATGAATGCTTCAAAATTGCGTTTTTCCATCAAAAACTTCGTATTTCATTAATTTGATGTTACATCCTTTACCCAGGGAGATACTCAATTATTCATTTTCGTCTCATTTCCCCCCTGAAAGTCAATTTAGTTGCGATGAAGATTTATTACTGTCTTGCTATGTTCGTTCTGACATCTTCACAAATGGATACAACTCCGTGAAAACGATCTAAAGTAATTCTCACATTAGCAGAGAACACTTCTATTATTAATTTCATTCTGAAATATTACCGAGAAAATGAGTGGGGGAAAATGTAGCCGGAAAAATAATTTTTCACAGCAAGGTGACCGCTTACTTATTAGTGCGGGCGTCCGATACACCCAATTTTTGCTAATTATTTTTTTTTTCACGAATTTCTGCTAATTGAGGCAAGAGTGTTAAAATTGTTATAGGTTTGAAGGACACTTGTTCTACTACAGATTTTTTCACGAATTTGTGCTAATTTAATCAAGAGAGTTAAAATTGTTATAGGTATGAAAGAAACATGTTCTGCTACAAAATTATATTTTTTCACGAATTTATGCTAATTGAGTCAAGAGAGTTAAAATTGATATAGGACTGAAGAACACTTGTTCAGCTACAGAATTATTTTTTGATGAATTTCTGCTAATTGAATCAAGAGAGTTAAAATTGTTATAGGTATGAAAGAGACTTATTCTGCTACAGATTTTTTTTCACGAATTTCTGCTACGTAATTCAAGAGAGTTAAAATTATTATAGGTATGAAAGAGACTTGTTCTGATAAAGAATTATTTCTTCACGAATTTCTGCTAATTGAGTCAAAAGAGTTAAAATTGTTATAGGTATGAAACATCTGCTATAGAATTATTGCTTTCACGTATTTCTGCTAATTGAATCAAGAGAGTTAAAATTGTTATACATATGACAAAGACTTGTTCTGCTACAGAATTACGTTTTCACGGATTTCTGTTAATTGAATCAAGAGAGTTAAAATTGTTATAGGTATGAAAGAGACTTGTTCTGCTACAGAATTACTTTTTTCACGAATTTCTGCGAATTGAATCAAGAGAGTTAAAATTGTTACAGGTATAAAAGATACTTTTTCTGCTACAGAGTTGGTCTTTTCACGAATTTCTGCTAATTGAATCAAGAGAATTAAAATTGTTATAGGTATGAAAGAGACTTGTTCTGCTACAGAATTACTTTTTTTTACGAATTTCTGCGAATTGAATCAAGAGAGTTAAAATTGTTGCAAGTATAAAAGAGACTTTTTCAGCTACAGAGTTGGTCTTTTCACGAATTTCTGCTAATTGAATCAAGAGAGTTAAAATTGTTATAGTTATGAAAGAGACTTGTTCTGCTACAGAATTACGTTTTCACGAATTTCTGCTAATTGAATCAAGAGAGTTAAAATTGTTATAGGTATGAAAGAGACTTGTTCTGCTACAGAGTTGGTGTTTTCACGAGAGAGTTAAAATTGTTATAGGTATGAAAGAGACTTGTTCTGCTACAGAATTACTTTTTTCACGAATTTCTGCGAATTGAATCAAGAGAGTTAAAATTGTTACAGGTATAAAAGAGACTTTTTCTGCTACAGAGTTGGTCTTTTCACGAGAGAGTTAAAATTGTTATAGGTATGAAAGAGACTTGTTCTGCTACAGAATTACTTTTTTCACGAATTTCTGCTAATTGAATCAAGAGAGTTAAAATTGTTATAGTTATGAAAGAGACTTGTTCTGCTACAGAATTACTTTGTTCACGAATTTCTGTGAATCGAATCAAGAGAGTTAAAATTGTTATAGGTACGAAAGAGACTTGTTCTGCTACAGAATTACTTTTTTCACGAATTTCTGCGAATTGAATCAAGAGAGTTAAAATTGTTATAGATATGAAAGAGACTTGTTCTCCTACATAATTACTTTTTTCACAAATTTCTGCGAATTGAATCAAGAGAGTAAAAATTGTTATAGATATGAAAGAGACTTGTTCTGCTACATAATTACTTTTTTCACAAATTTCTGCTAATTGAGTCAAAAGAGTTAAAATTGTTATAGGTATGAAAGAGACTTTTTCTGCTACAGAATTATTTTTTTCACGAATTTATGCTACTTAATTCAAGAGAGTTAATATTGTTATAGATATGAAAGAGACTTTTGCTGCTACAGAATTGCTTTTTTCACGAATTTCTGATAATTGAATCACGAGAGTTAAAATTGTTATAGATATGAAAGACTTTTTCTGCTACAGAATTGCTTTTTTCACGAATTTCTGATAATTGAATCACGAGAGTTAAAATTGTTATAGATATGAAAGAGACCTTTTCTGCTACAGAATTACCTTTTTTCACGAATTTCTGCTAATTGGGTCAAGAGAGTTAAAATTACTTCAAGTACGGTAACACCCTACGACTCCGTATGTCCCCCCTTGCGAAATGACCTAAATGACCTATGACGAAGAATCGAAGCAGCAGTGGAATCAATAACCGAGGATATGCTTGCACGAGTCTGGACAGAAGAACAGTACTGTTTCGAAAAGTATCGTGTCATCAACGGAGGTCTCATTTGACGGTTGTAATACTGGTAAAAAAAACTTTGACAGTTAATGTGTTGTTTCGATCCAATAAGTTGTTTTTAGTTTGTTCAATTTTGAAAAGAAATGAATATTACTTTTGCACCATCCTTCTTGAACCCCAGTAAGTAGACATAGTTCACTTTTATTCTCTTTCTTTAAATCACTAATATACAACGGTAGGCAGAGAGAAACGGAGAAAATGTGAGACAAAAGATATTCTATGAAATTCTCTTCTACATCACAGGTTTTTGTCATTCAGGAAGCTATGCCGTGTGCTTTTTTTCTGAAGCTGAGACAGATTTCCGTCACGGCCTATCACTTTTTGTATAAGGGAATCTGGTATTATATAAGAATCTGTAGCTGAACGAAGGAGATGAGATTTCTATATCGTCAGAGCCGTGTTTCGTATTCAGGAAACGCCGATAAATAAAATATAAACACAACGTTTCTCTTTGCATGTTATCCGCGGGCTCACCAAATCTCCCGAAACATGAAAGTTGCCGAAGACTATCAATTCACATGATATAGATATAGATATATTGTTGAGAGTTTTGCATTATAGTTAGCTCCACAGAAGATTAATTAAAATAAACAGTAACAGTACATTTTCGAAGACAGGGGAAAATTGTAAACATATTTGAATGCGAGGTTGTACTTCATGACAAATTAAATATGATCAAATTTGCATGTTCCGCTTTTTTATAATAACCATCGTCATCATCACTTCACTTCACTTCGGGGTTATTTTATGACGCTGCTGCCAACTTTTGCAGTTGGCTCCTGCGTCCAGTGGTGTTGGTACTAACTGTTAATTTTCTCTAGCCGTTTTTGACGTGGTATGATTTTGTTATATCTTCATCTTTGTTTTCGTGGTGAATTTGAATAGAGCTCGACAAATGTAAGGGGAAAACAATGGTAGGATATTATCTATATGGAGTGGTCCAGGAGGTGTGTGTTTGTATATGAGGTCGATAAGTTTGTCTGATTCGTTTTTTGTGAGTGAGCATCCAAATAAACAATGATTCAATGTTCCTGCTTGTCCACAATTGCACTGGTTATTTTCACGTTGGCGTATTTTGAATACGAGGGGGATCCAGGAAGTAACGACCGTTTTGTTGTAATAATTAAAAAAATATATATTTACTTCAAAAAACAAAGTCTGTTACATAACTGAAGCTTCCTTTACTTCTCTACATAATCACCACCTACATTTAAACATTTGTCGTATCTGTTCACTAGCTTTAGAATTCCCGTGTTATACTCCTCTGCCGCCAGTTCATTAAGTCAGGTGTTCACTGTCTTCAACTCTTCATCACTTACAAAACGCGTACCACCCAGAAAGTCTTTCAGCTTAGTGAAAAGGTGAAAATCGCTAGGAGCAAGGTCTGGACTATAGGGCGGATGATCAAAGATTTCCCAACCGAATTGATCCAGCAATTCTCGAGTTGAAGCAGCAGTGTGCGGGAGGGCACAGATTTTGTGGTAGCCAAGATGTTGCGACACAATTTCACCAAGCAAAGAACGAGAAATGTCAGGAAAGGCAATATGCAATTCGTCGAGTGATGTGCGCCTGTCTTCCAAGATTCTGTCGTTCACTTTAGTCTTCAGGTCTTCTGTGATGAGTGATGGGCGTCCGGGTCGAGTTTCATCGTGGACATTTGTTCGCCCATTGTTGAACATGTCGCACCATTTTCTCACATTTCTTTCATTCATTACAGTATCACCATACACTTCTTTCAATTGCCGGTAAATTTCTGCAGGTTTCAAATGTCGGGCATTCAAAAATCGAATCACACTCCTCACCTCACAGTCGGCGGGATTATCAATCACGTCGTTCATTTTGAAGTAATACAAAATGCACAATGGCGACTTGTTGCAACCAGTACTCACAACATTATGAGAACACATGTTAAGGAAGCCAGTTGACCTTCAAACAAGGAAGGGGAGTCAGCTGCGCGGCGGGTATGCGCGAGCGGTCGTTATTTCCTGGATCCCCCTCGTAAATAGGTGGGTGTCTGCGCGGTGTGACATAGCATTCTGAAAAAAATTGGAAGTAGCTTTCTTGGGAGATATTGTAGCCTGACGTAGAAATGTCGTTATTTGTTTTTGTTTGTAGGTGTCGTTGTTTGGGTCGCCTGGTCTGTTGGTGTGGCGTTCGTGTTGGAATATATCCTCTGGAGGCGTGAGAAAACTTGCGGTGATATTACCCTGATCTGCTGCCAGCTTAACGAGGGTATCAATTTTTTCATTTCCAATAAGCCCCGTGTGGCTTCGGACCCACACAATGGAGATATCCTTATTCGTGGTCCATATGCGCCTTAACATGCCTTTCACCAGGATTTCATAGATGATAAGGATTAGGCTATTGGCATCCAACAAACAAAACTCAGTGCCACTGTTGCCAACACTTCGCCCTACAATCTCGCTAACTTTTCAACAAAAAGTAGCTAAATATCTCCAAAATTTGTTAAGAAAACCCCAGAAATGTCGCTAAAAATTAATAATAAATATCACTAAATAAAAATAAGAAAAAACAAATATGCGGAGAAAAATATAATTTCCTCGTCGTCGCCCTCTTCTGCGGAGTCTGGGTGTATTGTTGACGGCTGTGATACTGAGGTGGAAGGTGTGGGAACAGCTGATTGTGAATACACTGCGCTTAATCCTACACTTTCTGGCAAATTGTAAGTGTAGAAATTTTCACCTAAGCGTTTGACCACAATTTTTTTTTTTTGTGAAATGTAACACGTTTTGAATTTTTTAATTAAAACCAGCAAAAACCAGCAAAAACCACAGTCTCATTTCCTTCACACGAACTGTACGCACAAAATTCCAAAACTCAATTACCTCGGGTCAGTCGGGACTGGAAAGTCTCCTCGTTGCGGGGAAGAATCAAGATTACATCAGGTGCAACTCGCGACTCGTCGTCACGTGTCAATCAAAATTGCCACTGCTTAAGGGTTTTGGGAGCAGTAGCATTGAGAGAGAGACCTAATCCGTGAAAATCATTGAATCAGCATCTTTCACACCTGATCACTGATCACAAATATATGTGATCAGGGTTTTCACGTATGAATCATTAGACTACTCATTCATGAAATCATGCCTCTTCTAAAACTAAGAAGTGCATGACTTCAGTTCAGTGTTTTAACTTAGAAGAAAGAAAAAAAGTGGAAGAATATAAAAATCAGCAGAAAAGTCGCTAAGCGTATTTTACAAAATTTGTCGCCAAAACTGATTCAAATTTCCCTAGATTTAACGACTTATCGCTAAATATGGCAACACTGAGTCAGTGCGCAGAAACCAGCGGGCGTGACTGTCTCGCACAGATGACGTATCCTCACTTTCCCAGCATGCTCCCCGTCTCCAATCACACCACTGACACTATGCGCATGCGCACGTAATATCTTCTTGTGCTGAAGTGAACACGTGTTATTGCTACAGAGTCAGGGAGTCACATAATGTTTTATATTAAATATTAATTTAATTTAATTTAAATGTTAACAATTTAAATATGGGGACAGTTCCAGTGAGGATAGATACCAATTGTGACTTAGAAAGGGACGATGTTGACATAATGCATTTTTACAGCTGCTCTTTGAGTGCATATGTCCGCAACCGTAGCCGTTATAGCTATACCAGTAGCCGCTTATTAAAGAACCCAATTACTGCAGGGTGGTAAGAGGGGTATAGGATGCGCGGCGCGAGGAGTCTGAGCTGAGTTTTGCTTTCTAGGATACCTACAGTTGTCAGATATCGGAAACAAATGTTTGGGTATTTTCTTGGATCTACGGAAAGTTTTTGACACTATCAATCATAATGTACTTTTGGACAAACTACATACTATTGGAGTTAGAGGTATAGTTTTAAAATTATTCCAATCATATTGTAAATTTTATTAGTAACAACAATGTAATTTTATTCTTCCAACAATAATTCCTTTCTATAATTCGCCTTAAACGCTCTCGTCAACAATTGGATTTTCACTTAACACAGTATTCGTTATAGCACTCCACCGACGACAATGACAATTTACTTTGACTAGTACGAACAACAATGAACTGTTAATCTTAACTAATATTCACAAAGCACTATTTACAAATCAGAACTATCAGTTCTCAGTTCACGGTTCTTCTAGCTCAGTCACTCGAGTTCACAGTATCTCGAACCACAGACCTCCAGAGACAGTTCACTGTACTCGAACTCAGGTCCCTCCAACTGCGGTCCACTGCACTCGAACTCAGGTCCCTCCAACTGCGGTCCACTGCACTCGAACTCAGGCCTTCGGATGCTGACGCAGATGCGGACGCACACTCGAGTCGAACTCCGGTACACAAGACTGGCTTGCTTGCTCTGGCTTTCTCACTCACTGGCTGACTAATCAACTGAAAACTGCTGTCGTTCCTTCGCGACCGTAATTTATAACCACAGCGACGTAGCCTCGAAAGTTCCACGCGTCTCTAGAGATGGCACTCCAGAAAAATCCAGAGCCCTCTCCTCTCTACCAGCACCAGATGCGCGCGCACTCTCTCTCCACTCTCTCGCCGCGTTGGCCCTTTCCCCTCTCCGCCGCGCGCCATCCCAAAGTGCTCCGCGCGATCTTCTCTCTTGCGGGACGCTGGTCATGAGTTCGAATTTCACGTCGCTGTCACAATATTTTAGTAACAGAAGGCAAATGACCAAAATTGAAGATCAATTTAGTGAATACAAATATATTGATGTAGGTGTACCGCAAGGAACAATTTTGGGACCTATTTTATTTCTAATATATGTTAATGATCTGCTAAATATAAATTTAGAAAAATTTAATGGATCTATATATTCATATGCGGATGATACAGTAGTTATTTTCAGTGGTTTTTCTTGGCAGGAAGCATATAGAAATGCTGATATAGGTGCTAACATTGTTAAAAAATGGCTTAATTCCAACTTCCTTTCTTTAAATATATCTAAATCAACTTTAGTTCCTTTTTCGTTAACAGCTGCCAGTGTTCAAAATTTAAAATTTAGCGATAAATATAGACTAATAATACACAGTTAAAATTGTTTAGATCCCAAAAGTTGTAAATGTCCACCTTTGAAAGAAGCCACGTATGTCAAATATCTGGGTATCATTATTGATCAGAATTTATAATGGCCTCATCACATTACTTATCTTTGTAAGAGGCTTCGTAAAACAATTTATAAATTCGTTAATCTTCAATGCTACTTACTTATTAGAGTTCTACGAAATGTTTATTTGGCCATTATTCAATCTATCATTCAATATGGTATAATTGTTTGGGGTGGAAGTACAAAAATTGATCTTAGTCCGTTAAATTTACTACAAAAACAAATAATTAAAATTTGTTTGAAGAAACGTTTCGATTATCCAACTAAATTAATTTATTCTGAATTTAATGTATTTAATATTGAACAAATTTATAAGTATACGCTGTTAAAATCTTATCATAAAAATCGTAATAAGTTTGTACTACAGACACACAATTATGATACAAGACGAAATATTAATTCAACATTAGTAGAACCTAAATGTCTCACATCTGCTGGTCTAAAGCATAGCATAAATGTTGGCCCTCGGTTGTACAATGCTTTAACTAAATTACACCCAGAACTTCTAACATGTAACCAACTAACATATAACAAGAAAATTAGAAACGTGTTAATATCTTCAATTTGATTAAATAAATTTATAGCCTATGTGTATGAATTAATCAACCTATATTATATTTGTATTCTATAATTTTGAAATATATGTTAATCCTACTTTTCACGTGCGATATTATTCTTCTCTAGTGTTAATATTATATTATATAATTCCATTGCCGCTGTAATTATATTTTAGTTCCTATTTTATTTTACTTATTTATTTATATGATTATTATTTTTTACTTTAATATTTTATCTGAACTGCGACCGAGCACGAGCGCTGCTCATTCGGTCTCAAATTTTGTTAATACTACTGTATCTTCTTTTTATATTGCTTGTATTATTTTATTTGTATTTCTCTTTGTTTGTTTTTGTAATTATATTTCTTTATTCTGTATATTTGAATTTAAATAAATAAATAAATAAATTTGGCTGATAATTGAGAGCTTTCTTTGGAAATCTATTTTCTTAAATTATTTTAACATGGTATAACCATTTCATTATGATGAATTATCGCCGCGCTCTCATGGTTAACATTCGGCAGGTCTTTGAGCGGCCTCGTGCATAACATTCGGCATTATTGTTTTCAATATCTTATGTCGCCGCTCCAATCACTCGCCTCAATTTCAATATTGCAACCAATAAGCTGCTTCCATTATTAAATGACACCTACTTGTCTAATCCACGTGGACTAAAACCGAGGTTGCAATGTCTTGTGCTGAGGACGAACATTAAGGCATGTGATTAAAAATTATTATTAAGAGTTAAGAATGTCAACGTACTCGTATATGAAATAATAATAATAATAATAATAATAATAATAATAGTAATAATAATAATAGCCATTTAACAATATAAAGTAGCCACGTTCAATTAGTAGGCTAGCGGTGTCAAAGAGGACGGAAGCTTTGTAGTTTCAATAATTTTAATTATGTCGCGCTGTCCATTGTCGTCAAGTCTTTTGAAGGCCGCTCCAATACTTCACGCGGAGTGTGTATATAAACCAGAGCAGTGTGTCTTGTTCCATGTTATATTAATATATAGCAGCAACAAACAAGCCGTGACAACGTCGCATTTTCATTTTATTATCGGTGCATGCAATAAAGACCCACAAATCTTAAAAGGAATGCCGCTGCCTAATAATTAAACGAGGCTACTATAACACACTAGTGCTTATTCTTATCGAGGAAGTAGACGTGACAACGTGACGCTTAGAGTGAAACCTACAGAGCAACAATCGGTCGGCAAAATTATGTTTTAAAAGCACACCGCACGTTATTGTATGATGGCGACATGTTAACCATGAGAGCGCAGTGATAAAATACCAAAGTACATATGATATTTCCGTGCAAGAATTCTGCGTTACCATATGATGAAGGATGGATAGAACAGAGAAAAATTCTTTCCGGCACCGGGACTCGATCCCGGGTTTTCAGCTCTACGTGGTGACGTTTTATCCACTAAGCCACACCGGATTCCAGCTCCGATGCCGGATCGAATCTCCTCAGTTTAAGTTCTATCTCTCAGTTTTCCTTTAGTGGCCTCTCCTCGTGTACTGTTTAGAGCAGTGATGTCAAAGCAAGCGCATTTTTCTGACCTTGACATCGTGCGCGGGCATCAAGCGCTAAGTATAGAAAGAGGAAGGTTTGTGTATATGAATAAGCAGCCTGTTGGATTAAGAAAACAGTAGTACACAAACTTCAAACGGAACGTGAAATTTTATGTGGTTATTTTATATGACTTCTTTCTGTTTGATATTATCTATGTTGTCTGTAAAACAAAAGTACTAATATCAATTTCTTAATATTGCACTTGTGTTTTAAATGTTAATAACATAATAAAGAGTTAAGAAGGAATATTCACATAAATTCCATAGTAGTACAACTATACTGTACTAAATGGATGAAACACATCATTCATAAAGAAGTGATATCCCCCTCAAAAAAAAAAAAGAGAGAGAGAGAGAGATCGAATATGACATGGTAAGACGGAATTGATATTGATGGTACCTTTAGCCTTATAAAAGTAATCAATATACTAATCAAACAAATATTACAGTACAAAGAAAAATTATCTAGGTGCTGTATATGATTTAAGTGTAACTAATGTTCCATAACAAAAATCTTATTGCATTATGCTTTTAAGGTGATATTTGTGAGCAACTTCCTATCATCAGAATATTAAATTATTTTCTCGAAATCTGCTCAAGCTATAGAGCTGACATTTTTACAACACATGGTCACATATCTTTTGCTTATGATGTAACAGTAGTTGCTTTGTTAATTAATTTCCTTACAAACAATTTCCATGCGAATATTTTCAAAGTTTTCAATACACTATCTTCAGTAATACGTATTTACGGTATATTAGATTTACGAAAACATTCTGTAAGACTACTAAATAAATAGGCCTATATCTGAAAATTTCACTTTTCTATAAAAAAAAAGTTGAGTAAATATTTCTTTTGAATAAAAAATCAAACTTGTGAAAAATGAGCATTAAAATTAAAACTTACATTCTTATAATTTATTTTATTTATTTAATAATAGCATACGGTACATAAAAAACGCTATATGAAAGTACTCCGAAAGAGCAAAGCTCGTGTTCGGGGACAGTTCCGTTAATAATGCACTTATACTTCTCAGACAAATATAAAAATTAACATGGATACAGTTTTAATAAGTTCTCTTCCCTTTATTTATTGAATCAGTGCTGGCCATCCCTGAATATAGCTGGACCAAGCGGCATAATATACTACCACAGTCTAGTATATAGTCACGAAGCTCAATATGTAGTAAATATGTAAACTTTAGATAGTTGCTCACCACTAGGATCGCTAATATCGCCTCATTATAGACAATACGAAATAGTACCCGCAGAGTCTATTGTTTCTAGCACCCTCAAAACTCAAGCTTCGTGACATATACTAATAAACCGTGTATAGATTTTATACGAGACTTATGCAGAGTTGAGACGGAAAACTTTACTAATAAACCGTGAATAAGCTATGGACGTATAAACAGGCTGTAACTATGCAATGGGAAATGCTTTGCAGTAGTTATATACACGAAACCCCTTGTTTAAGCGTTGTATATAGGGGAAAAAATGGCTGCCCCTTTAACAGCTGTTCGTATCGACTGTCATTTTATGATGATGTTTACCTTGTAACCACAGAAGAACAAACCAAAGATCATAGAATTATTAGAATAATATTGATGTAGCTTGTACTCTTTGACCAAAATGTAGTGTGGTAATCGATTAGAGCCAGTTGTACTATCGATATTTAACATGCCACAGTAGAGCGCTCTACCGGATCCAGTAGAGAACCTCAGATATTCTATTACCTTTCGTAACGAAGTAATGACGAAACTATGACGTAGCTGTGTAACAGTTATACTGTTATATACGACGTATGTAGTGATTATTAGTAAGGAATTTACACACGACTTATAAACGAGCTACTCATTGTATAAGTATGAGACAGTTAAACGTCTGTATATAGAGTTTTTATTAGTAAGACCGATAGTAGACTGTGATACTACCTCTTTCGTCTGTCTCTTTCCTTTCCGCTGTAAAGCTCCCAGGCTCTCCTGAGCTCTAAATCTCGCGCTTGCTCCTATGGGCATCAATTGACATGACTGGTTTAGATGAAGATATTATTTTGAAAAAGAACTAGCAGAAATGATTTAGTTTGTTAACGTAATTTTCTATTCTCTAAATGCCGTTGAAAATACAGCAGAGATTTTGTTTGGTTCGTGTTCGGATACGGAGAATATAATATACGAGTACTGTACGTAGCTTCCTCCGCACGCAATTTCGATTGTTGAGGTCTCGTGTAATGCGATTCAACGGTTGGCTGGTGCGAGAAATACATAAGAGGATGGAACGCGATCCCTAACGAAGTTACCCACTTGTTCTCCACTCGTGTGTATTGCGGTATTAGATTCCAGCCTATTGTCGAATTCTAAATGTGTATGCGGGATATAATTGGGTTCGCTTGTCCTCGGGGATCAAATTTAAATCGCTTCCTCGCGGTAAATTTAAAAGCATTTTCTCTGACAGCGGAGTAATTGATCGAGCGAGGCGGAAATTGTGGACGAAATGCGCAGCAACGTAACGACGGCCATTGTTCGAGTCTCCATGGTGACATGGATTTGTTTAATCTTGCTTCCGATCGCACGACTGGTGGGCATTAAGCAGTTTTTGAATTACTTTTCTCATAACTTTCTCCGTACAGAGATGCTTAGGACCATAAATCATAGTGTTATAGTTCAAAGCGCATTATGTTATGACATGACTAGAGAGTAAGAAGGTTGGAGATAAAAGTAGGCCGTCAGAATAGAGATACAGTTCTGTCTGTTTAGTGTAAAAGCCCATTCACAATGAAAATTAAGCATAAACGTAAAAACTTAAAACTTAAACGCGTAAGAATTCACAAAGAAATATGCAAACGTAAGTATTAGCCAATCAGAAAAGAGAACAAATGAAAAAGAATGACAGCTGATTCAAATGGTTACTTAAATTTTCTTGTAACAGTTTCATTCTTTACTGACAAGAACTGTAATAAAATGCAGGATATCCTTATAATAATAATAATAATAATAATAATAATAATAATAATAATAATAATAATAATAATATTTATTAATTCTATACACTTGAGCTACATTAGGCATTGCAGCCCGAAAGAGCAGAAGCTCGTGCTCGGGCGCAGTTCAGATCAGTTATACAAAATATATCACAAAATTAAGAGAGTTCATTGAGCACAATCAGATTAATAAATGGTAAAATACATACAGCATGTAATAACAGGGTCTGTATACAAATAGAAAATACAGAAGTACATGAATATTAGAGTAACAATTTTTAACTCAGTTAGCTTAAACAATTAAATAATTAATTTGATTTGTTTCTTAAATCTATGTGTGTTAAGTGTACTTAGCTCAGGGTAAGCTCTAATTAATGTATTATATATTTTGGGTCCAAAATTTCTGCTGTGTTTTAATCCAGCAGTTGTGTGGCATTTGGGAGTATTTAGAAAGAAACTGTAGTTTTGTCTCGTCTGGTATTCATGAGGATCAAATTTAAATTTATTGTGGTTTTTATGGAAGTAAATCAGCAATTTTTGTTTATAAATTTGTTCTAGATTTGATACGCCAAATTCCTGAAAAATTAATTTTGTTGGGTAATCAAAAGGTTTATATAGACAAATTTTGATAATTCTTTTTTGGAGCAGATTTAAAGGACGGAGAGTCGATTTTGCCATTCCTCCCCAACCTAAAATACCATACTGAATTATTGATTGAAACAGAGCTAAGTACACAGTACGCAGAACATAAACAGGTAAATAAGAGCGTAGAATGGAAAATTTGTGGATTGTTTTACGCAATCTGTTACACAGAAAGGAGATATGCTTGTCCCATTTTAAATGTTGGTCAATAATAATGCCTAAATATTTAACTTGTGAGGATATACTCAAAGCGTTACATGAGCAAGTAGGTAGGTTACAATCATGTATAGTTATACTTATATTATTATTTATTTCTAGTTGCTCAAGGCCATGTGATGTTAATGAAAATGGTATTAATTTTGTTTTAGAAACGTTCAAAGAAAGTAAGTGAGCATCCAGCCATTCTTTAATAATATTAATACCACTGTTAGAATTTTGATAAGTTTCAAATTACAATTGAAGACATTTTTACAAAAACAGCCCTAGTCATTTTTAATGAAATTGAGTTAAGGACACATTTGCTGCTATTTCGAATGTTTGTAGACTCCAAAAATGACACATATCTGGTGAAATAGCCACAAGGATAAACACTAGTTGTGCGGAAACAGCTGACATGTGTTGGTCTATTTATTTTTATTATTTTCCTGAAAAATAGCAATTTTGACAAGGGTTGTTTTTGTAAGAATGTCTTCAATTTCAAAGTATTTCCTGTTTCCACGACATTCATGGTAGACGCAAGAATAAAAATAAATAACTAAACGTTGCAAAACGAATAGGTTATGTGCGTACATTAATACAATTAATTTTTAGGGGTTATTTTATGACGCTGTGTCAACATCTCAGGTTATTAAGCGTCTGAATGAAATGAAGGTGATATTGCCGGTGAAATGAGTCCTGGTTCCAGCACCGATAGCTTCCCAACATTTGCTCGTATTGGGTTGAGGGAAAACCCCGGAAAAACCACAACCAGGTAATTTGCCCCGACCAGGATTCGAACCCGGGCCACCTGGTTTCGCGGCTAAACGCGCTAATCGTTACTCCATAGGTGAGGACTTATATATGTTGAAGAAGAAAAGGAAAACTAATATCGTTCCTTAGAAGCCAAGGTCAAAACTATTCCGACATCCGTTACAATTCCTTTGGACAGTGATCCTACGGACTCGTAGTTGTGGATTACGACTTGATAAAGAGTCGTAAAATAACCTACTAAAATTTAATTAAAGCAACATATTTAATGTAATTAACCCAGTGTATTATCTGTCGATTTTGTCCCCATGATATTCACTACCGAACTTAGCGAACAGACTGTTGTCTCAATGCATTTTCGGACCGCACACGTTTCTTCAATTCTGAATGAAAATTTTTTAAGCAATGTTAAGGAAGTAATCGTAATATCATCGTAGTGCGATCAGTTATGCTTTCCTATGAGCGAGTCCCCACTCGTTTGCCGCGCACTGGAGGGAGTTCCCGCTGCTCTGCAGTTGGTTCCCAAACAGAATATCAACAACGTGAGTTGGTTCCCCATGTTCAAATATCATCAACGTGAGTTGGTTCCCCATGTTTAAATATCCAAGGCTGTGATTTCACAGTAAACTTAATGCGCACTTCTGTGCTCCACACCCAAATATATTTGCACTTGCAGATGCTGTGAAGGAGGTTCAGTGCGATACTTACATTAAGCTTAGGAGTAAAAGTAAATGTAGACCTAAGATATTGCAACAAAAGGAAACTTTTGTGAAAGATTGGATGGAAAAGCTTTCTGATGGCAGTGTAAGCAGATATGCATACCTGCGACACGTTTGTTTCAAATTTTTACCAATAGGGCTACAGAAATAAAATTGTGAAGTTATTCGACGCAGCGTGTCCGCCAAGCACAAAACATTTTAACCTACCTACTACTGTAGACAGTAGTTGACAGTCCTAAGTCTGTATAAAATGGGAAGGGATATGTTTTCTGTCTTGATCTAGCGCGGGAACCAATTGCAGTGCACAGGAGAAGTCAACCTGGAACCAACTCGAGTATAGCTCTGTGACGAACTGGGAACTAATTCACAGATTTGGGAACCAATTACAGTACAGCCGGAGTACCAAGCATGCTCATGGTCCCAAGTGCTCCCCGGCTTCCGATCCGAGATAGTGTTAGATGCGCCAAGCTACATAAGTGTGGTTAAAATGATTGGTCAACGCACTTTGTCAGTGTTGATTCAAGTGTTTTGGCGACTGTTTTTTTTTATTCAGGTTTCTATGTCATTTATTAGTTACTACTGCATGTTTAGTTTAGAACATCTGTTTCCATAAGATGACTTTTTAAGAAAATCTGGTCGTCTTATTCTGTTTCCACCGTACTGTTCTTTCAGGATCTGTATATAGATCACCAGATTTAAATCCTTTGTCCTTTTGTGTATGGGGTTATGCAAAAAGCCTATGTGATGTGCATACTCAACAGACATCACCACACCTGAAGAATTGCAGTTTGGAATTGTAGATGCCTTCCAGCAAATGAAGAATGACTCGTGATTGCTCGAGCACATTCTTGGGTCGCTACACAGATGCTTTCAAGTGCATGGTCAGCATTTTGAACATCTGCTGTAAAATTCTTCAGTTAGCATGTTCATAGTGTACTGTACCGTACCTTGTTTATCCAGAAACTTTACTGTTCTTTAAACAATAAAGTTTCTTTATGTGTAATCACATTTCTGTGCTGTTGAACCCAAAATTATGAATTTTACTAGCTCTTGATTAATAAATTAAGTAAAAGTGTCACTGGTTTTGTTGGAATTACTATTTAGTACTTAGTATACTAAGTTACTAAATAAGCGACTCATCAAAGGAGTAAGAAATGTGTTACTGCTACGTATTTTACGGTTCTTTTAATACACGGTAGTTGTTAGAATGTTAACTTTGTAATGCATACTTATTTCCATCGAGGATACGTGAACTGGATGTACTTCAGTCGTTATGCCCACACGTAAACTTCCGCCATTTTCGCAAGCTACTTTAATCATCCCTCATAAAGAAATCAATCACGAGGTCGCTATCCTAACTTACATGAGGGGTGTGGCACCCTTGTACTTTATTGTCAGTATTCGGAGAGCTCTGTGGGCGTCTTATCGCTGTAAATCTTTCGTGTGTCAAGTAATTTATGTGGAGTCTGCAGTAAATTAGAGAACGTAATATAAATAGAAGTTGGAATAATAAAAAAATACTAGCGAACACGCGAACCTGACTTGGATTATCTTCCCCGTGTATGTAACCTTACATTTCAATACTGCCAAGTAGCTCTTGTCGTGGCAGGTTGGTCGAGTTCTGGGAACGGATTTTGCTTGTGAATTATTTCTCTTGCCTGTTCAAATTATGCACACACTTTGCGCGCGAAGATATTGAATGGCATGCAACACGCGGACGAGGCACGATTGGTAAATTACTGCAAAATTCTTTGTCTCTCGGATTATGTCTTCAGAATGAAGTTTCCCTGAAGTATTACATAGGTAATTTGTTGAAGTTGGAGATAAGGCACGTGATGTGTTAAAAATGCGCAACGTAGTGGGAGACCCTCCAGTCGGTGAGAAGCTTGTGCTGTAGTCGACGAGTCATTGGCTCCATTGTCGATGAAATCGACCACATGAAAAAATACCATGAAAAGAAAGATTTTCGTCATATGATTCTCGATTAATTAACAGACTGGGATTTGAACAGGTATCAGACAAACATTTTTAACACGTGAAGCAGACGGAAGTTATCTTCATTGACCAGAATATTATAGATTTATTAATTTGTCCTACAGAATAATATCTGTAATATTGACAATTAATATTTGAGGAGAAAAATTCGCTCCGGCGCCGGGAATCGAACCCGGGTCCTTGGTTCTACGTACCAAGCGCTCTGACCACTGAGCTACGCCGAATTCAGTCCACAGCACCGGACCGAATCCTCCTCCTTCAATGTTTCCCTTTGTGGCCTGACTCCAAGTTAGGCATATATGTTGACGTATATGTCCAATGTCAACTGCCATTATACTAGGAGCGCACTCAGCTGAGTGACTTGTTTGGCCGGGATTCCGCAGTTACCTGCACAGTGTTCTGTACAAATATATGCACTGCAGCTATGAGAATATTATAGATTTATTAATTTGTCCTACAGAATAATATCTGTAATATTGACAATTAATATTTGAGGAGAAAAATTCTCTCCGGCGCCGGGGATCGAACCCGGGTCCCTGGTTCTACGTACCAAGCGCTCTGACCACTGAGCTACGCCGAATTCAATCCACAGCACCGGACCGAATCCTCCTCCTTCAATGTTTCCCTTTGCATATATTTGTACAGAACACTGTGCACGTAACTGCGGAATCCCGGACAAACAAGTCACTCAGCTGAGTGCGCTCCTAGTATAATGGCAGTTGACATTGGACATACACGTCAACATATATGCCTAACTTGGAGGGAAACATTGAAGGAGGAGGATTCGGTCCGGTGCTGTGGACTGAATTCGGCGTAGCTCAGTGTTCAGAGCGCTTGGTACGTAGAACCAAGGACCCGGGTTCGATCCCGGCGCCGGAGCGAATTTTTCTCCTCAAATATTAATTGTTCATTGACCAGACCTGCAGAACTGTAGCTCCTCAGAGTGACTGCCTTTTTACCCCTTCTTACCCCACCCACCTTTTCTACCAGTGCGGTCATGGCGTTCTAGTTACGCTCGGCTGCATCAACATTCATTCTCGCGGCGGCAGGTATCAAGAATTACAAATGAACAGATAATAAAATCCTTAGGAACATACCTTTAGAAAGTAGCTAAGAGAAAAATGAACGAGAGAAATAAATAAGTTAAAAGACATGTAAAATAAATTTAAAATGTATGTGTGCATATATTGTAAGAAGGTCTACCTATGTATATATCGTCCTATTACTAATAAAGCCGATTAAGTTCACTTTTTTTGTTGTTGTAAATTAAGTTAAGTACAGTAACCGACTTGTCTTTCCGTGCTCTGTATTCTACTAAAATGAAATAAGTCCGAAATGTTGTATGCAGGCAACAAACAAATTACTTTATTTGAAGAATTTATTATGATTTTTCGTGCATTAATAAAGTTTTAATTCCTATTTTTATAAAACTTGCATTACTGGTCTTAACTGGTTTCACTAGTAGGCCTAATAGGACGATAAATAAATTGTACGTTGATAAGTGAGTGACAGCTATATGACCGGATGTCGATGCTGTTACTCAACACTGTAATGCACTCCAGCCAAATAAATAAAAAATAAATAAAAATAAATAAATGAATATATATATATATATATATATATATATATATATGAATTCGAACATGGCAAAATCTAAACCCGTGAAGAAATACTACTTCCAATGGGAATATGATTATTTTGTTGTTGAAGACGGAAGAATTGCTTGTTTACTGTGTCCCATCCAATAAATTTATTTCTACTCGTCATTTCAATATTAAACTACATTTCAACAAAGCCCATATTAAGAATTATGGAATGCACAAACTTTCGGGTAAGTTCATTATTACGAACTGTGTATTGATTATTTATTTATATAGCCTACTGTAAAATTAAGGGCGTCACTCGTGTTCATTTTGAATTGAAATTAACAGTGACTTTCAAGGTTCATTACTTAAATGCTATAAATTTATGTTTCCGTAGGTGATGATAGGAGGGAAGTTTTAGAAAATCTAAAACGGGTTAGGTGCAATTAAATCTCAAAGAAACTACCAACAGGAAATCTAGCATAATTGTAAACCTTGAAACGAGATAACGCATTATAAATACAATGCATTTATCACAACCCTTTTTGAAAATTACATGCCGCCAATGATGGATCTTTGCACGGGCAGAGAATATAAACAACTCTACGCGGAAGTCAATCATCTCTAATAGAAGTGGAGTGAGGCTGACGTCATATTTCCCCTACTTACGAGTTCTGCAGACCTGTTCATTGACGAATACGCCATTTACCGCGGTTCACGAAATCGGAACATCATTTGGGCTAAAGCGAATCCCCACTTTTATCAAATGATTGAGCACAATTCTCCACATGTGATCTTGATGAAACTCACACTGACGTTCTCGCTGCATAACATGTGTACATTTCTATTCACAATTCACAAGTCGGGCGCAAATAGCCATAGTAGCTGACGCGTCCTTTTTTAAACCCCACTAACTAATTAACTAACTTCATAAATACAATATAACACACTTGTAGTGGGACATTTCGTCCAGTCTGTATATCCATTTATGTTGCATAGCATATTAAATTTCTCCGAATAAATTTTGTTCAGACCTCGCTTGTTGAGATACAACTTTTCACTATCGCATAGTATGAAACATGTAAATATACTCATTGGCGCCATGGAACAAAGTCTCTAGGTTCGAAAAATTCTGTATGAATAAGCAACTTGTCAATATGCCTCCTTTGTCGGTAATGATTTATGTCTATGCACTTCAAAACGCAGAGAAGCAATTAAATTTTTATTTCTTGTTATGCATGCTTCATGCCTGACCCTACGCTTTCAAGCCAGCTGCAAGTTAAACCATTGATAGTTCAACTATTAATTCAGAAACCCAATTTAATCTGTGGTAATCAATCATATTGGAGATGGGATAGATTTCCACTTGACTGGAAATACATTTCCTAATCTCTGAATAATAATTTACTTATATAAAATACATTTGATGTATAAATGATGTTTAGAATTGTGGAAATTTTGAAAATTCACTTGTGTAGATATTATTGTTTGATATTAAGAGAATAAATTATATTAATCTATAATGAAATGTCTTATTCTGTACTTCGTGCCTCAAACGGTATCTTTAAACCACGGTGACGACTACAATAAGGTTTTCTATGGGTACTTACGAATGTCTAATTTGTAAGATAATGTTATTCAAAATTCAAGAAAGATTTGCAAGTTCTTTAGTTTTTGTTAAGAAATAAGTAGAGAATTTATAATAGAGTTTTGTTTATAAAATATTGTTTATTGAGGTATAAACCAGTTTATAAAACATAACATTTTTAAATTTCCTTTCAGAACGAAAACTTGTAATTATTAGTAACAAATCTTTTCATATTTAAAGGACAAAACTAAAATTATTTCAGTCATTTATTATCATAATACATTGCCCTTTAAACTGACTGAGCATATTGGGAATGAAGTCAATGACTTTTCCAAAACACGCTATGAGATATGTCATGTAAAATAATTTTCATGTCAAAAAGGAAGGAAAATCGAGCAAAATTGTATTAAACGTTTTTGTTTGAAATGTCTCAAGGAATAACCCCCTGAAATTAATGACATTACTTAAGGTTCACTCAGTATATTGTAAGAATTCTATAACAATTCCCCATAATATTTGGAAACTGTCACATAAAACAGAGTATAGGCCTACTAAACTTATTAGTTATTACCATAGTAGACGTGTAATATTCAATGAGGTGGGCGAGACCTCATACATAATGAATATTGATGTATTAACTACTAAACTTAGGTTAAAGAAAAGAACAAGAACAATAAGGAACAAAAAATTGTAAAGAGAAAGTTGACAATAAACAATTGTTTACACATAGCCTTAAAAATTTACACATGAGGTTTCTTGAAAAGGATTGAACATTAACGATAGGTTCTTGAGGATAATTTCCTTATTTCTTTTTGCGCCTTTCTTTAGACCAAAGTAAGACCAGACTTTGGAAAAATACTGAAGAATGGTACCACGAACTCCGACCATAAGACCGACGACCTTGCAGAGAAAGTAAGGTAAGGTAGAAACATAAACGGTTCTTTTCTCCGCGCGTGTCTCTTTCTGTTGAAGTTGTTTTTCAAGCGTATATTTGGATCTATAATATTGTGGCACCCGTCTGGATTGTTTTGGTCGCGTCAGGGAGTTGCGCGCGCATCTAGCGAGAAGGAAGGCGCGTGGAAAAAGGAAACACGAACCCTTGACGCTAGCCGCGGTACTGAGCAAGGGTGGGGGGAGAAAAGCTACTATGATTGGGCGGAAGTAAGGAAGCATCGAGACGCGGGTCTCTCTCGAAGATTCTGAAAACCACGCGAATCGAATATTCCAGACGTTATGGTGTAATAAATAAAAGCGCTAGTGGCAAACAAGAAAACAACCAGTATTGAATCTTCGAGCGAGCAAGGAAGCCAGTCTTCTAGAGCATCTGGAAGACCGGAGTTCTACGTGCAGTGGAACCGCACCTGGAATATTTGGGTTCGACGGGCAGTGGAACCGCATCTGGAAGACTTGGGTTCGAAGTGCAGTGAACTTGAGTGAGTCCGTAACTGTGGCAGTGTCCAGGCGAGCGTGACTCATCCGAAAGATCTGAGTTCGATGTGCAGTGAACTTGAACAATGAACTAGAAGAACTAGCCAAGGCGAACGAACTGTGAACTGACAGTTTTGTTCTGCACATAGTGCATTAATTGAAATTAGGAGTATATTGTTATTCTTATCAATAATGCAAGTCATGCATTGTCATTGTCGTCGGGTGGAGTGAAAAGTGACTATCGTGTTGCTGTGTTGAGTGGAATACCCATTGTAGTAGGGTGAATTATTAGGAATAAAAGTCACATTGTTGTCGGATGTGTGGTGGTTAAAGGAAAATAAAAGTTACAATATACCCACTTTGCTTTTGCTGGTATAGCTGTCATGTCTATATTCTGTGTGCTACCATTTACAGCCAAGTTGTGAACTTTTTCATGAACTTACTAGTTATTAAAATCTGTCAGTATCATAGATGGTTAGTATTTTAAAACAAAGGAGAAATTGTCTAATATCACCTTGTACTAAACTTTATTGTTCACCAAGTAATATGCAGTATTGCCTATTTAAAATTAAGCAGTTACCCACACTGGAGGTATACAAATGTTGCACATAAACTTGCGTTGAAATCTCCTCGAAACAGGTAGCGAAATTTCGAGCGAAATTTATAAAATGCAGAGTTGTATAGAACTTAATAATAAGAGATAATTAAATCACTTTCTAAAAAAATTCCCACCCATAAGACTGCAGGCTCTTAGCGTCTTCTGTAACGAATTTCGTGTCTTCAATATTGGAGTTACATATATATGGTATTCAAAAATTATATCTTCAGACTTCTAGGAATGATTAAGGAAACCAGAAGCAAATATTATTTGTTGAATTACCACGGGTCGGAAACTGATATTAAGTAAATACTGAACATGCAAGGTGAAATACTAAAGTGGAAGAGTTGATTGGTGTGACTGAGAATAATGTGGTGTTACCTTGCATTAATTTATAGTGAGTGCTCAGTTAATTGCAATGCTCAAAGTGACCACCATCAGCTTCATTTCTCAAGGCTGGTCCACAGTAAATCGGGAACGGAAACGACAACGAGAACGAGAACGGAAATATTGTTAAAGTTAATGTATTTAACATTATTTCCGTTCTCGGTTTATTGTGAGCAAGCCTTAGTCGGAGGCGACGCAGTGGATTGTCCCGTGTTTGCTGGAACAAGCGAGGTGTGTCCTGTAATGACTGTGGCCGCTACTAGAGTCCGCGCAACAAGCAACATCTCCGTGTTAAGAGAAGAAGAACACACTATAATTTTCATGTAGCCCCACAGAAGTTTAATGGCTAGAGGTCCGGGTAACATGCAGGCCAATTTACAGGTCCTTCCCGGCCGATCCACCGATTGTCGAAAGTGTTCATATTACTTCAGGAACTAGCTCTGCAAAGTGAGGTTGCTACCATCAATGAGCCGGTCTCTTCCAGTCTGTCGCGTTTTGTAGAAAATGTGCCAAAGGACATCTTCGTTCAGGGAAATGTTCGCGGTACATTATCCGAGTTCTTCAACAATTGCCTTCACCGAAAACAAAGTGCATGTCACTAAGATTTCTCCACATGCAGCTCTTCTTGCTGACACTTAACCGTGAATGAATTACACACTGTTTACTTAACTCAATCCCGCCTAGAACTCGCATTACGGAATGCGCGCTGGTTTGAGTCCTCATGGGGGAAGAAATTTTCTCTTGAAATTTCGGCCAGTGTATGGGACCGGTGCCCACACAGCATCGTGATGCACTTGGGGAGCTACGATTGGTAGCGAAATCCGGTTGCGAATGCCAGATATAACAGCTAACCATACGATACCTCCATTCTGGTTGGATGATCGTCCACCTCTGCTTCGACATGTGGGCGTGAGGCCAGCAGCCGTCTGGTCGGTCTAGGCCCTTCACGGGCTGTAGCGCTACGGATTATTATATTTACTTAACTCAGTTCGTAATGTATAACGGTATGAAATCACAACGTAATTACGTACCGGTAGACGAAATCAGTATTTAGTGTCATAATTTGTAAACAGAATCATTTAGTTTGGTCTCCTCTTCCACTCTCGTATTTCACTTGCGCAGGCTAAGTACTCGCTCAATATGGGTTTCCAAACTATAGTTATTTAATAATAGTACATTATGCAACGAGCCTATATTGATAGTAATTAAGACGCGAGGATGTTTATGAAACGAGAGCAAGCGAGTTTCATAATTTTCATACGAGCGTCTTAATTACCATTATAGGCAAGTTTCATACGACTTTTTATTCTCGACCATATTTCTAACTTGAAATTATTCATAAGTATTCATGTTATTCTTATGTGACTGGGGAGCGAACTGACCTAGTGCAATCTCGTAAATTGTGAGATGTGCGCAGACGCGAAAGTATTGATTTTTCCGATGAACAAATGTCATTGACCATGATATAATCTAGAGAGTAAAATGAACATTAATCTTGATATAACCTGGAAATTGATTTAGACATTTAAAAACGAGATGACAAATTGAATTTATTTGAATATTATTTACAATTAACGCTAATTATTATAGTAACAGAACATAACCTTCTGCGACAGTATTGGATTTCCAGCCTCCGTGACGTTTCGCTAGCTGTTTTTCGATTGCATATCCGAGAATAATCGATACTTGCGCTTTCATATTGTTTCTGATTGGTGGAAAACATGAACTTTAATGAATAGGCGTACTTTAATGAGGTCCATTAAGGGCTGCTACCAGGTGTATAGTTACTACATTTCGGCATGGTCGAGCATAACAAATATTTGTTTTGATCTCCTCCATCAAACCCTAAAATTTTTGACATGGAATTTTGAACACTCCGTGTATTGAATAAATGCTTTTATTACTTGCGTATGCGCTTCTTTTCCTGACTTCTACTCTTCAGAATTCCAATAATCATTACCTGATGACAACGAATCATTTCATAGCTTTCATTTTTGTGACATTGAAATTTCCTCACATAGATTTCCTAGAGTGTAATCTGCTTTCAACTTAAAATGTATAATATTTTGATTTCATAATTTGAAGAATAAATTTATATGTAGGGGACAGATGCTGACCTGCGTACGAGCTTTTGATATGCACTGGTCTAATGGACTACATTGTATTACCGCATTAAAACTATTAAAAGAGAACACATAAAAGAAGCTTGATATGCATACAAATGAAACTTGTAAATCAAGATTATGCACCATTTTCTCACATGTTATACAGCTCTTTGGGTGAAAGGTCATACAAGATTCATGCTTTGCGTGGTGATATTCCATTGTTTCAAAGAGTAATTGCATTTCAACTCTTGCATTTTCTCGCAGGCGTGGCGTGAGGCAAAGTCAGGAAGTTTTATGTAGCGAAATATGAAGACTTAACATATATAACCGTAAAATTGCACTTACGATCCAGTGTAAGGCTATCTATGTTTATATATCGCGGGCGTGAGTAACCTTTGCAGTAGCGCGTTCATATGAAACAGATTGCCTTCGCTGAAGGTTTATAAAGTAGTTCTGTTGGTCGTCAAGATAACATTCTACCACACCCTACAGTTTGCTGTTGGAATACTTTGTGATAACACTTTCAATGTACTGCATGAGTCCTTTATATTCTGATATATGCATCATACACCGAACATTGAAATTCAAGCAACATACTGCAGTGCTTCCAAGAAACCTGTATGCTTTACTTTCTTTTAGTTCACTTTTCCTGTTCATTATCCTCAATTTTCTCATTTCATCTACATCACCTTCTTATTATCACGACATCACTTTCTTCCTTTTCTTACCAATGTACATCACTGTATACTTCATGTTAATTTCAATCACATTCTCCTTCTACTACATTTTCCTTGTCATATAGGCTACAGTAGTACTTCTAGGTTTAGCGTGGCTAAGATTGGGGGAATGCAAGGGTAATAAAATTGTCAACGAAGAAGGAGAGCGCCTTTGTCCACTGTGCGGAGAAAAGGACTCCTGGCCACATTTTATTGCAGTGTGTCGAATTGGAACATATCCGGAAAAAATATCTACCACCCTCGATGCTAAGTCAGAATAGGAGCTCTCTTGCATGTCTTGACCTCATGGGGAATAGAGAATGGGAATAAAATGTCTCCACTTTCATTAATGCTTCGAACGTACAATCATCTATCAAATAAACAGGATGTAGATTTCTCGTTATTCTACAATATGTACAAGAAAAAGTTATATACAGCAATAGTTTCATGATATATGAAATTCTAGTTGCATGTTAGTTATAGTTATAATCAGATATCCTACTAATTGGAACACATGTTCTGTAGTAGTGAATTTCTTAAATAAATAAACTAAGCCTATTAGTCCTACTATGTAATACTGTATATTGAATTTATTAACATAGTGTTATCTTTACTCTGTAATATCCCAATTATAGCTACATGTTACATTTTTGGCTATGATATCTGTACTTAACTCTTTTCAATTTATTTTTATTTAGTATTTTTCATTTGTATCTATATCTGTGTCTTTATTTAGGTAGTGTTTATCTATTTTTTCCATTTTTAATTTGTAATTACACTTGTATTTTGCATTTGTTTCTGTTTTATCTCTTTTTTCATGTTATATCCAAGTCTATGTTTTTTAAGCAAATATCTGTACTGCCTATTGTAATTGTGACTTAATAAATAAATAAATAAATAAATAAATAAATGAATAAATGAATAAATAAATAAATAAAGGAATGAATAAATGAATGAGTGAATGAATGAATGAATGAATGAATGAATGAATGAATGAATGAATGAATGCATTGTTCCTCCTGAAGGCGAGACAGATTAGAACTTCAGCTGTTGAAGTTTGTGATGCGAACTGACGACAGGTTAATGGTATCTACCCAATTATACACTTTTATGCCTGTTTAGGTTAGGATATATTATATAATATGTTTTGTTGTGCCATTTTTATTACAATCTGTGTGCTTTCGGAGAGTGGTTGCCTCTAACTATAAGTGAGGGGGGGACATACAAAGTAGGACTTCTTTTACGCGTTCATGGGATTTAAGAGAAAATTCTGTTAATATAGTACATCTGTATATGTAATTATCTATCTATCTGTCTGTCTGTCTGTCTGTCTGTCTATCTATCTATCTATCTATCTATCTATCTATCTATCTATCTATCTGTCTGTCTGTCTGTCTGTCTGTCTGTCTGTCTGTCTGTCTGTCTGTCTGTCTGTCTGTCTGTCTGTCTGTCTGTCTGTCTGTCTGTCTATCTGTCTATCTGTCTATCTATCTATCTATCTATCTATCTATCTATCTATCTATCTATCTATCTATCTATCTATCTATCTATCTATCTATCTATCTATCTATCTATCTATCTATCTATCTATCTATCTATCTATCTATCTATCTATCTATCTATCCTATCTGTCTGTCTATCCATATCTATCTATCTATCTATCTATCTATCTATCTATCTATCTATGTATCTATCTATCTATCTATCTATCTATCTATCTATCTATCTATCTATCTATCTATCTATCTATCTATCTATCTATCTATCTATCTATCTATCTATCTATCTATCTATCTATCTATCTATCTATCTATCTATCTATCTATCTATCTATCTATCTATCTATCTATCTATCTATCCATCCATCCATCCATCCATCCATCCATCCATCCATCCATCCATCCATCCATCCATCCATCCATCCATCCATCCATCCATCCATCCATCCATCTATCTATCTATCTATCTATCTATCTATCTATCTATCTATCTATCTATCTATCTATCTATCTATCTCTCTATCTCTATCTATCTATCTATCTATCTATCTATCTATCTATCTATCTATCTATCTATCTATCTATGTCTGTCTGTGTGTCTATCTATCTATCTATCTATCTATCTATCTATCTATCTATCTATCTATCTATCTATCTATCTATCTATCTATCTATCTATCTATCTATCTATCTATCTATCTATCTATCTATCTATCTATCTATCTATCTATCTATCTATCTATCTATCTATCTATCTATCTATCCATCCATCCATCCATCCATCCATCCATCCATCCATCCATCCATCCATCTATCTATCTAACGATCCACCCACCCACCTGCCTACCTACCTACCTGCAGACAATTATAAAGAATTAAAGAATTATAGTTGGGACGTACTTGCAGTAAATTTTGATTGATTCGGTCCACAGACCATACCTTAATGTAATCTGTTTTTCTGAAATTGCATTATGAAGGAAATAAGTGTAGATTGAGGCCGACGAGATGTCATAGATTAGATTTGAGGTGGACGACCACCCAACCAGAATTGAGGTTTCGTGTGGTTATAGCTGGCTTTCGTAACCAGATTTCGCTATCTATCGTAGCTCCCGATACACTGGCCGAAATTTCATTAGAAAAATTTTTTCTTGTGTGGTCTCGAACCAGCGCGTATTCTGTAAGCGGATCCTTGGCAGGATGCCTGAGACCACGATGCCACGGCGAGGGACGTGAGTCATCATTACATGTACCTAAAAAATATAATCCTTAAAATAGTGGTCGTTTGGTATATTTTTCTTTATTCTCTGAAAATATTTATCCTGTTCACAAAGGAAAAATTCCAGAACAGAAGAGCGTTTGGTTGTGTTGCTAGAAGTACATAGCTTAGGATAAAATATGAGAAAAAAGTAAAGACTCGTATATAAATATGGAGGTCGCTAAATTTCGATTCCAGTACAACGAACGCTGTCTATTTTTACTCCAAATGTTGTCATAATAGGTTGAACAAGCGGAGGACTAAGTAAATAACTAATTCAATATAATGTTAGAGTGCTATGCATAGACATTTCGCTAGCCCGCGCTACGAGCGTGCTAAACTAGCCCCGGCTATCGACTGATTACTTGTACAGGATTGATATCATCTCATATCGCCAACACTGGTTTATAAATACGAAAAGCGTTAGTTCGCTGATCATCCACCGGATGCCCGCGCTAAGAATGTCTATGAATATGGCCCTTAATGATTAGACCTAGGATTTTTAGGCACCAATAGGATAGATTGCAACAATTTTATGTAAAAATCTGGAAATGTATGCAGCGCTAGAAACTCTCGAGCGTTGATATTGCCTGAAACTAACTGCATTAAAGAAAGTATTTTTTCAGCCTACTCTAAATCAGCTCAAAAATCCGAGCTCTAAATAAAGACTTTGTCAATAAGGAAATATCACTTGTGCGAGATCGTGCGTATTTACTTGGTTTCCACAGAAAACCAACCCGCGGTAAGTCTAAAATTCCACATTCAGTATTCCCAACCGAACACAGATAACAATTTCCCTCTTCTTACCGCTTAAGTTACATATTGATTTTACTGCTTTAGGCTTTTAACATATTATTTTTAGAGGCGTTCAATATAGTAATAATTATAAATTGGAAACTTACCACTGCAATTTCACCTAAATTGCACTGTTAATTATTGTTTTTAAATATTTGCAAAAATTAAGTAAACTCTACAACTCCAATAAGGTTACTGCATTTCGTGATGCACGTAACATTAAGGAAGCCGTTTGTTTTAAGTTCGCATTTATAGACTGGAGAAAAAAAAGACAGACGTATATCACGGCCTGCTGGAGTATAGTAAACACAGAAAACATTTTAAAGCAACAATGTTGAAGACAGATATTTTTGTTTTTCAAAATTGCCGTCATTGAACAGAAACCAAGATGGAGATTTCATTGCAACTAATTAGAAATTCGTCTTTCAGGTATGTAATAAACGATCTTCGCACAAAATAATGTACGATACACGAGCGGTATGTTTTCTTTCAATTCTCGGAAATTAAAAAAAGCTCAACTACGTTTCGCTTTTTCAAACTTTTCCTCGAACATGAAAACTTCAACATACCGCTCTTGTAACGCATATTACTATTCCTTCCTTTTAAATGTGTACCCAATCTGTGCAGAGCTCTCGAACTAGAGGACGCAATATCTTATTGTAAGAGTTCCATCACACTGCGTCACGTTGCTGCACTATACTAGTTCGTGCTATTCATCAGAGCGCTCGTCTCCTGATTCGTATGTTTCGTCACGTACAGCTAGCTGAAAAATGTGTTTATAAAAGTGGATCTATTCCCGTTGTCACCTTGCGTTGCCTCTCTTGATATTCCGTCGTCGGTTCTGCAATATTCTAAACAGCAACCTAAAGACACCATCCACTCAACTGCACTGCCCCTTCCACTGCAGATTTTTTTCTTAAAGCGTGAGACATGAAAATCAGTACGTTTGCATTCCAAATAAGCCTACTGTTTGTGTTAATTCCACTATTTCCCTTCCACAGAAATCACAAAATACGTAGTTGTTTATCAGTATTGTATTAAAAAGTGTCCATAAATGCTTCATTACAAATTGAATGAATTAAAAGTCTTCATATGATATTCTTATTCAATTTGGTATTCCCAAGAAACTAGTTTGATAATAGTAAATTATGCAACGAGCCTATAATGGTAGTAATTAAGACGCGAGTACATTTGTTTATGAAACGAGCGCAATCTCGTTTCATAATTTTCATACGAGCGTCTTAATTACCATTATAGGCAAGTTTCATACGACTTTTCATGCTCGACCATATTTCTAACTTGAAATTATTCATAAGTATTCATGTTATGGTTATGAAGAGCGGAACTGACCTTATAAATTGTGAGATGTGCGCAGACGCGAAAGTATTGCTTTATTCCGAGGAACGAATGTCATTGACCTTGATATAATCTGGAGAATAACATGAACATTAATATTCATATAACCTGGAAATTGATTTAGAATTTAAAAACGAGATGACAAATTGAATTTATTTGAATATTATTTGCAATTAACGCTAATTATTATAGGAACAACATAACCTTCTGCGACAGTATTGGATTTCCAGCCTCCGTGACGTTTCGCTAATTGTCTTTCGATTGCATATCCGAGAATAATCGATATTTGCGGTTTTATATTGGTACAATGGTGATTTCTCATTGGCTGAACAACTGAACTATAATGAATAGGTGTACTTTAATGAGGTGCATTATAGGGCTACTACCAGGTGTATAAATACTACATTTCGGCATGGTCGAGCATAAATTAAAATGTGTCTCAGTGAAACGTACAGCAGAGTCCGTAAAGGTCAGTTTCTGTCAGATGCATTTCCAATTCACTGTGGGCTAAAGCAAGGAGATGCACTGTCACCTTTACTTTTTAACTTTGCTCTAGAGTATGCCATTAGGAAAGCCCAGGATGACAGAGAGGGTTTGGAATTGAACGGGTTACATCAGCTGCTTGTCTATGCGGATGACGTGAATGTGTTAGGAGAAAATCCATAAACGATTAGGGAAAATACGGGAATTTTACTGGAAGCAAGTAAAGAGATAGGTTTGGAAGAAAATCCCGAAAAGACAAAGTATATGATTATGTCTCGTGACGAGAATATTGTACGAAATGGAAATATAAAAATTGAAAATTTATCCTTTGAAGAGGTGAAAAAATTCAAATACCTGGGATCAACAGTAACAAATATAAATGATACTCGGGAGAAAATTAAACACAGAATAAATATGGGAAATGTCTGTTATTATTCGGTTGAGAAGCTTTTATCTTCCAGTGTGCTGTCAAAAAATCTGAAAGTTAGAATTTATAAAACAGTTATATTACCGGTTGTTCTGTATGGCTGTGAAACTTGAACTCTCACTTTGAGAGAGGAACAGAGGTTAAGGGTGTTCGAGAATAAGGTGCTTAGGAAAATATTGGGGCTAAGAGGGATGAAGTTACAGGAGAATGGAGAAAGTTACACAACTCAGAACTGCACGCATTGTATTCTTCACCAGACATAATTAGGAACATTAAATCCAGACGTTTGAGATGGACAGGGTATGTAGCACGTATGGGAGAATCTAGAAACGCATATAGAGTGTTAGTTGGGAGACAGAGATGTAAATGGGAGAATAATATTAAAATGGATTTGAGGGAGGTGGGATATGATGATGGAGACTGGATTAATCTTGTTCAGGATAGGGACCAATGGCGGGCTTATGTGAGGGCGGCAATGAACCTCCGGGTTCCTTAAAAGCCATTAAGCAAATAAAAGTCGTTTCTCAAAAGCCACTCCATAGCGATTTCGAGTGGTACTGCTGTATGGCCACAGAAAAACAGCGCTCATTAACGATAAACAAATATCGCCAGATTTTTTTTATGTACGACAGAGATGATAAATTAAAAACGATGTTCCGTTTCTATTTCCCGTTCTTTCACAGCTGCAGGTATGACCTTTTTATTTGTGGAAGATTATATGTGGTTCTTTGTTTTCTCTTTGCAAGAACAAAGCTTTTAACTTTCACTTTGTGTTCAATGTGTGTTCCGCATCTCTCCAAAGCTACTCCAGATATCAGATGATAGGCGACATTAAGATATATGGATCATATGAGGCTACTAAGAGGAAGGCAGAAAATAGGAAAGATTAGAGAATGTTGGGTTTGCGGAGAAAAACCTTCTCTTGGGCAGAAAACTATGAAAGAATAACAAAAAAGAAATATTTCTTGTAAAAATATAGGAACAGAACTTACACTGACATTCTTAATAACTTACAGTAAGCCTATACTTGTTACGTTTATGCCAGTCTAACTCTTTTTAGCCCCATTATATTCGCGTTATTTCAGTTGTTCATGAAACTTTATTCCCTTGTTCTTACATCTATTTAGACAGCTCTTTCGAACACAGAATTCCGACTTAATGACCAATCCTGCTGATGACTTGGAAAATTAATTATTCCTCTCCTTCACCAATAACTTGTAGCAGTCATTTGTTATTCTAATGTTTCATCGATGCAGACAGGATAAAAAATAGTTAATTTGTATGGTTTTTTCTTATCTCCCCTCCAAACCATCAATTTAAATTTATTTATGTAGATTGAAAGTAGAAAATAGTCGAAGGTATCGCCTTTAGTGGCCTATATTTGTAGTCCAACTCGTTGTAGGTTATAAAAATTCCATTACTTTAGTTAATAGGGACATTTATCAAGAGGAAAATGCGTTAGAGGAATGAGTGCAGGAGAGGAGAATGTTTTAAATAACTCTTGTCTTATCAGTGGCATGTCTCGTATAGTGTTACAGCAACATATATCAAGTCTTGTTTATGGGCCTTATTCATCATGTTATAATCTGTATTATATTAAATTAGTCCTTGATGATGACGTGTAAGAAATTATAACTAGGAACCTCCATTTTACAAGTTTCCAAGGAACAAGAAACCTAAAAAAAATTACTCACAAAATCCTCTTCACCTCCTTTTGGCTTGTAGCCATCATTCTTTTTCTTGTTCTGTCTTCATAATAATGATTCTATATTTTCATGATTCTGCCTATGCCTCTTTTTGTGGTATAAACCTGTGTGTGTGTATATGTGTGTCTAATGCAGGGCTGGGCACATTACGTGATTCTGAGAAATGAGCGCTGTGTGCTTTAAAGAGCGGTCCTTGCGAGCGTGGTGACGTATGCATACTGTACGTCATTCAGTGTCGGTGCAGTGGTGACTCTGCAATATGATGGCGAACTTTGAAGACGGAGCTTCTGCTCATACATTAAAGCGGCTGATGAACATGATAATGATGGTGATAAGTACTGTGTCACAGAATATTCCGAAATGATATTAGTAATGCAGTATTTTTTTTTTAATATAACCTAACTGATTAAGAAGTTCAATATCCAACGGCATTATTCTTTACAACATGCTACTGAATATGACAAATATTTTGGTAATGAACGCCATAAATTAATACAACAACTTAAAGAAAATGTTTCTCAGGAACTTTATATCAGGGTATCTATTTGATATTTATATTGCATTATAAGTTATTATTAGACTTCGTGGAATTGCCACGAGAATCGTTAGGTTTACTACGCACGCGGTATAGACTGTATGAGAAGCGGACGTGCAACGGATGGAATATGCCTCTTATGTAAACACAGAGCAGTATACTGCGGTTACAATAAAACCTGTATCCTGCATTCAAGAAATATAATGAATGATCATTGAAGTAGGAAATGTCTAAACATGTAAATACACAATTATTTTATAGTGAGATATATTAACTCTTAAAATTTTTATGTAAGATACTCACATCATCCTTGAATATGTGCATTGCAGTGAAGAGTTACGTACATTTTGAACGACTGCGATGGTCACTCAAACAGTTTTTATATTGGGAAAATGTACGTTCAACATCACACGATGTAATAGGTGCATATTTGAAGAACGGAAAGTCACTACTTTTTAGTACACCAACTTCAGACGTCTTGTCGTGACATGATAGTACATCATTTATAATACGAAGTTGTGAATAGTCAGAATTTTTAGCAATAATGTATATTAAGGGCTTCTGAGAGTTGTAGTTTAGACGATTCTAACAGGGTGATGCTTTTGGACACGATTTTAAAATTAGAATCAATGAACAGAATATCTTCCAATTGCTGTTCAGAAGGCAATAATTTTACAGTTGCAACAGCGGAACTGTCTGTCCTATCCAATGCATCAATTACCTCCATTATTTTGCCGTAATATTTTGCATAATAATTAACAGCATCCAATCACGTTTTCCAACGGGTCAAGACTGGCTGCGGGGGTAAGGATATTCCGGGGGCAATTGTTTGGAACAGCAACACTCTCATTGTAGTATGTTTGATTGAATTCTTGTCTGCACTGAACAAATGTTAAGCTTTGACTATTCAAACTACAGTAATGCAAAAACTAGTGCTTACATAGGTATACATTAGCTGCAGCTGCTCTATCTATTTGAACCGGTCACATCTCTTAACATGAACTGCTTATGCTACGAGACCGGGAAGTCGCTCACCTCTTCTATACTACCGTACATCGGCAACCTGATTGCATGCTGCGTGTGGCAATTCAACGAAGTCTAGTTATTATACATTTAGTAATATATAATTTTAAATTATACAAGTATTATGTTATATTACAGTATAGTATGTTACAGTTTATCCTATCATATCATATCATATCATATCATATCATATCATATCATATCATATCATATTGCATTATATTATATTATATTATATTATATTATATTATATTATATTATATTATATTATATTATATTATATTATATCATATCATATCATATCATATCATATTATATTATGTTATATATTAACAGGATGATAATAATGCACTTGCTGAATCGGCTACGAGAATTAGCTACAAAATTTGCCACGAAATTGCAAAGGAACTGAAAACATTCAACGAAGGTGAATTCATCAAGCGATGTTTAATTATATTGGCAGATGAACTCTGTCCACAGCAAGTAGGGGAAGTGGAAGCCATACGCCTGTCTCGTAGAACCGTGGTGAGGAGTTTGCAGTATGTGCATATTGGTTATGTAAATAAGCCTAATGATTTGTGTGTGTGCATAGAGCGAAGTTTATTTCATTAAATTAATAAGAGTTTTATAATGTCTGTACTGTAGAATGGATTGATGTAATATCCTTATAAACTATTATGTACTGACAGACTGAATGACTAGAACAACCGTGGCTCTTGTTGTATTAATGCAGGGAAGGTAGCTGTAATGCGAGTCCGCCACTGCGTGAGCGTTCTGCTCTGGCTTGGAATTGAAGTGCCTTGCGGAGCGAGAGCAGCTCTGGCCGGATATATGGAGCCGCTCTCATGTCCGGCCCTGGTCTAATGCCTACCTACTTCACTTGCGTAATTCAGGTTCCGCATATTGCGGATAGATGGCAGGACTGTAACCCATTTTTAATTTGTACATCACTTCGGTGGGCCATGTGTATATAACGTGTACTAGGTGTGTGTATGTGTAAGTTTTTCGTGTAAGTGTAGTGTAGGGAATGAGTGAGGATGATGATGAAGTTGAGGAAAGGAGAAGGGGAAATCCGGTGCCGGCACGTCGCCTACTCCTGTCAAATAGCACCGAGGGGGTCGCCAGGCTTAACGTCACTATCAACAGTGACATATGCTTTCTTTTCGTATGCACTGCGAAGAGATTTGGGAGCCACCGGCGTAGCTCAGTCGGTTGAGGCGCTTGCCTGCCGATCCGAAGTTGCATTCGGGCGCGGGTTCGATTTCCGCTTTGGATGATTACCTGGTTGGACTTTTTCCGAGGTTTTCCCCAACCATAAGGCAAAATGTCAGGTAATCTATGGCGAATCCTCGGCCTCATCTCGCTATCACCAATTCCATCGACGCTAAATAACCTCGTAGTTCAAACAGCGTCGTTAAATAACCAAGTAAAAAAAAAAGAGATCTATAATTTAACCCAGGCATATTGGTGCACAATCTTGTGATTAGAAGTTGTGCACCGCCATCTATCCTAGTCCCAAGGTAGAAATTTTACATGAACATTTCTGACCCCGCCGGAAGTAATTTACTCATGCCATAATCATCACGATTACCCACTTGTTGCATAAATAACTATTATCACGTACTAAAATTCGAAGTAAGTTTCAAACTTCACAAAAATTTATCGAGGTATGTCTATTCTGAATATTCCAAGATTAATTAAATTTGTGTGTGTATGTATGTACGTATGTATGTATGTATGTGTCTATGTATGTATGTATGTATGTATGTATGTACCTTTTTTGAGCAGCATGTTTCATTACAAATGAGAAGTAATACTACATGCCTAGGTTTACCTTCAAGTACATTATCGATTTACATTATATATTGTTATGTTGCTATTCTAGGTTAAGTATGGATAGTGTAATTCATCTGCGATGTTTAACCGTCAAGATAATATTATTACTTCTTAGTCTTACTTATTTTCCTATTCCTAATCTATGAAGTACTAGAATCTGTTTACATAATCTACGAGTAGCATTTAAATGTTTACAGTATTTACTTATTTACCATCTTGTTGATGAGTAGGGCTAGGATTTTGATGAAATTGCATCTTTTTTCTAGTAAGCCAGAAACATAGCTGCTTTAATATTTATATGTTATGTGATAAACTGAGTGTTTTAAGACATATTTGTTACGGCACTTTTTTGCATTTTTTGCCTGTTTCAACTCATAAGTGCATCTTTTGTGTTATTCGGACATTTTTGAGGCATTTTCATTTAATTTGGCCACAAATCTCCATTATTAGTATAAAATAATGTTTATTTCCTTTGATATTTTGTCTACATATTTTGTCCATTAATACCCTTTATTTTTTACTTGGTTATTTAAAGACGCTGTACCAACTACGAGGTTATTTAGCGTCAATGGAGTTGGTGATAGTTATATGATATTTGGCGAGATGAGGCCTAGGATTCGCCATAGATTACGTGAAATTTGCCCTACGGTTGGGAAAAAACCTCGGAAAAAACCTAACCAGATAATTAGCCCAAGCGGGAATCGAACCCGCGCCCGAGCGCAACTCCGGATCGGCAGGAAAGCGCCTTAACCGACCGAGCTACGCCGGTGGCTAATACCCATTATTTTGTATAATATTTTAATCGTTTTTTGTACACAAATATTGCCCTTTTAACGTAGTACACCCCATGTAATGGATCAGTCCAACCATCCCTTCAATATAGACTCCTCTATACTTGCTAATTCTGTATAAGAGTGGCCTTGTGATGGGCTACATGGAAACTACATCAGGTGAAATAATTAATGAAAGTGTACCACTTAGAAAAAATTATGTAAAATTAAATAAACTTAAATGTTGGTACTATAATTTAATTTAAGTACTAGTCTAAATGTTAAGTAGCACAAAATTCCTTTTCCTACTAAGCCAATTTTAGAATGTAAGATCAATTTTTAGGGAATTTTTAAGGGCATTTTTGAAAGATTTTTAGGTCATAAATGCATTGTTTTTAGGACATCTTTTTATGATTTATAGGTCATCAAAATCCTAGCCCTATTGATGAACCTATTTTCAATTAAATTATAATTATACTGTAAATGTATGTATTTGTGTATTATGTACACTGAAAATGGGCAAACAGCCAGTGGCAATAGTAACGTAATTACACATATAATAATAAAATGGCAATTAATACACAATAAAACAACTAATATGCAATGACAATAAAATTAATACACAATAAAATAGTGACAAAACACAATTATTACAATTAATAATAATAGTTAAAATAACCTAATTAATAACTTAATCTAATTTTACATTGCAACCTACATATGTATAGGCCTACATAAGTTTCACATTGGTACTGATAGTCTTTCACTTCACTCTCATCTCACTCACTGCACTGGCACTATGACACATTTCACTGACACTATAGAACGCATTTCTCTCATACTATAGAACGCATTTCTCTTATACTATAGAACACATTTCATTGACGCTATAAATGATCACTGATTGAAACTAAACACTGCAACTGTGAACCATAACTTCACTGACTCACCTCGCTTCACTGATACAATAGTTACACCCATAATATTCCGTAGACTCATACTTATAAACTATATTAACCTAAAATTGCTATTGAAAGTTTATTGTTTCAGTCATTGACTTTACTGTTGTGTATGTTTTAGGTATTAACCTTTACATAATAAGTTACAAGACGTATATAAACGTTTTAGTTGAACAGTGTCAAAATCTTCAGATACGAACAATCAATATTACAATATCATTATTCTCTACACATAAAATGCATGTTTAATGTCATACGGGGATAAAACCTGTTAAAATTAATGTAGTTATAATACACATTAATACTCTAATATTCAAATGTGGGTGTCCCTAATGTCAACATTTAAAATTACGAATAATGTACAATAGATATATTTTGCAAGTCATCACATGTAGGCTGGAATATTAATGTGATGCTAAAAGTAATGTTAAAATATAAAAGTGAGCTAACTATATGTTATATTATACATGTGAAGATTTGCACGTTTATACGTCTTGTAACTTATTATGTAAAGATTAATACCTAAAACGTACACAAGAGTAAAGTCAATGACTGAAACAATAAACTTTCAATATATATAGACTTTTCTGAAAAATTACATAAAAAAAAAACTAAAATTGCTATCCTAAGACCCTCTTACAAAATATTTTACAATTCAAACCAAGGAAATAAGTCGTCAGGGTAAGTAAATGCATTTCACCTTAAGTAATGTAATTTAATTTTTGTTTTTCTATTTAAGTTATTTTGAATCTCCTTAAGGGAGGACAGTCCTTAAAGACCTTTGCAGGTAGGTCATTCCAATCATTTATAGTTCGATTTTAAAATGTGAATTTATCTATATCCCTTCTCTGTTTCCTACATTTGATTTTAAAATCTTGATCATTCCTACCATAGTACGTTGGCTTCTCTAACCGAGCTGTTATGTCTACCCATGCTTTTTGACCTATATGTGCTTTATACAATGATTTTATTATAGTTTTTCTACATCTGTTTTCCAGTGTTCCTCGGTGTTTTATGTGCAGAGCATCTTTGCGATGGTAAAATCACGCTTAAAAAATCTTCAGAATATTTCATAAAAGTAGATGCAAGAATTTCTGGACAATCACTGGGGCGCTCAAGCACAATTTCGACTCAAATTGTGAGGCTTACTTACTTACAAATGGCTTTTTAGGAACCCGCAGGTTCATTGCCGCCCTCACATAAGCCCACCATTTTGGTCCCTATCCGGTTCAAGATTAATCCAGTCTGTAACATCATATCTCACCTCCCTCAAATCCATTTTAATATTATCTTCCCATCTACGTCTCGGCCTCCCCAAAGGTCTTTTTCCCTCCGGCCTCCCAACTAACACTCTATATGCATTTTTGGATTCGCCCATACGTGCTACATGCCCTAACCATCTCAAACGTCTGGATTTAATGTTCCTAATTATGTCAGGTGAAGAATACAATGCGTGCAGTTCTGCGTTGTGTAACTTTCTCCATTCTTCTGTAACTTCATCCCTCTTAGCCCCAAATATTTTTCTAACAACATTATTCTTAAACACCCTTAATTTCTGTTCCTTTCTCAAAGTGAGAGTCCAAGTTTCACAACCATACAGAACAACCGGTAATATAACTGTTTTATAAATTCTAACTTTCACTTCACCTAATTTGAATTCTTAGTACAGTGCTGAATCTACAGTTACGATATCCAATCTCACCTATGGCAATGAGGAATGTGGTAATCTCTGTCATCTAGGTTACGCTCGCCGTCGCGATAACCTCCAGTTACGGGAATTCTGCTATCTGTCCGGCTAATGTAGGTAGGGAGAAAAATATCCAGAAATTGGTTCGAAAAAATCGCGCTGGGAATGCAAAATTTTTATTACGATTAGGTTAATATATAGGCTTAATTTTACTTATGTTCGATATTTTTTTATAATAATTGCCTCCCATTGAAGGTAGCCCAGAAGGACTCAGTATACTCTCCTACATGAATTTTACAATATTAAATATTTACATAAATTTTGTAGAAAGAAAATTAAAATAAACATATATGAATTATAAAGTGAAGGGAAAAAAAATTAAACAGAGTGAATATGATGACTCAGAATTTGGCAAGAACGTTTCAAAACTGAAGTTATGATGTCAGCAGTAAGTGTCTGTGGTAGTTCAAAAGTCTTCCTGAAGCATTCAAAGAACTTGGAAATCACACCACGAGCTCCAATAAGAAGACCAATCACCTCAATGTCTTCAAGCTGGTATTTTACTTTGAAGTAATCAACTGTTGGCAGATAAATGTTGATCTTTTCTTTATTGACATCCTCCGGCTGGCTACTCCCCGTTTCAATACTTATGGTAGGATCAATTGTATATCCTTTCTTGGTAGTCTGGGAATACGCTATGATGTCAATACGTCTAGAGGAGCCATTAGTAGCAAGGCAAAAAACTTCCTCTTCTACTATCCAAGACTTGTTTCTTAAAGCAGTTGCAATTAAGGATAGAACATGATGGTGTCTGGCATTTCGGAGATTCTTATTGAATTTGGCATTCCCAAGAAACTAGTTCGATTAATTAAAATGTGTCTTAGTGAAACTTATAGCAGAGTCCGTATAGGGCAGTTTCTATCTGATGCTTTTCCAATTCACTGCGGGCTAAAGCAGGGAGATGCACTATCACCTTTACTTTTTAACTTCGCTCTAGAATATGCCATTAGGAAAGTTCAGGATAACACAGAGGGTTTGGAATTGAACGGATTACATCACCTTCTTGTCTATGCGGATGACGTGAATATGTTAGGAGAAAATCCACAAACAATTAGGGAAAACGTGGAAATTCTACTTGAAGCAAGTAAAGAGATAGGGTTGGAAGAAAATCCCGAAATGTCTCGTGATCAGAATATTATACGAAATGGAAATATAAAAGTTGGAGATTTATACTTCGAATAGGTGGAAAAATTCAAATATCTGGGAGCAACAGTAACAAATATAAATGACACTCGGGAGGAAATTAAACTCAGAATAAATATGGGAAATGCCTGTTATTATTCGGTTGAGAAGCTTTTGTCATCTAGTCTACTGTCAAAAAATCTGAAAGTTAGAATTTATAAAACAGTTATATTACCGGTTGTTCTGTATGGCTGTGAATTTGGACTCTCACTTTGAGAGAGGAACATAGGTTAAGGGTGTTTGAGAATAAGGTGCTTAGGAAAATATTTGGGGCTAAAAGGGATGAAGTTACAGGAGAATGGAGAAAGTTACACAACGCAGAGCTGCACCAATTGTATCCTTCACCTGACATAATTAGGAATATTAAATCCAGACGTTTGAGATGGGCAGGGCATGTGGTACGTATGGGCGAATCCAGAAATGCATATAGAGTGTTAGTTGGGAGGCCAGAGGGGAAAAGACCTTTGGGGAGGCCGAGACGTAGATGGGAAGATAATATTAAAATGAATTTGAGGGAGGTGGGGTATGATGATACAGACTGGATTAATCTTGCTCAGGATAGGGACCAATGGCGGGCTTATGTGAGGGCGACAATGAACCTCTGGATTCCTTAAAAGCCAGTAAGTAAGTAAGTAAACCTCTGTTACACTGACCTTGGACGTGGGCAAGGGTTTCAGTCTCCGGGCAGCCATGTCTGCATCGGTATCCGTCTACTAAAAATGTGTTTTTCCTAGGAAGACTTCAATTTACGATGCCAATCGATACTTTACTATGACTGACATTGCATTGACTGCACTTTTGTTCTCATCTCTGAAGCATACATTATATTCTCAGAGGTCTGGCAGATACTTACCGATATTAATGTCTAACATGCAAACATTTTTCAGCAGGCATCGCGTATTGTTCTCATACAAAAGCCGTTGAGTGCTCTTGCGCAGGGAAGTAGGCTTATGCAGGGAAATCAATTTCCTCTTTACATGGCGAGTTTCTTTTAAGCGAAATGGGTCCGGAAAACAGCACAACAATGGGAGACGTGCAGGACCAGACAGTTCATAATCAATCTCCTAAAGAAAATATTTTTCTTTTGAAAATTGGAGCTACCTTTACCTGTACTTGTTACTGTGATAAAACAGACTTTATACTTGTCCTTAAGTAGGGGACATAGTTTATTGATGATATTAATTTCTGTCTTCTTAGATAGACACAAAATCAAAGCAAGAATTTAAACGATTTAGACGTGGGATCAAAACATTATCAGAAAGGAATATCAAACTACTTCTACAAGAAGGTTTACCGTCTGAAGTTGCGTTCGGGCGCGGGTTCGATCCATGCTTGGGCTAATTACCTGGTTGGGTTTTTTCCAAGGTTTTCTCCAACCGCAATGTGAATGCAAGGTAATCTATAGCGAATCCTCGGCCTCATCTCGCCAAATATCATCGACGCTAAATAACCCAGCAGTTGATACAACGTCGTTAAATAACCAACTAAAATAAAATAAGGTTTACAAAGGAAAATATAGCAAATAAAATAATTGAATTGTATTGATAATGTTAAAACAATATAAAATTTGTCATATTCGATACTTACGTAATGAATAACAGAATTAACGTATCAAAAGAGCTAGTGTGGTTTAATGATGCTGATGATTGTAGGGATAATAATAATAATAATAATAATAATAATAATAATAATAATAATGACAGCAATAGTAGCAAATTATTTTTTTACAATTTTATCATAACCTGTATTATTATTATTATTATTATTATTATTATTATTATTATTATTATTTACTTACTTACAAATGGCTTTTAAGGAACCCGAAGGTTCATTTCCGCCCTCACATAAGCCCGCCAGCGGTCCCTATCCTGTGCAAGATTAATCCAGTCTCTATCATCATACCCCACCTCCCTCAAATCCATTTTAATATTATCCTCCCATCTACGTCTCGGCCTCCCTAAAGGTCTTTTTCCCTCCGGTCTCCCAACTAACACTCTATATGCATTTCTGGATTCGCCCATACGTGCTACATGCCCTGCCAACTCAAACGTCTGGATTTAATGTTCCTAATTATGTCAGGTGAAGAATACAATGCGTGCAGTTCTGTGTTGTGTAACTTTCTCCATTCTCCTGTAACTTCATCCCGCTTAGCCCCAAATATTTTCCTAAGCACCTTATTCTCAAACACCCTGAACCTATGTTCCTCTCTCAGAGTGAGAGTCCAAGTATTATTATTATTATTATTATTATTATTATTATTATTATTATTATTATTATTCATAGTGTTCTACCCTATAGCAGGTTTTTCACTGCAAACCCAGCATTCTCCAGTCTCATATTTTCTGCCTTCCTCTTTATTTTCTCATATGATCCATATATCTTAATGTCGTCAATCATTTGATATCTCCTTCTGCCCCGAACTCTTATCCCGTTCACCATTCCATCCAGTGCATTCTTCAGAAGGCAGTTTCTTCTCAACCAGTGACCGAAACAATTCCTTTTCCTCTTTCTGATCAGTTTCAGCATCATTCTTTCTTCACTCATTCTTTCCAACACAGTTTCGTTTCTTATTCTGTCTGTCCACTTCACACGCTCCATCCTTCTCCATATCCACATTTCAAATGCTTCTAGTCGCTTCTCTTCACTTCGTCGTAAAGTCCATGTTTCTGCCCCATACAATGCTACACTCCACACAAAACACTTCAGTAGTCTCTTCCTTAGTTCTTTCTCCAGAGGTCCGCACAAGATGCTCCTTTTCCTATTAAAAGCTTCCTTTGCCATTGCTATCCTCTTTTTGTCTTCCTGGTAGCGGCTCATGTTACTGCTTATAGTACATCTCAAGTATTTGAAGCTGTCCGCTATATATATAGGCCAATATGTGTATGTAAATATATATATATATGATTATATTTTTGTAGTTAAAGTATTCTTTGTTCTTTTATGGCAGCTCACAAATGGTGAGCAGATTTCTAAAATATTATAATATAGAGTGGATCGGGAGAAGATGGCTGACTGTTTCTTTGATTGAAAATTTATGATACTGTTCATTTAGTTTTAATTTCATATTGAAATATCAAAGTTTGGACGGTATTTTGAAACTATATTTTTGATACAAAAGAGAAAACATTAATTACCTTGTTTATAGATACAGGTTTTCTTCTTTTCTGCAGTGTAGGCATCTTTCCCCGATAGTCGGGTAAGATGGCAAATCCAATTAACACATTTACTGAAATATGTATTTTACCTGAACTTGGTTTGATACATGTATATAACAAAATTGACTTAATCTAAAGCTCATGGACACTTTCTCACTCGTTTATCACTACTTAGCAACACAGTCATTGCACATATTTTATTGCCGTGTGCAAGACTCGTGAAATCACTTCTTGCACACAATGAATTCTATCTAGTACATTTTTTTTGTCATCATTCCTTTTAGGCGGCGTTTAAGGGTACAGTAAGGAATTCCGTATGCTTGCGATGCTCTAAAACAGTTCAAACCCTCTGTTACGACATGTTCCATCGCAAGTTGAAAACTGTCCTCAATCCACTGACTCCTATAAGAGGATCTTACGTAATGTTTACACATTCCCTGCAGTAAAAAAAAAATAATAAAACTCTTGTAACAAGTTACCATCTTACCTCGAAAAAAAGTGATCATCTTCCCCAAGTATCGGTGTAAGATGACTAGTGCTGTGACGCAACCTAAAATGGCGGAATAAGATCGTTGGTTGTTAACAATACAAACTTCATAACCTTTACTACAATATCCATTACAAAGCTTTGACAGCTATTACGAATTTAAGGATGTATTAAAATTTTAACATAGGCTACCTTTGCAATTATTTTATAGCAGAAAAATGAGCAGTTTTCTTGCTATTCTTCTTCTCACAACAAGAACACGTGGCAAAATGAATTAGCTTCCAGTCTACAGACATTCAACTGTCTCAACGAAAATGAAGACATGCGCTATGCGTGGCGTTCTCTTGGAAAAATGTGAAACTATAAAGAAATAAGCATCTTCTGCCGATAGTCATCTCCCCCCGATTCACTCTATAATGTATTATATTTAAATTTCAGGTAATTTATTACGAATCCTCGGCCTCATCTCTTAGCATCAGAATGTTTGCTCGTGAGACACAGATATAATTTCGGCCCAGGGCTATACAATTGGACTATACAATTTCTTTATTAATAATTATCTACATGCCGAACGTCTTTGTACGACACTCTGAAGTGAGAGTTCCCACCTTATATAACATATATAGTCTATACAGTACCTGGCCACATTATTATAATCACTCACATTTTTACTATACTTTACATATTACTTCCTCATTTGAACTCTGGTTTGCTTTCTTAAGCAGAATTCACATTACATATTTAATTTTTAAACAATATTAAGTACAATTACAATTATAACAATGTTAATTCAAGAAATATTGATAAATAACCAACCACACCTCATTTTTACAGAAATTTCAGTATTTCGTACGACCTCCTTTGGCTTTAATTACAGCTTCAATTCTCTTTGGCATGCTTACAATACACTTCTGTATTATTTCCTGGATCCTCTCATTGTGATTCCAAACATTTATCAGCCTTTCAATAAGTCGAACTCTAGTAGTAATAAATTCTTTTGCCATCTCTCTTTTTACGAGTTCCCAGACGTTCTCAATGGGATTCAAGTCCGGTGAGTTTCCCGGCCATGGCAACAGTGGAATGTTTTTGGAAGCCAGAAACGTTTTGACTCTCCTAGCAGTGTGGCAAGGTGCACCATCTTGCATAAAAATATATTTCACCCCATTTGGGAACCATTCGTTCAGCTGAGGGATAAGCCTGTTTTCCAATACCTGGATATATTGATCTTGTCCATTGTTCCCTGAACAATGTAGAGTCATCCTGAACCTTTGCCTGATATCACAGACTATATCATGACTGATATTGGGTGCTTAACTGTGTTAACCAGGCATCCAGGAGCAAAATTTTCTCCCTTTCGTCGACGAACAAACATTGCTTTGTCCATCAAAAACTGAAAGGTTGATTCATCGGAGAAGCAAACCTGAAAATTGTCAAAGAAACTGATAAAAGCTCTAAATTTTGTCTTTAAGTATTAAATAGTTCATTACTGGTTAATATTAAGACATTACATACCCTTTTTCAATCCTCCACAGTGAAATGTTTGTGCTGTTTTGCCCAGAGAAAGCGTTTCTTCTTCATAGCGTCTGTCAATAAGGGTTTCAAAGCAGGCCGATGGCACTTGTACCCCATTTCATATACAATCTCCTACGCACTGTTCTTTCAGATACATTCAATCCTTCTTGTTTTAGGCGGTCTGTCAATTTAACTGCACTCATTTTTCTGTTTTGTGTACACATCTTTCTGATTTTCCTGTCACCTCGTGGGGATGTTTTTCTTTTAAGACCACATTTTCCAATGCGTTGACATGATGTATCCTCTTCACTATCAATTTTTCTCTTCATAACACACACAGATGCCTGTGAAACACTCATTTTTTCTGCTATTTGCCTTTGAGATAAGTTTGTGTTACGAATCAATGCCATTATTCCAACTTTTTTCTTAGGTGAAAGATCACTAACCTTACCCATAGCAAAGCAAAAAAATGCCAATAAAAATAAATATTTCTTAAAGCGAAAACACAACTAACTATACTTAAGAATGTTAAATCTGACTGACTGAATGTTATAAATGACACTTTCCAAAGTAAAAATTAGCATAATAAAGGAAAGAGCAGGTAATTAAAGTCTGCTTGCAACTACATATTAATTTTTAGTGGCTATAAATTGGCAAATTCCCTCCAAATTTACAACAACGTGTTTGGTACACAATTGGGAGTAGTGTAAATATTAACATTAGTAACAATGAAGCACATAGACACATGCCTGACAACAATATAAAGCTAAAATCTTCAAAACAAATGAAATTCAGAAGTGATTATAATAATGTGGCCAGGTACTGCATATAATATAATATTGTCTATAACGAATACCTTCGTCTTCCGGATCCCAAACTACAAGTATGTCCAACCATAGGCCGACCTCCAATCCACGGTTTTCAATCGCATTATTCACTGCTATATACCAAATTTTAGTGGTCCATTGTGATAGGTGCTAATCCGGAATTCGATTGGAGAGACTTTAAGAAGAAAAAAGCATGAGAACAGTTCCTTAGGAATCGAACCGTCGCACAGTGGGCTAAAAGAACATTCTATCGCGTCAGAAGGAAGTTTGTTGGAATGTCAGTTGACTTGAATTAGTTATTTATTTAAAGGATAAAGCAACTTTAGTCAATATCTGAACAGATTTTTCACATAATATTTAAATAAATCGCAGTTACTCGGTAACAATAATTGTGTCACTATAAGGATGATGAAAGTATTAGCAACGTGCATTACAGGCATTACGTTCGAAGGATTTGAGCACATATCTACGATTAGTTTTTCATATGGAATAAGACAAAGTTTGTAATGTCTTGGTTTCCTCTTTTATGTTTGAACATTGCACATTACTAGTCGGTACGAAGAGCATATGCTTTTTATTAAATATATTTTGTCTAGATTTATTTATTCGTGGCAGTTTAAAATAGTGTCTTGCAATGTCCGAACATGAGGGAGGTAAACAAGACATCACAGGGTCATTCCATGAAAATAGTAACCTGAGTTACCACACAAAATTAATTTATATTATTAAATTTACGCTGTAATTATATAGGGTAAACATTGGTAATTTCGTGATAATTTCATGAAAACTAATTTAAAATGCAAATGTGTAAATATATCCTTATTCCGATTTTTTCATCTAAAAGACGATAATTTGCTGTACAAATCTGGAGACATAAAAGATTGGATACGTTCTTGAATATGTGCCAAAAACCACTTTTACAACTTAAGCTGAAAGGTTGGTTATTTCGTGATAACCTTGGTAATTTCGTGATATTGCATTGATAATTTCGTGAGAGGTAGAAGAATTGTGGAAAAATTCATTAAAGTCAAATGAAATTATCATTTATTGTTACAAGACTTCAAACATATTAATTCCGTCTAATATCCATAGCAAGAAAACATAGAAATACATATTAACACATAATAAGAATGAAATCAAAGTAAAAATTGTAATTCAAAAGGGATCTTCTTTGCCCTGAAAGGGTGAACACTTTTATTACGGACTTTACTATAGCCTATATTACTAGGGTAACTCCAAAAAGCAATGCATAACATTTGTTTAAGAATTATATTTTTATCCTACAGCTTTGCTATTTTCACAGAATGTAGATGCATCTTTAAGGAACAAAATGTAACATTTCCACATAATCCCCGTCCCTTTCCACTGCCTTACGTAATCTAGGAACGAGGGCTTGTAGACTAGCATGGTAAAAGTCTGGACCAACACGTCTGAGCCACTCTTTAGCAGCGTGCACAAGGGAGTCATCTTCTAACCTCGTTCCGCGAAGGGATCCTTCAGTTTACCAAAGAGATGGTAATCGCACGGTGCCAGTTCAGGACTGTAAGGCGGATGTTTCAGTGTTGGCTATCCGAATTTTCTGATCTGGTCTGCGATCTTGTGACTGACATATGGCTGTGTGTTGTCGTGCAATAGCAGAACATCCTACTTCTCCCGATGTCGTCGAACACGACTCAGTCTAACTTGAATTTTCTTGAGAGTTGCCACATACGCGTCAGAATTAATGGTGGTTCCATGTGGCATGATGTCCACAAGCAAGAGTCCTTCTGAATCGAAAAACACAGTAGCCATAACGTTTCTTGCCGAAGGTGTGCTTTTGAATTTCTATTTCTTTGGTGAATTTGCATGTTGCCACTCCATTGTCTGCTTCTATCTCCGGTCCAAAATGGTGGAGCCATATTCCATCTTCTGTCACAATTCTTGCAAGTAAGTCATCTAGCACTTATCATTGACACTTAGCATGATAACAAATCAAACAGAAGCTACACTGAACCCATTGCGTCTCCGTTTTCTTTTTTGTTATCACATCTTGTCTTCAGATTTCTAAAATTTCTATTGTAATACAATTTTTAAAATAGTATAAAATGTAACACTTAATGCTCAACAAAATTTCGCCTCAAACAGCTAAGATTTCTATCAGTAAAGCTAAGCCTATATGGCGACTACAGATGTATTTAAAATTCCAAAAACTTTATCTAAAATTTCATGAAGATACAATAAATCATTGTACCAAATATCATATGCTTACCTTTAGTAATAAGTCTGTAATGTAATTACAAACATCCACAAAATTTATACGCCTGAGAAGTCGACGCAAACTTGCTCTCTCCAAACATAAAAGCTCACTGAAGCAACTACAATAGTCACACAAAGCTTAGCTATATGTTTCTGGAAACTGGACAATGCAATCCCTTGGCGGAAATTTGGATCTCGTAACGCCATTGGTTCACAAAAGAGCAAAGAAAAAGTATCATGAAATAACCACTGCCACGAAATTACCAATGTTTACCCTAAATTTAAAACGTGTAAAATTGGAAAAGAGTCATTGAAATGTTATAAAAAAAATATGGTCTAATTATCAGAACTTAATTACTTGTAGAAAAACTGATAAATTGAGAATACAATTCACATGTAACCTGAGTTACCATGGAATGTGGAATGGCCCCACAAAATTGGTCTTATTTTGTATGAAAAACTAATCGCAAGATCTATTCTAAAAATGACACGGTGGGAGTAGAGGAGAGCGAATGTTTTTGTAAGAAGGTGGAACAAACACGACAGGTCTTCTTCTGCAGAACGAACATCGACGAATGTTGAACTTCGTCATAATCGGCTGATTTGAATCGAATACCTGTTGTCTGTCGTTAATTGGTATAGCAACAACTGTCATGCAGTATTTTTGAAACATAATGTGATGTACCTATATATACGTATATTTTTGGATGTTTAATCATACTTTTGTAATAAAAATTGCCTGTCTCTACTTAAAATAAAACTTCACAAACTTACTTGTTAACCTGATGGAAATATTGTTTCTATCTGCTAACGATTAGAAACGTTTATTAATAGGTTTAATATCCCGTGGCCTACAGCCCGTGAAGGGCCTAGACCGACCAGCCGGCTGCTGGCCTCACGCCCACATGTCGAAGCAGAGGTGGACGATCATCCAACCAGAATGAAGGTATCGTGTGGTTAGCACGATGATCCCCCCAGCCGTTATAGCTGGCATTCGCAACCGGATTTCGCTACCTATCGTAGCTCCCAAGTGCATCACGATGCTGGGTGGGCACCAGTCCCTTACAGTGGCCGAAATTTCATGAGAAAATTTCTTCTCTCATGAGGACTCGAACCAGCGCGCATTCCGTAACACGAGTCTAGACAGGATGCCTTAGACCACGACGCCACAACGCGGGACATTAATAGCTTTATTAGTTGAAAAAGTTCGACACTTTTTACTATATTTCTTCTTCTTCTTCTTCTTCTTCTTCTTCAAGCTTTAAGGCTTGTTGCGGCTCCAAATTAGTTGCACTCATTGATTGATCCATCTTTTCTTAGGTCTACCGATGTTTCTGTTCCCTTTAGATATGTAATGCATAATTTGTTTAGGATATCTATCTTCGCCCATTCTCTTTACGTGTCCCAGCCATTTTTGTCTATAATTTACCATCTGTTGATCTATACTACTAATAAATCTGTAGCCGAAATTTTTCTGGTAATTTTCGATTTTCCAAAAATAATTGGTCCTAACATATATAATTAACCACCCTGAAACCGAAAATCGCATTTTTGAAATTTTTGTTTGTATGTCTCTGTATGTTTGTTACCTTTTCACGCGATAATGGCTGAACCGATTTATATAAAAATTGGAATATAAATTAAGTTCGTTGTAACTTAGATTTTAGGCTATATGGCATTCAAAATACTTTATTTAAAAGGGGGGTTATATGGGGGCCTGAATTAAATAAATCGAAATATGTCGCTTATTATTGATTTTTGTGAAAAATGATACATAACAAAAGTTTCTTCAAAAATGATTTCCGATAAGTTTTATTCTTTACAGAATTTGGATAGAACTGATATTTAATGAGATAAATGAGTTTTAAAATTAAAATAACGCCATCTAAGACGGTGCAATGAATTAAGAACAAAAGACTTCGTCTATAAGGGGCCTTGGACAACAACAATCGAAACAGGGGCCACGGACATCAACAATCGAAAGCTATTAAACATAGCCTATAGAGAATGTTTCTGTGTTTTTATGAAGTAATATCAGAAGCTAAATTAACCGATTTGTATAATTAATTATTATTTCACCATTGGGAAGTGTAGTTTCTCTAGATGGACATAATGCTATAATGTTATTACAGTAACGTCTGAGTAAATCGAGGACAGGTAAGATTAAAATAGCTTCTTATGCATAGAAAATTTGATAAGCTATTTTGTACATTCGTTTTTCTGTATGTCTTAAAATAATATTTATGTACACTCATTTTAATCTCAGAGAATTAACTAACAACGAGAGTGTATTGATTTAGTATGCAGTAATAGTACGTTAACTTAGCAATCCATTATTTTATAATTCAAATTTTAACTATGCTCAATTGAATCGTGTTAAAATACATACAATATATATGCAATAAATGCAATGCAAAAAATTGGGTAATGAGCGAAGCAGATTATCTTGCGCTGTTGTAATAGTTGTTCCCTGGATCAAACGTCCTATTTTAATTATGTAATTACTTTATATTTATTTCTAACAGGTGCAGCGGAGCGCACGGGTACGGCTAGTTTATATTATAAATTTGTAATTGGTTTCTTATATTTTCATTTCTACTGTATCTCATACGTAAATATTACTGCTACAAACTTTTCCTTATAGGCTAAATACATTTATGCCGATTCATTTTTTATTTTAACGTATGAGGAAATATTTAAAATATATTCCTTACAGCATATTTAGTTTATGCCACGAGTTTTTGTACTAAAATTGTATAAAATGAATAACTTAAAAAAAATCTATCCTAAATTCTTGATTTAGAGGCAAAAAAATGCAAAAAAAAAAAATTCCTTCCTCTTGAATATTTTTAGTAAACTAACGGAAAATTTATCAGATCATATTAAAAATAAAAATAAATCGGCACACCATGTAAATAAAACCTTGGTGTATTACATTCAGTTTGTAAATTAGGACAATCTCAAAGAATGTTCCGCATGTTTCTTACTTAAATACAATCTATTTCAGCAAAAAACTATTAGTAATACCGCAAGTTTTCTGAGTTCAGTTGCCTTCATGTATGAGAAAGCACCAGCATACAAATTAAGCACATATTTACGAGCTGTTTCACAATTTTTAAAAGTAATTTTCAAGCGTCAAACTTACGACGTAGAAAATGAAGCTGTAATCCCAAGAACAGCGAAGGGTAGCGAAGAGGACTCGATTGAATTTAAACGAGCGGAAAACTGAATAAGCAAAAACTTCACCTCCTTCCCTCAGTCTTCGCGTCACGTCAATTTTGTAGCAGTAGCAACGTTTCCTCTTCGATACAACCTCTGTACATTCATAAGGAGAAAATCGATTTAAGGTTGAACACAAGGAGAGACGCTTTATCGAAAAAGTCTAAGAATGGCCTCCGACTCCAATTCCCAATCAATATCATTTACATACGGGCTATTCCATATGAAATCGATCAGTAAAAAACCTCGCATTTTTTAATACTCTAATTTTTTCCCTATTTATACAAGGTGCTGAGGAGAGTGCATTTTCAAAAATATGCTATCGAAAGTCAAATGGTTTTCGTACTATTGAGCGACAAATTTAGAGTATTTTATAAAAACAAACCTCTTTCAGCGCTCAGAACTCTGGAACCGTTTACTGCAGAACATTGAACGGGAGCTCATTTTGAAGCTGACATTTGGTAGGTTATGATAAGAAGTAATACTTATTTTTATTGTATACAGAGAGACAGATAATCTGATTTTATTTACTTTTAGGCTTTTTGCCCATTTGTAAAAATGTAAAAAATATTGAGGAAAAACCTTGCATTATTAAGAGGGATTCGGCATTGTTTGTTTAGGGGCTCGGCAATAAGTTTCGAGGGTATTAAATAAATTATTTTCACACGCCTAGACTTGAACAGCGCAGTACCGCACGCACTGGCCGAGAGCTGAAGATAAGCGAGCGTTGGGCGTCATTTTACTCCTGTGTTTATGAAAACTTGTGATAAAGCTAGCTCAGCTATGCGCTACTAGACGAAACATCACGTGCTTATGTCTCCTGGCCTTGCTTGCCTCCGCTAGCTCCCCCCTCACAGTCAGCTGGTTAGCTCAGACGCGTACTATTTATTTTCTTTATTTGATATTTTCAATACTTTCTTATCAACGGTGGTACACCAGTAAAAATATGTGTTTATTTGTGCTTTCAATGCGGAAACTAACAATATATTTTTAAAATTTTTTTCGTGGGCAAAGGCGTCTTAATGAAAAAAAAATTAAATTTCTCCATTTCCATAAAAAAAAAGTAAGAAAAACTGTTTACATGTCAATATAAACTTTAATTTCTCAGCATCAAAATAAACCATGATTTTGATCATTGGGTGAAAGGGTTACGGAGCCACAACTGTTTCAAGTTGCTAATTTTATGAAAATACGATAAATTTAAATATTTTTAATTTAAACACTATGAAGTTCTGATGCCTCAAACTTTGCACAAAGCATTGTATCAGAGTTGTCAAAGGACAGAAAAAGTTTCATTCTATTTAAAAATTGCAAGGTCAATTTTCTCTATATTTCGGTCGATTTGAGATGGAATAGCCACTTTAGCATTTATAATTTTTATTGAACAATACAGTTTTTATTTTCTCCATTCCTTTACAGAGATACATTCCCAGAACATTTACCTTTGATGTAAAAAAAGAATCCTTGAATTTGGTTTAATATTTTTTAATTAAAATGACACATGTCAGTGGTGCCATTTAGGCAACTAGTTCCTAAATAGCACCTGCGGTTTCTTAAGTCGCACCTCTTTATCTACAGGCAACAGGATGAAGGAAAGCTTTTAATATTGAACATATTGAACAGTATTTAATATGAATAATGTAATAAATGAAAATTACAAGTTTATTGAAATTAATGAAAGAGAGTAACGCATCTTCAAATGAAATTGAAAAAATAGAGCGTAAATTACGTAACACTTAAACTTTCTGAATGCGTCTTTTATTGCTATACATTTGCCATGTGCTTCACCAGGCAGTTCAGACTGTAAACTACGTCACCTTTTCTCCATGATTACCTCGAAGCCACCTAAGAATTGCTTCATGATATAGATGTCTGAAATGATTTGAAGATAGAAACATCTGAAGGCTGGGCCTATGAGTATTATGACGAGGAAGCTGAAACAGGAGCATACCATTTTCCCGAGATAATCTAGCTTCTAAATTTTTGGAATGGGTCGTATAGGTGGACATACAGAAGCAGCACTTTTTGTATGGCAGGTTTGAGTGGCAAATAAAATGTTTGAGCTATTCGACAAATAGTTCACTGTTGATGTAACCTGAATCAGAGCAAACAAATAACGATCCTGGAGGAGCACCAGCTGATAATGTAGAATGCACTGTTTGACGTTTGAAAATTAATTATCACAGGTGGCACAAAATACCTGGTGCGCTTGTACAACACACACTTGTTGTATTAACGCTCTTTTCACCACTTGATATTACACTCACCTGATGCATTGCTAGTTCAGTTAAAATTTTTGGGGCCTTCTTTTGTACGGTTAGAATTGCTACAGTTGCTCATATCGCACCGGTGCGAATTAGGCACCTACAAAATGGTGCGAATTGATAAACTACGCCATAAGTTATTATTTCCTTCATTCTAGCCTATAATCACCACATGTTCGAAAATGTTACGAAGTTAAATGTTCTTTAATATCTCTTTAAACGAATAACATCTTAAGATTATGGATTCCTTTGCATAGAAATCCGTTATTTAGTTACAAAATGTTAGCTAAATATACATCCGACTGAGCGATTATATTAGATACACTATCTCCACGCTGCTGACACAAAGAAGTGGTAGAAATCAAGTGACATGGTGGAAGTTCATATGGTAGATAGTAACAATACCACTAGATGCCACACTACTATCGTAATTTGTTTTAAACTAGCAGTGGTGCCATTTAGGAAGCGGTGCGATTTATGCTACTCTACCAACGAGACAGAAAGAGAAGAATGTAGAGTGGCCATGTTGTCCTGTACAGCGCTCTTTGCGGTGCCACCGCGAAACACGGCAGATCTGAACTAAGCGCCCACCGTTATAAAAATTCGTCTGCTTACAATGTTGTATAACGGAGGTAAGAACTACAAAAAAAAAAAAAAAAAACAAAGAAAAAAACATGCCTGTTGTGTGTGTTGCATATAACTGCAATGTCAAAAGGAAAAAGACAACTGATATATCATATTTCATGTAAATTTTATGAAGTTAAGTCCATAGTTTTGTTAATTAGCAGCATTTTTTTTCATGCATAAATGTGTAACAACTCCCGGCATAAACAAAATAAATAGTTCACTGGTAATGTACTAAAACTAAATACGGATAAAACCACTACAATTCCGTTTCAGACCCAGTGAAAAACAAATACCAATACAATATTAAAATTGTATTTCGACACCGGGATCCTTTATTTCTGCTCCTTCTGTCCTTACTGCTTATAGAAGACGAGGAGCTGTAGCTTATAAAAAGTAGGCCTATTTCGGAGACAAACGATTAATCAAATAAATGGTTCACTAGTAATAAAGTTAAACTAAATACGGATAAAACCACTACAATTCCGTTTCAAACCCAGTAATAGCAATCGAATATTAAAATTGTATTTCGACACTCGCATCCAAAATAACGCAAAACTCTGGGGTAGGTCGTATTGTTGTTAGTATTTTTACTGGAAAGATATGAAAGAACATAATTGAGCACCCACATGCAATAATGGGGTAAGTATGATTATATTTCGTAGCTACTTACCCCATTATTGTACGTGGGTGCTTAATTATACACTAATAATAATCTGTGGTGCCACAGCCCTTGAAAGGCTCAGACAGACCAGCCGGCTGTTGGCCTTACATTCACATTTCGATAATTATACTCTACTGTAACAAAAAAAAAAACTGAAAGCGTGTTTGGTCATGTTTTGCCCAAGTTACAAGCTTGGCGGTAAAGGATGTTTACTACAGTTAGGGCCTACTTTCAATCTATATCTTATCTATACTAATAATAAATCTGTAGCCGAAATTTTTCTGGTAATTTTCGATTTTCCAAAAATAATTGGTCCTAACATATATAATTAACCAACCTGAAACCGAAAATCGCTTTTTTGAAATTTTTGTTTGTATGTCTGTCTGTCTGTCTGTATGTTTGTTACCTTTTTACGCGATAATGGCTGAACGGATTTCGATGAAAATTGGAATATAAATTAACTTCGTTGTAACTTAGATTTTAGGCTATATGGAATTCAAAATACATTATTTAAAAGGGGGGTTATAAGGGGGCCTGAATTAAATGAATCGAAATATCTCGCTTATTATTGATTTTCTTGAAAAATGTTACATAACAAATGTTTCTTTAAACATAATTTCCGATAAGTTTTATTCCTTGAAAAATTTTGATAGGACTGATATTTAATGAGATAAATGAGTTCTAAAATTAAAATAACTGCCATCTAAGGCCGTATAATGAATTAAAAAACAAATGACTTCGTCTATAAGGGACCTTGGACAGCAACAATCGAAAGCTATAAAAGATAGCCTACAGAGAATGTTTCTGTGTTTGTATGAAGTAATATCGGAAGCTAAATTAACCGATTTGTATAATTAATTATTATTTCACCATTGGAAAGTGTAGTTTCTCTAGATGGACATAATGCTATAATGTTATTACAGTAACTTCTGAAATAATATAATATAATATAATATAATATAATATAATATAATATAATATAATATAATATAATATAATATAATATAATATGTAATATTATATAATATAATTTAAGTTATTTGAAGGGTTCAGAACCATAGTGGGCCAAACGCCATTTACTGAATACGTAGAAAACAAGGGTTAAAATTAAGTTATTACCATAATTCAATGGAAACCTATAACAAGTAAAATAAAATATACACATTAAATCTAAATGATGTCAATTTTCATTAAACTATGGTTTCATGTAATAAAAATTAAGAAACATGTTAAAGGAATTGTCATTACACCAAATGAGTGTCTCTGGACCAAAATGATCGCATTTTAATTATTGAAATACAATTTAAATTAAGTAACATATTAAACGATTTATCCTTCTATCAAACACGGATGTTCCCTGGATCAAATGTCCTATTTTCATTATGTAATTACTTTATATTTATTTCTAACGGGTGCAGCGGAGCGCACGGTAAGACTAGTGGTATAATAAATAGTTTTGCAATGTGTAGAGACTGGTAAAACAATTTAATAAAATCATCCGAATCATACTCATTCATTTTATAGGCAATCTTGCAGGTCGCATTTAAAAGATCCTAGGAATATTAACATTTTCCTCAGTATATTTGCTAGGACTTCTTGTCATACTACATGACAATTTTGCTTAGGTTATTCTTTTAAGCATTCCTTCTAGGATTAGCTCAAGTGTTTTAAATTTAGCGTACATAAGTTTAGATTAAGTTCCTAGCACGTATTTGACGAAATACTAGGTTTTTCCACTTCAGTTTAACTGATTTATGCAAACGAAATTTTGACAGCAGACGATTCTAATGCCACTTATCGCCACCCCCACTTTGTTTTGGGCGCATAAGTTCATGGCAGACGGTCGTTCAATTTTCTTCAAACATGGCGGCGCAATGACCACTCTATATCTTTCTCTTTCTAACTCGTTGTACTCTACCCTACATCTGACAGTAGCACTTCACAGTTTACATCAACCACTTCTCTCACACACAAATTGTTCGATAGCCTTACACATGTGATCACCGATGTATCCACTGGACGTGGCATACCCGCAGTTGTCAACTATTGAATCATCCGGTTCATTTGGTACCCAGTTCACGTAGCCTGTAGAGTTCAAGCTCTCACCTGGATATACAGAAAATATTTTAATACACAGACTGAAAATTAAGTAATGTCGTTAATCTCAGGGGGCTATTCTTTGAGATATTTTAAACAAAATAGTTTAATACAATTTTTCCTCCTTTCTGCTTCCTTTTCGAGATAATTTTTTAATATGTAACATTTCATACAGAAACTTACAGCACAGTCCGTATAGGCCAGTTTCTATCTGATGCTTTTCCAATTCACTGCGGGCTAAAGCAGGGAGATGCACTATCACATTTACTTTTTAACTTCGCTCTAGAATATGCCATTAGAAAAGTTCAGGATAACACAGAGGGTTTGAAATTGAACGGGTTACATGAGCTTCTTGTCTATGCAGATGACGTGAATATGTTAGGAGAAAATACACAAACAATTAGGGAAAACGCGGAAATTCTTGTTGAAGCGAGTAGAGCGATAGGGTTGGAAGTAAATCCCGAAAAGACTAAGTATATGATTATGTCTCGTGACCAGAATATTGTACGAAATGGAACTATAAAAATTGGAGATTTATCCTTCGAAGAGGTGGAAAAATTCAAATATCTTGGAGCAACAGTAACAAATCTAATGACACTCGGGAGGAAATTAAACGCAGAATAAATATGGGAAATGCCTGTTATTATTCGGTTGAGAAGCTTTTGTCATCTAGTCTTCTGTCAAAAAGTCTGAAAGTTAGAATTTATAAAACAGTTATATTACCGGTTGTTCTGTATGGTTGTGAAACTTGGATTCTCACTTTGAGAGAGGAACAGAGATTAAGGGTGCTTGAGAATAAGGTTCTTAGGAAAATATTTGGGGCTAAGAGGGATGAAGTTACAGAAGAATGGAGAAAGTTACACAACGCAGAGCTGCACGCATTGTATACTTCACCTGACATAATTAGGAACATAAAATCCAGACGTTTGAGATGGGCAGGACATGTAGCACATATGGGCGAATCCAGAAATGCATATAGATTGTTAGTTGGGAGGCCGGAGGGAAAAAGACCTTTGGGGAGGCCGAGACGTAGATGGGAAGATAATATTAAAATGGATTTGAGGGAGGTAGGATATGATGGTAGAGATTGGATTAATCTTGCTCAGGATAGGGACCAATGGCGGGCTTATGTGAGGGCGGCAATGAACCTACGGGTTCCTTAAAAGCCAGTAAGTAAGTAAGTATGTAACATTTCATAGCGTGTTTTGGAAAAGCCATTGATTTAATTCGCAATATGCTTATTCACTTTAAGGGGAGAGGATGGTATCTTTTTTTTAACTTTTTTCCTGTTTGGTGTAAAATATTAATTTTTTGTATGTAGATAGCTCATAGCTGTGGCAACTCGACCAAATAAAAATATTCTGAAAAACAAATTATTTGGGGGCCTAAATTTGAAAAAAAAAACCCAATGCAGGATTGTACTAAATCCGAAGTATCTAAACCGTTTTTAAAGATAGATTCAAGCAATTGTTTGCAATGTATTTGCAAAAGCATGTTCTACAAACTGTCTGCAACAGAATTTTGACATTAATCCCTACGTTTATAAAATAAACAATTAAAATTTAATAACAATTTTCTGATTTCCTTTCTTGCAAACAAACGGACGTATTTTTAAAAGGAAATCAATTAACACAATTCTGTTACAGAGAAAAGTTTCCTAATTGTCTAAAGAATGTGTGTTCTAAATTTTATGGATGTACCTTTAACAGTTCAGAAATTATATCCATTTTTGTCTGGCAATGTAGCAAAAAAAAAAATGATGTTACTGGAAACCAATAAAAGCGGGCGTGTTCTTTAAAAATGGCGACTCAATATCCGATAAGGTCATAAAATGTTATGCAATGCATTCCACACATATCAAAGGATATTTTAAAGAAAAAAAAATTTTTTTGAAAATTTAATTTACCGGAAACAACAATAAAAGTGGGTGAGTGATTTAAAAATCCATAACGCAGGAAGTTTAAAAATGGCGACAGCTTACAGCAGTAATATTTTGAAAATATAAAAAATTTCCTTCATTACTGTAGGCTATCTTGTACAATAATGAAAATTAGTATATGTAAGAAACTGTCCTTCTCCTATATGAAAAAAATATGTATATTTTTACGATTTAAAAGAAATTACATTTTGTTTTTAATTCAGTTCACTGTGCAGTGATGAAGCGTTTCCCACGTAACTCAAGAACTATCCAACATTCTGTGATGACATTTTTTGTGTGTATTTATGTATGTCATATCTACAATATGGTGCAAGATCACTTCTCTACCTTTGATAGATTGTCTGATAAAATATAAATTCATTTTAAAAAATGGACAAATATCAGTATTTTCTTCTGACACAAAATAAAATATATCTATTATTTATTAAGGAATGTCGTTGAAAGAGGATGATATTGTAAACATGAGTTTCAGCAATAAAATAAAAAAAAAGATAACATGAAATAGGTAACATGTTTATGAATTATGAGAGAAACGCTCCATCACTGCATAATGAACTGTCATAATTTTGAATTTAAAAGAAAAAAAAAGTAAACAATTTTTTTTAAATCTTAAAAATATTTTTTTCTTATAGCAGAGAGACAGTGTTTTACACTTACCACTTTTCATTATTGTACAAGGTAGAGTAATGGAGGAAAAAAATTTGAATATTTCCAAAAATTTTACTGCTGTAAGCTATACCTAACCCTTAAGAGATAGTAATAAATTATTGAAAAAGTTTTAGTTTCTTGCCCTCTAAATGTACAGAAATTTGATCCGAAGAACGGTAACTTTCTAAAATTCCTTTGCTGAACGAAAAGTAACATTTGCTCAGATCAAATTTCAGCATATTTAAAATACGAAACTATATTTTTTTCAATCATTTATTATCAAAATACGTTGTTCTCTTAAAATGGCCGAGAAAATTGGGAATTACATCATTGGCTTTCCAAAAACACGCTATCAGATGTTTCACAGTAAATAGTTTTTATCTATAAAAGGAAGCAAGAAAGAGAAAAATTCAATAGAAAGCGGGAAAGAAGCAGGTAAGTCAATTTTAGTCACAATCGAGAAAAACGAAATTATAGATTTAAAACCTTACTCCACAAGTAAAGTAATAGCGAAAAAAAATATATGCATTGAATAATAGTAATATGCGTTACAAGAGCGGTATGTTGAAGTTTTCATGTTCGAGGAATAGTTTGAAAAAGCGAAACGTAGTTGAGCTTTTTTAATTTTCGAGAATTGAAAGAAAACATACCCACTCGTGTATCGTACATTATTGTGTGCGAAGATCGTTTATTACATACCTGAAAGACGAATTTCTAATTAGTTGCAGTGAAATCTCCATCTTGGTTTCTGTTCAATGACGGCAAATTTGCAAAACAAAAATATCTATCTTCAACATTGTTGCTTTAAAATGTTTTCTGTGTTTACTTTACTCCAGCAGGCCGTGATATACGTCTGTCTTTTTTTCCCCCCAGTCTATAAATGCGAACTTAAAACAAACGGTAAGGTTATGTAATGATTTATTTTTCATTTTAATATTTTAACAATATTATTTATATAACATATTCCAGTAATAACATTGGCAAGTTTGTTGATTTTTTTCACGGCTTCCTTAATGTTACTTGCATCACGAATGCAGTAACTTTGGTGAAGTTGTAGGGTTTACTTAATTTTTGCAAATATTTAAAAACAATAATTAACAGTGCAATTTAGGTGAAATTGCAGTGGTAAGTTTCCAATTTACAATTATTACTATATTGAACGTCTCTAAAAATAATATGTAAAAAGCCTAAAGCAGTAAAATCAATATGTCACTTAAGCGGTAAGAAGAGGAAAATTGTTATGTGTGTTAGATTGGGAATACTGAATGTGGAATTTTAGACTTTCCGCGGATTGGTTTTGTGCGGAAACCAAGCAAATACGCACGTCTCGCACAAATGAAGTTTGCATTGTAGTTCATGAAATAAAGCCTGTTTTGAAATCCGGCATTTCATCAACATTGAAGGAAAGCCGAGACTACGAATTGTTCTAGGAAATAACCAGGTAAGTTATCTGAAAGAGACAAGAGCCAGACTATGTCAACTGACAGAACTTCTTACGAGATTTTATCAACAGTAATCTCAAAACTCGAGTGGGATTTAATTGACTATTACACGATTCGTAGAAAGTATATAAAGATTTGAAGAAATAAAGTACTCTAATACAATAATAGTACATTATGCAACGAGCCTATAATGGTAGTAATTAAGATGCGAGTATGTTAGTTTATGAAACGAGCGCAAGCGAGTTTCATAATTTTCATACGAGCGTCTTAATTACCATTATAGGCAAGTTTCATACGACTTTTTATTCTCGACCATATTTATAACTTGAAATTATTCATAAGTATTCATGTTATGGTTATGTAAGTGAGGAGCGGAACTGACCTGAATTGTGAGATGTGCGCAGACGCGAAAGTATTGATTTTTTCCGAAACACGAATGTCATTGACTTTGATATAATCTAGAGAATAACATGAACATTAGGCTTGATATAACCTGGAAATTGATTTAGAATTGAAAAACGAGATGACAAATTGAATTGATTTGAATATTATTTACAATTAACGCTAATTATTATAGTAACAGAATATAACCTCTGCGACAGTATTGAATTTCCAGCCTCCGTGACGTTTCGCTAGTTGTCTTTCGATTGCATATCCGAGAATAATCGATACTTGCGGTTTTATAATGGTACAATGGTGATTTCTCATTGACTGAACAACTGAATTATAATGAATAGGTGTACTTTAATGAGGTGCATTAAAGGACTACTACCAGGTGTATAATTACTACATTTCGGCATGGTCGAGCATAAAATATTAATTGACTTACTGAAATTCTATTTCACTAATGTAAGCTTCACCAAAACGTTTGAACGGAAGCGCCATTTTGAGTTGACTGTCTATGCTATAAACAAATGACGATCGCAAAGCAGTTTGAAATGTTGGCAAACAAACAAACAAATGGTAGGAAGGTGATAAAAGCAGGAGAAAGTATATAAAGATTAGAAGAAATAAAGTACTCAAATATAATAAAATAGATATTAATTGACGTACTAAAATACTATTTCACTAATTTACTACCTTCACCAAATTGTTTCAACAGAGCCGCCATTTTCAGTCAAGGAGGCAAGTTATTCTTGTCCAGACTGTTTATTTCTCCTTTTTCATACATCTAATAGAAGCCTCTCTTCATCATAAATGGAATAACATAACTAAGTCGATTTCGAAAAAAAAAAAAAGTCGACTTAACTGGTTCTTTCCCCTTATCCTTCAAGCATATACTTTTTTTTGTTTGAGTCCACTGGTTTGAAGTAACAGTTAGCATGCCTGATCGTGAAACGGGCGGGCCCCTGGTTCAAATCATGGTTGGGGCAAGTTATTTCGTTGAGGATTTTCGGGCTTCTCCCTCAACCCATTAAGAAAAAAATGCTGGACTTTTCTCACCAGTTATCTGCAGATGGTGGTGGTGATAAGTGGACAGAATATAAAGACAAATGCGCGTATTTCGAGAAAATCTTTCTTCAAGAGAATATATTTATTTAACAATAATTTATTTTGTATTTCAACTCGTATAACCGGCGTGGAAAGTAAATTTTCAAGCCACTCGTCTCGGTCAAACCTTCACTGAATAGATAGACTGTTTCAGAAGGAACAGCAAATATTTTAGGGGATAGTAGTTTGGAGTATGTAATTTTTATGTGTCCAATTTTGAATGGTTATGGAGATACAGCAATTTAAATACTACTCTTAAATATCCTTACAAAATTTGTAAAGGAGAGCCTTGTTAATGACTGCAGTAGTCGTTCAAAAATATCACCACAGACTTCAGTGTACTTTGAAACTTTCTTGCTAATGGTACGTCTAGTCCTTCCAAAGTCGTACTGGCTTTCTCCTATGCTTACTTTTTTTTCGTAGATTTTACTTTTTTGCTTTTCATCCACCCCCAGAGATAATAATTTAAAGGATAAGTCTGGGGACATTGGTGGCCAAAAAAGGTAACAACCGCGACCGTTCCATCGTTCCAGCAATGTTACATTCTGATGATGTATCACTTGACGACTATAATTTGCATCATGTTATACCTTTCATATTCCTTTAGTCATAAAATATATGCAATGAATAAGTTAATTGTCTCTCCTTTACAACTGTTTAAGTCTTTCCAGGCGTAACATTTAGGGACCTCTATCTCCATACCCATGAAAATTATATACATGTTCATAATTATGATTCTTTTACAAAGAATCTTAAAATAATTACTACCTCAAGTAGGCAATGTGTATTCGTTTTTGAACAGATTAAATATTAATTTTATTTCACACTAGCCATACCCGTGCGCTCCGCTGCACCTGTTAGAAATAAATATAAAGTAATTACATAATTAAAATAGGACGTTTGATCCAGGGAACATTCGTGTTTGATAGAAGGATAAATCGTTTAATATGTTACTTAATTTAAATTGTATTTAAATAATTAAAATGCGGTCATTTTGGTCCAGAGAGCAATCATTTGGTGCAATGACAATTCCTGTAACATGTTTCTTAATTGTTATTACATGCAACCATAGTTTAATGAAGATTGACATATCATTTAGTTTTAATGTGTATATTTTATATTACTTGCTATTTGTTTCAGAAGTTACTGTAATAACATTGTAGAATTATGTCCATCTACAGAAACTACACTTTCCAATGGTGAAATAATAATTGAACAATTAATTACCTTCCGATATTACGTACTTCATAGAAACACAGAAACATTCTCTTAAGCTATGTTTAATACTTTTCGATTGTTATTGTCCAAGGCCCCTTATAGACGAAGTCATTTGTTTTTATTTCAGTGCAGCGCCTTAGATGGCGTTGTAATTGTAATATTAAAACTCATTTATCTCATTAAATATCAGTCCTATCAAAATTTTGTATAGAATAAAACTTATCGGAAATTAGTTTTAAAGTAACTTTTGTTATATAATAGACTATCTTTCATGAAAAACAATAATAAGCGAGATATTTCGATTTATTTAATTCAGGCCCCCTTATGACCCCCTTTTAAATAATGTATTTTGAATGCCATATAGCCTAAACTCTAAGTTACAACGAACTTAATTTATATTCCAATTTTCATATAAATCGGTTCACCAATTATCGCGTGAAAAGGTAACAAACATCCAGACAGACAGACAGACATACAAACAAAAATTGCAAAAAAGCGATTTTCGGTTTCAGGATGGTTAATTATACATGTTAACACCAATTATTTTTGGAAAATCGAAAATTACCAGAAAAATTTTGGCTACAGATTTATTATTAGCATAGATAAACAAACGGAGAGGAAAAACTTTAAATTATAATAGAAATTAAATTAATTAATTATTTATTTATTTAGTTATTTGTTTATTTATTTATTTATTTATTTATTTATTTATTTATGTATTTATGTATTTATTTATGTATTGATTTATTTATGTACTTATTTATTTATATATTTATTTATGTATATATATATATTTACTTATTTATTTATGTATTTATTTATTTATGTATTTATTTATTTATGTATGTATTTATTTATAGATTTATGTATTTATTTATATATTTATTTATTTATATATGTATTTATTTATATATATATTTATTTATTCATTTATTTACTTATTTATTTATGTATTTATTTATTTATATATTTATTTATGTATTTATTTATTTATGTATGTATTTATATATATATATTTATTTAATTACTTAATTACTTAGTTACTTACTTAGTTACTTACTTACTTAGTTACTTATTTATTTATTTATTTATTTATTTGTTTGTTTGTTTGTTTGTTTGTTTGTTTGTTTGTTTTGTTTTGTTTTGTTTGTTTGTGTGTTTGTTTGTTTGTTTATTTGTTTATTTATTTATTTATTTGTTTATTTATTTATTTATTTATTTATTTATTTATTTATTTATTTATTTATGTCATGGCGATTAGTTGTAGGCGAAATTATACTCATATATTTGTCAGAAAGTGTGGTGCTTACATACCCAGTACTGTGACGTATTTGCCTTCCTCATCTTTGTCATGAAATCCGACTTGGATGAAGCTCGTGAAGTTAAATTCATTTTTGACGGCGTTGAATTCTTCTATTGAGTTCAAAATAATCAGGTGAGCGCCCTCTAGCTCGCATTTCTCCTTAGCGTTATCCCAGGTGTCTTTTAAGGGGTGGAACTTGTAGAATCCGAATGGCGGTATCTGTCTGTAGCCTAAGAGGAGCATCTGTAGTTGTTTTTTCTGTATCCGATGCTGCATCTTTGCATCGTTTACCCAACGGGACGGTTGATTGACTCCTTGGATGTTCGGCATAAACACCAGTGATCTCTGAAGATTAAATAACAAAATGAGTGTTGCAAGAAGATAACACAGGCTTTCCCATTACGCGTAAGACGCATGTTGCAACAGTGCATTATTCCATTATCATATAGCAGCGTTTCTCAAACTTTTTTGAAGTGGGGAATACTTTTTTAAGTCAGAACAGTTCCGCGGACAACCATACTCTTGTTCCCTTCGAAAGCAAATTTATTATTTTTGTAGTTTTTTAATATCAATATACTGGTACTTATATGTACTTATATTTTAAAGTATAATTAATTAATTAAAATTGATTTAACTAAATTAATTATATATGAGTATTAACTAATAAAGCTAATGTTAATAGAAGAAAATTAATTTTTGTTTCTTTAATAAGGCTATTAGAGTTTGGATAATCTTTAACTTATTAACTAAAAAAGAAATAAATAAATGTTGGTACCCACATTAATGAAACGGATGAACTTGCCGATTCTTGCACAGTTGTTCTATGTTTGGACGTATGCTGGTAACCTTAAGTCGGAGATTGTCACATAGATCGAGTCGATTTCAGTAGCCTACTTTCTTTTTATTAGAGTTAGTGATCAAAATCCTTTCTGACACAGATACGTAGAAACAAACTGAATTATAATGTCTAAAGCATCATTGTACAGTTCACTGTATTCTATTTTCTATTTCCACTTGTGATGCAGGCCAGAAATTAACTACACCTTCCGATTGGAATTTCATTTTAAGTCCGGTCTCATTCGAGAGTTCAATTAACTGTTCTCTTTCACTCAATGAAAGTTTGTTAGTTGCAATATGGTAATGAAAGTGATTACGAACACATAAAATAAGTTTCAAATTGTGACCTCAGAAGTAGTATTCTTGGTGTACGACATACAGTCGTGACACTTCAATGTGCAGACTGAGTGTCGGAAAAACTATTAAGAAAGTGTTAAATATATGAAAATGTTCGGTCCTATGTTATGAATTTGGGTGGTCCCTGGCTGTGTTACAGGGGCAGCGCCAGAGGTGCCGGGAAAAGATGGCGAGAAACACCCCTTCCATAGTGCTTTAAATCCCTCTTTCGTTGTTGAGAGTAGAGTGGGAAGTCTATAAACGGATAGGGTAATAAATTTCATAAAATGTCAGTGCTGAGAGAAAAAGTGAAAGGCCATGGGTCATTTCCAAACTCTGAAATATTCAGTTGTAGAGTGATACGCACTTCGTTTTAATTTTATTTTTTTCTTCTGCCTTTTTTTGAAGGACCACAAGGGCAGACCTCGAGAACCACAGGTGGTCCGCGGACCATAGTTTGAGAAACGCTGTCATATAGCATTGAAGTTGAAGACCTCCCCGAAAGAAAGATGGAACATCAGATTAATTAAATATGTAACTTAGAGGAAAAGTAATTTTAAAATATTCATTTATAATAATAACTTATTGCATCCAATCTCTATAAACTTGTATCTTTGCTTAGTGAAATGGTTCTGCTAATGAATATACGCCTAACGAAATATGCCCCTGAAATTATTTTTCTTTCTCCTGAAACGTGTGTATTACACATTTGTTGGTTACACCCTTATTCCGGGGAGGTTTATATTTGTTGATTACATTTTTATTCTGCTGAAGTATCACTTTAACGACTTACGTAGGCACATGTAATAATTTATTTTAAACTAAATTGAAGAGATAAATGTTTTCTGCATTGCACAAAACAAACATCTTTTGAAACCTATATGTATGTATGTATGTATATATATATATATATATATATATATATATATATATATATATATATATATACACACAGGCTGATTCACGAGGATGTACCGTCCTTTACGAAGCTTATTTCTGAAGATATTTTGAGTAAAATTTTTAGAGTTACACTAATTTAAAGTTATTTGTAAAATACGTTTTTTCTTTAGTTTGAAGGTAAAAGAATAATACAAATAGAGAATGAACCATTTAGAACATACCTGCACAAACAGCGCTCAACGAGCGCGCGCGCTCCTTCCGAGCGGGAGAGCTGTGTTTACCGCTCGCCGAATCGGAGAGGAAGATAAGTCAGAATGACATAGACCTGCTATAGATAGAGGAGAGGGAAACGACCACTCAGCTATCTAGTGGAGTGCAGTGTGTATTCTCAGTCACTGTTTCACGTTGCTTACCTACTGCTATAATACAGTATGGAGGAATCTAAAAGACGGAAAAGTAGTGATCAGGCAAATTCTTTCAATGTTGCATGGGAAAATGCTTATTTTTTCATAGCTGCTGGAGTAAATACTCGGAGCTTTATCTGCCACAACATTTTGAAAGGTAGAAAGAAACGTAACATAATGCGTCATTACGAGTCCAGACATAAAGATATTAAAGATATTAATCTTCAACAATTTAAATATCTCTCTTCAGGGAAAAGGCCAGCTCAGTGTTGATATGTTGAATAAATTACGAGATTTCAGTCGTAAACTTACACTTTTCGTAAGTCAGTTTCGGGAAGGTAATACGGCTTACTTTCGAACGATAGAAACTGCTCGTGATGAAGCCATGTTAAACGATTATGTGCAAATATCAATTGAAATTCAAAATGAATTTAATTCTAGGTTCCAAGATCTTGTCTTAAGGTCCACACCTGTGGAGTAACGGTTAGCGCTTCTAGCCGCGAAACCAGGTGGCCAGGGTTCGATTCCCGGGTCAAGTTACCTGGTTGAGGTTTTTCCTGAGTTTTCCCTCAACTCAGTATGAGGAAACGCTGAGTAACTTTCGGTGTTGGACCCCGGACTCATTTCACCGGCATTATCACCATATTCTCATTCAGACACGAAATAACATGAGCTGTTGACAAAGCGTTGTAAAATAACCTACTAAAAATCTTGTCTTAATTGGAAAGAAGTTTAAAGTTATCATAATAAATTCTTCAATACCAGTTGAAACAATGCCATATAAGTTACAGGTGGGCCTGGTTGGCGCAGTTGGTATAGCGCTGGCCTTCTATGCCCGAGGTTGCGGGTTCGATTCCGGGCCAGGTCGATTGCATTTAAGGGTGCTCATATAACGTCGGCAGTTGCGAGCGTCGTTAAATAAAACATAACGTTTAACTATTTACATTTCGGACTTATTGATCTTCAATGTGACCTAAGGGCTGAAGATCGTTTGAATAATACTACTAGCCTGGTTGAGTTTTACAAGACTAAACATTAGCAATAATATCCACGACTACACAGGCTGGCTGTGAAAATGATTGCTATGTTTGGCTCAACATTTATATTTGTGGGCAACTGTTTTCTATAAACAACTTTAATAAAGGCAGACATCGAACATCTGTAACTGATGTTTCATTACGATCAGTAGGCTACTGTTCCTTTCAGCTGCCAACAGCATAAAAGCTCGTTTCAATGTACTGATAAATAAAAATATAACAACATGATAGTGTACATTTAAGTAGGTATAAAATTTCTATTATTTCTGTAAAATAAATATTTCTGTATTAATTAATAAGTCCAAGATAGTTTTGCAAACACTGAACGGGAATTCTTTTCATAAACACTCGTACTAGTACTTCCCTTTTGTGTATATTTTGTACGACATCATCCCTTCTTCCAGTCCACCCTAAACTGAGCGCAGCTAATATCTGCATTCCGCTCGTGAGCTGTGAGTCGGCTCGGAGAGCGGAAACCTTGTGCAGGCCTGATTTAGAAGTATCATTTCTTTAATTGGCAAATATTATGAAGTTAAAAATGTGCTGTGAACTCCTTAGTTGCTTCGTACAGATATCGCTTTCTATTTTTAACTAGAAAATTACATTATTCTTACGCACTTACCACAACAATTATTACAAATCACACCACTTCCACTGACTTAATTATTTGCAGTTCAATTTTCCATCCTAATTTACAGTCTTGGAGAGTTTACAAAACATTTAAAAAAATGTTTTTGTACATGAAGTAATTTTCAAGATATTAGAGTAAACTTTCTTTTTTTTAAATGGGAACCAACTATGTTTTGTATTGCAAATGTTACGTTAGCTCTGTCTAATAACAACTGACTAGTCTACCGATTGTCTGAAGGTCACCAGTAAGAGTAAACATAAACAATGTCTGACGCACCTTTCCTTACGTCTAGTTAATAATGTTGACGTAATTGAAGATGAAACACACCCATATTACTATACACTACCCAATACAACCCTTATTTCTTTAGTTCTGTACTGGACAATTGAATGATAATACATCTACAATGTGTTTGAGATCGGCTCTCTAGTAAGTTTACGTGTGTGAAGATACGTTAAGCTACATTTCACTAGTGAATTGTACAGTTAATTGATATGAATGTTTTAAACGTGAAATTAATTTAACCTGTCAATCATTTCTAAGCATTTGATTGCATAGGCCTACAATGATTCTGATTTCACACCGGAGATTTTGTGTTTAGTTTTTTGAGAATAATTGTTTATTTTTTATTGTACACTATCTTTATGTCACACTTCACTATGTGTAACATTTCTATAATATTAAAATGTACAGTACATTGTGATTGTGATTTAATTCACAGATAATTCTCCCCAAACTTCTCCTCCCTGTGTTCGATGCTTGGTCAGACATTGTTTATATTTACTCTCATCGGTGACATTCAAACAGTCGGTAAAGTAGCCAGTTGTTATTAGACAGAGCTAACGCAACATTTACAATGCAAAACATAGTTGGTTCCCATTAAAAAAAAAGTTGACTTTAATATCTTGAAAATTATTTCATGTACGAAAAATATATTTCGTGTATTAGATGTCCCCTTCGATATAATTTAACTTGTAATTTTCGGTTTGTATATATCTGAAATATTTCATACGCTATCGGAAGTGAAAGAGTTAAGTGGACCACCAACGTATGGATAATTATACAGTATGGACACTTCGCATCGGTACCTTTGATGTAACAGGACTGATTCAATGACCTTCAAACTAGTTTGAGCGTGAGATTCTGCTTTCTCCCTGGAGTTGGCACTGACATCACACTAGCTACCGGTCGACACAGCGGAAAAATAACACAAATGCATCTAGGAACATTATGTACTCAAATAAGATAAATTGGAACGATGAAATAATAAATCCGTCATTAACTGTAATGTCTAGACTCTAGAGTTCCTTTATAATGAGAGTTGACACGTTGACCCCAACAACAATTAAAATATGTAATGTTTTGATAGCGCTGAAAATAGAAAAACAAAACTCCTATGAGTAGTCAAACCATATACCTATATTATATTGTATACAAATATTAAACGAATTTGATACATAATTTTATAATATATTATATTATTTTATAAAATAATTTATTATATATAAAACATAAAAAAATATTATTACAACTAGTTTGTCACTGAGAAATAAGGGAAAGCTGTTAACTTGAATTTATTTGAAGCAAAGTGTTACTGGATTATGCAATAAGGTAGGCGATGTTTGGATCCAGTGTCTCAACTCTTACACTCAATTATTATCTTAGCGTATGCTCGATTACACTAACCTCTAGCGCTTGAAAGTGGAACTAAACGCCGGAGCACAGAGAAACAAAACAGGAAAATTCGCTCAGTGTCCATCCATATATACTAATTATTCCTATTCGCTGGGGCCACCATATATAGACTACACTCAGTTCACTATGAGGGATTCTATATATTAACCCTGGGATGAGCTCTGTAACCACGGAATAGTCCTGTACAAGAAATGCAGAACTGTTTTTTAGATTTTTTTTTTCTCTTTGAAAATCTTGTGTTCTAAAAGTGCGTGTATTATTCCATAACTTATAAACTATATATCCATACGAACATACACTTCTATGATGAAATTCTCCGCCAAGATATGAAAACGTGACAACAGGACATATATTGTGTAGGCTTACTTGTACCCGACTTACCTGATATAGTAACTATCAGCAGTACTGATTTCGAGCCTGAACATTCCTTGACAGTTTTACTCACATCGATTGACCAAGGTTTCATATCTTCGTTTTGTTCCATGGACACCTGTAATGTTCAATTTATAATCTTAAATCAGATTTCTTAAAGTAAAAGTTTTACATATTATTATTATTATTATTATTATTATTATTATTATTATTATTATTATTATTATTATATCATCATCGTCGTCATTATTATTAAATCAGAATTAAAATTCACTCAGTTCATTATCCGACAATCCGATAGCTTCTAAACAAATGGAAAGTAGAATATTAGCGAAAGAACTGCTCAAAGACATATTTTATCTAGATACAATTGATAGTGCAACAGTAAAGCAGTTGTTATGAATGTGAATAAAGGCACACTGTATTCCTCTATACACTACTCTTATCCAGAATATTTCGGAAGATGCAATGTAAAGAATAAAAAGTCTTCTAACCAACATTTTCACTCATATCCTAGAGATGGTGCTCTTTAGAAATTTTTATACGAATTAAGTACTTACGAAAATTGTTCATTCATGAAAGGTACTTTTTTAATTTGGACATCGAATAGACTTTCAATACATTATCAGAATAGAGCGTGAACTGTGACACACTTGGAAGTTACGTGGTTGCGTAACCCCACCTGTGAGCCGTGCTCTGGCCTTACATCCAGGAGGCCTGGGTTCGATCCCTGGTTAAATCTGGATGGAATTTGTGGTGACAAAACACATGTTGCAGAGAGATTTTATCGATGTACTCCCGTTTTGCTTTTTCATTCCACCAATATTCCCCTAAATTTCATCTATCATCTGTAATAGCAAAAATAGGCTCGGTTGAATATCCGGGGATAATACTTCGGTGATGATCTGGGTTCTAAGGGCTTGTAGCTCCGGGTTCAGTAGCCGATGGGACCTTATCTGCAGTGTCCAGGAAGGATGGCCTATCTGTCAGCGTCAGATTCAGCCCGGGTCACCAGTAGGACTTATCACATATAGGACGGGCCTAAACGGCGTAAGTGCAAGGAACCATCCCTGATCCAGCTCTCGTGACATCAATCAATCAAATAAATACATACATAAATAAGCAAATAAGTGAATTAATGAGTAAGTCAGGGATGAGACGATATTAGCTCCCAATCACGGTAGAAGAGCTCGACCTTGATCACGAGCGCATAGCGCATCCACTACATAGCGTCGTAACGTAGACATCAGGGATGTACATGCACATGCAGCGAATAAGGGCAGCAATTATTACAATAACTTGCGTTACTAATTTTCTGGCTATGTAATAGGGCTAATTACTCAGTTATTTAATATACATGTACATATATAAACAAATCGCAAAGGGAAGTGTTTTTTTAGGAACAAAAAGAGAAATAGGAAAAGTTAATTGCATGTAAATACTTCACTTCATTGGTTAGGAGAAACTAATAGGGTCTACCTGCTCGACGTGTGTGATCTCTAAGTACTTTTGAGTATTTGTTGAAAAAATAATAATGACAATATTGATTGAAATAGAGTATATTGATTGTGTGATTGTGAAAATGTAGTCCTTACTCTCCAGTCCTGTCCTCTAAATTATTGTCTTTTGTCCCGAAACGTGTATTACAGATTTGTTGGTTACACCGTTATTACGGGGAGATCTTCAATTGTTGATTATATAAGGGGCAGTCAAATGAAAACGGGTCACCATGCGTAGGCCTTTATCTCAGATCGTCGCTCTTAATGAAGTTAATTTTCGAGAATGTTGACTCTCAAACTTAGGTTATGTAGAACCAAACATAGAACTCATACGTGCAGCGAAGGCTAGCGTGATGTGTGATTGTTTTGAATACAGAAGTATTCATGTTTCTATTGTTCTTTAAACTTTTATTTTTCGAACGACATTGAGCTGAATTCCACAACTAGAGAGTAAATACAAACTTCTCCCACCTTATTACGTGAACGACCCGTGGTGTTGAAGGAAGGGATAAATAAAGTAATCCTGCTTGTGACGTATGCCACAACTGGCGCTCGTTTCTGCATCCCTGATTTAGTTAATCCTATCCATATGTTACAATTTTCTGCGTATCTCCGTGTTAATTGTTTCTTATGGACAATACAATGGGCGATTACTAAGCGTAGTTCAGTGCTTTTATAGTAGACTAGCCGTACCCGTGCGCTCCGCTGCACCCGTTAGAAATAAATATAAAGTAATTACATAATTAAAATAGGACATTTGATCCAGGGAACATTCGTGTTTGATAGAAGGATAAATAGTTTAATATGTTACTTAATTTAAATTGTATTTAAAAAATTAAAATGCGATCATTTTGATCCAGAGACCACTCATTTGGTCATAAAAATTATTTTAGGAAATACAGGAAACGAATGTACAGAATAGCCTATCAAGTTTTCTGTGCATAAGAAGCTATTTTAATCTTACCTGTCCTCGATTTACTCAGAAGTTACTGTAATAACATTATAGCATTATGTCCATCTAGAGAAACCACACTTTCCAATGATGAATTAATAATTAATTATACAAATCGGATAATTTAGCTTCCCATATTACTTCATGCAAACACAGAAACATTTTCTGTAGACTGTGTTTCATAGCTTTCGATTGTTGTTGTCCTAGGCCCCTTATAGACAAAGTCATTTGTTTTTTTATTTCATTACACTGCCTTAGATGGCGTTGTTATTGTAATTTTGAAACTCATTTATCTCATTAAATATCAGTCCTATCAAACTTTTGCATAGAATAAAACTTATCGGAAATTATTTTTAAAGAAACGTTTGTTATGTAACATTTTTCACAAAAATCAATAATAAGCGAGATATTTCGATTTATTTAATTCAGGCCCCCTTATAACCCCCCTTTTAAATGTATTTTGAATGCCATATAGCCTAAAATCTAAGTTACAACGAACTTAATTTATATTCCAATTTTCATCGAAATCCGTTCAGCCATTATCGCGTGAAAAGGTAACAAACATACAGACAGACACACAGACATATAAACAAAAATTTCAAAAAAGCGAATTTCGGTTTCAGGGTGGTTAATTGTATATGTTAGGACCAACTATTTTTGGAAAATCGAAAATTACCAGAAAAATTTCGGCTACAGATTTATTATTAGTATAGATTACACTCAGTTGACTATGAGGAACTCCATATACCGACCATGTGATGAACTCTGTAACCAGGAAGTAGGCCTATACAACAAATTCTTAACATTATTTTTTTATTTTATTTTTTTTTTTAATCTTGTGTTCTGAAAGAACGTGTGTTATTTTATAACTTGTATAAACTGTACATCCATACGAACATACACTTCTCTAATGAAATTCTCCACCAAGGTTTGAACACGTAACAATAGGACACACATTGTGTAGGATTACGTGTACGCGACTTACCTGATATAGTAACTGTCAGTAGTACTGACTTCGAGCCTGAACATTCTTTCACAGTCCTACTCACATCTATTGCCCAAGGTTTCATATCTTCGTTTTGTTCCATGGACACCTGTAACATCAAATTATACTCAAAAATCAGATTTATTAAACTAAAGAGTTTACATTTTACTATTCTATTTCCTTGCATATAGTGTAATTTCCCTTTTCTTGTTCCTTATATTATTATTATTATTATTATTATTATTATTATTATTATTATTATTATTATATCATCATCGTCGTCACTACTATTAAATCAGAATTAAAATTTAATGAATCCATTATCCCACAATCCGACAGTTTCTTACCAAATGTAATGAAACTAGAATATTGCGAAAGAACAGCTGAAGGATATGTCCTGTCTATAATTCTTTCCATAATCTCTGACAGGAGAAGTAAATATTGCTGGCAGAGGAGAGAAGTGTAATTGCTGTTCAACCAATGACAGAGGTCTCAATCCACGCTTATCTTGAAATTGCATGGGGACAAAACGCTTTAGACCGCACAACTTGCAGACAAAAGTGGAATGAGACTTCTGTCATTGGTTGAATAGCAATTACGCTTCTCTGCTCCTCTGCCGGAAATGTTTACATCTCCTGTCAGAAATTATGGAACGAAGTATAGGCCCTTGGATTTACCTAGCCCTATAATTTTGAATATATTGGTGCAGTATTAGTATTTAATTATTTTTGAGCTATAGAAACCACTCACTATCTCTCGTATAGTCCGGATTTGTGCGAGGCGGGCCTCGCATCTCGCACGTCGCATGCGTCGATTCAGAAAAACCAAGGCTTTAGCGCACTAGGCTAAGGTTGCAACGCTGGGTCTTCCCCATAAACAATACAACACATGGTGCAGTTGCGAATGTGGTTGACGGGACAAGAGATTCAATCAGAGACAAATCATACAGTTGTCCTGATATTTTAACAGCGATGAAATATTTTCCGACTGTCAAAACTTTTTCATGTTTCATACCACCGCTTATCGAAATTTTAGCGTAAAATTTGTAGTGTTTCATATTAAATGCCTACAAATAAGTAACTCATGGAACTTATAATCAGTTACTTTACAGAAATCTTATTTGTCTTATAAAAATGCCTGCTGAGACGCGCCTGATAATAATGTTGCATGTAAATAAGTTTACACTTTGACTACTGATAGATGTGGGATAAGAGAAGATACGATGTACAAACCTGCGCGATCCATTGTCCAGTCTTGTTGCGATATCCATTAATTGAGAGCTGGAAGGATTCTGGAGATATGGCACTGCATTCTGAAGCGGTGGTCAGCGCTGTCCCCCAGACTAGCGTACACAGCACTGCGATATACATCGTCAAGTGGAGATCTGAAATCATAACATACCGTCTCTTGTCATTATTTGTTTTCATTGCTTGACTCAACTTTTCTACTACTGCTACTACTATATCCATGAGTGCTTTGTGGCAAAATATTTAAACCATTACATCGGACGTATCTATCACTTTATAAAGCAGCCATCGGCAAATTTGTACTCACGATGGCATCACTGAACGCAACCCGCAATACATAAGATGTAATATCAATCGAGGGGTATTTATAGAGCACTGTGTTCGGATCCCAGTGGCGGACTCTCAACACAAGTACAGGGACATCATTTTATTTTTACTAACATTACTAATATTAACCTGGCTATACCTTTGGATCAACGATTAAGAACCAGAAACACCGTTTGCTACCCCCTTCCACGACTGGAGTTCGATGATACTGGCGTAAACAAGAAAAATACTCTACTAGGTATAGGAGGGAAGAAAAGTAGTTCATCCATTTATGTAAACTAAGAAATATCCCGATTTTCAGTTTGATAATTTTCATTAGGTTTTTGTTTAATCAAAATACAGTACAGTATTAACAATAAGTGTTTTACTCACGAACTGAGCTGTCCATGCGGACGTATTCATTATGCAATGCAGGCACATTAGCATACAATATAAAGAATGAAGTTAAATTTTTACAAAATAATCATAATATGTATATTAAAACACATTTTTGAAAATGTTGGCTGTTCACTTTGACACAGACTTCAGTTCTGATCTGCATATTATCGCACTATAGACTATTGTACGTAATTCCAATTACCAGGTTCGTACTTCGTATGAGTAACTCATGTTGAAATAATTCTGTACCTTCTCTATGAAAGAGACTTTATGTACTGTAAATTCAGTCTTCACTTCTGCTCGATCCGAACAGATAAAATTACTCAGACATGCTATCTACTGTCCGTCCAAGTGGTTACGTCGCAGCGTCGTAGAAAGGGACGAAATCACGTGACATTAAATTACCTAACGAGGCCCTTTTATGTAAGTTGTTTTAAACAATTGTATGGGTATAATATTACGTAGATGTCCAATTCCTAACAGAAATTAATGTCATCAGAAAAGAGCTAAGACAGCCCAGCCACTAGCATTTACAGAGAGGCGAATAGAAGCAGGTGGGGGAAACCGGGATGCGACATAGGCAAATGAAAAATGATGCAAAATTGAAAGCTCTTTCGTCACTGGAAAACGCGAACTTATTTCTGGAACGTACTGTTTACTATGACCGTAAGGCTACTATGAAAGTATATGGGGTCTTGGTGCTGTGTGGAGGACGGTTGAACTTCATTAGTAGAAGGGGTGGGCGTGAAGTACATTAAAAAATTGAAGTAAAAGTAAAATGATGTCCCTGTATGTGATGTAACCTACATAATATTGATTTACAGATGGCCAGAGTAAATTTTGTTTCACTTTCATTTTTACTGTGCTGCAACAACCTAGGAAAATACGTCACAAATTGCCACTCTTAATAAACTCGTAGACTTTCGTCTGGTAGTCACGATTTTTGTTTAGATATTACAAATTTTTATTCAGAAAACAATTGTTCAGAAATATATTGAATATAGGTAGAGCCAAACAAATTGGCTATGTAAGGTAACGGCAGGCGATTTATGATACGACTATACATATTTTCTATGGAGAGCATTTTAAATAAATCTAAGCCTGTCTGGTGTGTTATACAATGGCAACGTTTTATGTCCTCACTTATTTCCAGCTCTCTTAATAAGACGTAACTCCACCTAGTAGACTATTTTAAAGTCGTATTTCGAGTCCCGTATGTTACTACAGATACAAGTTGCTTTATGTTCAGATTAATTTCTTCGATATATTTTCTTCATGCTTGGAATAACTCCTCTCCTGTTATATTTCCTTTCAGTGCAATGACTTCGAGAATATTCTTATACAGAATACATCAAAGTACTGACAATTTTTTCTATCTTCTGTAAAAATCACACAAATGTGACATACAACCTTCTTTGAGGGAGGTCTTCAAATCTTGCTAATGATCTTATATCCGTCGGCGCTTCAGCACTACGCCGCATAAGATTAAAAGCGTCGCACTGGATCTACGTTATTCTAAAAGGAGGTTTTGACTTTTATCTCGCTCCCAGATCTCGTCTTTTTGTCTATATGTTTTATCTATCTGCGAAACATTGATGAAAACAAGATGGAGGAACACTTAATGGGAATTTCAGTTGCATATGTGCTAACGAAACGAAGCGTCTTTGGAGAAATTCGACAATTGAGAATCTCCTTGGGGAAAAGGATGTAACATCGAATTATTGATATATGCTATTTAGGTGGAAAAAGTGATTTACTTATAACAATAAAATTTTACATTGAATAGGTGAATAAACGTAGATTGGTGTTTTGTGTCAACGTATTAAGGGAATGTTCGTGGACAAGTTGCTGCACAAAATCGGACCTTCTGTCGCTCACTAAAATTGTAATAAATTCTCAAAAAGAACTATCACAATATTACACGTATCACAGTATTACCAACCTTTCCCCTATACGTCATTTTCAGAACCATCCCAGAAAATTGAAGTTTTCATTAAAACTAATAACTACTTAGAATAAACATGCAATGTAATCGTATATGTTTATTATTAAACAAAAAAAAATGTAATTTAAGATAGTGGTCTTCATAAATGTCACTATCTAGCTCCTTCCATTTCCGCTACATAACAGAATAAACGTTTTTTCTGATAGATGTGAAGTGACATTCAAAAACTTTTGTCTCCATACTGGACCGTCGCAGACTGGACAGAAAAGCTTGTTACATTTGGCAACTAACTCTTTTCACTTCCCAAAGTTTGTGATAAGTTCATCTGAACACCCTGTATAAGCACTAGTACATGTACATAGACTTACAGCTGTAGGGAAGCTTACCTTATATCAATGCTCCGGACTTGATTCAATTTCATGCCTGCTGATGGAATGTGTCCCCTTTTATACGATTTCGCAGTGGATTATTCGCGGTAATACGTTTAAGAGTGACGCAGAATTGTCACACGACTGTCAGGCTATCAGATTATCCCTTATTATGTTAATGTACAGGGAATGGTTTAGCCGGGATATAAATATTTTGATTCGGGTAGGATATGTATAGCAGTCACATTGATTACGTATTAACATTCCCGTTTGGCTTCGGAAATAGCTGCCAGCTTAGAAACGCTATGTTTTGAATTGTTTTTAAGCAATTAAATCTCTTTATCTTGACTAACACGTAGAATTGTCTACTGCTGTGCTCTCGTAGTGGCGTGTTCGCTCCCGAACCCAGCGAGCCGGGGTTCGATTCCCCGCTTTTGGACGAGTTTCCTGGGTGAGATATTTTTTAGAGTTTTTCCCTGACTCCTGTAGATGAATATCATGTAACTTTATCAGGCGTATGGAACCCCACTCATTCTCGCCACTTCCTTTTCCCCCTCATCATCCTTTCCTTATCATTCCGGTTGTCTTTCTTGGTTTTCAAATCGCGCCTGCGGCGGCCCTCCGAATCTCCTGGCGCTGTCTGCTGGCCTCCATGGATATGTCAAAGCATGAACCAACAGCGGATCCCACTCATTAAATTAGAAACTCCGGAAATTTTTGATAATGACCTTTTATTGATTTTGGACATTTTTGATACTGGACCTTTAATGACAATGAACATTACAGGTAAGAGTCATTTAAACACTGTGGAGATATCTTATACTGGACATTTTATAACTGTGGACATATTTTATACTGGACCTTTGATAACTGTGGGCATTTTTATACTGGACAATAATGATTAACATGTTTGCACTGGACATTTCGCAATGGACTAATTGACTGATAATCATACTGCGTAAAGACGCTATATACTCATTTTGTAGACTTACGGTCTTACTAATAAACCGTGTACAGTTTTTATACGAGACTTATATAGAGATGAGACAGAAAACGTTACTAATAAACCATGCATAAGCGATGGATGTATAAACAGGCTGTAACTATACAATGGGAATTGCTTTGCAGCTGTTATATACACGAAACCCCTTGTTTAAGCGTTGAATATAGAGAAAATATGGCCGCCCCTCTAACAGCTGTTCGTATCGACTGTCATTTTATGATGATGGATGCCTTGTAACCACAGAAGAATAAACCAAAGAGCACAGAATAATTAGAATAATATTGCTGTAGCTTGTACTCTTTGACCAAATTATAGTGTGGTAATCGATTAGAGCCAGTTGTACTATCGATACATAACACGCCACAGTAGAGCGCTCTACCGGATGTAATATAGAACCTCAGATATTCTATTACCTTTCGTAATGAAGTAATGACGAAACTATGACATAGCTGTGTATCAGTTGTATTGTTATACACGACGTATGTAGTGATTATTAGTAAGGAATTTACACACCAATTATAAAAAAAAAACTACTCATTGTGTAAGTATAAGGCAGTTAAACGTCTGCATAAAGAGTTTTTATTAGTAAGACCGTTAGGATACAAGCTGATCCGCGGGTAAGAGACATAATCCCCAGGGTGCACTGTGCTGATGACCGCTGGTCTAGAGGTTAAAGAACGCGGCTCGTACTTCGAAACTGTGTTCCAATTCAGCTGATTTTGTTTTGTTTCTTTTTTCCTAGGATATATCTCGCAGAGCACTGTATCTTCTTCTTCCTATGGATTTTATGGCCTTGACCGGCTTCTCTCTCGCACTCTTCATGGATTTCTTTTAAGGAATCTTTAATCTTCATATTTTGAGAGCAAATATTTCATTTATGTAGCTAGTCCAAGGATCTGTTTTTATAGCAACTAAATGATTAATGACAAGCTGAGAAGGAAATCGAAGTTATGTGACAAATTAAGCAAATTCTGTTTCTTAAAGAAGTTTGAACAGGGAACATATGAAGAAGGCGATGACGTTGCGAACGCAATAGGAAGAAGTGGACAACAGTAGGTAAAGATCGTGTATAATGGAAATTCAATGAGAATGATCCAATCATACACCGATCACAGTGATATTGAAGAGAAAACTATGTTTAGAGTGAGATATTTTATAGCACATAGTAGGTCTAGCCTATACAGGGTGATTCATAAGTACCTGTACAAACTTTGTAGGTATAATTTAGGGCTAAACATAAGACTAAAATGTTCTATACAAGTTTTCCCGCAAATCCTTACTTTCAGAGTTACGACGTATAATGTCCTATCTTGCTGGGTATCAAAAACATGGATGAGTAAAGACATCTGCTGTGTCATGTTCGCCTACATAGCGACTGCGGTAGATGTTTGTTTGGTATGTACTGATCTTGGAATGATACAGAGTCGGTTAAACTAATTTTGAGTATTTTCCAGCCAATTTGAGTTCGTTGCTGTAGTTATGCTACTTTCGGAATTTGAGTGGCATAAACAAGCGCCTTCAGACGGTCCCAGAGATAGAAGTCCAATGTATTCAGGTCCGGTGATCCTGGATGGCCAAGCAACTGGTCCTGCATGCTCTATCGTACAGCTGATGCCTACTGAACTAATGACAGAATAAATGTGTACTAACGAGACGTGGTGACAGTAGGAAATACAACAAGCGCCATACATTTAAATATAACTATATACATTAAAGTAAACAAAGTTCTAAGAGGTCGGAATAAACTATAGTGGGGTGTAGCATTAACAAACATCTACCATAATCGCTATGTAGGCGAACGTAACACATCCGAAAAATTCACTGGTTCATGTTTTTGATACCTAGCAGGATAGGACATTATGCAATATTGCTCTGAAAGTAAAGATTTGCGGGAAAAGTTGTATAGAACATTGTAGTCTTATTTTTACCTCTACATTAGACCAAAAAAGTTTCTACATTTACTTATGAATCACCTTGTATAGAGGGTAATATCAAACACCTAATTTCTGTCCTAGTACTTTATAATCAGAAAATTCATAGTGCTTGTTAATATAGAAACCACTAGACATATTTTTCATGAATGTGCTCAACACGGCAGATCAACGGAGTCATCCTATCTTGACTAGGTGGCCATTACCTAGATCATATATATATAACAGATAACTCATCGCTATATTAAAATTGGCAGCACTTTGAAGAGAACAACCGTCAGGATCGCCACCCGTCCACCGCAAACGAACACGAGATGGCAGTACAGTCGGTAATGCAATTCAAATGGGAATTATGACGTTGCTCCTTATGTAATAACTAGATGGCAGCGTAGTAAACCTGACAAAAGTTGTTAACGTCAAAACCTATAAAGCCGACCTATCTGTTACATATATGATCTAGGCCATTACCCAACAGTACCCAACTGGCTATCTCTCATTTCATATTTAGATATTCTTATCAGCCGATAATTCATGTTTACCAGAGAGAGAAAAATGGAGGAAATGGTAAAAAAAAAAAAATGTTGTTTCCAAGTCAAATGTATTTGAAAGTATCACAACTTGGTCTGGATACAGAAAGATACATGAATATACATTATAATAATGGAGTACAAATAGACATCTGATAGTAGCAATTCACAATTATACAGTACATCAACCACTTCTCTCACACACAAATTGTTCGCTATCCGTACACTTCTGATCGCCAATTTTTCCATCGAAGTAGACAAACCCGCAGTTTTTAATTGTTGTTCCTTCCGGGTCACCTCGTGCCCAGTTCATGTAGCCTGTAGAGTTCAAGCTCTCACCTGGATATACAGAAAATATTTTAATATATAGGGTGAACAGTAAGTAATGTCATTGATTTCAAGGGGTTATCCTTTGAGACTTTTAAACATAATATTTAAATCAATTTTGCTCGTTTTTGCTTCCTTTTCGAGATAAAAATGGTTTTTTATGAACTATTTCATAGCGTGTTTTGCAAAGGCCATTGATTTAATTCAAAATCTCTCAGTCAGTTTAAGATAGCAGTATATCATGGTAATAAATTATTGAAAGAGTTTTAGTTTTGTTCTGTGAGGGAACACTCTGCTAAAAATAACAACTTTTTCCCTACTTATTCTTTTCAACCAAATTTTGAGACCATGTTTACAGTGCAAAGGACTAACAAAATTCAAAATCCATATTTTGAACTCCCAAATGTTTCTGGCTTTTTATTTTTTCTATTTTTTTTAGAAATATTTTAAAATCCAAGTTTTTAGTAAAGTATCTTAACTTTTAAATTTCCTTTCTTTTTGGTTGCATTCACAAGACAAAAAAGAAACATTTGTATGCATTCATTTTATGAAAAATCTCTTTTATTCATTAAAAAAATAAATTTTGAATATGTTATTTTTATATATTTCATGAAAAAAATGAAATAAATAGTAGCATTTGTTACAAAATAAATGCATAGAAACATGCAGCTACCTCATAAATACAGTAAACTGGGGTTACTTTGAACAGAGAGGAAACTTTGAACATTTTTGCAGAAAATCATATTTAGGTCTTTACATGCTGCACATATTATAGATGGATGTAAATTATCATAAAATCATTCTGATACCAAATTTACCTCCATCTATAACAAGTGCAGTATATAGAAACCTAAATAGAATTTTCTGGAAAAAATGGCCAAAGTTTCCTCTGTGTTCAAAGTAACCCCAGTTTACGGTACTTGCAGTAAAAATTCATCCAGATTTAGTAATACGAGTATATGGCATAAAAATTTGCTGTTGAATCAAAGAAAATAAACGTACGGAAAAGTGAATTTTAAGTAAAATGGATATTCATGTAACATATTACTTCCTTACTGGCTTTTAAGGAACCCGGAGGCTCATTGCCGCCATTAGTCTCTATCCTGAGCAAGATTAATCCAGTCCCTATCATCATATCCCTCCTCCCTCAAATCCATTTTAATATTATCTTCCCATCTACGTCTCGCCCTCCCTAAAGGTCTTTTTCCCTCCGGCCTCCCAACTAACACTCTATATGCATTTCTGGATTCGCCCATATGTGCTACATGCCGTGCCCATCTCAAACGTCTGGATTTAATGTTACTAATTATGTCAGGTGAAGAATACAATGCATGCAGTACTGTGTTGTGTAACTTTCTCCATTCTCCTGTAACTTCATCCCTCTTAGCCTCAAATATTTTCCTAAGCACCTTATTCTCAAACACCCTTAACCTATGTTCCTCTCTCAAAGCGAGAGTCCAAGTTTCAACTTGGATATTAAAAAAAAAAGAACAAAATCCCTTTTTGCTTTTGAGAACAAAATCTTGAGGAAGAATTTTGGTCCCATTCAAGAAAATAACACATGGAGAATTTTGAACAACAGGGAACTAAGTGATATTTATAAAGATCCGGACATAATAGCCTTAATAAAAAGTCGAAAACTACGTTGGCTTGGACACGTTCTACGGCGTGAAGAAGACTCTCTTCTACGAAAAGCTTTCGACTATTCTCCAAGATGTAAGAGACCTCTTGGTAGACCTCGTCTCCGTTGGCAGGACCAAGTATATGAAAATCTTCCTACAGTGGGAGGACGACAAGAAGATGCAGAGAACAGAGACGAATGGCGATATATCGTGAATGAGGCTAAAAACATCTTAGGTTTTTAAATGCCCTAATTTGATTGATTGATTGATTGATTGATTGATTGTGTTGTGTAGCGGTGTTTGACCATTGTTGTAGTCCACACGTATGGAGAGCGTTTGGCCGCGAAACCAGGTGGCTCGGTTTCGATTCTCCGTCGGAACAAGTTACCAGGTTTGGGTTTTTTTTTCCTGGGGTTTTCCCTCAACCCAGTATGAGCAAATGCTGGGTAACTTTCGGTGCTGGAGCCGGATTCATTTCGCCGGCATTATCACCTTAACTTCATTCAGACGCTAAATAACCTAAGATGTTGATAAAACGTCGTAAAATAATCTACTAAAAACCCATTGCGTGTGTAGTAATATTTCTGATACAGACAAAGAGCCTTGTAATATTGAGCCAGCGATTTATTATAGTCATTAAAATAGTCATTAATTATTATATTTATTTCTTCGTTTATTCATTATTTATTTGTTTATTATTTATTTATTTAACCATTCTGTACGCACTTCATGGCGGTTTAGTTGTAGCCCAGAAAATAGTTATATATTTGGCAGAAAGTGTGGTTCTTACATACCCAGTACTGTGACGTATTTGCCTTCCTCATCGTTGTCATGAAATCCGACGTGGATGATGCCCATGAAGTTAAATTCATTTTTGACGTCGTTGAATTCTTCTATTGCGTTCAAAATAATCAGGTGAGCGCCCTCTTGCTCGCATCTCTTCTTAGCGTTATCCCAGGTTTCTTTTAAGGAATGGAACTTGTAGAACCCGAATGGCGGTATCTGTCTGTAGCCTAAGAGGACCATCTGTAGTTGTGCTTCTGGATCCGATGCTGCAACATTATCCCATTTATCCGGCGAGACGATTGATTGACTTCTTGGATGTTCGGCATAAACACCAGTAATCTCTAAATAACAGAATTAGTGTAAGAAGGTGACACAGGCTTTTCCATTACGCGTATGACACAAGTTGTAACAGCACATTATTGCATTATCTTACAGAATTGAAATTGAAGACTTGCCCGGATAAAAGATGTAACATAAAATTAATTAAATGTGTTACATAGATGAAAAAATAATTTTGAAGCATTCATTTACAACAATAGCAGATTGCATCCAATATGTAAATAAACTTGTACACTTGATTACTGAAATGATTCTGCTAGTAAATGTAAGCCTAATGAATTATGTCCCTAAATTATTTTCCTTTCTCCTGAAACGTGTATTACAGATTTGTTGGTTACACCCTGAATTGAATTGAAAGAGGTGAATTGGGAGGACAAATTTAAAAGATACGCAAAACGCGTCCTTGCAAGGTGTTCGGGACCGTACGAAACTAAATATGTGAGCTCCAAGCCTGTTGGCCACTAGTCTCACTCCGGGTTACGCTGCTCCTCTAAAGGAGCTCTAGAAAATTTTGAAGGGGAAAACCGAAAATGGACGTAACCTCCTAGGTACCACATACGCGAGGGGGACGGAAATGTGATCAAAATGATCACGGGACGGGAAATGGCTGGTATAAATCTGCACATTGAAATGAACTGTGTCATTTCGCAGTGCAGGAGGAGTCGAGAAGACTCTGTAGTCTGTTGTTAGATGACAAGGCAGCTGAAGACCGCCAGGTGAGACGCCATGAATTCTGAATCTGCAAATTGAAAGGTTACCTGTCCTTTCGCATTGCGACCACATGAGTGACGTTGGACATGTATTTCATAATTTTAAGGACTCTGAACTAAGGCATTAAGTTGTTTGTTAGAAAAAGGGAAACTTATGGGGAAGGGCATAAAGGTCCGTGACCCATTTCTCTTTAAGCTCATCCCGACATTTGTCTTAACGCCTTAGGAAAACCACGGAAATACCTTAGGCAGGATGAGTTGTCTTAATTAAGAGACTAGCCAATTTGGCTTTTAGGTAATAGGTCGATTGATTTATGAATTTATGATAGATGTAATTATTAATTAATTTAGAGTAAGTAAAGGGGTCATGGGCATATGAATGCAGGTCCGTGGCCCATTTCTTTTAGGGCTCATCCCGACATTGCGTGGGCCTATATCTCGCATCGTCGCTCTTAATGAAGTTAATTTTCGAGAATGTTGACTCTTAAACTTAGGTTATGTAGAACCAAACATAGAACTCATACGTGCAGTGAAGTGTAGCGTAATGTGTGACTGTTTTGAATACAGAAGTATTCATGTTTCTATTGCTCTTTAAACTGGTATTTTTCGAACGACATTGAGCTGAATTCCACAACTATACAGTATATACAAATCTCTCCCACCTTATTACGTGGAAGACCCGTGGAGTCGAAGGGAGAGATATTAATAACGTAATCCTGCTTGTGACGTATGCCACAACTGGCGCTCGTTTCTGCATCTCTGAGTTAGTTAATCCTATTCATATGTTACAATTTTCTGCTCATCTCCGTGTTAATTGTTTCTCATGGACAGTACAATGGGCTATTACTCTACGCAGTTCATGTTGTTATTATATAGATTACACTCAGTTCACTATAAGGAACTGCATTATATCGACCATGTGATGAGCAAAGCTCGGAACTTGGGGACTTGTGTCGTTCGCATGAGTAAGGTTGCAGGTACAACGTACACAAAGCTCACGCTGCAATGTGCTCAGGGACAGTCGTGTGTACTAAGAACGTGGTCACATCGAATGGCAAGAAGACGAACGAAGAAACTGTGTCATGTCGAAGCAAATGACATTCAGAGAATTACAGGTAAACGGTCTGTTAGAGGAATGAGAAAATACGTGTTATTCGAATGGTTATTATAGAAGTTTGAAAATATATTTCTTAAATTTTAGTTACAGAATTTCGTGGAGGAATTCTGAGGAGATACATTATTTTCTTCGAGTGAAGAGTTTATATTTTGTAAGTTGTGCCACACATAAACTAGAGACTGGAAACGGGCATTAATAGAAAGACATTGCAGTCTCTTAAATCGGTGGAAAATGTGTCCATAGCCACGGATCAAGTCGTAGTGGAACCTTCCCTAGTAGTGACATAGAAATTGAAAACTATTTTCGAGAAAAATTTAGAATACTTATCTTTCTCAGATACGAGATCAGCTAGCAAATGCTGAAAATCGAACAGGAAACAGTGACAGTGAAAACATTCAGTATTTTAAGTTTGCTCCTGTCACTTCATGTGACGTGGAAATAAGTTTCTTTCGTTTCAAATCATATTTAACTAACAGACGAAGAAGTTATGGGTTCGAAAATCTTCGAATCCATGTAGTCATATACTGTAATAAAATGTACAGAGCAGAACTGCAAATTTGATATATTTTGCATGTATATATATATATATATATATATATATATATATATATATATTCTTTAAAATTACATGTTTCAAGCTACCATAATATTATCAATATGTTCTTCCGGCCAGGAACCACCTTTATAGCAGACCTGAAAGTACCTCTGTGCTGGAAGCGGCAGTTTGTTGACATTGAAGTCCGGTCGCTTAGCCACGTTCAAAGACACAAGTCCCCAAGTTCCGAGCTTTGGTGATGAGCTATGTAGCCAGGGAGTAACTCTATACAACAAATGGATAACAATTTTTTTTTTAGATTTTTTCCTTTGAAAACACGGCCTGGTTGGCTCAGTATAGCACTGCCCTTCTATGCCCGATGTTGCGGGTTCGATCCTGAGCCAGGTCGATGCCATTTAGGTATGCTTAAATGCGACAGGCTCATGTCTGTAGATTTACTGGCATGTAAAAGAACTCCTGCGGGACAAAATTCCGGCACACCGGCGACGCTGATATAACCTCGGCAGTTGCGAGCGTCGTTAAAGGAAATAATATTTAATATTTTCTTTGAAAGTCTTATGTTCTGAATGTGCGTGTGTTATTTTTTTGGTAACTTGTTATAAACTGTATATCTATACGAACAGAAATTCCTCTAATGAAATTCTCCACCAAGGTATGAAAAAGTGAGAACAGGACACATGTTTTGTAGGCTTACGCGACTTACCTGATAATGTAACTGTCAGTAGTACTGACTTCGAGCCTGGACATTCCTTCACAGTCTTACTCACATCTATTGCCCAAGGTTTCATATCTTCGTTTTGTTCCATGGACACCTGTAACATTAAATTATACTCAAAAATTAGATTTATTAAAGTAAAGAATTTACATTTTACTATTCTATTTCTTTGCATATGGTGTAATTTCCTTTTCTTGTTTATTATTATTATTATTATTATTATTATTATTATTATTATTATTATATCATCATCGTCGTCACTACTATTAAATCAGAATTCAAATTCAAGAATCCATTATCCCACAATCCGACAGCTTCTTACGAAATGTAATGAAACTAGAATATTGCGAAAGAAGAGCTGAAGGATATTTTCTGTCTATACTTCGTTCCATGATCTCTAACAGGAGTAGTAAATATTGCTGGCAGAGGAGAGAAGTATAATTGCTATTCAACCAATGACAGAGGCCTCAATCCACGCTTATCTTGAAATTACACGGCAACATAACGCTTTAGACCTCACAACTTGAAGACAAAAGTCTCTCCTGTCAGAGATTATGGAACGAAGTATAGGTCCTTGGATTTACCTAGCCCTGTAATTTTGAATATGTTGGAGCAGTATCATTATTTAATTATTTTTGAGCAAGATTTGAAACGAAAAGAAATGATAATAAAGTATTACCCTCCCATGTTAAATATAGGCCGTCTATCCTATTTGATTGAAAGACTATACGTTACACGTGGTAATAACAACAGTTCAAAGTGCAACAATAGATGAGTTGTTATGAATGTCATATTCCTCTATATACTATACTTATCCAGAAGATTTTTGAAGATTCATTGCAAAGAATAAAGACATCTTCTAACCAACATTTTCATTCATATGCTAGAGATTGTGCTCTTTCAGAAATTCTGAGACGAATTAAGAGGCTTAAAAAGAAGTGGTCATTGAGAAAGGGTACTTCTTAAATTTGAATATCGCGTAGACTTTCAATACATAAACAGAAAAGAGCGTGAACTGTGTCATGCTTGGAAATTACATGGCGGCGTTACCCCTGCTGTGGCTTTCTATCTTGAGGCCCGGCTTCGATCCCTGATTAGCTCGGGATGGAATTTGTGGTGACAAAACACACGTTGCAGAGGGATTTTATCGGGGTCTTCCAGTTTTCCTTTTTCATTCCACCAATATACCTCACTTCCCCCAATTTCATATATTGCACAGGGACATCATTTTATTTTTACTAACATTTTTAATATCAACCTGGCTATATTTTTGGATTAAATGTTGAGAACCGGAAACACCGTTTGCTCCCCTTTCCAAGACTGGAGTACGATACTGGCGTAAAATACAAACAAATCACTTTACTAGGTATAGGAGGAAAGAAAAGTAGTTCATTCATTTTGTAAACAAGGAAATATCCCGATTTTCAGTTTGATAATTTTCATTAGGTTTTGGTTAATCAAAATACAGTACAGTATTAACAATAAGTGTTTTTCCCACGAGTTGAGCTATCCATTCGGACGTGTTAATTATGCAGTGTATATTGTACTTTTACAGCATATTAGCGTACAATATAGAGAATGAAGTTAAATTGGAATATAATCATAATATGGATATTTAAACACATTATTGAAAATGGTGGCCGTCCATTTCGATACAGGCTTCAGTTCTTTTGTGCACTATAGGCTATTGTATCTAATTCCAAACACCAGTTTCGTCCTTCGTACGGGTAACTCATGTTGAAATAATTCTGTAAATACTCTATAACTGAGTACCTTACGTACTGTCAATTTAATCTTTACTTCTGCCCGATCCGAAAAGATAAAATTACTCAGAAATGCTATCTACTGTCCGTTCAAGTGGTTCTGTCGCAGGATCGTAGAAAGGGGGGGAAATCACGTGACTGTTAATTACTTAACGAGGCCCTTCTATATAAGTTATTTTAAACAGTTATATAATATCATCATTTAATTCGAGAAAAATTCGTTCCGGCACCGGGAATCGAACCCGGGACCTCTCAGCTCTGCGCGCTGAGTGCTCTTCCCAACTGAGCTATGCCGGGACACGATCCACGGTGCCGGCCGAACTCCTTTCGTTGTAATGTTTTACGGCCTTACTACCTGCACTTTAGACAATGTAAGTCATACATGCAGGAGCGCATATTTTAAATGACTTTATGGCCATATTACGTAGACGTCCAATTCCTAACAGAAATTAATGTTTTAAGAAAAGAGCTAAGACAGCCTAGCTACTAGACTTTACAGAGGGGCGAACAGAAGGAGATGGGGGAAACCGGGATGCGACGTAGGCAAACGGACGACAGTACCTGTGCGAAAATATGATTCAATATTGAAAGCTCTTTCGTCACTGTAAAACGCGAACTTATTTCTGGAACGTACTATACTCACTAACTCAGTACTGCATACGCGGCCTCTGTTCTGTGTGGAGAACGGTTGGATGTTTACTAGTAGAGGGGGTGGGAGTGAAGTACATTAAAAACTCAGGTACAATAAAAATTGAAGTAAAAGTAAAATGATGTCCCTGTATCTGTGCTGCATGAGGAGCGCCCTGACTAGGCTGGCAGTGCATGGCTTCCATCTTAAGGGTTCGCACGAGAGGGTTCCACGAGCCCTCAGTGGTGTGTACATGTGTGGTAGGGGGTGATCTGTGTGAACGATATCATTTCAGTATGTGTCCGAAGAGAACAAGCGCTCTAATGGACTATTCAAAAAACTAATATTATTACAAATGCGCATTTGTGCGCCGTTCTTCTTTATGTATACTGTATCTGTAATAGCAAAAAATAGGCTAGGGTGATGTCCTGGGATAATACTTTGATGATGATCTAGGTTCTAGTGTTTGGAGCTCCGGGGATTGGGTACGAGCTTATCAGTAGCAGTTGGGAACTTATCTGCAGTGCCCAGGAAGGACGGCCTGCCTGTCAGCGTCAGATTCACAAATGCTGCCCGGGCCACCAGTCGGACTTATAACATATACGACGTACAATGGACCTGTACTGTTTTCGCTGTAAGAAAAATCCTAATGGAAACATAAGCACGTTACTGTCATACCCGTGATTGGCTGGCAGTCGAATCACTCACATGACGCAAAAAAATATAGTTCATAATTGGAAACCACAATCTTCTATTATTTGAAAATAAAACATTGAATTTTAGTTGTTAAATACGATGAAACATTTAACTTTACTCATACGTAAAACGCTATGTAAAAGAAAAGCTACTTTTATATTTTGTTATGTACTATGAACGCGGATGAATACCAACAGTAATACCGAGGTAGTCTGTTCTTGTAACAAGCTGGCGTCACTTGAGCTCGTAGTTGTTCACGTAAGCATGTGGTACTGAAGTATGGCTTTTGCATCCTCAACTGTCCATTGTGAAGACATAAGACTTAAAAATAATTTAATTACTGTAATTATAAAATAAATGTTTCCTAAGCAAACCAATGCATAGTAGTGAGGTTAGACCTACTTGAAGAGTAACGGTTAAATGTTTAACATGAAACAATGTACAACAGTAGGCGGGAACATGTACTGAGAATCTATGCGGCCAAAGAGTGGCCAACGAAGCCTCACTTCAGTCACGTGCTATTGTTTATATTAGGATTTTTCTTACAGCGAAAAGATTATAGGCCTAAGTGCAAGGAACTATCCCTGATCAACTCTCGTGATATCAATCAAACATAAAAATAAATACATTCATAAGTAAACAAATTAATGAATCAATCAAACCGTGCTGTGGCTGGGTAGTCAGACCTTCACCCTGTCACATAGAAAGGCCGGGTTCGAGTCCCGGTCAGTGATTTTTCGTTCTAAAAATCCTTAGTGATAATTTTGGCGGACAAGATCGCTCTTTGGGTTTTTCTAAGAGTCCCACCGTTACCTCACGTGAGGCGTCTACATCATTCCGTCTGATATCCTTTCCGTCATCAGTCCATACCATCCTCCGAACGCTGGCTGGCGAAGTACCAAGGAGGCTGATCTTGGTTCGATCAGGATTGCCTGCTTTAAATTTGGATTCGCAGTGAACCTCAGTTTATTTAGCCGTTGTGGTTTGAGAATGCATCTCGCTCTAGGGTAAAGCCTTGGTTTTTCTGAATCGACGCATGCGACGTGCGAGATGCGAGGCCCGCCTCGCACAAATCCGGACTACACGAGCTATAGAAACCACTCACTATCTCTCGTGTAGTCCGGATTTGTGCGAGGCGGGCCTCGCATCTCGCACGTCGCATGCGTCAGTTCAGAAAAACGAAGGCATTAGAGCACTAGGCTTAGGTTGCAACGCTGGGTCTTCCCCATAAACAATTCAACACATGGTGCAGTTGCGAATGTGGTTGACGGGACAAGAGATTCAATCAGAGACAAATCATACAGTTGTCCAGATCTTTTAACAGCGATGAAATCTTTTCCGACTGTCAAAACATTTTCATGTTTCATACCACCGCTTATCGAAATTTTAGCGTAAAATTTGTAGTGTTTCATATTAAATGCCTACAGATAAGTAACTTAAGGAACTTATAATCAGTTACTTTACAGAAATCTTATTTGTCATATAAAAATGCCTGCTGAGACGCGCCTGATAATAATGTTGCATGTAAAAAAGTTTACATTTGGACTACTGATAGATGTGGGATAAGATAAGATACGATGTACAAACCTGCGCGATCCATTGTCCAGTCTTGTTGCGATATCCATTAATTGAGAGCTGGAAGGATTCTGGAGATATGGCAGTGCATTCTAAAGCGGTGGTCAGCGCTGTCCCCCAGACTAGCGTACACAGCACTGCGATATACATCGTCAAGTGGAGATCTGAAATCATAACCTGCAGTCTCTTGTCATTATTTGTTTTCATTGCTTGACTCAACTTTTCTACTACTGCTACTACTATATCCACGAGTGCTTTGTGGCAAAATATTTAAACCATTATATCGGACGTATCTATCACTTTATAAAGCAGCCATCGGCAAATTTGTACTCACGATGGCATCACTAAACGCAACCCGCAATACATAAGGTGTAATATCAATCGAGGAGTATAGAGCATTGCGTTCGGATCCCAATGGCGGACTCTCAACACAAGTATCTGATGTAACCTACACAATATTGATTTATAGATGGCCAGAGTATATTTTTTTCACTTTTATTTTTACTGTGCTGCAACAACCTAGGAAAATATGTCACAAATTGCCACTCTTAATCAAATCGTAATTTTTCGTCCGTTATTCACGATCTTTGTTTAAATATTACAAATTTTTATTCAGAAAACAACTAATGCATTGACATGGGAAAGGTCGTAACTGCCAAGAATTCGAATTTTTAGGTTTTTCATTGAGAAGGTAGTAAATGGCCATGCCATTGGCACAGAGAAGGTAGTTTGTCCGTATGTAATGAAACGCAGTTGGAAACGTAGTCACTAGATGTTGTAAGTTGTATGTGCACAGCTGTTGGCGCGGAGTAGGTAGTAACTCCGTTTACAACATCAGAGTGTTTCTAGACAAATATGGACTGATAACTGTGCAGGGCAGAATAAGAATCGGATGATTCTAATGGTCCTGATTTACATTATTGCCAAGAAACATTTTGATTCAGTGGACTTGAAATTCCTGGTTTCAGAACATTCCTATATGACATGTGCTAGGTAATTCGGCATCATAGAGAAAAGAAAAAAAAAAAAAGATGCAAGACCATGGTTCCAGAAGAGATAAGGCCTAATAATGTAATAATGATGAAGGATGGGGATTTCTTCGACTTTTCTGCAGAATGTGAGAAGTTTTTGAATACAACTCGTATCAAAATCAGCACCCTCAACTAGACTAGACTCTCAAGAGCTGATTGTCCTCTAATAAAAACAAGACAGTCATTTAATGACCTTGAAATGTGGACAGAGCACTGGATTTTTAAGAAAGGACAGTCATTAACTTCAATCACTAACTTGCGGTGCTTGCAACGCCTTGAAAGAAGACCAGTCGTCCCTGATGCCAAAAAGAAAGACTTGTTATCTATGTGAGACTTCCTCGATGAAACGTATCATGGATTTTACCGAAAAATTAGTGCATAATGTATAAATAACGTTAATTATCAGTTTGACTAAAGAGTGATTTCAATCTTATATTTTCATAACATAGGATTTCACAGATAAATCTGTGCCAGACTTTTCAAATTTCATATGTAACACAAACATGAGTGTGTGCCTTTCATTGAAAGCAGTTTCTGTAATAATGTAAGTGAGAAAGTATTCATAAATTGGTTTTTTGCTCCCCCTGAAAAATTTTGTTTTTAGCAGTTACTACCTTTCCCATGTCAGCGCCTCATTTGTTCAGAAATATATTGAATATAGGTAGAGCCAAACATTGTGGCTACGTAAGGTAACGGCAGGCGATTTATGATAGGACTACTATACATATTTGCTATGGAGAGCATTTCAAATAAATCTAAGCCATTCTAGTGTGTTATACAATGGCAACGTTTTATGTCCCCACTTATTTCCAGCTCTCTTAATAAGATGTAACTCCACCTAGTAGACTTTTTTAAAGTCGTATGTTACTACAGATACAAGTTGCTTTATGTTCACGTTAGGGGAGAGTCGGGTAGTATCGGACATCGGGTAAAATCGGACAGTGAGTTTCTTTCATTTACCACACGATGATAGTACCTGATTGACATGGTTACGTTTCTGTGATGTCGCATAGAGAAACGTAACTATGTCATTCACGTACTACCATATGGTGGTAGATGAAAGAATCGCACTGTTCGATATTACCCGATGTCCGATACTACCCGATTCTCCCCTAACTTCTTCTATATATTTTCTTCATACTTGGAATAACTCCTCTCCTGTTATATTTCCTTTCAGTGCAATGACTTCGAGAATATTCTTATACAGAATACATCAAAGTACTGAACATTTTTTTCTGTTTTCTGTAAAAATCATACAAAAGTGACATACAACCGTCTTTGAGGGAGGTCTTCAAATCTTGCTAATGAACTTATATCCGTCGGCGTTTCAGCACTACGCCACATAAGGTTAAAAGCGTCGCACTGGATCTACGTTATTCTGAAAGGTGGTTTTGACTTTTATCTCGCTCCCAGATCTCGTCTTTTTGTCTATATGTTTTATCTATCTGCGAAACATTGATGAAAAAAGATGGAGGAACACTTAATGGGAATTTCAGTTGCATATGTGCTAACGAAACGAAGCGTCTTTGGAGGAATTCGACAATTGAGAATCTCCTCGGGGGAAAAGAATGTAACATCGAATTATTGATATATACTATTTAGGTGGAAAAAGGGATTTACTTATAACAATAAAATTTTACATTGAATAGGTAAATAATCGTAGATTGGTGTTTTGTGTCAACGTATTAAGGGAATTTTCGTGGACAAGTTGCTGCACAAAATCGGTCCTTCTCTCGCTCAGTAAAATTGTAATACATTGTCAAAAAGAACTATCACAATATTACACGGATCACAGTTTTACCAACCTTTACCCTATACGTCATTTTCAGAACCATCCCAGAAAATTGAAGTTTACATTAAAACTAATAACTACTTAGAATAAACAGGCAATATAATCGTATATGTTTATTATTAAACAAATAAAATGCAAATTAAGATAATGGTCTTCATAAATATCACTATCTAGCTCCTTCCATTTCCGCTACGTAAAAGAATAAACGTTTTGTCTGATAGATGTGAAGTGACATTCAAAGACTTTTGACGCCATACTGGACCGTCGCAGACTGGACAGAAAAGCTTGTTACATTTGGCAACTAACTCTTTTCACTTCCCAAAGTTTGTGATAAGTTCATCTGAACACCCTGTATAAGCACTAGTACATGTACATAGACTTACAGCTGTAGAGAAGCTTACCTTAAATCAATGCTCCGGACTTGATTCAATTCCATGTCTGCTGATGGAGTGTGTCCCCTTTTATACGATATCGCAGTGGATTATTCGCGGTAATCCGTTTAAGAGTGACGCAGAATTGTGACACGACTGTCAGGCTATCAGATTATCCGTTATTATGTTAATGTACAGGGAATGGTTTAGCCGGAATATAAATATTTTGATTCGGGTAGGGCATATATTGCAGTCACATTGATTACGTATTAACATTCCCGTTTGGCTACGGAAATAGCTGCCAGCTTAGAAACGTTATGTTTTGAATTGTTTTTAAGCAATTAAATCTCTTTATCTTAACTATCAAGTAGAATTGTCCACTGCTGTGGTCTCGTGGTAGCGTGTTCGCTCCCGAACCCAGCGAGCCGGGGTTCGATTTTCTGCTTTTGGACGAGTTGCCTGGGTGAGATTTTTTTTGGGAGTTTTTCCCTCACTCCTATGGATGAATATCATGTAAATTTATCAGGAGTATGGAACCCCACTCATTCTCGCCACTTCCTTTCCCCCCTCATCATCCTTTCCTTATCATTCCGGTTGTCTTTCTTGGTTTTCAAATCGAGCCTGCGACGGCTCTCCGAAGCTCCTGATGGTCTCAGCCGGCCTCCATGGATATGCCAAAGCATGGTAGTTGGTGACCCAGCAGCGGAACCCACTCCCCTCCCGATGGGAGGAGTGGCCTACACCTCATACCGTTGGCCAGATAGGGGTGGCGTACATCTCAGACAGTTTGAGAGGGGAATGTAGGGGGAGGGGGCTGTTGGGGATGAAATGGTACACGGACTGGTCGTTAGGGTGTTGGGGGTTAGGTTGGTTCGGCTTGGGTGCAGTCATTGGGCTACTATTGATCCCAGGAGCGCACAATAGAATAAGGTCGCGGTACTTGGGATGTTCCCCTTCCGGCCTCACAGAAAAAAAACAAATAGATTTAATAATAATTATTTATTTATTTATTATTCTGGCATAGCTAAGGCCAGTAGGCCTTCTATTCCACCCAGACATACTCTAATTCTAATTGAATACAATTGCTTACATAGTTATTACGTTAATATCTAGGCTATGAAACAAAAAGAAAGTAAATAATGAAAGTTGGATAAGTAATGTTAGTGTGACAATAATAAACATTGGTAAGAAATAGTTACAATAATAATAATAATAATAATAATAATAATAATAATAATAATAATAATGAGATAATTTAGATATTTATCTGTGATATATATAACCATTAAACATTGAGAAATCTGAAACAGCTATTATTGTTAACAAGAATTGTTAAAAAAATATTTCGTTAGCCTATTCTTAAATTGGTTTGATGTCTGGCAGTCCCTGACATTACTCGGTAGGGAATTCCAAAGCCGAGGAACAGCCACAGTGAAAGAAGATGAATATGAGGATGTTCGGTGGGAGGGAATGGCTAATATTGAGGAGTGTTGTGATCGTGTGTCTAGGTTATGATGGGTGGATAAATTTTGAAAACGAGACGCAAGATAGACAGGAGTGGAGAAATGCAATATGTGAAAGAGAAGGGAAAGACAGTGGATTTTCCTACGATCATCTAGACGGAGCCAAGACAATATTTCGAGGGTTGGTGTTACGTGATCAGCCCGGCGAATATTGCAGACGAAACGGACGCACATATTATGAACACGTTGTAGTCTCTGCGCCGAAGTAACGCTTAGGTCAGTAAGCAGAATATCACAGTAATCGAAGTGGGGCATCACGAGTGATTGCTCTAACATTTTTTTCATGGAAAAGGGTAGAAAATTCTTTAAACTTTTATCCATATAAATACCTAGATTATTTACTGATTCACTGAACGGAATTTCGGTGCCATATATATTAATCGGGGGCAAATTTGATATGGTAATAGTGCTTAACAAACGTGAATGGCCCACGATGATTGACTGTGATTTTTCTGGATTTAGTTTAAGTCGGAATTTCCGTGACCATGTTCAGATCGAGTCCAGATCGTCATTAATTTTAGTTATTGCATCATTTATTTCGTCAGTGTGGAATTTTATGTATATATGAAGGTCGTCTGCATAGAGATGGTGTCGGCAGTACTTCAGAGATTCTGATATGTCGTTAATATCAATTGTAAATAGTAAAGGACCAAGAACTGATCCCTGTGGGATCCTGACCTCACGGCCTGCCAATCCCTTTAAGGAGTTGACACATTCTTGCTGCTGCATTTTACGCCTGTGGAAATAAGTCAATTTCTTCATCACGTTTTGCTAATGATTTTGCATTCTTGGTTTATTTACTTGAACTATGATGCACAATGCATAATTACACGGAATTGTTTAATATGCACTCAGATGAAAAAATGACCTTTCAGTTTGTCATCTATTATTATTATTATTATTATTATTATTATTATTATTATTATTATTATTATTACGGCCTCCAGATATGGAGGGTAGCTGCGAATATATTGAATAAGCAGTCGTGAACAGCCGATAAGGGGTGGTCCTCCAGCTTGGGGGTTGGGCGAAGGGCTAACAACCCATCACCGTAAAAAACAGCTTGTTACGTATCCCTATAATAAGCCTCGGAATAGGACTGATTCTCTGGCACGACCACAGCAAAGGAATAAGGTTTTGAGATTTGGCACTTGGAACGTAACTAGTCTTTATAGAACAGGAGGGGTAACATTAGTAGCAAAAGAACTAGCTAGATATAGAATAGACTTCGTGGGAGTACAGGAGGTTAGGTTAGATGGGAATGGCATATCACAAATAGGAGATTACTTGTTGTATTATGGGGAAGGAAACAATAATCACCAATTAGGAACAGGATTCTTTGTTCATAAAAGAATAAAATCAGCAGTAAAAAAGGTCGAATTTATCAGTGACAGGTTATCATATTTAGTACTTAAGGGTAGATGGTGCGACATCATAGTTATAAATGCTCACGCCCCTACAGAAGAGAAAGACGACCATATAAAGAATAGCTTCTATGAGGAATTGGAACATACTTTTGATCAGTTCCCTAGATATCACATGAAAATTTTTTATTGGGGGATTTCAATGCTAAAGTAGGACGGGAGGATATTTTTAGACCAACTATTGGAAAAGAGAGCCTACACGCAATTAGTAATGACAATGGAGTTAGATTAGTCAACTTTGCCACATTGAAAAATTTAATTGTCAAAAGTACAACATTCCCCCATAAGGATATACATAAATATACTCCAGATGGATTGACACACAACCAAATAGATCACATCTTGATAGATAAACGGAGACATACTAGTATAGTAGATATTCGAACTTTCAGGGGTGCAGACTGTAATTCTGACCATTATTTGGTGAGTGGAGAATTAAGAGAAAGATTATCAGTAGCCAAGCGAGTAGAGCAACAAGTTAATATTACTAAATTCAATATTTTGAAATTAAAGGACGAGGAAGCTAAGCAAAATTATCAGGTCGAAATTTCGAATAGGTTTGCCACTTTAGAAAGTTCCGACGAAATTGAGAAAGAATTAGATGTTAATAACGTGTGGGAAAATATCAGAGATAGTATCAAAATTGCAGCTGAGCAGAGCATAGGTTATTATGAAACTAAGAAAAAGAAACCGTGGTTTGATGAAGATTGTTGCATGGTAGTAGAAAGAAGGAAACAGGCAAAATTGAAATTCTTACAGGATCCAGTTGAGGAGAAGAGAGATAATTATTTCAATGAAAGACGGGAAGCAAGTCGTACACTTAGGAATAAAAAGAGAGGTTACTTGAAGGAATAACTGAATGAGGTAGAAACAAATAGTAAGAATAAAAACATTCGAGATTTATATAAGGGTATAAAGGAATTTAAGAACGGATATCAGCCAAGGGTAAACGTGATCAAGGATGAGAATGGTGACTTGCTTGCAGACTCTCCATCAATCCTAAACAGATGGAAAAACTATTTTGCGCAACTACTAAATGTACATAGGCCAAATAGAAATGATCGGTACGAAATTGAAATACAAACTGCTGAGCCATTTATACCCGAACCCACACTTTCAGAAGTCGAAATTGCGATAGAAAATCTGAAAAAGTACAAGTCTCCAGGTATCGATCACATTCCAGCAGAATTAATACAAGAGGGTGGAAGTGCATTATATAGCGAAATTTATAAACTTGTACTTGCTATTTGGGAAAAAGGAAATTGTACCAGAACAATGGAAGGAGTCCATAATTGTATCTATTTTTAAAAAGGGGGACAAAACCAACCGTGGTAACTTTCTAGGAATATCAATTTTGTTGACGTCGTACAAAATTTTGTCCAATATTCTTTTGAGAAGATTAACTCCGTACGTAGATGAAATTATTGGGGATCATCAGTGCGGTTTTCGGCGTAATAGATCGACTATTGATCAGATTTTTTGTATTCGACAGATAATGGAGAAAAAATGGGAGTATAAGGGTACAGTACATCAGTTATTCATAGATTTCAAAAAGGCAAATGACTCAGTTAAGAGGGAAGTATTATATGATATTCTTATTGAATTTGGTATTCCCAAGAAACTACTTCGATTAATTAAAATGTGTCTCAGTGAAACATACAGCAGAGTCCGTATAGGTCAGTTTCTATCTGATGCTTTTCCAATTCACTGCGGGCTAAAGCAGGGAGATGCACTATCACCTTTACTTTTTAACTTCGCTTTAGAATATGCCATTAGGAAAGTTCAGGATAACAGGCAGGGTTTGGAATTGAACGGGTTACATCAGCTTCTTGTCTATGCGGATGACGTGAATATGTTAGGAGAAAATACACAAACGATTAGGGAAAACACGGAAATTTTACTTGACGCAAGTAGAGCGATCGGTTTGGAAGTAAATCCCGAAAAGACAAAGTATATGATTATGTCTCGTGACCAGAATATTGTACGAAATGGAAATATAAAAATTGGAGATTTATCCTTCGAAGAGGTGGAAAAATTCAAATATCTTGGAGCAACAGTAACAAATATAAATGACACTCGGGAGGAAATTAAACGCAGAATAAATATGGGAAATGCGTGTTATTATTCGGTTGAGAAGCTCTTATCATCCAGTCTGCTGTCCAAAAATCTGAAAGTTAGAATTTATAAAACAGTTATATTACCAGTTCTTCTGTATGGTTGTGAAACTTGGACTCTCACTCTGAGAGAGGAACATAGGTTCAGGGTGTTTGAGAATAAGGCGCTTAGGAAAATATTTGGGGCTAAGCGGGATGAAGTTACAGGTGAATGGAGAAAGTTACACAACACAGAACTGCACGCATTGTATTCTTCACCTGACATAATTAGGAACATTAAATCCAGACGTTTGAGATGGCAGGGCATGTAGCACGTATGGGCGAATCGAGAAATGCATGTAGAGTGTTAGTCGGGAGACCGGAGGGAAAAAGACCTTTAGGGAGGCCGAGACGTAGATGGGAGGATAATATTAAAATGGATTTGAGGGAGGTTGGGTATGATGATACAGACTGTATTAATCTTGCACAGGATAGGGACCGCTGGCGGGTTTATGTGAGGGCGGCAATGAACCTTCGGGTTCCTTAAAAGCCATTTGTAAGTAAGTAAGTAAGTATTATTATTATTATTATTATTATTATTATTATTATTATTATTATTATTGTAGATTTCTATTACAGCAAAGTAAACGTAAAAGAACGACTGTATATTTTTACAAAAACTAACAGCTTTAACTTCATTTTACCATGCAAACTACTGCAATTGTTTCAGTTTGCTCCCTGACACCTGACGAAAGAGAGTCGTTTCATTCTGCACGGGAAAAAAATGTGTAAAATTGGAAAATTATCAATTAAATGAATAATTTTGGTTGGTATAAAATCAGGGCACTTCTGAAATCTGTTAAAATGATATTTAGATAATGCATTATTCTGTTCTGTGTATATAGAATAGGCCCTAGAAATAATATAAAATTCAAATATAAACGCTTTTTTGTTATTCAAAATTTAATAAACCTCTTCGAGTTTTAGTGTGGCATTGACATGTATGATAAAGCTATTCATGACGTTGGTAAATGAATATATTCTCTTTACAGTATCTTATTTTAGCTTCACAAACAAATTCAAGAGTGTGATACCAAAATGCATTAAATCCGTTTTTATTAAAGAACTGGGCTAGTTTTTGACACATCGGTCTAAGGTCTGAGCGAGTTTTTAAGTGACATGCACAATAACACAAACTTTCAGGCAATAATTGACATTGTTTTCGAAGAAAACGAACTTAAAATATAATGATAGAGGTCTCAGACATATGTACAGATTATAAAAATGCCCAATTGACTGTGAGAGATTTGCACGAATATTTCAACAGATTACTATAAATTTATCCCCTGATTGAGGTTCTGGCTGATATGTACATCTATTATCAGGCATTATATCTCACTTGACGATATGTGTTGGAGGAATAACAATATTGTTTGTATCCTAGAATGTGTTTTTTTAAAGTTAACAATTTAAATAATATTAATATTGTTATTCAATTGTTTTTACTAGCTTTATTCACTTGTTTCTATTAGCTTTTGTGTCCATTTCTTTAATCCTAGGCATACTCAAATGAATGTACTGAATCATTAAAATTTCCCTTCGTTCAGTACACATACATTGTCGTCACAAGAGGTAATTTTTACAAAACAATAGTTTATAAATGGAAAAAACAATGATTTTGTTCGTACTGAAATCTGAAGAATCCAAAAATGAGGAAATAAGTACATGGTGCCATTTAAAAAAAACAGACTCATTGGCAGACTCTTTATAAATGAAAAGCATAGTATTTGATAATATGTTTAAAATATTTCTTCTCTTATACCCTATAACTTTTGTAAAAATTGTTTCTTCATAAAGTTAGAAATGAGAAATTTACAAGTGAATGGGTTATTTATGAAAGGGCCTGTGAAAATGAGTTTGTAATGTAATACTGCTCTTTGGGTGTAGATACATCGATTTAGACATGAAGAGGACTAAGTTTCAGACTCTAATGCTTAGTAGATTTTATTATACAATTTTTATTTCAGCCTTAATTTCAAAATTTCGGCCTGTAAGCAATTTTTTCTTAAATTGCTAACAATTTAGTATTCAAGACTTAGGACCTTTCATAAATAACCCATTCGAGTATTGTTCCACACTTTTTACTCACTCTGTATAGAGAGAAGTATGAAACACCAAATTTATTTTAGTAATAGGCCTAGTATTGTATAAGCAGAAAATTCATAATCATTGTTAATATGGAAAACCATTAGACACATTTTTCATGAATGGGCTCAACATAGCAGATAAACGGAGCCACCCACCTTGGGTAGGAGGCCGTTGCCCAACAGGGCCCTACTGGCTATCTCCTATCTCATATCAAGATATTATTATCAGCCGATAATTCATGTTTATAAGAGAGAGAAAGATGGAGGAAATGAAAAAAGAAAGAAATGTTGTTTCCAATTTCAATGTATTTGAACGTTTCACATTCTTGGTCTGAATACAGAAAGATACAGGAATATACGTACTTTATAATAATGGAGTACAAACAGACATCTGATAGCAGCAGTTCACAATTTTGCATCAGACACTTCTCTCACACACAAATTGTTCGCTATCCGTACACTTCTGATCGCCAATTTCTCCATCGGAGTAGACAAACCCGCAATTTTTAATTGTTGTTCCTTCCGGTTTACCTCGTGCCCAGTTCATGTAGCCTGTAGAGTTCAAGCTCTCACCTGGATATACAGAAAATATTTTAATATATAGGGTGAACAGTAAGTAATGTCATTAATTTCAGGGGGTTATTCTTTGAGACTTTTAAACATAATATTTTAATACAATTTTGCTCGTTTTTGCTTCCTTTTCCAGATAAAAATTGTTTTATATGAACTATTTAATAGCGTGTTTTGCCAAAGCCATAGATTTAATTCAAAATCTGCTCATCTACTTTAAGATAGCAGTATATTATGATAATAAATTATTGAGAGAGTCTTAGTTATGCCCTGCAAGGAGACACTACACTAAAAATAAGAACTTTTCCCCTAATTATTCTTTTCAACCAAATTTTGAGAGTATGTTTGCTATGTAAAATACTAACAAAATCCATATTTTGAACTCCCAAACGTTTTTGGCTTTTTTTTTTAATAATTATTTTCAAATCCAAGGTTTTAGTAGAAGATCTCAATTTTTAAGCTTCCTTTCTTTTTCGTTGCTTTCACAAGATGTAGGGAAACATTTACATGGATTCATTTTACGAAAAATCTCCTTCATTCACTTTAAAAAAAATTAAATTTTGAATATGTTATTTTTTCTATAATTCATGAAAAAAATTAAATAAACCAGAAGCATTTGTTAAAAAATGCATATTGCATTGTATTGTATTGGTTTGAATTGTATTGTATTGTGTTATATTCATAGCACTGTAGTAATTTTATATCATACTGGTTGAGTGGAAAAGAAGGCCGAAGCACCTTAATTCTGCCAGTTAAAATAAACCATTATTATTATTATTATTATTATTATTATTATTATTATTATTATTATTATTATTATTATTATTATATAATACAAACATGCAGCTATCTCAAAAATATTTGCAGTAAAAATTTCTTCCAGATTTAGTAATATAAGGCATAAGTTGGTATTGAATAAAGAAAAATAAACGTACAAAAATGGATTTTAAGTAAAATGAATATTTATGTAACATATATCTATTAAAATTCTCTTCCGATTCATTCATCTAGTAACTTCAGAGATTCAACTTTAGAACCAAAACTTACTACATTTGTAATCAAAAATTAAAAAAAAAAAGAATTCTGCCATGATAATTTTGAGGTCGGTCTCGGTAGCGTAGTTGGTATAGCTGGCCTTCTGTGCTCGAGGTTGCGGGTTTGATCCCGGCCCAGGTCGATGACATTTAATTGTGCTTAAATGCGACAGGCTGACGTCAGTAGATTTACTGGCATGTAAAAGAACTCCTGCGGGAGAAAATTCCGGCACACCGGCGACGCTGATATAACCTCTGAAATTGCGAGCGTCGTTAAATAAACCATAAAAAAAATTTTGACAGCTCTTTAAATGCCACATCCCCTTACAGTCTTCATTGGAAAACATTTTTAAACATATTTGTAACCAGAATTGGACTAAATCCATTTCGGATATGAAAATATACATTCTAAAGACGTCAAGTAGCTTATAGTTTTCTTCTCGAAAATTTTTTATGATTTTTAAGTGGAGTCTCCCCTTAAATGTACACAAATTTGATCCGAAGAAATGCATCATTGTGAAATTCTTTTGCAGAACGAAAAGTTGCATTTGTTCGGATAAAAATTGTGCACATTTAAAATACAAAACAAATTCGACTTGGGATTATTCATTGCAAAATAAACACTGACATATTTGTGGCGGATAACGTTGCAGTTAGCGCTTTTCTCAGACTTCTCCCGTTTCCCAATGTTAAGCATCCCTATTACTTTATATCTCCATCTCACTGTTGTAGGTTACATATAACCAAAACCTTTCTCCGATTCCTTGTTGGTGGCACAAAAAGGTTGGTGGTTTAGGACATGTGGAGTTACCTGCATGAGAACTGGAAAAGCAGCAAACTATATATCTTTCTTACTTACAAATGACTTTTAAGGAACCCGGAGATTCATTGCCGCCCTCAAATAAGCCCGCCATCGGTCCCTATCCTGAGCAAGATTAATCCAGTCCCTACTACCATATTCCACCGCCCTCAAATGCATTTTAATATTATTCTCCCATCTACGTCTCGGCCTCCCCAAAGGTCTTTTTCCCTCAGGTCTCCCAACTAATAATCTACATGCATTTCTGGATTCGCCCATACGTGCTACATGCTCTGCCCATCTCAAACGTCTGGATTTAACATTCCTAATTATGTCAGGTGAAGAATACAGAGAGTGCAATTCTGCGTTGTGTATGTTTCTCCATTCTCCTGTAACTTTATCCTTCTTAGCCCCAAATATTTTCCTGAGCACCTTATTTTCAAACACCCTTAACCTCTGGCTCTTTCTCAAAGTGAAAATCCTAGTTTCACAACCATTCAGAACAACCGGTAGTATAACTGTTTTATAAGTTTTAACTTTTAATCAATCAAGCTTTTTTGAAAGCAGACTGGATGGCAAAGCTTCTGAACCGAATAATAACAAGCATTTCCCATATTTTTTCTGGCTTTAATTTCCTGCCGAGTATCATTTATAAGTGTTATTGTTCCTGCAAGATATTAGAAATTCTTCACCTCTTCAAAGGATAAATTTCCGATTTTTATATTTCCATTTCGTACTATGTTCTGGTCTGGAAAAGCTCCATCAAAGCAAATTTTTCCAACCAAGAATTGAGCACAGGCCCGCTGGTTTCGTAGTTGGAAATGTTGACCACTACTTTATAGGGGTCGACTTGATTTATGTTAATTACATATTAATAATTTTTGTGTGTTGTTTAGCGATGTTTGACCATTTCTGTGGTCCACACCTGTAAAGTAATGGTTAGCGCGTCTGGCTGCGAAACCAGGTGGCCCGGGTTCGATTCCCCGTCGGAGTAAGTTACCTGGTTGCGGTTTGTTCCGGGGTTATCCCTCAACCCAATATGAGCAAATACTGGGTAACTTTCGGTGTTGAACCCCGGATTCATTTCACCGGCATTATCACCTTCACCTCTTTCAGACGATAAATGACCCAAGATGTTGATAAAGCGTCGTAAAATAACCTACTAAAAACCCATTGCTGTAACATTTATTATAGGCATTAAAATAATTATTATTTATTATATTTATTTGTTTATTTATTCATTTTTTGTTTATTTTTATGTGTTTATTTATTTATTTATTTATTTATTTACTTGTTTATTTGGTTATTTTTTATTTATGTTTTTTATTTACTTTTTATTTTGTATTTATTTATTTACGTACTTATATATTTATTTACTTATTTATTTATTCATTCATTTATTGATTCATTCAATTATTTATTTATTTATTTATTTATTTATTTATTTATTTATTTATTTATTTATTTATTTATTTATTTATTTATTTATTTATTTGTCAGAAAGTGTGGTTCTTACATACCCAGTACTGTGACGTATTTGCCTTCCTCGTATTTATCATGAAATCCTACGTGTACGTAGCCCGTGAAGTGGAATTCATTATGGACGGCGTTGAATTCTTCTCTTGAGTTCAAAATAATCAGGTGAGAGCCCTCTTGCTCGCATTTCGTCTTAGCGTTATTCCAGGTTTCTTGTAAGGAATGGAACTTGTAGAACCCGAATGGCGGTATCTGTCTGTAGCCTAAGAGGAGCATCTGTAGTTGTGTTTCTGAATGCGATGCTGCAACATTATCCCGTTTACCCGGAGAGACGATTGATTGACTCCTTGGATGTTCGGCATAAACACCAGTTATCTCTAAAATTTAAATAATAGAAATAGTGTAAGAAAATAACACGCGTATGACACAAGTTGTAACAGCACATTATTCCATTCTCTAACAGAATTGAAATTGAAGACTTGCCCGGATGAAAGATGTAACATAAAATTAATTAAATGTGTTACTTAGATTAAAAATATTTTTGAAGCATTCATTTACAACAATAGCAGATTACACCCAATAGGTTAATAAACTTGTATCCTTGATTAGTGAAATGGTTCTGCTAGTAAATGTAATCCTAATGAAATATGCCCCTAAATTATTTTCTTTTCTCCTGAAACGTGTATTATAGATTTGTTGGTTACACCCTTATTCCGGGAGGTATTCAATTGTTGGTTATATAAGGGGCAGTCAAATGAAAACGGGTCAACTTGCGTAGGCCTACATCTCAGATCGTCGCTCTTAATGAAGTTAATTTTCGAGAATGTTGACTCTCAAACTTAGGTTATGTAGAACCAAACATAGAACTCATACGTGCAGCGAAGGCTAGCGTGATGTGTGACTGTTTTGAATACAGAAGTATTCATATTCCTATTGCTCTTTAAACTGGTATTTTCCGAACGACATTTAGCTGAATTTCACTACTAGAGAGTCAATACAAATCCCTCCCAGTTTATTACGTGAACGACCCGTGGGGTTGAAGGACTGGATAAATAAAGTAATTCTACTTGTGACATATGCCGCAACTGGCGCTCGTTTCTGTATCCCTGAATTAGTTAATCCTATTCGTATGTTACAATTTTTTGCTTATCTCCGCGTTAATCACTTTCTCATGGACAATACGATGGGCGATTACTAAGCGTAGTTCAGTGGTTTAATTGTAGAATACACTCAGTTCACTATGAGGAACTCCATATATCGATCATATGATGAGCTCTGCAACCAGGGAGTAAGCCTATACAACAAATGCATAGATTTTTTTCTTTGAAAACCTTGTGTTCTGAAAGTGCGTGTGTTATTTGATAACTTGTAATAAACTGTATATCCATACGAACATACATTCCTCTAATGAAATTTTCCACCAAGGTAAGAAAGCGTGAGAAGAGGACAGTTATTGTGTAGGATTACGTGTACGCGACTTACCTGATATGGTAACTGTCAGTAGTACTGACTTCGAGCCTGAACATTCCTTCACAGTCTTACTCACATCTATTGCCCAAGGTGTCATATCTTCGTTTTGTTCCATGGATACCTGTAACATTAAATTATACTGAAAAATCAGATTTATTAAACTAAACAGTTTACGATGAAAGAGTAATGGATCAGAGAAAAATTCTCTCCGGCACCGGGATTTGAACCCGGGTTTTCAGCTCTACGTGCTGATGCTTTATCCACTAAGCCACACCGGATACCCATCCCGGTGTCGGACAGAATCGTCTCAGTTTAAGTTCCAACTCTTGGGTTCCCTCTAGTGGCCACCCTCTGCACTACGTCATAGATGTCTATGAACGTAGGACTGAAGTACACATATGTACTGAGGTGCACTCGTTATGAGTGACTAGTTGGCCGGGATCCGACGGAATAAGCGCTGTCTTAAATCACGAAGTGATTTACGCATGTCATATATATTAATGTACCGGTACCGAAGTACATATGATATTTCCATGCAGATATTCTGCGTCATCATACGATGAAAAAGTAACGGAACAGAGTTGGGTATCCGGTGTGGCTTAGTGGATAAAGCATCAGAATGTAGAGCTGAAAACCAGGGTTCAAATCCCGGTGCCGAAGAGAATTTTTCTCTGTTCCATTACTCTTTCATCGTATGATGACGCAGAATATCTGCATGGATATATAATATGTACTTCGGTACATTAATATGATATATAAATAGTTTACATTTTATTATTCTATTTCTTTGCATATAGTGTAATTTCCTTTTCTTGTCTTTTATATTATTATTATTATTATTATTATTATTATTATTATTATTATTATTATTATTGTTATTACATCATCGTCGTCGTCGTCACTATGATTAAATCAGAATTAAAATTCACTGAGTCCGTTATCCCATAACCCGACAGCTCCTTACCAAATGTAATAAAACTAGAATATTGCGAAAGAACGGCTGAAGGATATTTTATGTCTATACTTCGTTCCATAATCTCTGGCAGGAGAAGTAAACATTGCTGACAGAGGAGAAGATATGTGTAATTGCTATTCAACCAATGGCAGGTCTCATTCGACGCTTATCTTGAAGTTCGGCGGGGATAGAATAATTCAGATCAATGTTTACATCTCCTGTCAGAGATTATGGAACGATGTATAGGTCTTTCGATTTACTTAGCCCTATAGTTTTGAATCTGTTGGAGCAATATCATTATTTACTTATTTTTGAGCAAGCTTTGAAACGAAAATAAATGTTAATAAAGTATTACCTTCTCATGTCAAATATAGGCTGTCTATCGTAGCTGATCGAAATACTATACTCACAAGTGGTAATAACAACAGTTGAAAGTGCAACAATAGATCATTTGTTACGAATGTTAATAAAGGCACACTATATTCCTCTATACACTACTCTTATCCAGAAGATTTTTGAAGATGCAATGTAGAGAATAAAGACGTTTCTAACCAACATTTTCATTCATATCCTAGAAATGCTGCTCTTTCAGAAATTTTGAGTCGAATTAAAAGGATTAAAGAAAAATGGTTATTCAGGAAAATTATTTTTAACATCGCGTAGACTTTCAATACAAAAAACAGAAAAGAACATGAACTGCGACATGTTTGGAAATTACAGGGTGGCATAAACTCTGCTGTGAGTCGTGCTCTGATCTTCTATCCAGGAGGCCCGGGTTTGATCCCTGTTAAGGTCTCGATGGAATTTGTAGTGACAAAACACACGTTCCAGGTTTTTTTTTTTCGAGGTACTTCCGTTTTTCTTTTTCATTCCACCAATTTTCCCCACTCCTCCCCCCAATTACATCTACCATCTGTAATAGCAAAAATAGGTTACGGTGATGGCCGGGGATAACACTTCGATGATGATCTAGGTTGTAAGGGTTTGGAGCTCCAGGGTCTGGGTTCGGGATTATCAGTAGCCGATGGGATCTTATCTACAGTGCCCAGGAAGGATGGGCTGCCTGTCAGCGTCAGAGTCAACCCTGGCCACCGGTCGGACTTATCATACATAGGACGTACAATGGGTCTAAACGGCGTGAGTGCAAGGAACCATCTTTGATCCAGCTCTTGTGAAATCAATCAATCAAACAGTAAAATAAATATATAAATAAGCAAATAAATTAATTAGCGCAGGGCCGGGCATGAGAGTGGCTCCATTTAGTCGGCCAGAGCTGCTCTCGCTCCGCAAGGCACTTCAATTCCAAGGCAGAGCAGAACGCTCACGCAGTGGCGGACTCGCATTACAGCTACAGGGACATCACTTTATTTTTACCAACATTTTTAACATTAACCTGGCTATACTCGGAAACAGTGTTGCCCCCTTCCATTACAGGAGTTTGATGTTACTAGTGCAATATGTAAACAAATCATTTTACTAGGTATAGGAGGAGAGAAAAGTAGTGTATCCATTTATGTTGTAGGGAAATACGATATTACGATTTTCAGTTTGATCATCACTTTTACGGAATTTATCAAAATACAGTAGAGTAGTAACATTTTTTTTTCAAAAACTCAACTTTTCAGGCGGCTATGTTCGTTATGTAATGTCTACTTTATTTAGCATATTAATTATTGATGTTAGCATACAATATAGAGAGTGCATTTAAATTGAGGGGGTCGTAAGTAAAGGGCTGAAAGTGCACTTAAGTTACTTTTGAGAAAATGGGGTTTAAATATTTAAGCTTTCGTAAAATCGGTGAAATTTTTATTTAAATTTTAATGTGTGATGCGATTAAAATATCCCTTTGCCACTAAAATTTTAGATACTTTTGCTTACACTGGATGCACTTAACTCATGTTATTACAAATGTCACTAGCATTCCTTTGCCTCTAGCCACCTCAATTCAAAAAAAGCTAATCCGAATTTTTAAACAAGTTGCTGAAAATGGTTGCCGTTCACTACAATGCAGGCTTCAATTTAGTACGCATATTATTAAAAATATTTTGAAGCATATTGTCTGAAATTGAATTTATCGTTTCTTGAATATAATTTTTTAGTACGATATTATTAATATAGGTTCTTTCTTCTATAGAAAACGCAATCATATTTATGAAACGCACTATACACTGCAGTGTTTACTTCACTGCTTGAAGACTTCGAATGCAACAGCGGCCGTAAGTTTGTGTGTCTGACGGGAGCAAGGACATTAGTGAAGGGGTGAGAGTGAAGTACATTCAGAAATGCAGGTACAATAAAAATGCAAGTAAAAATAAAATGATGTCCCTGTACCTTCCCTGCATTAATATAACAAGAGCCACGGTTGTTCTAGTCATTCAGTCTGTGAGTATATAATAGTTTATAAGGATATTACATCAATCCATTGTACAGTACAGACTTTATAACACTCTTATTAATTCAATGAAATAAACTTCGCTCTATGCACACACATAAATCATTAGGCTTATTTACATAACCCATACGCACATACTGCAATCTCCTCATCACGGTTCTACGAGACAGGCGTATGGCTTCCACTTCCCCTACTTGCTGTGGACAGAGTTCATCTGCCAATATAATTAAACGTCACTTGATGAATTCACCTTCGTTGAATGTTTTCAATTCCTTTGCAATTTCGTGGCAAATTTTGTAGCTAATTCTCATAGCCGATTCACTAAGTGCATTATTGTCTTCCTGTTAATATATTATAACATAATATAATGTAATATATGATATGATATATGATACGATACGATATGATATGATATGATATGATATGATATGATATGATATGATATGATATGATATGATATGATATGATATGATATGATATGATATGATATCGTCACGTGAATGCAAGAACTAGGTAACTCGAAATTTGCGTTTTTTAGTTGCCTCTTTTATAGCATAGCAAAAATCGCACAAAATGTAATGCAAGAACTAGCTAACTGATCGAACGATACCAGCGACATCTATTTTCCAATATAACAAATAGGTAAAAGGAAACGAGTCATTTTCCTTACTGTAATAAATAAGTAAACAGGGAATGTCACAAAATATGAAAAATCAAGTTACCTAGTTCTTGCATTCAGGCGACGATATATGATATATCATGAACTGTAATATACTATACTATGCTATAAAATAATACTTGTATAATTTAAAATTATATATTACTAAATGTATAATAACCTATAATGCAATATAAATATCAAATAGATACTCTAATATAATGTACCTGAGAAACTTCTTCTTTAAATTTTATTAATTTATGGCGTTCATTACCAACATATGTCATATTCAGTAGCATGTTGTAAAGAATAATGTCGTTGGATAATGAACTTCTTAATCAGTTGGAGTGTTTTATGACAAATTAAGCACTTTGCTATTCTGCTCTCTACCAAAAAGAACTCCTCCTCCCATGATACATTAAAAGCATTGGGAGTAGTGGGCCGCTTTAGTGTATGAGCGGAAGCTTCGTCTTCAAAGTTCGCCATCATACTACAGAGTCACCACTGCACCGGCACTGAATGACGTACAGTAGGCTTACGTCACAGCGCTCGCAAGACCCGCTCTTTGAAGCACACAGCGCTCATTTCTCAGAATCACGTGATGTGCCCAGTCCTGAATTAGTGAGTGAATGAACAAATGAATGAATGGATCCCTGCTATGGCTGGGTATTCAGACCTTTACCCTGTCACACAGGATGGCCGGTTTCGAGTCCCGGTCAGTGAATTTTCGTTCTAAAATCCATAGTAATACCTGTGGCGGACAAGATCGCTGTTTGGATTTTTCTAATAGTTCTACCGTTACCGCACGTGAGGCGTCTACATCATTCCGTCCGATATCCTTTCCGTCATCATTCCATACCATTCTCCGAACACCGCCTGGTGAAGTACCAAGGAGGTTAGTCTTTGTGCGGGCAGGATTGCTTGCTAAGATCTGGATTTGCAGTGAACCTTAGTTTATGCGCCTCGATCTAGGGTAAGCGTGGGTTGTAACGCTGGGTATTAGAGTCCACCCCATAAATACAATATAATACATGCTGCAAATGTGGTGAACGAGACAATAGATTAAATCCTAGAGAAATACTACAGTTGTCCAGATCTTTTTCTCATACAGCAGAGTCCGTATAGGTCAGTTTCTATCTGATGCTTTTCCAATTCACTGCGGGCTAAAGCAGGGAGATGCACTATCACCTTTACTTTTTAACTTCGCTCTAGAATATGCCATTAGGAAAGTTCAAGATAACAGGCAGGGTTTGGAATTGAACGGGTTACATCAGCTTCTTGTCTATGCAGATGACGTGAATATGTTAGGAGAAAATACACAAACGGTTAGGGAAAACACTGAAATTTTACTTGAAGCAAGTAAAGCGATCGGTTTGGAAGTAAATCCCGAAAAGACAAAGTATATGATTATGTCTCGTTACCAGAATATTGTACGAAATGGAAATATAAAAATTGGAGATTTATCCTTCGAAGAGGTGGAAAAATTTAAATATCTTGGAGCAACAGTAACAAATATAAATGACTCTCGGGAGGAAATTAAACTCAGAATAAATATGGGAAATGCGTGTTATTATTCGGTTGAGAAGCTCTTATCATCCAGTCTGCTGTCCAAAAATCTGAAAGTTAGAATTTATAAAACAGTTATATTACCGGTTCTTCTGTATGGTTGTGAAACTTGGACTCTCACTCTGAGAGAGGAACACAGGTTAAGGGTCTTTGAGAATAAGGTGCTTAGGAAAATATTTGGGGCTAAGCGGGATGAAGTTACAGGAGAATGGAGAAAGTCACACAACACAGAACTGCACGCATTGTATACTTCACCTGACATAATTAGGAACATTAAATCCAGACGTTTGAGATGGGCAGGGCATGTAGCACGTATGGGCGAATCCAGAAATGCATATAGAGTGTTAGTTGGGAGACCGGAGGGAAAAAGACCTTTAGGGAGGCCGAGACGTAGATGGGAGGATAATATTCAAATGGATTTGAGGGATGTGGGATATGATGATAGAGACTGGATTAATCTTGCACAGGATAGGGACCGCTGGCGGGCTTATGTGAGGGCGGCAATGAACCTTCGGGTTCCTTAAAAGCCATTTGTAAGTAAGTAAGTCCAGATCTTTTACCAGTGATGAACGCTTATTCGACTGTCAAAAGATTTTCATGTTTCATACCACTGCTTACATAAATTCTGGCGTAAAATTTGTAGTGTTACATATTAAATTGTATACCAATAAATAACTTTAAATACTTATAATCAATTATTTTATATAAATCATATTTGAACAAGTGTCTGGTGAGAAGCGCCTGATGAAAATATCGTAAATACAAAAGTTTTACAAATGGACTACTGATACATGTGACATAACGTAAGGTACAGACCGATTACTTATTCCTGACAGCTCGGCGACGCGAAAGAAGGGAAATAATTGAAGTAGTGGGGAGAGCTCCGAAGTAGAGATAAGGGCGAGCGGTCGGTAAAGGAATGCAGTACAGCTTAATTGTACTAGAAACATACCTCTCTATCGCACGCATGATATCTGAACGCTCCGAAGGCAAGCGAGTGACTAACCCAAACACCCCTTGGCATAACTAAATGGACTCGCCTGAACCAGGCGCACATCGCCGGCGACTGTCAGGACTAAATAATCGTACTTGTACGAGGTACAAACTTGTGCGATCCAATTTCCAGTCTCGTTGCGATATCCATTAATTGAGAGCTGGAAGGATTCTGGAGGTATTGCAGTGCACTCCGAAGCGGTGGTAAGCGCTGTCCCCCAGACTAGCGTGCACAGCACTGCGATATACATCGTCAAGTGGAGATCTGAAATCGTAACATGCAGTCTCTTGTCATTATTGTTTTCTTTGCTTGACATAAGTGTTCTACTTCATATATTTATAAATATGTATAACAGAAATTATTATATGCTGCACCAGAAGGAGGAACATGTTTTAAGGGACTTGGATGCAATGGGAACAATAAATGAAGAGGATTGCTGCCGTTCAGGGGAAGTCATTGAGAGAGTTGAGAAATTTTAATATTATTTAATCTATACTAATAATAAATCTGTAGCCGGAATTTTTCCGGTAATTTTCGATTTTCCAAAAATAATTGGTCCTAACATATATAATTAACCACCCTAAAACCGAAAATCGCTTTTTGAAATTTTTGTTTGTATGTCTGTCTGTCAGTCTGTATGTTTGTTACCTTTTCACGCGATAATGGCTGAAACGATTTCGATGAAAATTGGAATATAAATTACGTTCGTTGTAACTTAGATTATAGGCTATATGGCATTCAAAATACGTTATTTAAAAGGGGGGTTATAAGGGGGCCTGAATTAAATAAATCGAAATAACTTGCTTATTATTGATTTTTGTGAAATATGTTACATAACAATAGTTTCTTTAAAAATGATTTCTGATAAGTTTTAATCTCTGAAAAAGTTTAATAGGACTGATATTTAATGAGATAAATGAGTTTTAAAATTAAAATAACTGCCATCTAAGGCGGTGTATTGAAATAAAAAACAAATAACTTCGTCTATAAGGGGCCTTGGACATAACAATCGAAAGCTATGAAGCATAGCCTACAGACAATGTTTCTGTGTTTGTATGGTAATATCGGAAGCTAAATTAACCGATTTGTATAATTAATTATTATTTCATCATTGGAAAGTGTAGTTGCTCTGGATGGACATAATGCTATAATGTTATTACAGTAACTTGTGAGTGAATTGAGGACAGGTAAGATTAAAATAGCTTCTTATGTACAGAAAACTTGATAGGTTATTCGGTATATTCATTTCCTGTATTTCTTATAATAATGTTTATGAACATATTCATTTTTATCTCAGAGAATTAACGAACAACGAGAGTGTATTGATTTAGTATGCAGTAATAGTACGTTAGCTTAGCAATCCATTATTTTATAATTCAAATTTTAACTATGCTCAATTGAATCGTGTTAAAATGCATAAAATACATATGCAATAAATGCAATGCAAAAAAATTGGGTAATGAGCCAAGCAGATTATGTTGCGCTGTTGTAAAAGTTGTTCCTCCTGAGATTCAAGAGGTCCCACAACAAATTAAAAACTTTATAATTCGAGTACATCCGTTATCAACACACTTTTTCATAATATAATATAATATAATATAAACATAATAATAAACCTGTAGCCAAAATTTTTCTGTTAATTTTCGCTTTTCCAAAAATAATTGGTAATAACAATTAAGAAACATTTTGAAGGAATTTTCATTGCACCAAATGAGTGGTCTTTGGATCAAAATGATCGCATTTTAATATTTTAAATACAATTTAAATTAAGTAACATATTAAACGATTTATCCTTCTATCAAACACGAATGTTCCCTGTATCAAATGTCCTATTTTAATTATGTAATTACTTTATATTTATTTCTAACGGGTGCAGCGGAGCGCACGGGTACGGCTAGTATATAATATTTTACCATTCACAAACTATACCTACTAGGAAAAGAAAACTATAATTTGAGCATATCAACTCATAAAACTAAAGTAATGGCCCAAAGTGGTAAATTTCCAATTCGTACAAAAATAATAGTTGATAATAAGCCCATAGAACAAGTATCTCATTTTGATTATTTAGGTTGTAATATAACTTATGATGTAGATAGAGATGTTGACAACAAAATAAGCAAATTCCAGTGGATATGCGGAACAATAAATAGAACACTAAAAAATAAAACTAGAAAAGAAACAAAACTAAAGTTCTATAAAACTATGGCAGTACCCGTGTTGACATATGGAAGCGAATCATGGATAATTAAAGAACGAGATAAAAGTAAATTACAGGCTACAGAGATGAGGTTTCTTCGCAGAGTAAAGGGATGTACAAGAATGGATCTGATAAGAAATGAAGATATTCGTAAAGAATTAAATATATACAACATAAACGAAAAAGTTGAAGATTATAAAGAAAAGTGGAAAGCACACCTGTCTCGAATGGATTATGAAAGAATTCCAGCACTGATACGACAATACCAACCTAAAGGCAAATGAGATGTCGGACGTCCTAGGAAGAGGTGGAACTGAGTAAAATGTGAAGACGGAACAGACACTAAGCCTAAACCATGAAGTGATGATGATGATGATGATATAATATTTTAATATTATCTTCCTATCCACGTCTCGGCCTCCCAAAAAGGCCTTTCTCTTTCACGTCTCCCAACTAACACCACAGTCTAGTAGATACAGTCACGAAGCTTGAGTTGTGAGGGTGCTAGGAACAATAGACAGTGCCCGTACTATTTCGCATTGTCTGTAATGAGGCGATATTAGCGATCCTAGTGGTTAGAAACTATTAATGGATGCATATTTACTACGTATTGAGCTTCGTGACTGTATATACTAGACCAGGGGTCGTCAACACAGAGCACGCTGGGGCTAGCCTCTCATACTCGCGGAAAACGCAGTGCACTACAGTGCTCTCGTAGCTGCTAGCGGGTATGCTGTCTATCTCTCCTTGTTGCACGACAGTGCACACGGGACGGCACCGTTTACCCATTGCACATTTCAGCGAGTGCTGACGACCATTGTACTAGACTATACTAACACTCTATATGCATTTCTGAATTCACCCATACGTGCTACATGTCCTGCCCATCTCAAACGTCAGGATTTAATATTCCCAATTGTATTAGGTGAAGAATATAATGCGTGCATTCTACGTTGAGTAACTTTCTTCATTCTCTGTAATTTCATCCCTCTTAGCTCCAGATACACCTTATTCTCCGATGCCCTTTACCTCTGTTCCTCTCTCAAAGTGAGAGTCCAACTTTCACAACCATACAAAACAACCGGTAATATAACTGTTTTATAAATTCTAACTTTCATTTTTTTTTTTTTTTTTGAGAAGAGTCTGAATGACAAATTCTTCTCAACTGAATAATAACAGGCATTTCCGATATTTAAAGTATTCTGCGCTTAATTTCTTACCGAGTTTTATTTATAGTCTATGTGTTACTGTTGTTACAAAATATTTGAATTTTTTCACCTCTTCAAAGAATACATTTCCAATTTTTATATTTATTATTATTATTATTATTATTATTATTATTATTATTATTATTATTATTATTATTATTATTATTCAGTTGTCACTAATATACGAGTATTCAAATTTATTAGATTAGCCTACTGTTTATAGGCTGTCTTGCAGGCTCAGATTAGGCTTACTTCCTAAGCAATATTTATTGTCTGAAAACGGTCTACTGGAAAATTGCCAAATAATGTCTCAAATCCAGCTTAAAGCTAGAACATCAAAGTGTCAAGAAATTGTCAATTATTACACTACAAAACCCAAACACCTCATCACATAACATTTTAGCAGTGTTAAATATGTGTTCATTAGTCACTGAATTGTATAAAATATGGGATCTAGATTTCGGCGTGTATTATATTAAATATGAACTTTTATAATGAAGATATCGAAGACCCTCGATTTAAAATAATATTCCTGTCTGTTTGTTACTCTTTAATTTTCATTTTTTATGTTACATCATATATAAATTTATATCTGTATTTATCTCCATTTTTCCTTTAGTTTTCATTTTTAATTTATATTTTTCATTGTATATTTGTATTTCTCCTTTTTTTCTCGTATTTTAATTGCTATGGCATCAGAAATTATAATGTTGTTCTGTCAATAATTTCCTCTGATTGAGATTCTAGCTGATATGCACGTGTATTATCTCGACAGTAAATCTCACTTTTCGATATGTCAGAGGAAGCACAATTGTTTGTATTCATCTGAAGTCTGATTAGCGTAATATGTTATTAGTCAGAGATGTATGCCATTCCATTGTCTCCTGGCTTAGTTGCCTCATGAGTGATGCTATTGACGTCACTTATAAGCAGACAGAGAATGCGGGATGACTTAAGGAAAAGTGAAATTGTTTCGTATCGGAGTATATGGCACGTGCCGCGCCGTCCGTCTTTTATGTACCTGGTGGCGAGTACAGCAGCGTACATTACGAAGGAACCCCAGTTCACATTGCAACGCAATGTGTGCAGTTGTGTTACCCTGCTCACAGATACAAAATGCAATTAAGAAGTATGAGAGTGACTTTTTTTATTAACGAAGACAATATCGTGTGTAATGCATGTAAAATTGAAATAAAAATCAGAACAACTCAGATATAGAGAAACATTTCAACAGTACAACGCACAGGAAATGCGTTGAAATGAAATCTGAGGAACCATCATAATCATCTTCATCATCATCTACATCATCATCATCATCATCATCATCATCATTTAGTTGTGCGGGTTTGAACGAATCTTGCAACATGATGCTCAGTACAAATATTCCTCTAAAGAAATTGTGTGATCCCAATTTTAGAGGTTTCCTTCAGAAATTCTCTCGATACAAAAACTGTTTAAGCGATAGGCGAAGACGATTCAGCCTCAACAACTTACGAGAATATATCGTCGTTTACTGCAACGCTGGTAATTGCATCAATGATGACGAGGACTGAACCTTGCAAGGTATGTACTACAGTACGTTATTTTTCTTTTCCTTCTGACTGTACGGAGATACAGTAGTATGTTGACGTCGTCTGTTTACGTTTAAAACCTGCTGAGCCAATGGTCTGAATGAAAAAAATGTAACATATAGTAAATGTGCACCTACATTCAACGATAAGTCATCCCGCATCCACTGTCTACTTATAAGAATCAAAGCTGTCTTCGTATAGTTGACTAAACAACAAATAAGAATTGTCGACGATAGTAATAGTAGTACCAGAATGCGAAGTTCCTTTCCTCTTATGTGCTGATTTCGCAAAGGTATTCTTCCTTCCATTTGAAGTCACATAGAGGATAATTATCTGAACATTTAGCAAACTTTGAGGAATGATAGGTGTAAGAAGAAACAAGTTTTGCCGATGAACCTATATCCGTCGGCGCTTCAGGACACTCCACATAAGTTTAAAAGCACCGCACCTGAATCTATATTATCCTGAAAGGTGGATTTGGCTTGTTAACACACTTCCCAGATCTCGTCGTCTTATCTATAACCTTATGACTTGTTTATCAACAGTAATCTCACTAGAGATTTTGATTTATCTAGAGAAAATCAAAACTCGAGTGGGATTTAACTGACTATTACACGATTAGAAGGAAGTATATAAAGATTAAAAGTAACGAACTACTCCAATACAATAAAATATTAATTGGCTTACGGAAATATAACTGTCTTAAAACTTGTACCATCTCAACATTATAAATATTACGCTAGTAGATGGCAGTAGTGTGTTATTGTTAGCTCTTGTCTTGATACCAGTTGTGCCAACTATGGAATCTTCATTGAACTCTGTGGAAGGTTACTGGTCAAGAAGGCTTTGTTGATTCAGTTTCATTTTTATTAAAACAGTTGCATTCCACTTCAATCATCCGGATCCCAGTAATCAACGTCACTTGACAGATGATTTTCAATAAATCTTAGTATTAAACAATCTCTGATATGTTGACTATTCATAATATCATATAGCAGAAGCTATAACAAATATAACCTAAATAATATAAACGAGTGTTAGAAAAGTTTTAATTAGGGATGATGAAATAAACAAGAAACGTTTTAATTAACGATGATGAAATAAAAAATAAACATGAATAATTTTGAAAGAAACAATTATTGAAAGTACAATTTTCAAATTTGAATGTTTTAGTGGTTGGTGGTTCAGTTGATGTTATATTGGACGTGTGCGTAAAAGAAGTGACTCGTTGATGTACATGGTGTATCCTTCAACTTATTCGGGATTTCCGAATGGTGCTCTTCATTTATTTGTAAATAGGGTTTCAGGGAAGATCCATAGCTATGACCAGTGATCTTTATTAATTCTTGTTCTTGAATGCCAATGTGAGTCATATTTGAAAGTGCTGTGCATCGACTGGAGTGGTTTGTAATTTTCTGTTTTTGACGTCCAGACCAGTGCAGTTTGAAATGTTGGCAAACAAAGAAACAAATGCTAGGGTAGTGATAAAAATAAACAAATGCTAGGGACACGATAAAATTAAACAAATGCTAGGGACGCGATAAAATTATGCGATAAGCAGCCATGATTGGTTGGAAGACATCCTTTCACACCGTTTTATTGGTCAAAAGTGATGTGACGTAGTAAAAGTGTAATAGTCTATGAAACAACGTGAAAATAAGGAGGAGGGACATTTACTGGGAAATTGAGTTTCATGTGGAGCTATCGAAATGAAACCAAGCGTCTTTGGAGAAGTTTGACAATGAACAGGACGTGACATTGCAATATGGGTAATAAGTTGAATATAAGTAATATCCAGAACCGCTTATGAAATGTGGAATTTATACTATTAAAACTAAAACTGCTTAGAATAAACATGCAATATACTCGCGTAATTAAGATACAGATAAGAAAACATATGAAAAAATTGCCATCCAGCTCTTCCCATTCTACGTAATAAAATATGAGTCTTGTTTAAGAGGTTAGGTACAGCTTACAGCAATAACATTTTTGGAAATATTCAACATTTTCTTCCTCCATTACTGTATCTTGTGTAAAATGAAAATTGGTATGTGTAAAACACTGTCCTTCTGCTATACGAAGAAAATATTTTTAGGATTAAAAAAAAATATATTTTTTTTTTCAAAATTCAAAATGGTGACAGTTTACTGTGCAGTGGTGAAGCTTTTCCCTCATAACTCATAAACTTGTTAACTTTTTCATGTTCTCTCTCTTTTAGTTTATTGCTGAAACTCATTTTTACAATGTCATGCTCCTTCAACTACATTCCTTAATAAATATATACATTTTGTTAATTTGTGTTAGAAAAAATACTGATATGACCATTTTTTAAATTAATTAATTTTTTATCACACAATCTATCAAAGGTAGAGATGCGATCTTGCATCATAATGTAGATATGACTGCATAAATACACACAAAAAATTTCATCACATAATGTTGCATAGTTTTTTTAGTTACGTGGGAAACGCTTCATCACTGTACAGTGATTGAATTTTGAAGGAAAAAATGTAAATAATTTTTTTTAATAGTAAAAATATTTTTTTCACATAGCAGAAGCACAGTGTTTAACACATACTAATTTTCATTATTGTAGAGGATATAGTAATAGAGGAAAAAATATTGAATATTTCCAAACTTTTACTGCTGTAAGCTGTATCTAACCCCTTACTAGAAGTGAAATGACGGTTCAAGAAAAGGGAGGGTTCTACCGGGCCGTTGCCAAGTATATGATCATCAGCAAAACTTGTTACATTTGGGACCCCCTGTCACTTCCCAAACTTTATGACAAATTCACTGAACACCCTGTATAAACACTAGCACATGTACATAGACTTACAGCGATAGAGAAGCTTACCTTAAATTAATGCTCCGGACTTGATTCAATTTCGTGTCTTCTAATGAAGTGCGTCCCCTTTTATACGATATCGCAGTGGATTATTCGCGGTAATCCGTTTAATAGTGACGCAGAATTGTGACACGACTGTCAGGATATCGGATTATCCGTTATTATGTTAATGTACAGGGAATGGTTTAGCCGGGATATACATATTTTGATTCGTGTAGGGTATATACTGGGTGTTCAGTTCAAAGTGTGTCATGCCTCGCTGTATGCCGTCATGTGGCTAGCCGATGAGCCTAGAGAATTCAATATTCCTACACTTCCGCAAAGGTGTATTACCTAGGAGGCAGAGAAGTTGCATAGCAAGTACGGCGTTCATTCTGAAGAGTACGTACCGATGCGTACGATAACGCCGGTAGTGGCAGGAATGTGAACTGTTTGGAAATACGTACTGTCGAGATATGGGGAGAGGGTTAAGACGATTACTTTCGACGTTCAACATGGACACGGAGCATTTGATTTGTGTTGTGGAATGTTACCGTACGCAACCGATGATAACAAATACCCTGCGTACGACTTGCCGGCGCAAAACACAGTTCGAAAGAGGTTATGGTAGCACACAGACAGTACAGACCGCCATCTGTTGCTACGACGTTCAAGTTATACCGTACACGTTCTCAAGTTCAGATTGAACGCCTTGAATAATAGGCAACTTCTCTGACATATAAGCTGAAACTCGCTTCAAATCGGTGACTCAACAACAGTGACGTCATGACACACTTTGAAATGAACACCCAGTATAGCACAATATAGCATTCACATGATTATGTATTAAGAGTTCCGTTTTACTTTGGAAATAGTTGCAAGCTTATAAACATTATGTTTTAAATTGTTTTTAAGAAATTAAATCACTATATCTTAACTAACAAATATAGCTACGGAGTTATTTACTCGAACTATCGTTCATAGGGCATTACTACACGAAATAATTTATTATGTACTCAAATAAGGAAATGAGCTTTCATTTCGTCAATTACACACGAAAATTATTCGTTATAAATAAAAAATTAATACTTTTCTCTTGATTTATAATTTTCACAGTTTAACTGGGTGTTGGTAGATAAACCAGGATTGATTGTCCCAGCGATGCTTCAACATTTTCATAGCTTCCTCTGCAAACCACAGTTTTACGAACTGCATGACTTCATTATTGGATGAAAATGTCGTCCCAACAGCTGACACTACACACTAGAGGAGAGTGATTCGATCCGGTGCTGTGGATTGAACATCGGCGTAGCTCAGTGGTTAGAGCGCTTGGTACTTAGAACCAAGGACCCGGGTTTGACCCCCGGCGCCGGAGCGAATTTTTCTCTTCTAACAACAATTCATAATACTATGTTTGGACTCTCTTCCGGCGCTCCCTATAATGAGGATAACAAACCTTAATGCGAGTATTTAGACTTATTTTTAATTGCTGAATTAATATTATGTTGGTGGTGTTTAGGTAAAAGGGCTTAACCCTCATTTTTTATAATGTGACTTTTTTGCTGTAGGAAATTAGTATAAATACGTAAAATTAAATTACAAAATTTGACAGTTGTGTTTAAATTCCCTCATATATTTTTATTTTATTAACTGCCTCCCATTGGAGGTAGTCCAGAAGGACTCAGTATACCCTAATAATAAACTTAATGTGTTAAAATGTAATTTTTTATTGTTTCTGAAAAAAAATTATTTTGTGGCATAAGCCCTTTTACCTATACACCTTCGGTATTATAATGAGCCATCGATATAGTTCACAGGTTAGCAAGCTGATTTAATACCGAGGCTGTTCTCGAGAATGGGTTCGAATCCCGCTTCTTATTAACTTTCAGGTTTCTCCAAGAATGTCGCCAATAATGTACAGTTCATATAATTTAATTCCGCCACAAGTTGTCCAACTCATCTCTCCAAACTATTATCTCGCTATCATAGTGTTATCGAAATAGAGAACATTCGTTTTAAATTAAATTAAATTATTATGTTTTCGAAATATGTATTACGGGTATATGTCTTTCCCGTGTTACATTTTACCGTACCTCGTTAACAGGCTGAAACATGTTAACCAGGTACGGTAAAATTTAACACGAGAAAGACATATAATACATATTTCCAAGTGATATAGTGTTAAAAGTTGTGTAATCAATATGTATTATGTTTTATTGTCCACACCTGTGGAGTAACGGTCAGCAGGTCTGGCCGCGAAACCAGGTGGCCCGGGTTCGAATCCCAGTTGGGGCAAGTTACCTGGTTGAGGATTTTTTTCCAAGACTTTCCCTCAACCCAATACGAGCAAATGCTGAGTAACTTTCGGTGCTGGACCCGGGACTCGTTTCACTGGCATTATCACCTTCATTTCATTCAGACGCTAAATAACTAGAGATGTTGATACAGCGTCGTAAAATAACCCAGTAAAAAAAGGTTTATTTAACGACGCTCGCAACTGCAGAGGTCGTCGGTGTGCCGGAATTTTGTCCCGCATGAGTTCTTTTACATGCCAGTAAATCTACTGACATGAGCCTATCGCATTTAAAAACACTTAAATGCCATCGATCTGGACCGAGATCGAACCCGCAACCTCGAGCCCAGAAGGTTGTAGAGCCTTAAGTATCTGATGTAAAAACAAATATAGGCCTATGGAAAATATTATTTTGTGTCAATAACACGTTCATTTTAAATTTGACAATAATGCATCTTTTCAGTATTTTAAAGCTGACTTGTTAATATTTTCTTTCATTACAGGTAAGTCCACCGTGACCGGGTCATCTTGTACCTGCATTCCTGTACCAGTTTCATAAGTGAATCAGCCATTGTCAGATGTAAGTAATTTATTTTGAAATATTGTGTTCTTGTATGTTGTCTATTTTTCCTGGGCGTTCTCGCTGCCATACCTACTTCTATTAATGCCTTCGGCCATTTAGTTCGCTATTTACTAAACAGAGGCTAGTGTGACAGGGAGATGACATAATTTGTCGAGGTGTGGTCATTAAGAGTAACAGAATTGGATGGGAAGCGGAAATTTACATTTATAGTTACGGGTGTTATTTTTATGGTGATTATTTTACCCTGATTTCGGTGATTAAAATGGTTTAATTTCGGTGAATATTTCGTAAAAAAAAAAACAGAAATTTCGCGCATATTTTGCACCCTAAAGATACTTAAAAATAATAAAATAATATTTTTAAATCCATTACTGAAACAATCTCTTTGAAAGTAACACAAATTGTTAGCATCAATAATTCAATTCATAATTCAATTTCATTCAACTGTGGGGGTGACGACATTGCCTTCTTGATTTCACCACAGTCTAGTATATACAGTCACGAAGCTCAATACGTAGAAAATATGCAGCCATAGATAGTTGCTAACCATTAGGATCGCTAATATCGCTCTTTACAGACAATGCGAAATAGTACCGGCACAGTCTATTGTTCCTAGCACCCTCACAACTGAAGCTTCGTGACTATATATACTAGACTGTGATTTCACGAAGGCAGATGTTACTGGAAAGAGAAATAACTAGGTATTGTCTGCTTGCGTTGCTCCCTGGAACTACTGTAGTTCTTGAGAAACTATGCGTACATCAATGCCAGATGTCACAAGCATGTAATGCTGAACTGTCAAATAATTAAAGGAAGGAAGGAATGAGTGAGTCAGTGAAGTTATGAAGGAAGGAAAGAATAGATGAACAAGTGAATGAATGAATGAAGGAATAAATAAAGAAATGAATCGATTAATAAAGGATTAAATGAAGAAAAAACAAAAATAAATAAATATTATCTCACTCTCTCCAGCAATATTCGTAACACTTGTGTTATTTCCAAGGCGTTAAATAATGTATACTTTACCAGAAATACTCAAACTTGACATATCTTACCGGTATGTGGGGGATTAGGTTCTCGTCACAACAGAACACGCTGTACTGTTTTGCGGCTTTCTTTAGACTCAAACGCATTCTACTAAATCGACGGAGCGATGTAGTTTCTTATGACGAATTATCTTTATATCATTTGCGTTTTTTGTCTTAAAGACCACGATGACTTTGAAACAAAATTATGAGTTTCTCATCATATTAATCCACTTTAGCGCTTTTCTCACTTGTTCCTGTGAAGCGCGATAGTGTTTTTTTTCTCGAATCACGTCAACGCGAACATTAAACTTGGAATTTACAAACTCTCGTGTTAGTGTCTAACGTTATTCTTAATGTTTATGCTTATGGAAGTCATTATGAATGGATCCATTAAATAACCTAACCGCAAGCTTTTGTTTTCGCATTGCGTTTGCATTCATTTTTCATTGTTAATGAGCCCTTAAGCTGGTTTAGTTGCTTGGGTGATTTTTGGCCTGTTTGATTAGTTGATGGGTTTCGGTAGGATAGAGAGAGAAATAACTCGTCCGGCCTTAATTAAGGATGACCACGAGGATCCGGAAATTAATAGCAAATAAATATAATTGAGTAGTTTAATATCAAAGATGGATAACTGTCGTCTCCATAGTTTTGATCTAGAGGCACTTTTTTGTTTCAGTGTTCTTTGTAGTATTTTAAAACAATTTATTTTTATAAATGTAGTGTTAGAGATTGTATATTGTTTCACCATAACTGAAAAAAGCATGAAAAAATGTATAAGAATCCACATTATCTAAATTTTATCTGAAGGTCAGATGTCCGCCTTTGATATTAAGCTACTCAATTAATTAAATATAAATATTGCTATAAAAATAAAATTTAATAATTAAGCACCACTGATTATCAATTATAAAACAAAATCTTAGAAGATAACTGTAAAATTATATTTATAAATAAAAGATTTTATTTTAAATTAGCATATCCTTAATTAAGGCCTTATGAGTGGTATAAATGAAATTGTATAATCTGCAGGAAATCTTTAAGAATTTGCGAGATGATTTTTTGAATTTCAAAAGATGATATTGATAATTGTTTTTAAAAATTATATGTAAATTTTGCTAAAGAACTCCGAGCACCAAAAAATAAACCTGTCACTAACCAATTGAAGAGAGGGATGTTATACTTGGCACTAAGGTAGGGAATACAAGGTTCATAAATGGCCCTCTTTTCATGATCAACCTGATGAGCTTGGTTTAGATCTCTCTCCATTCGTATAGTTGGATCTATGATAATAGCTTTTGTTGTTGCCTGTTTATTGCTATTATATCCGCTCTTCTGTGAGAGTCGTCTTCAGAAATACAGTGGACCTCTTCATGAACTTCCCAACCCTTGTTCCGAAGAAGACAGGCGATAGCTCCACGGACTCTATGATGCCTGTTGTTACGCAATAACTCTCCTTTCCGACAAAAGCCCAACACGTGGCCAAGAGTTTCTGTCTCGTTGCAGCCAGGTTGACGGCAAGGGGTCGTGCTGAAAGCTCTGCCAGGAACGGAGCGCACTGCAGTAAGGTTGCAGGACATCTTGATTGCATTAATATATTCCGAAGACGACAAATTCTTTTTGGTGCTGACTCATGAATTGACTCTTGGATATTCTTTATAGATGACTACACCTTTCCCCTTATGAGGTAACTGACACCAGGATTCAAACGATCTCTTTCGCAATTCATCACGTAGATGTATTCCAGTAGTTCGAGGTGTTATGCTGGCTTCAGGAATTTTCAGGCCCTTGAGAGCAGTTTTCTTCTCCTCTTCAAGATTCCTGACAAGAAGGAGGTGATCATCACTGACTTGTGAGAGTCGTTTACAGATGTTAAAATGCTGAATATTAGCTTCCCATTCAGCCTTATTAAGTCCTAGGCTTTAAGGGCTATACTACACGAACGTTAAAAATGTTACGTTGACAGGCGTTGGTAACGTGTGAAAAATGTATAAACTACACGTTGCGTTAGAGACGCTGTGTTTGGTTTCAGAACTGCAATGGATGTTATACAAGTTGCATATGTAGCTCTGCTATGTGTTCAATTTGTAAGTCTGTCTCAAAAAGAGAGAGGAAAAGGAGAAACCGCAAACATTAAGAGACTTTCGGCAGGAAAGTTTTATACAGTACTGCATTTGAAAATTACCGACAGTATCCCGACAAGTTTTTTCTCTGTTGCAGAATGTCAATAAAAAATTTTGATGATCTTTTGAATTTAATTTCTCATAAAATTAGGAAAACTGATACTGTAATGAGGAAATCAGGTCATCCTGTCGAAAAGATGCTTGTAACATTAAGGTAAGTAATAAAATTTGCCTTAATTTGTAATGATTATATTTTTATTTTATGCATAATATGTTGAAAATTAAGAACATTACAAGCTGCAGAAATCAGTACTGACTGAAATTAACAATGAATTCAGAATCATTTGAACCATCGGCATTAACACTCAATGGCGACATATCTGACAATTGGGACATTCTTGATGTTGCCCGTTGCTCGACAAGCAGGTTTCTGAACACTTCAGAAACTTTGAAACGGGCTTCAATTGCAAGCTCTGGAGGTAAATTGTCCATGATTTTGACAAATGATAATAGGAAAGCTTTGATTCCATCCTTGTCATTCTCTCTGTCTTGTCTTTGTATGGCCACGCTCTCTGATAATATATTTGTAATATCCCTTGTTACAGTTACTAGAATATTTTCAGATTTTTCTTTTCTTCCTGTCCCTGTCGAGCGAAGAGATGGTCCCGATTTTGTTTGGGTATCGTTTACATTACTCTCATGACCCGAAGTAGCCTGAGAAATAATACCATCCGGTATGTCTTCTTGCTTAAGTGGAGGTATATTCGAAATGGTTTCATTCTCACCAAGAGTAGGTAGTAAAAACTGCATTTGCTTGACAAGATCCAGTCTGTTGTTAACGTTGCGTTGGTGACGCACATGTAGTATGAATACGTTTGCAAAAGATGGCGTTGCCAACGCAGACCTCTGCGTTGAAACTTCTCAACGTCGAAGGAACGCAACCAAACGCAGCATTTTTAACGCTTGTGTAGTATAGTCATGCAGTTGTACAAGCGATTATATTACCAAAAATTAAGTTCCTATAAAAGAGCGTTGTCAACGCAACGTTTTTAACGTTCGTGTAGTATAGCCCTAGGACGTTAAGAGTGCGTTCCGTGTTTTGACACGTAAGTTTAAAAAAGATTTCTTTCATAACGTTTACTGAAATTCTTTACATTTCTTATAATTTTAGGAAAGGGTGACAGTGATTTCATTTTGTCGTATATTAACACTAACAGAATGGAAATTTACAGGACTCGAGAACAATTCATGCCTGCTCGGTAAGACGTGTTTTATATTATACGATATCTGTTTAATTTGAACGATGCAATAGAAATTGATTGCTAAATAATCAGCACGATGTATTAATTAAATATCTGTATGATTCTCTCTGTATCAGCAGTAAAATGAAATAGCAATTACGAGTAAACGAATCGTTAAAAAGGGAACTGACAACATATTTTCCGCAGACCTTTGTGCGTTTACCATATCGTTCATGTAGATATAAAATATAATAATTTATATGTAGGTATAGCATCAAAGCAATGATATTTACAGCACACACATTGGACGTTTGAATTATTACTTTGTCGGCCATATTTTGTAAACATCGATCTATCCTAGTTTTCCAAAGGGCGTGGCTCTCAGTTTATATTAATGACATTGTTAAGATAAAATATAGCCTATAGGCGTATGCGCATTCGTCTGTATTTCGTTCTGCCTTTGTCTATAGTTTCCCATCTGTCTGATTTATTTATCTGCCTGTCTGTCTAGGGAATCTGCTATTGTTACTGTCTGTTTAATCTTAAATCGGGGCTACGATTCGGTACCATAATTAATGAAGACCAGGAAAGGACAACAAACTATGTGTTCAGGTCTAAAGACAAAATTTGTAAAGGATTCAACATGTGGATCCTCAATTTTCTTTTGCTTGCGTTCTCTGATGGTATTTCTAACATGTACCTTCCAAGATACCTGATCCCTACTAATCGATAGTGATCGATAATTTGTTCTTGTAAGTTTGGCTTCTAACAGTAACAAATATAAATGATACTTACTTACTTAATTACTTACTTACTTACTGGCTTTTAAGGAACCCGGAGGTTCATTGCCGCCCTCACATAAGCCCGCCATTGGTTCCTATCCTGAGCAAGATTAATCCAGTCTCTACCATCATATCCTACCTCCCTCAAATCCATTTTAATATTATCCTCCCATCTACGTCTCGGCCTCCCCAAAGGTCCTTTGCCCTCCGGCCTCCCAACTAACACTCTATTTGCATTTCTGGATTCGCCCATACATGCCACATGTCCTGCCCATCTCAAACGTATGGATTTTATGGTCCTAATTATGTCAGGTGAAATATACAATGCGTGAAGTTCTGTGTTGTGTAACTTTCTCCATTCGCCTGTAACTTCAACCCTCTTAGCCCCAAATATTTTCCTAAGAACCTTATTCTCAAACACCGTTAATCTCTGTTCCTCTCTCAAAGTGAGAGTCCAAGTTTCACAGCCATACAGAAGAACCGGTAATATAACTGTTTTATAAATTCTAACTTTCAGATTTTTTGACAGAAGACTAGATGACAAAAGCTTCTCAACCGAATAATAACAGGCATTTCCCATATTTATTCTGCGTTTAATTTCCTCCCGAGTGTCATTTATGTTTGTTACTGTTGCTCCAAGATAAATGATAATCGGGAGGAAATTAAACACAGATTAAATATGGGAAATGCCTGTTATTATTCGGTTGAGAAGCTTTTATCATCCAGTCTGCTATCAAAAAATCTGAAAGTTAGAATTTATAAAACACTTATATTACCGGTTGTTCTTTATGGTTGTGAAACTTGGACTCTCACTCTGAGAGAGGAATCTAGGTTAAGGGTGTTTCAGAATAAGGTGCTTCGGAAAATATTTGGGGCTAAGAGGGATGAAGTTATAGGAGAATGGAGAAAGTTACACAACACAACTGCACGCATTGTATTCTTCACCTGACATAATTAGGAACATTAAATCCAGACGTTTGAGATGAGCAGGGCATGTAGCATGTATGGGCGAATCTAGAAATGCATATAGAGTGTTAGTTGGGAGGCCGGAGGGAAAAAGACCTTTGGGGAGGCCGAGACGTAGGTGGGAATATAATATTAAAATGGATTTGAGGGAGGTGGGATATGATGATAGAGACTGGATTAAACTTGCTCAGGATAGGGACCTATGACGGGCTTATGTGATGGCGGCAATGAACCTCCGGGTTCCTTAAAAGCCAGTAAATAAGTAAGTAATTTTGGCTTCTATAGTTATTACCAGGCTTAGGATCCGAGACACTTTAGCAACCAATGCACGCACAACTTGACTATATAGTTCCTTGAACATAGTAGACAGATATACTGTGAATGTAAACAACGATGTCAATGTGCTGCGTTATATTATAGTGTTAATAGTATAATAGTACGGTGAAAACATGAAGTAGGATACATATCTCACAAGTTTTCATGTCCCTCGGCGACGTTGAAGGCATTAGCGTTACAGTGAACAACTATGTACATACTTGCAACTAGATCGAGGAAACTGTTCACTATGAAATGAAAATGCACTGTGATGGCCTGAGTTCGTTTCGTAGGGAGAGACGGAAGAATACTGTACCTCTGATCACGAACCGGATTGTACACTAGCGCACAGGTAAACAAAACTCACTCCACCTGTACTCCGTTGCACTGTAACTTCACTTCATTCGGATCCTAAGCCTGGTTATTATTTCTACGAATAGTTGGCAAACGTAACAGTCAGTATTGCCTATAGTACATATTCATATCCGTATTACAGAATTAAAAATTTCATCCTCCTCTAAGGATTATAAAGTCCACCGTTGTGTCTGAGGAGTTAGCGAGTCTAACTCCGAACCCAGCGGTCCCGGGCTCGATTCCCGGTTAGGACGAGTTGCCTGGGTGAGGTTTTTTCAGGGTTTTTCCCTCACTCCTATGGGTGAATGTCGGGTAACTTTATCAGGCGATTGGAACCCCACTCATCTTCGCCACTTCCTTTCCTTCTCCATCATCCTTTCCTCACCATCCCGTTTCTGGTTTTTCAGATCACTCTACAGGCGGCCTCCCGAAGCTGCTGGCTCTCTCGACGTTGGAAGGCTTCTGCAATGGCACCCGAAGCGGATCTACTCGGGGGAGGAGTTTCGCCTCGGACCGACAGAGAAGTTGCCGAAGCAAGAATGATATATTATAGTCCGAGTCAGCTTACTTCATACCCTAAGGGTGAAACCTAACCATTTTTCCCCCATTACTACATATGCTAGTAGATTGTGGAGATTTTCTAGTTTGCAGGTTGAATTTTCTTTTGCCAACTTCGTTTCGAATTTCGATACTGACAAATACTACAAATGGTAGTGATTTTGTAACTGTTATGTTGGCAGCTGAAACAGACGTTGTCGTTACTGAAGTTCCCTGGAATTAAAATTGTACTAGATTTCTGACCCGGTTAGTGGAAGCTAGTGAAATTTTAGCATAGTAATAATTAGACTTCGTGGAATTGCCACGAGAATCGCAAGGTTTACTGCGCACGCGGTATAGACTGTATGAGAAGGGGGCGTGCAAAGCGATGGAGTATGCCTCTGACGTAAACACTGAGCAGTATACTGCGGTTACAATAAAACCTGTATCCTGCATTTAAGAAATATATTGAATGATCATTGAAGTAGGAAATGTCTAAACATGTAACACAATTATTTTATGGTGAGATATATTAACTGTTAAAATTTAATGTAATATACTCACATCATCTTTGAATATGTGCATTGCAGTGAAGAATTACGTATATTTTGAACGACTACAAAGTAATCTCCTCCGATGGTCACTTAAACAGTTTTTATTTTGGGAAAATGTACGTTCGACATCACACGATGTAATACGTACATATTTGAAGAACGGAAAGTCACTACTTTTTAGTACACCAACTTCAGATGTCTTGTCGTGACCTGATGGTACATCATTTATAATACGAAGTTGTTAATAGGCAGAATTTTTAACAATAATGTTTCTCAACTTACATTTCACCTTTTCTGAAATTAGTGAATTGTTATTTTGGATAACGATTTGTGATACTTTATCCACTATATTAAGGGCTTCTGAGAGTTGTAGTTTAGACGATTCTAACAGGATGATGTTTTGGACACGATTTTAAAATTAGAATCAATGAACAAAATATCTTCCAATAGCTGTTCAGAAGGCAATGATTTTACACCTGCAACAGCGGAATTATCTGTGCTATCCAGTGCATCAATTGCCTCCATTATTTTGCCGTAATGTTCTGCATAATAATTAACAGCATCCAACCACGTTCCCCAAGGGTCAAGACTGGCTGCGGGGGGTAAGAATATTCCAGGGGCAATTATTTGGAACAGCAACACTCTCATTGTAGTATATTTTATTGAAATCTTGTCTGCACTGAACAAATGATAAGATTTGACTATTGCAACCACAGTAATCAAACGCAAACTTACTTCAAACGCAAACTTACTAGGCACTTGGTCAGTAATTGAGACTCGTTCAGACATGGTTTCTTGTAAATAGTTCTTTTAATCTACCACAAAATATCTCAATATCCGGTAATTTCATCACTATAGAATTTTGTTATTGTAGGTTTAATTTGTAATTTAGTAAATACAAAAATATTCTTTGTTCTTAACTTCTATGATAAAATGTCTAGCTTTCATTAATCAGGTATTCTTGTCGTACTTTAATTTTTATTGTAATTGTAATTGTAAATTTAATATTAATTGTAATCTTATTGTTCATGTTATAGTTGTAATCCCCTGGTAGAGGGGCAGAGAAGGCCTGACGGCCTTATCTCTACCAGGTTAAATAAATAAATCTAATCTAATCTAATCTAATGCAAAAACAAGTGCTTACAGAGGTATACATTAGCTGTAGCTGCTCTATTTGGACCGGTCACAACTCTTAACATGAACTGCTTATACTACGAGACCGGGCGGTCGCTCACCTCCTCTATACTACCGTAAATCGGCAACCTGATTGCATGCTGCGTGTGGCATTTCAACGAAGTCTAGTAATAATTAATTAATATCAGTATTAATATTAATACATAATAGTTATTTTGTGTGTTGCGTTGTGGTTAAAATTCAAGACTATAGTCAGGTAATTGTAAATATACTTGGGTTGATAATGCAGGTGGATAATCGGTAGAAATACCATTTCACATTTTAATGAATTTCTTTCGTGTTTAGATTTTTATTACAATGATGTTAAAAAGAGGAAAAAGCATGGACGCGACTCCACCAAGAAAGCTTAAAGCGTGCTGCGAGAGTGGGGATAGCTTCCCTTACTGGTGTTCTGTTCTTTCAGATTTGACAGGAAGGAGATAATGAAGAAGGAATTATGCTCAAGCAGACAGCAATTATAACTAGAATAGCAAAATTATTAGGAGTAAGTTAGTATTCTTACGCTATATTTCATGGTAATATTCGGTTTTCGGAGTTAGTACTAATAATTTCATGTGGTCAAACAAATACATTTTTAGGTTAGGTCTCGTGAATCACTTGTTTAGTCAAACCAATCAATTTCATATTGCCAGACAAAATACCTAACATGTTGATCCCTTTCTCATATAGTTTGCATACGAAAATATGTTACAAATTATTGAATTGTTTAGAATAACCTTCCAACATAAAGGTAAAGTACGGTATGTAAATAAGTCATTCAGTACGTAGGATCGTGATTTCACCACAGTCTAGTATATACAGTCGCGAAGCTCAATACGTAGTAAATATGCAAACATTAGATAGTTGCTCACCACTAGGAAAGCTAATATCGCCTCATTACAGGCAATGCAAAATAGTGCCGTCACAGTCTATTGTTTCTAGCACCCTCAAAACTCAAGCTTCGTGACTGTATATAGTAGACTGTGATTTTATTTCATACCTGGTAACTGTTGTGTTTTTTTTTTTTTTACCCATCTCTATGGTATATGGATTCTGTCGGCTGTAGGGACCGGTCGTTAAGAGACTCATGTAGTTCGGACGGTGCATGTGGGGATCTGTGGCACGCAACTCATTCCATATCGAGGATTAGCGAACTAGAGCTCAATAGGTCGCAGTGCTGGGCCATCTGTGCCCCTCTCAGTTAAATTTCATTCCATTCCAAGGATTGTAAAAGCACTAGGTGTGGCGGAAAATCGTAGATACTACCAATTATGAGAATAAGTTTATACTTAACTTACATCACTATATGCTGTTGTTGTTTTCTAATGCCAGGCGTTTGACAATAAAGTAATTTGACCTCTTGCACTCCAATATTTTTCAAAGATATTATCATGATCAGCCACTGAAGCACTGATTTTGAGGTGTTCCGAATGCATTTCTTGGTTTGAGTTGCACAATGGGCAGTTAGGGGACTGATATATTCCAATTCTATGCAGGTGTTTGGCCAAACAATCATGGCCTGTTGCCAATCTAAATGCAGCTACAGACGATTTTCGTGGTAAATCGGGAATTAACTGTGGATTATGATGCAGAGAGTTCCTTGAGTTTGTGTTATCAAATTTTGTCTGTTGAAGTCTAAGTATGTAGATTTAATAAATCTTTTCACAGAGTAATACGTAGATTTAGTAACAGGTCTGTAAGTAGTAGTGCTGCCCGTCTTTTCTAAAGCATTCACTATATTCTGAAACACCTTTTTATCCGTCTCAATAATGGTATCACCTATTGAGGCGGAACTACTGTATTTCTAAATTTCTCAATTTGTTATATCTTTGGTTCAGATTGATTACGTGGTTAAAAATTTCTCTTATCCGAACAGAAAATTGTATGTCAGATAGCTTTGAACGCCAGCGTACGAGTAAATTTGTTGGATAATTCTATATCTGTGAACCTCCTCGGACAGAAAATGATAGTAGGTGAAAACCATAAAAATCTTGTCTTAACCTCTTCCCTTACTATATATTTTACCAGTTTTGTGAAAAAAGTGTCATATTTTTTTATTTTCGTAAAGAGGTCATTTAATATTGCAGAATCACTGTACATCACTAATTTTCTTACATACCTAAAAAATCACTATGAAATAGACATACATTCATACCTGAATTATTATCCCGAGTTACCTCGTGCACCTTGATTCCAGCTCTGGTAGTTGTCCCACTTTGATTTTCTCCTGAACTATTTACCAACTTATGTTTTTTATGGATTAATTTATGAGGTACAATACCAGTGCTGTTATCAAGGCGTTAAATGTTGCTTGTCGTGTGATAGACTCGAAAGCAGGGTATTACGCACAGTGGCACATTGCATTCCGGACAGCAGTATCTGCTCTCCTATATGAGAGCGTTTTGGGAAGAATGGTGTAGCAGTCGTTGAATATTTGTACCAGTACATCTGTTCTTCAGGTTTGTGAATAATGTTCTGCAGTATCACTATGCCCAAAAGTACACGTATTTCAGAGTCTGTAGTAGGCCGCCACGAATTATTTTCAGCATCCTGTGAACACTTATCAGCATGCCGAATCGTCTCCTCGAATATAATGTTGATGAGGTCATTATTAAAGAATAACTTTAAAAATTGAGAATTATCGTTATCGGAAACAATGTTAAAATTTCAGGGAATGGGGACCTCTGAGGTGCAGAAGAAATGGTGCCAGATGTCTTCTATTCAAACCACTGTCGAAAAGACGCGACATCAACCGATCTGAATTTGTTTTATGGTCTATAACTTCGTCTTCTGATACCGATGTTTCATTTCCTAATCTTCTACAGGAATATATTCCTGATCGAAAGTTTCGGAATCACTAACTTGATCCATCTTTACACAAAAAAGCACAAAAAACACTAAACACAAACGAAACCGCCAAAACTAACGAGCATTTACTCATTACTGTGTGTGAATGCTATATGAGCATAGATTCCACTCGCAAGGAAGAAGTACAAAAAACACCACTAAATATAGCAATAATCACTAACTTCTATAGCGATATAGTGAGGAAAAGGTTAATGAAAGAATGGAAACGTATTTATTCGGGATATAATCCTTAGCAGCGAAAATAGGACTCAATCGAGTTAACTCGGGTTAATAAATTTTGACACAAGTTAGCAATCCGAGTTAACTCGGGTTAATCAGGGAAGTGGTTAATCTGTATCTCTTTCTTCCTTCCTTCTCCCTCACTCTCTTTCCCTCTCCCTTCCTCATTCTCTCTCCCTCTCATCTCTTTCCCTCTCCCCCACCAACACCCCCAGCCATCCCCCTCTACCCTCTCCTCTCTCTCCACTCTCCTCGTCCCCTTCCCTCTCACACTCCTACCCCCCTCTCCCAGTCTCTCTCTGTCTCTCCTACATAATCAATCTACTGGTCCATCTGCCTAATTGCACACATGTCTCATCTTTCTGCCTTTTTTACCGGTGTCTCTTACTCTATCTGTCAATCTGTATAATCCTTATAATCTGTGTTAACTCTCTCCTGTGTCCCTAATACTTCATACTGCCCACCTGTATGGCATTATATGTAGGTAATTTTTTAAGACCTAAGATAGTTCGTATTACAAATGAATCGTTTATTTCTAAAACCCCACAAGTGACAGAAACAAAACTTTGCGAAACCAATAAAAACTGTTTAGTTTCATTACTTTCATTTTTTATTGTCAGAATGTATTAACAAGTGATATTAGTTGCTAAATATGAGGTTTATTCACCATTAGTTGTGGTTTATAATTAGGCCCCGATTTTTATGCAATATGAAAGTGCGAAATATGTACATAAAAATGTAGTAAATATCGGGGAAATATGTAATTAAATATGTAGTACTAGCCGTACCCGTGCGCTCCGCTGCACCCGTTAGAAATAAATATAAAGTAATTACATAATTAAAATAGGACATTTGATCCAGGGAACATTCGTGTTTGATATAAGGATAAATCGTTTATTATGCCACTTAATTTAAACTGTATTTGCATAATTAAAATGCGATATTTTGATCCAGAGACCACTCATTTGGTTATAAAAATTATTTTAGGAAATACACGAAACGAATGTACAGAATAGCCTATCAAGTTTTCTGTGCATAAGAAGCTATTTTAATCTTACCTGTCCTCGATTCACTCAGAAGTTACTGTAATAACATTATAGCATTATGTCCATCTAGAGAAACTACACTTTCCAATGGTGAATTAATAATTAATTATACAAATCGGTTAATTTAGCTTCCGATATTACTTCATACAAACACAGAAACATTATCTGTAGGCTATCTTTCATAGCTTTCGATTGTTGCTGTTCAAGGCCCCTTATAGACGAAGTCATTTATTTTTAATTCATTACACGGCCTTAGATGGCAGTTATTTTAATTTTAAAACTCATTTATCTCATTAAATATCAGTCCTATCAAATTCTTTCAAAGAATAAAACTTATCGGAAATGATGTTTAAAGAAATGTTTGTTATGTAACATTTTTCATAAAAATCAATAATAAGCGAGATATTTCGATTTATTTAATTCAGGCCCCCTTATAACCCCCCTTTTAAATAATGTATTTTGAATGTCATATAACCTAAAATCTAAGTTACAACGAACTTAATTTATATTCCAATTTTCATCGAAATCCGTTCAGCCATTATCGCTTGAAAAGGTAACAAACATACAGACAGACAGACATACAAACAAAAATTTCAAAAAAGCGATTTTCGGCTTCAGGGTGATTAATTATATATGTGAGGACCAATTATTTTTGGAAAATCGAAAATTACCCGAAAAATTTCGGCTACAGATTTATTATTAGTATAGATTAATAAAATATGTAATTTAAAATCACTATTTATTAACGCATTAAATTCACAAAAATGTCGTCACAATTTAACTGGTCAGTTGAAGTGGGAGGATACAGCCTGGAAAGTGATTTGCCATTTCCTCCCCATTGTATAGTTTGCAAATACAACTTGTCCCTGCCACAATTTATGCTTTTTTTTTCTTGTGCCTTAAGATTTTCTAGAAAAATATTTTTCTTTGACACACAGAATAGTATTTTGATTTACCTGATACCCGACCCAAATCCCTCGCTAATATAATAGCCTACTTTCAATTTGTAACATAGTTAAATGACTGGCGCACTTGACCATCCCAGATTCTGAGAAAGCATTAGGGCAAATGTGTAGAGTTGAGGCACTCCGAACTATCATGTTTTACAGATAAAGAGTTGGAATCCCTAGTTCTATGTTTGTTTTTTTATTTATAAAAGAACTATTGTCTTAAGCCAGCTTTAGAAATTGAAGTATTTCTAGAGTTGTGAACAAAACATAACGACGTCAGTTTCCGAGCCCTCCCTCTTTACCAGCATCGTGTACTATAGTGAGAACAAAAAGCGGCCCTCCAGTCGGAGTAATGGGACAGGGGCGTTAAGACGTATGTCCAAGTATATATGAAAAAATATCAATAATTTACTCTGAAGAATAAAAAGAACTTGATAAAAACATTAAAAACTCAATAATTGCCTAGATATGTATAAAAATTTTACATTCTTTGCATTATATATATGTAAAATATGTGATATTATTAAGAACATGTAAAAATATGTAAAATGAAACCCAACTATAACTATATCAGAACCACAAATCGCCGACATTCGTCATTTTCAGTAGTCTACAAGTAAAGGAAAGCAATATGTAATTACATAAGAATCCGGTTTCTATTTACAATATATATATATATATATATATATATATATATATATATATATATATATATATATATATATATATAAAGTCCCCAAAAAAATTAAATTAATTGGGATGTTATGGGGTTTTTCCAACAAACAAACTGAAACTAAGCAAAGCATTGCCTTTTTCCAAGTATCTAAGTGAATGAAAGTAAGTACGAACAAACTTTATAATCTATGTAAAAACTACAGTATAAAATCACAAAACATTAAAGTTTTTCTGTTGCAACAGACATTTTTCTTATCAGGACATTATTTTTCTTGTCTTTACTTTCACTGTCATTACTATATTTGTTGGTGATAGACTATGTATACAGTTCTGTGTAGAATCCTTCCACTTCATCCGAAATGTACTGCAAAATCCTCCTCCTTTTCTCTATAACGTTGATTGGTAGCCTCGAGCTGTTATAAGCTAAGTCTGTTGGCAGTTCAAACGGCAAATTTTCAGCAGAAACACTTTCCTCAGGAATTCGAATGGTGAATACTTCTGCCTGTACAATGCTGTCAATGAACTCTTTACAAAGAACTTTACCTTTTTGTTTATTGCAGTGAAAAAACTCATTCACATTCCAAATTTTAAGATGTACCTTTTTATCCTTTGGTACACCACGGCCATATGATGACTCAGACATGCTAGATAGCTTATAAAATTTTCGCCATCAAACTTTGAAGTTAACCACATCATTAGCTGTGACTTGTTTTACCTTGACCTTAGACGAGTTCTCATTAATCCTCATTAGCAACATTTTCATCACTTGAACTAATCACCTTGTAACAAAATACTCAAAACAGATAATAATAGTAAGGGCAACACTTAACCAGCAATAGACAGAACAAAACACTGATCCGGCTGTGACTGAAATCAGCTGTTGGAGCGACAGTGCTGCTGTCATCTAGTGTGGCAGACTAGTTTATTTGAAAAACACCATATGCGATGTTAGTTGTGGGGTTTTTACAATAAATGCATATTTATTGTCCAATTTTTTACATGTTACAGTCATGCTAGATATAAGATTTTTATACCAAAGTTGCGCATTCATGCTGGCAATCAAAATCCACAAAAAAACGTATTTTGTAAAAAATGTCGGTTATGGTGTTTTTACAATAAACGATTCATATAATGATATAGTTTATGCACGGCCTGCTCCATATCTTCTACGGCAGTGATGTCAACGAGAGCGGAAACGTGCTCATAGCCCGTATGCGCTGATCAGAGCACGTAAGGCACGCAGGTACAAGTCACTGGTGAACACAAGGGTTGTACATTACACATTGATGAAGAAGTCGTTCAGTAAGTTTCAGGTTGACTAGACTCTTAACTTCTTGTGTACGTGAAAGATGAGGTTGGTTTGCGGAAATTATTTAATTATAAAAACAAGCAGTGTCGAACGCCTGAAATCATTAGTTCATATACAGAATGATATAATATTCAAATTAGTTTGTTTTTATTGATATTAAATAGTAGTAAATGTATGTAAAAATATATTGTAGAGCTTCTTCCTCACAGCATTGTATTATTGTTTTCAGAATAAAGTACAAACAAAAGTGTGTGCTGCTAATGGCGTAAATTCGTTAAATGTCAGGAGTTGTGTCTATAAATTGTCTAGATTTTCGTACATAAATTCTCGATGTTTCTTACTATTACGAAATTGTTCTGTCCAGATATTTTGAATTACGTGAATATTTATCAGAATTCATAATAGAAAAACAGAGACAGTCCAGAACTAGTTGACTCTACATGGATCAAGGAGCGTAACTTTCTCAAGGATCTATTAGAGCATCTGAACGTTTTGAATTTGAGATCGCAAGGAAAGAATCAATTAATCTGTGTCGACAGATATCGTTAAAAGCTTTCAGATGAAGATTTCATTGTGGATGTCGCAGATCTCACAGCACAATTTTTATAATTTCAACGCCTTCAGTCATTGACTTCCTGTTCTACAGTGTAAAATACTGCAATGTTTTAAAAAATCTCTGGGAAGAGTTCCATAGACGATTTAAAGATATTGACCTACTCCAGCTCAAGTTGGATTTGTGTCGGCAAAAATCAGAAAAAAAAAACACCTCTGAATTACGCGAGAAGTCAGGAATTTAAATTTGTTTCTAGAAGTGTGATGATGCTCAGATAAGTAATACATGATTATGTAACAGTTAATAACAATAATTAGGCCTAGACTAATTATAGGCCTCATTATGTAAAACTGCTTTAGTTAAAGAGAAGCTTTGTTTATTGTTTGTTATATCCTGCTATTTCATAATTAATTGCATTTATTAGAGAGGTACATGTTGCAAAATATGCTTTTATTTCTTGTTTTCTTGTATGAGCGTAACGCATTATCTATTACTTAAGAGCAGTGTAATTCATCTTGCAGTGATAGGCCAATAGGTTCATTTTGCTCACCCCTTCTTGTTCACCGCTGATGCTTGTAGAACAGATTCATTGGAACCCGTGCGCGCTTAGGAACACGTAGTGTCTTTCGCGTGCTCTGACCTTGACATCTCTGTTCTACGACGTATATCAGGATCTCAGTCTCCATTCTTTATCCTCTCAGAGTGTCTGATTTAATACAGTCTATCATGCTACTTCTTCGCCTTCAAGTCTTCATCTGTCCATTGTAATACTACTTCACATTTTAAACTAACATCTTCACACCAATACCATATGTTTTGTCTCAGTCGTATCTACGATGGTTTCTGTCAGTCCATCACATCTTTATTGCCTTACTTTTAAACATCTATAGCTCTATGCGATACATTTTCCACGAACCTCTTAGGAGAAAACAGAATGAAGTACAATCTAAAAACTAGACGCAGAACTAGTTATTATGCACTGGTATCTAATATTCATGCGGTAAAACTAAAATCGCAAGATTGGCAGCACATGAAAGACAATTCGTAACTGTTCTGAAATGCTGCTTTGAAATCTTCAGGGGAATATGTAAACGAATTCCGTACCTTGTTTTATTATGCCGTGATGTTCGAGCAACTGTCATCTTTTATTGGCTGCGTTTTCAACTGAGCGAGTCGACAGTTATGCCAAGATGAAATCAAAATTCTCTTCAGAGATGTACTGCCTGTGTTGCAAAGAAGTGAAAATACCTTCATAATTCGTAAGAAGGTGTCTTTCATTTTGTTATTTCGTAGAGTTATAACTTTGCTGATTTAAACTCGTATAATATGGGACAAACCCATGAAAATAAGCCACTTGTACAAGCCCATTGTGCTGCCTTAAACTTGTAGACCATTTATCACCGACTGAGGCAAAAATTGACTAAAATGAAGAAAAATAACGATATAAAAATATGGCAGAGGATTTAACAAATACTTGAAATTGTGTGATAGATAGATAGATAGATAGATAGATAGATAGATAGATAGATAGATAGATAGATAGATAGATAGATAGATAGATAGATAGATGGATGGATGGATGGATGGATGGATGGATGGATGGATGGATGGATGGATGGATGGATGGATGGATGGATGGATGGATGGATGGATGGATGGATGGATGGATGGATGGATAGATAGATAGATAGATAGATAGATAGATAGATAGATAGATAGATAGATAGATAGATAGATAGATAGATAGATAGATAGATAGATAGATAGATAGATAGATAGATAGGTGGATAGGTGGATAGGTGGATAGGTGGATATGTGAATATGTGGATGGATGGATGGATGGATGGATGGATGGATGGATGGATGGATGGATGGATGGATGGATGGATGGATGGATAGATGGATAGATGGATAGATGGATAGATGGATAGATGGATAGATAGATAGATAGATAGATAGATAGATAGATAGATAGATAGATAGATAGATAGATAGATAGATAGATAGATAGATAGATAGATAGATAGATAGATAGATATTAGTTCACAAAAGTACAAAACTTAATAATTTAACAAAAAGATCTAAATGCAAAAGTAGTAATACATAATAAATATACAATTTCCTAAACTAATTAATTTATCGCAAACCTAAAAAATTTTTGGTTAAAACTTGCACTTACGTCTGGTTTTAGTGCATGTTGTAATTGTGTGAAACGTTTAAGCTGTTCATGATTGTTATTGTGGGCATTGTTGGGATTGTAATGATATTTTAGAATTTGAAATAACATGAAGATACTTGTATTTCTCTTCACTTGCATCTTTATATTCCCAGCATTTAAATTTAACAAGACGGAGCCTTCTCGTTAATTACTCACTTAATAATTGCATCCTCATTCTATGAGGACTACTATAGAAATAACAAAGTAATATTGATAGTCGAAGCAAATTACATATCAATAAGACGCCAATGAGTTGATTGAATTAAAATGAATAAAATATTTTACTAGGATCTTTTCCAAGTCTCTCTTATAAAGTTGTCTCACTATTCAGTTACCAGAGGGAGAAATGTTGGATTTGTAACACATCTTCTGTTCCTTCAAATGTCACCTGATCAACTCACTATATTTGGGATTATTGTTCCCAGTTCAAATGCGATCTTAATGAATAAATAGCGATACATATAAGGTAAGAACATGGGAAATTCTATGTATGTAACGTCAATAATTTCAGTAGGTTATTCTTTGAGATATTTAAAAAAAAGTTTAATACAGTTTTGCTCGATTTTATTTTCTTTTCGAGATAAAGATTGTTTTATGAAATATTTCATAGCGTGTTTTGGGATAGCCATTGATTTAATTCCAAATATGCTTGGTCGATTTAAGACAACAGTGTATCATGATAATATTATGTAATTGAAGGAATTTTAGTTTTGTCTTTTAATGTGCAGAAATTTGATCAGAAGAAATTTAACATACTTACTTACTTACAAATAGCTTTTAAGGAACCCGAAGGTTCATTGCCGTCCTCACATAAGCCCGCCATTGGTTCCTATCTTGTGCAAGATTAGCAAGATTACCAAATCTCAAATTCCTTTCCTGTGGTCGTGCCGGAAAATCAGTTCCATTCCGAAGCTTATTGTATGCATTCGGTTTTTTACGGTGATGGGTTGTTAGCCCTTTGCAGAACGAAAAGTTACATTGATTGTTCGGATCAAATTTCTGCAGATTTTTTAAAGGACAAAATTAAAATTCTTTCACTCATTTATTGTCATAATACTCTGCTCTCTTAAATTGACTGAGTTTATTGGGAATTAAATTCGTGGCTTTCCGAAAACACGATGTGAAATATTTCACATAACACAATTTTTATCTTGAAAAGGAAGTAAAAATGAGCACAATTGTGTTGAACTTTTTGTTTGAAATATTTCAAACCTTCTGAAATTAATAACAAAAAAAGCTCGATTCAGCGTTAATGGTCCCTGTCCTTGGTTGTTCGGCTAGTGAGCGAGCTGTGTGTTGCTTCATAAAAAAGAAATTTAATCACATGTGCATAGGAAGGGAAGAGGAAGAATGAAAATAATATCTATGCTCGTAGCTGAGGGACACTCATGTCAAGAAAATATAAGTCATTATGACATTGTTTAGTCAACAGACGTAGTGGTTAGTAACGGAGCGTGTGGAAGAATATTGTGTTTGAAGACGGAGTGTACCGCGACATGATAAGAAGGTTTGTTAGGTGTTATGACTTCGCAGCCTGACCTGTGTGACCCAGCCCGCCAGTAGTGATGAGTACACAGTGGATGCGGGATGACTTATCGTTGAATGTAGGTGCACATTTCCTCTATGTTACATTTTTTTCATTCAGACCACTGGCTGAACAGGTTTTAAACGTAAACAGATGACGTCAACATGGTACTGTATCTCCGTACAGTCAGAAGGAAAAGAAAAATGACATACTGTAGTAGTGTAGTACATACCTTGCAAGTTGAGTTCTCGTCATCATTGATGCAATTACCAGCGTTGCAGTAAACGACGATATATTCTCAGTAAGTTGTCGAAGCTGAATCGTCTTCGCCTAACGCTTAAACAGTTTTTGTATCGAGAGAATTTCTGACGAAAACCTCTAAAATGTGGATCGCTCAATTTCTTTAGAGGATTATTTGTACTGAGCATCATGTTGCACGTGTCGTTAGACTCACACAACTAAATGATGATGATGATTATTATTATTATTATTTTGATTATGATGATGATGATGATGATGTAGATGGTTCCTCAGATTTTATTTCAACGCATTTCCTGTACGATGTACTGTTGCAATGTTTCTCTATAGCCTGAGTTGTTCTGGTTTTTATTTCAATTTTACATACATTACACACGATATTGTCTTTGTTAATACATAAAATGTCACTCTCATACTTCTTAATTGCATTTCGTATCTCTGAGCGAATTTAACGTTTTGCCATTATGAATGGATCAGCACAACATATTCAACGCGTACTAAATATTTGAGCAGGATAACACAACTGCACACATTGGGTTGCAATGTTACTATGAACAGATCGGGGTTCGCTCGTTTCGTACGCTGCTGTACTCGCCAGGTACAGAAAAGACGGACGGCGCGGCACGTGCCATATCCTCTGATACGAAACAACTTCACTTTTCCTTAAGTCATCCCGCATCCACTGTCTAGTGATGTGTAACTCGCTCTTAGTCTATCTAGGCCTACTTACTCTTTGCAAGCTTGTTTGTATGTATGTACGTAATGCAGTCTTGTTTAACAAGCTAAACTTGTTTTACTGTTAAGAAATTGACCGACACGAAATAATGGACTTTCCAATCGCGGCCGTTGACTTTCACGCCCCAAGTTCCTTTGACGCAGATACAACTTTGAGTCGCACGCTCGCGTCACAGGCACACTGTAATGAAACTGTCGCCCTGAATGCATGTCGTCCTGGGGTCGGGGCAGATGGGCGGTCGGACTTTAAGCTACGATGCGTCTTGTCCATTTATCATCAGGCGCACAATGCTGCCAACAGCTCCGAAAATTCCCTACCCCCTTTTCAATTAATCTCTCGTTATGAAACTTAAGAAGATCTAGGATTTACAGAGCGTAGGCATCGGCTATTGTGAAGGAAGAGCTATACTTCTGCTAGTCTGATATCCTAATGCAGGACGTATTTTCATTTATCTTTACTTTTTTTTCCTGTTACCTTCTTTATTTGGATTGCTTCAATATCATCACTATGAGGCTGTCATTTGCAAGGCGAAGAAAAGACTTTTTGTTGTCGTTATTAGGCCTACTTCAAGCTGCAGCGAGGAGTGAGGAATAAGAGATGAAGATACTGTAACTTGCGTCATTTCTTGGTGCAGCTCTCGCTTGAGAACGCCTATGTTCTTAAAATTGAGGTATATGGTGAAATAAGGGCATCAAAGAGATTACACCCTTTTTCCATCAAATGTATAACTATTTCTAGCCGTATTTGAATCTCCCTCTCACCAAGTTTACATTAAACTGAAATTGCTGTTGAATTATTGCGGTGAATGTGGTTAAAGAGACATAATTTTTAATAATGAATTTAGTAGCGGGGACATCTTATTCTCTTCTCACGGTAAGGGAGCACAGCATCTCCACTTCAGGGGCGTGATCTCAGGTTGAGGCAGTAGGCTTGTGATCTCAGGTGCAGGCAGTGGGTGTTTGATCTCAGGTGCAGGCAGTAGGCGTGTGATCTTAGGTACAGGCAGTGGGTGTTTGATCTCAGGTGCAGGCAGTAGGCGTGCGATCTCAGGTGCAGGCAGTAGGCGTGTGATCTCAGGTGCAGGCAGTAGGCGTGTGATCTCAGGTGCAGGCAGTAGGCGTGTGATCTCAGGTGCAGGAAGTAGGCGTGTGATCTCAGGTGCAGGCAGTAGGCGTGTGATCTCAGGTGCAGGCAGTAGGCGTGTGATCTCAGGTCCAGGCAGTAGGCGTGCGATCTCAGGTGCAGGCAGTAGGCGTGTGATCTCAGGTGCAGGCAGTAGGCGTGCGATCTCAGGTGCAGGCAGTAGGCGTGCGATCTCAGGTGCAGGAAGTAGGCGTGTGATCTCAGGTGCAGACAGTAGGCGTGTGATCTCAGGTGCAGGCAGTAGGCGTGTGATCTCAGGTGCAGGCAGTAGGCGTGCGATCTCAGGTGCAGGAAGTAGGCGTGTGATCTCAGGTGCAGACAGTAGGCGTGTGATCTCAGGTGCAGGCAGTAGGCGTGTGATTTCAGGTGCAGGCAGTGGGCGTTTGATCTCAGGTGCAGGCAGTAGGCATGTGATCTCAGGTGCAGGCAGTAGGCGTGTGATCTCAGGTGCAGGCAGTAGGCGCGTCACCTCAGGTGCAGGCAGTGGATGTTTGATCTCAGGTGCAGGCAGTAGGCGCGTCACCTCAGGTGCAGGCAGTGGTCGTGTGATCTCAGGTGCAGGCAGCAGGCGTGTGATCTCTGGTGCAGGCAGTGTGCGTGCGAAAATGTGCGTGTGTACATGTCCCTTATTGACAATTCTTACCTGTAGCATTCTATCATTATCTGACTTCAGGCTTGCAATTTTTCCTTTCTTATCTTGAATCACTTGAAGACGTTTGTCAGATACTTAATCTGCCTATTTATTTCATTTTGTAGACACCTGACCCAATGGTCTTGGACTCATGGGTGGGCAACTCGTGCTCTCGAAGTGTGAACACAACCTCAGTGCAGGTAGAACGGACTCTGTACTGTACTGTCTGTAAACAAGTTTCCTCGTGTCTCCAGTAAGTGGCGGCTCGTTTTAAGTGAAAAACAATATAATCCCCAGATCATTTCCCTTTGGTGATGAGTCGAAAGAGAAAGATTTTTTATTAAGAAGGGAGGTAAAGCTTGTATTATGTTGTATTAAATTTCTTACGCATGATGTTTTATGTTACAAATAAACACAGTGAAGGTTTTAGTAAAGAAATACAGTCTAGATCTGCTTTAGAATAGCTAAAGGTAAAAATGGGATCTCAACAAGGTGAGACTGATATCAAATATCGTTAGCACGTTGTGCGTGCGAGTTACAGAATTGCACAACATATGATCGACTAGCTAAGAGAATTTATGGATAAATTTGAAATGTGGCAGTAGCCTGTCATGTAGAACATAGACAACTTCACTTTCTTTGACTATAAACTATCTTCAAGAGTGATAAGAAAATCTTCATATAAAATACAGGACCCTATTTCAAGACCTACAGCAGAATTCACTGCTAAGTTTGGGGAAACAGTGACAATTGACAAAGAATTGAGATTTCTCTGAAATTCTTTTGGTTTACAGCCGATAGAAGATCCTGAAAGTTTATAGCTTGAATTGATAAATCTACAGAACAGCACGCCACTCAGATTCCAGTGAAATCAGGAATCGAACAGTTCGCAATGCTGCCTAAATCAGAATTTTCAAATATACTCTTTGCTTCCATATATAGGCTTACTGCATGTGCTTGAGTCAGATTTTAATACAAGAGAGACGTGTAAAAGTCTCAATATACAGAAAGAGCTTAGAAGTAAGTATATTTAATCTGCCGTGACATTTAAAAAATACTTCCTTGAATTTGTGTTTGTTTGTGAATACAGACTATTACATTTCTGAGAACAGAGGTATACTCTTTAATGTATAAAGACTTGTAAATTCTCGCGTTATATGTTTCAAATAAGACATATAATAATAAATATTAACAATTAAATATGTAATAATAAATGTGTTGCATCTATGTTTGTTCTCTCTTGAAAAGGTGTATTCAGATTGTTTTTCCAGTACTAAACTAACTTACAGAGCTAGGAAATAATATAATTTTGTTGTGTGTTCAGGTATAGTCTGTCTAAAATTACTATAATTATTGTACCATGCGTCATTCTGAAATTCAAATCATGGAGTAGATATCACAACCGCCTGCATGAGCCGCCTGAGCACACCCTTGTGCAATCTCGTAAATTGTGACATGTGCGCAGACGCGAAAGTATTGATTTTTTCCGGGCAAGGAATGTCCACGACCTTGACATAATCTAAACGTTAAACTTGATAAAACCTTGAAATTGAATTCGACATTGAAAAACGAGATAACAAATTGAATTTATTTAATATTATTTACAATTAACGCTAATTATTATAGTAACACAACATAACCCTCTGCGACAGTATTGGATTTCCAGCCTGCGTGACGTTCTGCTGGTTGTCTTTCCATTGCATATCCGAGAATAATCGAAAACCTGAACTTTAATGAATAGTTGTACTTTAATGACATGCAGTAAAGGACTGCTACCAAGTGTATAATTACTACATTTCTGCATGGTCGAGCATAAGATATATTACAATTTATTCATGTTGTTCTACTACAAGTCAGTAATGAGCTTGGCACCTACTTTGCTATACACAGATTTGTTACTGTTCCATGTTTTATTTTAATTTGTATGTTTGAGCTTTCCCAGAATAAAATCTACGAGCAGCCACTAATCACTGTACAGTTTTTGCAATCTGTCTTTCTTTTCTGTTGACATGTTATCAACACGTAATAAGATGACGTTACACTTCTACAAAATGTAAACGTGAGTTACAACAACTGAGAGTCGTTCATGACAAACAATTACTTTACTACAGTTTACAAATGAAATGAGTTTAAATACAACTACAAAATCTAGGGGAGAGATATTTTCTATCTTCATTCTTTCCTCTCCTTTAAGTATTAGGCCTACAGTACATTATTACAGCATAGTTGAAATCCAAGAAATAAGAATATATAACTAACTCTAACAAATTTGCTTATTTTAGAGAACAGGACAGGTACAAACTAACAAAATTTTCCTTGTAATTCAATCTAAATCAATGTTAAATTTCTTAAAATGTGTTTAACGATACTATGAATGCTACAATAATGCAGAAAGTAGGTTTCGTGGCTTAAAATAAAGAAAATGTGCGTGTGTACTTGTCCCTTATTGACAGTGCTTACCAGATGTTGTAAATAGTCAATATTTGCCTTTAAGGTGGCAATTTCTTTGTCCTTTTGTCGTAAGGTGTTAAAAAACTCGTCGGATAACTGGACGCAGCGGTTTATCTTTTCTTGGTAATTTTTAATCCTCTGAGCTTGGTCGTCTATAGTTGTTATCAGGACCCTATTTTTCCCTTGTGTTTTTCTAAGCATATTTTTCAGCTCTTCATAGGAAGACTCTTTGTCGTATTCCTGATTATCCATGCTTTCGACGTCTGAATATTCTAGATCTTCATCACTTTCCTGCGATTGTTCGGGTGGTGGCACAGGGCCACAGTGCGCCATATCATAATCCTCGGATTTATCTTCTGGCTTTCGTAGCCCAATCTGTAAAATATTTTGCAATTTATTCGTGTTGAAGAAACTGTGAAGTTCTAGATTTAGTTTCTTTCCTTTAAGATTACTATTACAGCGAAACAATGGCGCTACATTAAGGGAGCTTGGAAAGTTTTCTTTTCTCAATCGTGCTGTCAGGGACTGGAATGCTATACCTGCAGACTTACTAAAGGCTTTACTAATAACCAAAAATGTATTTGAAATTAGGCTTAAGGTCTTTAAAATACACTAATTTGTTGTTTTACATGTATAGTGAGTAAGCAGAGAAACACAGTGAATCTCCAGTGATTTATATTGTGTGTGCAGTGTGTTCCTAGTTTGTTTTAATTCCCGTGTTTGAGCCCTCTCAGAATAAAATCTACGAGAGGCCACTAATCGCAGTACTGTTTTTCTATTCTGTTTTTATTCCCTGTTGAATTGTTGTCAACACATAATAAGAGGGACATTACATCTCTATTCCATTGTAGGAAGTAAAAAAAAATGTAATAATAATATACGTTACAAGAGCGGTATGTTGACGTTTTCATGGTCGAGGAAAAGATTGAAAAAAGCGAAACGTAGTTGAGCTTTTTTAATTTCCGAGAACATTAAAACAAACATACCGCTCGTGTATCGTACATTATTTTGTGTGAAGATCGTATATTACATACCTGAAAGACGAATTTCTAATTAGTTGCAATGAAATCTCCATGTTGGTTTCTGTTTAATGACGGCAACTTCGGAACACCAAAATATCTTTCTTCAACATTGTTTCTGTAAAATATTTTCTGTGTTTACTATACTCCAGCAGGCCGTGATATACGTCTCTCTTTTTTTTTCTTATATGCGAACTTAAAACAAACGGTAAGGTTATGTAATGATTTATTTTTCATTTTAATATTTTAAAATATTATTCATATAAGATATTGCAATAATAACATCGGCATGTGGAATCTCGTTGATTTTCTCACGGCTTCCTTAATGTTACTTGTATCAGGAATGCAATAAGTTTCGTGGAGTAGTAGACTTTAATTCATTTTTGCAAATATTTAAAAACAATAATTAACATTGCAATTTAGGTGAAATTGCAGTGGTAAGTTTCCAATTTATAATTCTTCCTATGTTAAACGTCTCTAAAAATAATATGTTAAAAGCCAAAAGCAGTAAAATGAATGTCGCGCTTAAGCGGTAAGAAGAGGGAAATTGTTGTGTGTTACGTTGGGAATACTGAATGTGGTATTTCACACTTACCGCGTATTGGTTCTGTGCGGAAAACAAGCAAATACGCACGATCTCGCACAAACGTGTCTTATATAACAACTGAGAGTTGCTAATGACAATTATTTTACTACAGTTTACAAATGAAATGGGTCTAAATACAACTACAAAATCTAGGGCAGAGATATTTTCTATCTTCATTCTTTCCTCTCCTTTAAGTATTAGGCCTACGGTACATTATTGCAGCATAGTTGAAAGCCAAGAAATAAGAATATATAACTAACTCTAATGAATTTTCTTGTTTTCCAGAACAGGACAGCTACGAACTAACAAAATCTTCCTTGTAATTTAATCTACATCGATGTTTACTTTCTTAAAATGTGTCTAACGATTCTTTGAGTGCTACAATAATGCAGAAAGAGGGTTTCGTGGCTTAAAGTAGAGGAAATGTGCGTGTGTACTTGTCCCTTATTGACAGTGCTTACCTTCTGTAGCAAATTGTCAATAATTGACTTTAAGGTGGCAATTTCTTTGTCTATTTCTTGTATGATGTTAAAAAGTCCGTCGGATAGACTGACTTGCCGGTTTATCTCTTGTTGGTATGTTTTAATCCTCTGGTCCTGCTCCTTTATTGTTGTCATGAGTTCCCGATTTTTTCGCTTGTGTTCTTAGAAGCATATTTTTAAGTCGTTCACACGATGGCTCTTGGTCGTAATCCACACTATCCATACTTTCCATGTCGGAATATTCCTGACTTTCTTCGTCGAAGGACGGCACACTGTCTCATCAATTTGCTGGCTGTGTTCAGGTGGTGGCACATGGTGACAAGCCGAAACATCATCCTCCTCGGAGTTCTTTTGTTCTTGCTTCCTTAGCCCAATCTGTAAAATATTTTACAATTTATTCATGTTCAAGAAACTGTGAAGTTCTAGATTTAGTTTCTTTCCTTTAAGATTACTATTACTGCGAAACAATGGCGCTACATTATGGGAGCCTTGAAAGTTTTCTTTTCTCAATCGTTCTGTCAGGGACTGGAATGCTCTACCTGCAGACTTATTAAAGGCTTTACTAATAACCAAAAATGTATTTAAAATAGGCTTAAGGACTTTACTAATACACTAATTTGTTGTTTTACGCGCATAGTGAGTAACAAAGAGAAACAGTGAATCTCTAGTGATTTATATTGGGTGTGCACTGTGTTCCTAGTTTGTTTTAATTTCTGTGTTTGAGTCCTCCCAGAATAAATCCACGAGCAGTCACTAATGACAGTACGTTTTTCTATTCTCTTTTATTCCCTATTGACATGTTGTCAACACATAATAAGAGGGACGTTACACTTCTATTCTATTGTAGGTAGTAAAACAAATTAATGTAAACGTGACATATAACATTGAAAGTCGCTAATAACAAACTATTATTTTACTACAGTTTACAGATGTAATGAGTCTAAATACAACTACAAAATCTAGAGCAGAGATATTTTCTATCTTCATTCTTTCCTCTCCTTTAAGTATTAGGCCTACAGTACATTATTACAGCATAGTTGAAAGCCAAGAAATATGAATACAACCAACTCTAATGATTTTACTTATTTTCCAGAACAGGACAGGTACAAACTAACAAAGTCTTCCTTGTAATTCAATCTAGATCGATGTTAAATTTCTTAAAATGTGTTTAACGATTCTTTGAGTGCTACAATAATGCAGAAAGTGGGTTTCGTGTCTTGAAATAAAGAAAATGTGCGTGTGTACTTGTCCCTTATTGACAGTGCTTACCAGATGTTGTAAATAGTCAATATTTGCCTTTAAGGTGGCAATTTCTCTGTCCTTTTCTCGTACTATGTTAAAAAACCCGTCGGATAACTGGACGTAGCGGTTTATCTCTTCCTGGTAATTTTTAATCCTCTGACCTTGGTCGTCTAGAGTTGTCATCAGGTCCCTATTTTTCGCTTGTGTTTTTCGAAGCATATTTTTAAGCTGTTCATAGGATGGTTCTTTGTCCTATTCCTCACTATCCATGCTTTCAATGTCGGAATATTCCATACTATCTTCTTCGGAGGAAGGGACACTGTCTTCATCAATTTCCTGCGATTGTTCGGGTGGTGGCACAGGGTCACAATCCGACATATGGAAATCCTCGGGCTTTTCTTCAGGCTTTCTTAGCCCAATCTGTAAAATATTTTACAATTTATTCATGTTGAAGAAACTGTGAAGTTCTAGATTTAGTTTCTTTTAGTTCCCTACTCGTACATGTTATCAACACCTAATAAGAGGGACGTAGCACCTCTATCCTAATGCAGATAGTAAAACAAAATGTAAACGTATCTTAAGGTGTATAACAACTGACAGTCGTTAATGACAAACAATTATTTTACTAGAATTTACAAATGTAATGAATCAAAATACAACTATAATATCTAGGGCAGAGATATTTTCTATCTTCATTCTTTCCTCTCCTTTAAGTATTAGGCCTACAGTACATTATTACAGCATATTTGCAAGCCAAGAAATAAGAATATATAACTAACTCTAATGAATTTGCTTATTTTCCAGAACAGGACAGGTACAAACTAACAAAATCTTCCCTGTAATTCAATCTACATCGATGTTAAATTTCTTAAAATGTGTTTAACGATTCTTTGAGTGCTACAATAATGCAGAAAGTGGGTTTCTGGCTTAAAATAAAGAAAATGTGCGTGTGTATTTGTCCCTTATTAACAGTGCTTACCTTTTATATTAGATTATGAATATTGGACTTCAAGGTGGTAATTTTTCTGTCCCTTTCTCGAATTATCTGAAAAATACCGTTGGATATATTTATTTGATGGTTTAATTCTCTCTGCAAGGTTGTTATGCTATATCGTTTTTCCTGTATTTGTTTTATCAAATCTTGTTGTTTTTCCTGGCAACGTCTCAGCATTATTTTAAGATCTTCATAAGACGGCTCTTTATCGTAATCCACGGTATTCATGCTTTCTATATCGGAGTATTCATATTCCTCGTACTCGTCCTGGCTACTTTCTGTGGGCGGCGCAGACTGATTTCCTTCTGGCTTCCTTAGCCCAAGCTGTAAAATATTTTACTATTTATTCATGTTGAAGAAACTGTGGAGTTCTAGATTTAGTTTCTTTCCTTTAAGATTACTATTACAGCGAAACAATGGCGCTACATTATGGAAGCTTGGAAAGTTCTTTTTTTCTCAATCGTACTATCAGGGACTGGAATGCTCTACCTGCAGACTTACTAAAGGCTTTATCAATAACGAAAAATGTATTTAAAATAGGCTTAATGACTTTACTAATAGACGGTAGTATATTATGCACACTATTTTGTTGTTTTATAAGTATAGTGAGTAAGCAGAGAAATATAGTGAATTTCCAGTGATTTATATTGGGTGTGCAGTGTGTTGTAGTGGAAGTGAAAAGCACCGGAGGCTGTAGTTCCACTACAAGTAAGTAATAAGAATGGCACTTACTTTGCTATATGGGTACACAGATTTTTTGCTGTTCCTAGTTTGTCTTTATTTCTGTATTTGAGCCCACCGAGAATAAAATCCACGAGCAACCACTAATCGCAGTACAGTTTTCCTATTCTGTTTTTATTCTTTGTTGATATGTTATCAACACCTAATAAGAGGGACGTAACACCTCTATCCTAATGCAGATAGTAAAACAAATTGTAAACGTGTCTTTATATAACAGCTGAGAGTCGCTAATGACAAACAATTATTTTACTACAGTTTACAAATGAAATGAATCAAAATACAACTATAAAATCTAGGGCAGATATATTTTCTGTCTTCATTCTTTCCTCTACTTCAAGTATTAGGCATAGTTGAAAGCTAAGAAATAAGAATATATAACTAACTCTAATGAATTTGCTTATTTTCCGGAACAGGACAGGTACAAACTAACAAAATCTTCCTTTTAATTCAATCTACATCATTGTTTACTTTCTTAAAACGTGTTTAACGATACTATGAGTGCTACAATAATGCAGAAAGAGGGTTTCGAGGCTTAAAATAAAGAAAATGTACGTGTGTACTTGTCCCTTATTGACAGTGCTTACCAGATGTTGTAAATAGTCAATATTTGCCTTTAAGGTGGCAATTTCTCTATCCTTTTCTCGTACAGTGTTAAAAAACCCGTCGGATAACTGGACGTAGCGATTTATCTCTACTTGGTAATTGTTAATCCTCTGACCTTGGTCGTCTATAGTTTTCATCAGGTCCATATTTTTCGCTTGTGTTTTTCGCAGCATATTTTTCAGCTCTTCATAGGATGGCTCTTTGTCGTATTCCTCACTATCCATGCTTTCAATGTCGGAATATTCCATACTATCCTCTTCGGAGGAAGGGACACTGTCTTCATCAATTTCCTGCGATTGTTCGGGTAGTGGCACAGGGTCACAGTGCGCCATATCATAATTCTCGGACATTTCTTCTGGCTTTCTTAGCCCAATCCGTAACATATTTTACAATTTATTCATGTTGTAGAAACTGTGAAGTTCTAGATTTAGTTTCTTTCCTTTAAGATCACTATTACAGCGAAACAATGGCGCCACATTATAAAAGTTCTCAATTTTACATCCATAATCAGAGTGCTGCATTGGAGTTAAATCGCTCGCTTGAACTCGGCAGAATGTCGCACGCTCGAGCGAGATAAGATCGGTCGTGATACGCTCGTAATAAATAGAAGCACACTACAAGGTCATCTCACCGACATGTCTTATCTTGTATGGAAGGCGATAGATAAGATACACATATTATGTTTTGCTCACACTTAAAAAAATAAGGCTTTATTTTCTGCGTTTATGACATACTTTTAATGGAACATTCTAATGGAACATACAAAAACAGTAACATGAAGTTATAAATAAAATAGTATGAAAAACTTCGATATACACTTATTATTGCTAATTAATAATTATTCAATATTTGATTTACCACATATATAATATGATATGTCCATACATAGTGTTTCGCCTATATATTGCGACAATGTAGAAACGTTTTACAAAATATTATTGATATAGCAGTAGATTAATAATAATATTAGTACAGAGATAACGTCACAGAAAATATAATAAAACGAATAATCATGCTGCACAACTGTTACAGACGCAAAGATTGATACGCTAATTTTATTATTAGAGATTATCAGGGAACGGATTTATATGGACTAAAAATATATGAAATATGTAAATATATATGTAGTTATTTTTACCAAAATATGGAATTAAATATGGATTTTTACCAAAATATGGAATTAAATATGGACTTAAAATTATAAAAAAATGACTATGTACGTTAAATATTGGTACATTTTAATCAAACTAAACAAAAAATATAATGGACGTACCTTATCTTCCAATGTAGTTTCAACAAAACACAATTTTTATTGTCTGTTACCATAACAATAGGTTACAAACATTTCTTTCAAGTGCTGAAAAGTGAATCTTCTTCTATTGTCTCTGAGGATAGATTTATACTGACTAAAAGAGCGTTCGACGTCACAAGAAGTAACTGGTACATAATTCAATTTCACAATGTCTGCTGGGGATAAGTCCAAGTTAATCTTCACTGTTGATTCACCACTCATCACAGCAACAACCTTTTGTAGTTCTTCATATCCAGGGTTTTTTGAAAGTACAGTGTCCACCTTAGCTCTTACTGCATCTGCAACTTTACCTCTACCACGATTCAGTTGTTCCACAGTACTATTTATAATTTCAAAACTTTCAGATAGTGAAAGGTGCCTATTTTGGAGACTTTTGAGCGTTTTTATGATGCATGAAAATGTATGCTGAATGTGAGCTAAGTCATTCTTCACACTTATGTCACAGGTAACTGTTTTCGCAGTATCAATTGAGACTGCATCTTCAGAGTCCAATGCAAGGAGAACATTGTTAATAGAGTCTATATGTTCGGCATAATATTCAACTGCTTCTAGCCATGTACCCCATCTAGTTAAAATTGGCTTTGGTGGCAATGGAATTTCAGGGTACATTTCTTTCAACACGTTAACTCTACTGGGAGCTTTGAGAAATACTTTTTTCACTGATGAAATCAACAAATCTACTTTAGGGAAATTGTCTCTGACCACTTCTGCCACACGATGAAATGCATGCGCCACACAAGTAAAATGAGTCAATTTAGGATATACAACAGATAATGCTTGTCCAGCTTTGACCATATAAGGGGCAGCATCGCTAATAAAGAATAACACATTATCGTACATAATACCCTTTGGCCACAGGATACCCATAGCTTCGTTGAACAGTTTAACTATAGTTTTGTTATTGCACTTTTCTAGAACATCACAATGTAAAAGAATTCGTTCAGAATATTGTTCACTTAACAAACCGATAACTACATTACCAACAAGTCTACCTTCTTTGTCGGGAGTCTCATCAATGGAAACCCAAATTGAACTATCTTTAATTTCATCTCTTATCTTCTGTATTGTCTCATCGTAGATGGATGGAGCATACGTCTTCCTAAGTGTTGACTCATCCGGGATTGTATGTTGAGTATATTTTTCAAGGAATTCCCTGAAGACCTTATTCTTTAGTTTGTAGAGAGGAATATCAGCAGAGATGAGAGAACGGCACAGGTCGATGTTAAACTCAGATCTTACATTCGATGTTGTTGGTTGTGTTAAAAACAATTGTCTCTGCTTGGAATTTAGTTGTTTGTTGGCCTGATGTTTACTAGTTGTAATGTGTTGTTGCACCAGGAACTTTTGTGTAGATGATACTGCACACTGACACAAATTACAAAATAATATTTTATTGTCAGTTGATAAACCATCTTCTTTAAATTCTGAAATGTAACTTGTTAGTTTTGATTTTAAATTGACTGAATGACGTACTTTTGGCATATTTACCGTCTTTATAGTATGATTTACAAAACTGAACCTATGTGTACTCTGACTGGCATTTAACTGTTGAGCTGCACAACTGAAGTCTGTTAAAAATTTTAAATTAAATTAATACAGTTTTGTAACTTACTTTCCCATTGTTGATAGGACTGCTAATTTTCAAATAACTCTGATGTTAAAGGGATTACTGAACATGTGTTTAAATCTCTATTGTTGAAATGTATTTTTAAAAGTTAATGGAATTTTGTTTTGTTTTATTGTTAAACCTAATATAATATGGACTGTTTTATATGAAATATGGAAAATATATGGAAATTAACGAAAATATGTACTAAACTCTAAAATATGGAAAAATATGGAAAATAAAAGTAGGATTTTTCAACCCTACACATTGTGAAACATAAAGATAATGCAAAATATAAATTATATTAGCTTTATAAGTAAATATGTATTTACATATAAATCCTTTCCCTGGAGATTATTATTATTATTAGAAAACTTGATAAGGTTCTTGCATTATCGTGATTGTGTTCTCCGTTTATAATAATTATATTTACATCCAGTAACATCTATCAGATGTGGCAAAAACAAAATCACTCCTGTGTGGGGGGGGGGGACATTTACCTACAACATTTATGTTACATTTTAAAGCAAGTTTTGTAGTTGTACTATGGAGAGGCTAGTTAAACACTGCAAAGTTTTGAAATTATAAACATCTATGATGTTACTATATATTTCATCACTGTAACAAGAACGAATGTCTAACGCTCGGCTTATACCGTTCGAGGATTTGTCGCTCGTGACAATTTTACCCATCATGCATGTGTGCTACCTATCGGATTATGCTATGAACTACTTGGCGCTCGAGCGAAAACGTCCGATGCAGACCTGTGATCCATATCATTCTATGTTATATGGAGTGGCTTATCCCATTCTGTTTCCTTTTGTACAATCACTTATAACAGTGTCAAATTTAGAATAGATAAAACTACTCGCCTGTAGTATGTTATGCTGTGCTGTAGGTTTATTGTAAAATTTCCACACAGGCATCTGGTGTAGTTCTGGCAATGAAAGTCGGACTCGAGATCCGAGGCCGCGTGCGTGAGTGTGATTCAAATCACACTTGCGTTGGTTACCCGATGGGATTCTTTCCAAATGTAAAGCCAATGTTAGATAATTCCATAGTGAATCCTCACTATTACAATGTACAACACAAATGACTGTGGTGCATGAGGAACATAGAAAAATCTCCAAGTAAATTATAACTTAATATAAAATACAAGAAATTTTTATGAAGACAACTGGAAAGCCAACATTGAGCTTTATAAATTCTTATGTACGTATGGGCTATTCCACATGAAATCGATCAGTAAAAAACCTCGTATTTTTTATACTCTAATTTTTTCCCAAATTTAGCGCATTCTATATAAACAAGCCTTTTTCAGCGCTCAGAACTCTGGAACCATTTACTGCAGAACATTGAACGAGAGCTTATTTTGAAGCTGACATTTGGTAGGTTATGTTAAGAAGTAATCCTTATTTTTATTGTACACATAGAGACAGATAATCTAATTTTACTTGCTTTTAGGCTTTTTGGCCATTTGTAAAAATGTAAAAAAATATTGAGGAAAAAACCTTGCATTATTAAGAGAGATTCGGCATTGTTTGCTTAGTGGTACGGCAATAAGTTCGAGGGTGTTAAATAGATTCTTTTCACACGCCTGGACTTGAACGGCGCAGTACCGCACGCACTGGCCGAGAGCTGAAGACAAGCGAGCGTTGGGCGTCATTTTACTCCTGTGTTTATGAAAACTTGTGATAAAGCTAGTCCAGCTATGCGCTACTAGACGAAACATCACGTGTTTGTCTCCTGGCCTAGCTTATCTCGGCTAGCTCCCGTCTCACAGTCAGCTGGTTAGTTCACGCGCGTACTATTTATTTTCTTTATTTGATATTTTCAATACTCTCTTATCAACATAGCATTAGTAAAAAATATGTGTTTATTTGTACTTTCAATGCGGAAAATAACTACATATTTTTTAAATATTTTTCTTAAGCAAAGGCGTCTTAATGAGGAAAAATCTAAATTTCTCCATTTCCATAAAAAGTAAGAAAATCTGTTTATATGTCAATATAAACTTTAATTTCTCAGCATCAAAATAAACCATTATTTTGATCATTGGGTGAAAGGGTTTCGGAGGTACAACAGTTTAAAGTTGCTAATTTTATGAAAATACGATAGATTTAAATATTTTTAATTTAAACACTATGAAGTTCTGATGCCTCAAACTTTGCACAAAGCATTGTATCACAGTTCTCTACGTACAAAAAAAGTTTCATTGTATTTAGAAATTGTATGGTCAATTATCTCTATATTTCAGTCGATTTGAGATGGAATAGCTCGTAAGTATAACTTACGTGCTCACGCACAGACTAATCAACTACATATCAACTATCGTGTTACGTCATTTATGATGCAGCAGATTAATAGATAATATCAGAAAGAAAAAGAATGAGATTCATAACGGTACCAAACATAATTTCAACTAAAATGTTCTCTCATAATTTCAGGAAAGAAGTTTCCACTATCAAGGTTAATATCATAAGTGTTGATAGTTTTCGGTAATTTAATTATTCTTAACTCATGTTTCTTGTCAAGATAATCGAAAATATGATTTGTATAATATTCCAGACTGTACAAATTATTCAAGTCCAATTTCAGTTATAATTTAAACACATCCCATTTTAAAATACATGTAATAAAATAAATTAAGCACATAAAATGCTTCAAGTTCTTTCACCACATAATTGCCATGGGCAATCAGAACTTGAATTTGCTTGGGATCAGTTACTTGTTGGTTCTTCATGAAAGCTCGTTTGAGACGAGATCGAAAATAGTCATAGCCTTGTGGATATTCTCGACCAAGATGTAACAAATTTATTAATAATAATAATGTGTGAGCCGGCATACTGAAGAACATGGCTTCATTAAAGATCGGACATCCTCTCTCCTTTCTTCGTGGAAGTTTTCTTCTTGTGAAATTTCTACCCTCCTCAAGCAGGTAGGCTACACATTAAATAAGAAAGATCTCTTCCAACGAAATAGAGTCAGGAAATGACCCCAGGATGGACGCAGCATTCCCTCGCTGAACCGCTATTCGAATGCGTTGACGAAGGAAATTGATACATCTAGGATCGCCGGTACGGGACAGTAGGCGTGTACCAATTTGGGTGAGTAGATCTTTAGCGTCTCTACACCACGGACCAAAGGTCTCAACTGCAAAAGCGACGAAGATGTAATTTGATGTTAAATGTTCTAATTTGCGTCGTTTAGCATGATAAGCGGATTCAGCAGCAGATCCGGCACAATTGACAGAAGATTTTAAATGTGAAGGGGCTAATGTATCTAAACATGTAAAATCCCAGATGAGTGATTTACCTTTGGACCAAGGAATTAATGTCAAGCCGTCAGGTCGTTTACCATCCGACCGACTAATACCAGATGGTTCAAGAAGAGTTGGAATGTCACAGGAGGTTAAAGATCTACTGGTGATGTTATTAATAGCAGAATGTCTAGGAATGCGACCTTTACTTCTGGCACAGCTTAAGGCATGATGTCCAAAGGAATCCACAGTCTCTCCGCATATACATTGATGTACATGGCATATTTTGCAGCCCAGAAGCAATGCAATAGCGATTTGGAAAGATTTACCGTCCATCAAGGTACCAACATAGGAGGAAGGCACAGCATGGAGCCAAAATCCAGATTCCTTCTCTTGGAGAGCTTTAATACGAGCGATGTCCTTGTTAGATGTGAAAGAGGATATAAGAGAATCAAGTATGAGTCATTCCACGTCAAATCGCACAGCAATAAAACACGACCTTCTCGGAAATGGTCGAATTTTTTTTTCACGAATTCCAGACATCAAATAAGGAGACCCATATTGTTTTATTTTCACAATTATTAATTATTTGTGTAGTTATGACTATTTGAAGTTACGCAAATTATGCGCGTACGGTTACATAAATTCACTTGGAACTCTCTGTTTACATATAATTGAGATTTGCGGTTTGGCGCATTTGAAAGACGAAATACAACACTTTTTATTACTTTAGGCCTATCACAAATACATTTAAAATTTGGCCTATTTTTTAATAATTTCTTTTTCAAAGCAAAATTACTATATTAAATAGCCAAGATAAAAATCTGAAAAAAAAAAGACTTGTTCGCTGATGTATTATCTGTAAACTACTACATTTATAAATGTGAGATCGGCACTCATACATTTGTAACAATTTATTTTCCGGGGGCATCCACGCGCTCGCGATGCCCAGCTAATGAACTGCTTGCAGCCATAGGCTAGAAGGCTGCCCGTGGAACGTTTTTACGAAATTCCCCGTTGCATCTGATGTCACCATACTAATCATCAAATGATTCATACCTTGAGGAACAGTAAATATCTTATCTAAAATTATTTTATTATTGTCAGCTCAGTCAGGGGAAACCCTTCACAGTGCTGTATGTTTATACAGTAATACTTATAGCCAAGTGTTTGTTGATAGCAAGGCTGGGTAAGGCAGTAAACTTTATGGCAGTAAACAGATGGAAGGAGACAAAATATAGAAGAGAGAAATTATCAGTTTGGGTTTGAATTTCACGCAGTGACTTGACTTCTATACAACATGAGTGATGGTAAAGATCGCGTAATATATAACAAGTGTTTAAATCCATTTACCTTCCTAATCACGCTTTTAAAAAGAAAAGTACACTAAGACGCGTAAGTCGCGACTTATTGATAAAGCTCAATTTAAAGGAGTCTTTGAATGTGCAAATATGTGATTCGTTCCCTAAAAATCAATCAATTTCCGGATAGGTCAGGTGAAATTATATGTGAAGCCGGTAGTTCTTCTGATATTAATAAACATGAATCAAATGAAAGTGCGAACAGAGAAAGTGATTATCCCAGTTCTTCTTGTAGCAGTTCTGTGGATACAGTGCTAGAAATCACTAATATTGAGGAATTAAACAAGAGTTTGATGTCAATAGAATCCGCTATCAAGAAAAGAAAGCGACAACAAAAACGATACCCCCGTGAAAAGTTTCAAAAAGTAAAGGCTCCCTAGCATGTAACGTTTTTCATGTAGAAGATGCATCGTCACTCCTTCAAAAGTCAGCTATATTTTATTTTTGACGGAATGCAAAGAAATGTACAATCTGAAAATTACATAGTTATTGCAGACTTTTCTGAAAATTATTCATTTGTAATACAAGATTCAATACAAGGTGTGCATTGGAACATATGCCAAGCCACAATAAAATACAATTTTAATTTTACTTCCTACTTTATTTTATTTTATATTCTCTTATAGGCCTATTAATATTATATCTGAACTGCGACCGAACACGAGCGCTGCTCATTCGGTCTCAAATTTTGTTAATACTACTGTATCTCCTTTTTTATATTGATTGTATTATTTTATTTCTATTTGTCTTGTTTGTAATTATATTCTTTATTCTGTATATTTAAATAAATAAATAAATAAATAAATTCTTTCGTAGTATATTTCAAAGGAGATACAGGAATTCGTTACAAAAGTATTGTCATCTCAGAAACCATGAAACATGACACCGATCCCTTTCACTTTTTTCAATCCGAAGCAATCAATTTGTTAAAGCAAGAATTCAACGATATGAAAAAAATCATCTACTTTTCCAGTGGATCAAGTTCACAATAAAAAATAAAATAATTTTAAAAATAATTGTTTACATGAAGACGATTATGGAATTAGTGCTGAATGACACTTCTTTGCAACGTCGCATGGTAAAGGTCCATGTGATGGCATTGGAGATACTGTTAAAAGACTTGCCACGAGAGTTAGCCTATACAAGATCCTATAACAACACAAAAAAAAAACTGATTGGTCACAAAAAACATTTTTAACGTGTCATTTATATTTTGTCCATTCAATAAGCACAAAAACCACACTGAAAATTTGTAGGCCAGATACCATAATCTAAAACCAATAACTGGTACATTAAAATTACATTCTTTCATTCCGTCGTCAAAAAGTAAATCAATTTTCTTTCAAGAAAGAAGATAGGCGAATGAAAATTTAAAACGTGAATGAAAAGAAACATTTAAAAAGCATAAGGTACAATTATTTGAAGATATCATAATAAGTAAATTAGCAGTGTTTCCTCGAGTGACTTGATCCGTACTGGATGTAATTTTGCAACGTTCAGTCAATCATCCAGCGCCGATAAACCTCCCAGCGCGCTTTAACTCTTCCCGTCCACTGCTGCTGCGCCGACCGCTACACATTCTGTCATAAGTAATTAAATTTCCATTAACCTATTGGAGATCCCATTCTGATTTTTTCTGGAGTTATTAAGAATACTCCAGTGCACCTAGTAGGCATTTTTTTAGATTTTTAATAGGGCTATTTCACATTGATATATATGTTTTAAAAATTGAATTATAAAAAATATTTGTAATAATTATATTAAAATTAGTTAGTAAATATTTAATAAAAGACAGTACTTTAAGCTTTTAAATGCATTTTTCAAAAAAATTGTAACATCAATATCGTCAGAAATATGACGCTTTAAATGTTGCATTGTGCGACATTTTTAACGAATTTTAACATGTAATATTTTAAAAACATGTGGACTTAGGAGGAAATAAAAATACACTTGTTGGTTTATTAGACTCATAGAGTTGGTAAAAAAATATAAACGCAATCAGAAATATGAAGGTCAAAATTTGTATAATTTTGTGCGATTTGACGTGGAATGGACTCGTATTTGGCCTGCAATAATCTCATCCTAGGCTTTTTGAATGGCTGGATTCTGGGGAGGAGCAAAGTTATTCGTTTTTTCGTACCACTTATTTAAAGCTTCAGGAACATGGCAAATGTCGACAGCATCACTGTAAATATATAAATATAATATATCACTATATAATAAAACAGAATGAATTGTAAAATAATGTCAACAAGTTACACACACCTTAAAACAATCAAACAAAAACTGTGAAACTGCAGAAAAAAGTGTACATTTATACTCATACGTTCAAGGTAACCAATTTTGCTGTTAGAATAAGTCTTTTGGGTAATGAAGTTCCAGGACACGGTGGATTACCCAAACGCCTAATTCAAATTTGATCCTGTTTGATGTAGAAATAATAGATGTACTATTACGGCTGCCATTACAATAAATGGTAATTGATCATGCTCTAATAATAATAATAATAATAATAATAATAATACTTATTATTATTATTATTATTATTATTATTATTATTATTATTATTATTATTTTAATAGTTGTATCATATGTAATAATTGCAATAATTTTTAATAAATATATTAATCGAGTCACCGTGAAAGCATAGTCTAGTACATACAGTCACGAAGCTCAATAAGTAAGGATTATGCATCCAATGACAGTTGAACTTTAGTTGCTAGCCACTAGGATCGCTACTATCGCACAGTATATTGTTCCTAGTACCCTCAGTTGCTAACCGCTTGAAGCATTGTATCGCGAGAAATACAAAAAATCATCTCAAGCTTCGTGACTGTATGTACTAGACTGTGGTGAAAGCCTAAAAACTGTAATATCCAACCTGTCTATATACAAAATATTAATTTTCATACTACATATTTGTTTAGTTTATAATATCCAATATGCTAAATGAAATAAAAAAATGAGTTCATTTCCATACCGCACATAAAAGTCGTATATGACAGACGCTATGTTTGGTTCACGTTTGTGAAGTATGGCGAAGTTCAATATTCGCCTATGTTCGTTCTGCAGAAGGAGGCCTGTCGTGTTTGTTTCACCTTGTTATAAAATATTCGCTGTCCTCCACCCCATTCCCTTCATGTTTTAACTGTTTAAAGATTTAGCACATATCTTGCGATTACTTTTTATACGGAATAAGACGAATTTCTAATGTCTTGGTTTCCTCTCTCATATTGTAGCATTGTACAACACTAGTAGGTACTATGAACATACGCATTTTTCACAAAGATATTTTGTTTGATGTACTTATAAGTTCATTTTTATGAATGTTTAGTCTAGAGATGAACAAAACTAACTGCCGCTCTCGCTCGCTGTTTCGTTGCATTTGTCGTACAAGTCTCGTCTCGTCATTCTCGTGCGCTTTGAGTCTCGCTCATCATTCTCGAAATAGCATTTGGTCGGCGTGAAAAGATTTCGTAACTTTGAATACCATATATAATTGAAATAAATAACATTATAAATGTTTAAATGATACGAAAAGACAAAACTGAACAGTATCTTTTCCCTCCGATCTCCCAACTAACACTCTATATGCAATAATAATAATAATAATAATAATAATAATAATAATAATAATAATAATAATACATTATTCAGCGTGGCAATTAATATTTCTATATACTCCTAGTTGAACCGTTGAGCAAAGTAAACATATTACATTTTGTCCGACAGAACAACAAAAAAGTTCTCCTTCTCATTCTTTACAAACCACCTCTTACTGCTTGTAGAGACAGAGTTTGTAGAGCGACATGATACCGCCACTGCTTGCCTTCATTACGTAAATGAACCTCCTCGTACCCGTTTGAATGTCTGTGATTACACGATGTAATCACGACACCCGCTTCAGTCACCGCTGTTCTAATACTAAGATGGTATCATTAACATATCTATTGTCCTAGAGATAGGTCGGCCTTATAGGCTTTGACGTTAACAACTTTTTTCAGGTTTACTACGCTGCCATCTAGTTGTTACATAAGGAGTCATGTCATAATTCCCATTTGAATTGCATTAGCGACTGTACTGCCTTCTCGTGTTCGTTAACGGCGGACGGGTGGCGATCCTGGCGGTTATTCTCTTCAAAGTGCTGCCGATTTTAACATAGCGATGAATTATTTGTTACATATAATATGATCTAGGCTATTGTATAATTTAAGATTAAACTGAGACATAAATTTAAGTATAAACTGTTGTTCAAAATGTTGCTCGTAAATACAGTTCAGTTTTCAGTGTGATGATTGACTGCGGGATATATATCGAGATGTTATACTAAACAAAACCTGCAGATTGACGAGCTCGACTGCATTATTCCTTTGTACTGTATTTAAACAGTAATTGTGAAATAATGATAATACCACGACCATTATTCCTCGAACTCCTTGCCTGTGAAGTTACTTCCGTTTTAATATAAATTTAAACTATACATCTTGATTACACAACTTTTAACACTGTATCACTTCGAAATATGTATGATAAGAACTTTCTTGTGTTAAATTATAACGTACCTTGTTAACATGATTCGACCTATTTTCGGTCATCTTCAGAGCTGGTAGTTGTTGGTCTTGGCGCCTCTTATTTCCTGTGTGGGTGCGTTCGTAGTGTAGAATCAAAGAGTGTATGTGTTTTGAAATTGAGTTGTGTGTTCAGAATATCGTTGGGGTGTGTTTTCGTGTGTATATTTCATATTGTTGTGGTGTGTTGAGCTTGTGGCTTTTTGATTGGATGTGCAGTATTTCCATGTCTGTGTTGATGTCTCTGTAGGTCTGGTTGGCATTGGTTACACCTGCAACAACTTCTACATTCATTCATTCATTTCATTCATTCATTTATTTTATTCCATAGATCTTACATGAGCAATGAAGCTTTAAGATGTGGAACATGTCAACATTTTACAATATTACAATTACAATTTTTACAAATTTTTATAGTTTTACAATTTAGTAATTTTCTACCATTTTTACAATGTTGTACAATTTTTTTACATTTTGGCGAGATGTAGTGAGATGAAATGAGGTCCGAGGATTCGCCAAAATATTACCCGGCATTTGCCTTTTCGGTGGGGGAAACCTCGGAAAAACCCAACCAGGTAATCAAATCAAAGGGGGTAATCAAATCAAAGGTGTTGATGCCAAGGACTCGCCATAGACCATCCGGCTTCAGTCCCACGGCTGTGGAAAACCTCGGAAGAAACCAAAGTCCAAAGGGGGATCCAACCCAAGCCCGAACGCAGCTCCGGAACAGCAGCCCAGCGAGTCTGCCGACTGAGCTACATCGATGGCTCTACTAAAAGTATACAATACATAGCCAATCAGATTATTAAATTTACAAACGCAAACGATCATTCATAAGTTGAGCTATATTATAATACAAAACAATTTAATTAAATTTAAGGTATAAACAATTCAACCAGTTGTGATATACAGAAATTGATAATACATATCATGCAAACTACTTCAAATTACAAACACAAACAATTTATCAGTAGAGCTATATAGATTACTATTCAATTTAAAGCATATACAATTCATCGGCCAAAACTATACAAATATATACAATACAAAGTAGCATACTTTCATTATGCTATACAAATTTGTGCAATTAATATCAAGTAGATTAATTCAATTTATAATCATAAACAATTCATCAGTTGAGCTATACATATTACCATTCAATTTACAGTAGGTCTATATACAATTCATCAGTAGAGCTACACAGACTAGTAATCATTTTAAGAACATATACAATTCATCAGCCAAACTATACAAACATATACAATCAAATTAGTTCAATTTACAAACTTATTTTCGTTAAGCTATACAATTCATATGAAGTAGATTAATTCAATTTATAAGCTTAAACAATTCATCAGTTGACGTATACAGTACATACAATTCATCAGTTATGCTAAACAAAAAATACAATACATAGTAAACAGATTAAGTCAATATAAAAACATATTTTAGTTGAGCTATATAAAATTGTACATGTCATTTAAGTAGAATAATTCAATTCACAAGCATAAACAATTCATCAATTGTGTAGAAGGTATGAGTATGTAGAAATTTGGTTAATTCTTTTCTGAACCTTTTCTCGTTGTTCTTCAAATCTTTAAGATTATTAGGCAGTGCATTGAAGACTGTTATACATGAATAGCGAACTCCTTTTTTAAAACAGCTTAGACTAACAGAGGGTAGATGAAGATCTGATTTATGTCTTGTATTAAAATGATGAATGTCTTGATTAGTACTGAATTTATCTTGGTTCTTAATATACAGCATCATTAGGGAAAGAATGTATTCACAAGGTAAAGTCAAGATTTCTAAGTTTCGGAAAATATTTTTACATGAGGTCCTTTTATGCACACCGGCCATTATTCTTATAGCTTTCTTTTGTAAAACAAAAACGTGTTTAGCTTCAGACGAGTTACCCCAGAATATTAATCCATATTTCATTACAGAGTGAAAATATGCAAAGTATGACATTTTAAGTAAGTTTATATCACCAATAGTAGATAAGGATCTTAATGCATAACAGGCAGAGCTCAATTTACGAGTAATACATTCTATATGCGTTTTCCAGTTCAAGTGATTATCCAATTCTAAACCAAGAAACTTTGTGCTTATAGATTCTTTGAAATGAGTTCCATTTAATCGAATACTGTAGGAAACCTGAGCACTATTGTAGGACAGACAGGCAGATCATTTCAAACACGTTACAAAGAACACATCATAACCATAAGAAAATTATATAACACCTCCACATATGCAGAACACATCACAAATGCCAACCACACCTACAGAGACATCAACACAGACATGGAAATACTGCACATCCAACCAAGAAGCCAGAAACTAAACACACTAGAACAATATGAAATATACAGACACACGAAAACACACCCCAACGATATTCTCAACACACAAGTCAATTTCAAAACACATACAGTCTTTGACTCTACACTACGAACGCACTCCCACAGGAAACAAGAGGTGCCAAGACCAACAACGACCAGTTCTGAAGATGACCGAAAATAGGTCGAAACATGTTAACAAGATACGTTAAAATTTAACACAAGAAAGTTCTTATCATACATATTCCGAAGTTAAACTAATAGTTTGTGCGCCTAAAAATTTCATAAAACCAAGCATTGTTAACCATCTCAACAGCAAAGTATAAAGTTCTAGCCTTCTCAGGAAAAAATTCCAGTTCGTGGTAAAATTGTCGTTAATAATAAAATATTAGAATAACTTAATCAATTTAGTTGCAGTACTTCGGATATGAAATTGCATTTGTAGAAAAAATACCTCAGTAAATAGTACATTATGCAACGAGACTATAATGGTAGTAATTAAGGCGCGAGTATGTTTATGAAACGAGAGCAAACGAGTTTCATAATTTTCATACGAGCGTCTTAATTACCATTATAGGCAAGTTTCATACGACTTTTTATGCTCGACCATATTTCTAACTTGAAATTATTCATAAGTATTCATCTTATTCTTATCTGACTGAGGAGCGAAAGTGACCTCGTGCAATACTTCGTAAATTGTGAGAGAAACAAATGTCGACATTGACCTTGATATAATCTAGAGAGTAAAATAAATATTAATCTTGATATAACCTTGAAATTGAATTAGACATTGAAAAACGAGATGACAAATTGAATTTATTTGAATATTATTTACAATTAACGCTAATTATTATAGTAACAGAACTGACTTTATTTCAAACATAGGTGATTTATTGTGCAATTGGTGAAATGAATTTGCGGGAATATGCTTTGTGATAGGCTCGAAGATGACGGTGAATTGATGTTAATTTGTGTGTTGTTTTTTTTCGACTGAGTTTAATATTGTATTTGATATTTCAGTTTTATTTTGGATCGATTCTTCTGGGACAGTATTGGATTTACAGCCTCCGTGCGTTTCGCTAGTTGTCTTTCGATTGCATATCCGAGAATAATCGATACTTGCTCTTTCATATTGCTACAATGATATTTTCTGATTGGTGGAACACCTGAACTTTAATGAATAGGTGTACTTTAATGAGGTCCATTAAAGGACTGCTACCAGGTGTATAATTACTACATTTCGGCATGGTCGAGCATAAAAAATATTAAATTCAATAGAGGAATGGGAACTATTAATAACATTTTTAAACCAACCATTGTACAGACACACAGACACACTAGAACGTATTAATTGACACGTTGGCTGCCAGTCATGTTGAAATAAAAGATTCCTGCGTTAAGTTAACTTTGTGAAAATCGTTCCAAGAATCTGTAGTATCTAGAAACTTAATGATGTGACGCTTTTAATCTTTATTTTCCTGGAAGCGTCCTACAGCAGACAACAGGTTGAACTCCAGCTCATTGATGGAGATTGTGGCCCACCCACCCCGATCATCAAGACGCTCTGATGAGAATGCTCTCCGGAGCGTAAACCTGTGCTGGAAGCAATGAAGTCCACCCGACCGTCACCATATAACGCGGCCCAAGAAACTTACCTAACACGATTTCACAACCTTTACTTTAAGCTTCCCTAGCATTTTCTTATTTACTTACGAGTATTGGGGTTTATTCCGTATACACGTTGTTTCTACCAAGCCAACGAGTGAGTGAAGGAAAATCGATTATGCATTCGAGCCAATTCCCCAATAATTGGTTTGCAAACTTTTGTTCTTATTTTCAAATGAATAGTTACTGTTCCTGAAAATGTTCTTCGTTGTTGGAGTTATTGGAGCGGAAAAATCTGAGACCCATTGAATTAAAATGTCATGAGATTCGCAGGTTGCTATTACACTATCAAAGAATATGATAAAATATTTTATCACAGATCTTTGAAAAAAGATAGGATTTGGAGTATATTGCAGTACATAATAGTACATTATGAAACGAGCCTATAATGGTAGTAATTAAGACGCGAGTATGTTTATGAAACGAGCGCAAGTGAGAAACAAAAATGTCATTGACCTTGATATAATCTAGAGAGTAAAATAAACATTAATCTTGATATAACCTTGAAACTTAGGCAGAATGAGTTGTCTCAATTTAAGAGACTACTCAATCGGCTGTTAGGTGAGGTGACTCTATTGGATTATGACTAGAAGAGTTGTCTCATCTTACGAGACTAGAGAACTGGCTCTTTGGTGACTATTGAATTTATTTCCCGTATGAAACAAATTCCATGAGGAGTTGATTTCTTTTCTCGATTTCCTGTTGGATATAAACTTGTTTGCAAGACGTAAGCAGAATTATAGCCTTCTTATAAAATGTGGGCAGTAAAATGTAAAGATTTTAATTGCCTATTACTTAAAAAGTGTGTGTGTGTCTAATGCCTACTCACTTAACATTGCGTGATTCGGGTTCCGCATACTGCGGATAGATGGCAGGACTGTGACCCATTTTTCAAATTGCACACCACTTAGGCGGGCCATATTATGTATGATGTGTATCTGTGGAGAGTTATGTCGTGTAGTAGGGTGTGTATGTGTAAGTGTTGTGCCTGAAATTAGTGATGATGATGAAGATGAGAAAGGGAGAAGGGAAAACCCGGTGTCGGCACGTAGTCTATTCCTGTCGAATAGCACCAAGGAGGTCGCCAAGCTTAATGTCCCCGTCCGACGGACGAATCGCTATCAACAGTGACATAATATGCCTTCTCTTCATATGCACTACGGTGAGATTTGGTATTTAATCCAGGCATATTGGTGCACAATCTAGTACTTAGAAGTTGCGCACCGCCATCTCACCTAGTCCCGAGGTAGAAATTTTACATGAAATTTTCTGACCTCGCCGGGAATCGAACCTGGGCCGGCAAGTCTGAAGGCAGACAAGCTACCACGTAGCTAACTCGGCGGACTTTTACTTAAATAGTTTAATTTCATAAATTATAAAGACATGATTCACTATTCAGAATATTGTATTACTCTTCCTCATGAAATTATCCATAGTTATGAATGAAAGAATATAAAAAGATATTTCCAACGTGGAATGTCTATATTCGACCTGCAATAATAAAAGAAAATTTAAAAGATTTTGTAGAACGGACATTCACCTTTCATGTTTACGCCATATGCGAATGCTAATGTGAAAGATTCCATTTCCATACACAAGGGGAATCCGATATGCGGTTATCAATTTAAAGATATAAATATATTCATTTTTAAAAAAATTGGGCACTTGAATTGAGTGGCTAAAAATATCCAGTCTCATTGTAAACACCTTCTGTATGACTTCTTACTCATTTCATACAAGCATGTTGTCGGAATTAAAATGCTTTTGATTTAATGTGTATGGAAATATGATGCAAATTTTATTTGTCACTTACAGACTTCAAAGCAGCTTCTGAAGCTACTATAAATAGAGGAGGAAATATTGTTCTCAAAACATGGCTACTTACTTACTTACTTACTTACTTACTTACAAACCCGGAGGTTCATTGCCACCCTCACATAAGCTCATCATCGGTCCCTATCCTGAGCAAGATTAATCCAGTCCCTAGCATCATATCTCAACTTACTTAAATCCATTTTAATATTATCCTTTCGTCTACGTCTCGGTCTCCCCAAAGGTCTTTTTCACTCCGACCTCCCAACTAACACTCTACATGTATTACTGGATTCGTCCACGTAGTACATGCCCTGCCCATCTCAAACGTCTGGATTTAATGTTCATAATTATGTCAGGTGAAGAATACAATGCGTGCACTTCTGCGTTTGTAACTTTCTCCATTCCTCTGTAACTTCATCCCTCTTAGCCCACAAATATTTTCCTAAGCATCTTATTCTCGAACACCCTTAGCTTCTGTTCCTCTCTCAAAGTAAGAGTCCAAGCTTCACAACCATACAGAACAACCGGTGATGCAACTGTTTTATAAATTCTAACTTTCAGATTTTTTGAAAGCAGACTAGATGACAAAAGCTTCTGAACCAAATAATAACAGGCATTTCCCATATTTATTCTGCTTTTAATACCCTCCCTAGTGTCATTTATATTTGTTACTGTTGCTTCAATATACATTGTATTTGAAAAACTTTCAGCTTTTCAAAAGATAAATTTCCGCTTTTTGTATTTCCATTTCGTACTATGTTCTGATCACGACACATTATCATATACTTTGTCTTTCCGTGATTTACTTTAAAATCGATCTCTTTACTTGATTCAAAACATGGTATTCATAATAAATTCAAATTCTATTCTAATAAATTCTAAAATTATATAGATATCTGCCTCAACAAAGCTTCAAAAATGTCAAATTTCTCTTCAGAAACCATTGACTTTGGAAACGTTAAATTTAACATTCTTATACCCTTCATGAAATTGAATACGTTTCATTATAATTACTGAAATAAGTTTATTCCAAAACGTGGGAAGAGGTCTTTAATTCATTTTTCAAAGCTTGTAGTTCTACGGGGACATCATTTTATTTTTACTTCAATTTTTATTGTACCTGAGTTTTTGAATGTACTTCACTCCCACCCCTTCTACTAATGAGGTTCCAACTGTCCTCCACACAGAATTAAGGCTGCATATTATAGTAAACAACACTGAGTTAGTAATTATAGTACGTTCCAGAAATATGTTCGCGTTTTCCATTGACGAAAGAGCTTTCAATATTGAACCATATTTTCGCACAAGTACTGTCGCCCGTTTGCCTACGTCGCATCCCGATTTCCCCCACCTGCTTCTGCACGCCCCTCTGTAAAAGCTGGGCTGTCTTAGCTCTTTTCTGAAAATATTAATTTCTGTTAGGAATTGGACGTTTACGTAATATTATACAACTGTTTAAAATAACTTAAATAAAAGGGCCTCGTTAAGTAATTAACTGTCACGTGGTTTCTCCCCTTTCTACGATCCTGCGGCAAAACCACTTGGACGGACAGTAGATAGCATGTCTGAGTAATTTTATATGTGCGGGTCGGGCAGAAGTGAAGATTGAATTTACAGTACGTAAGGTACTCTTTTATAGAGTAGGTACAGAATTATTTCAACATGAGTTACTAGTACGAAGGACGAAACTGGCAATTAGAATTAGATGCAATAGTCTATAGTGCGATAATATGCACAAAAGAACTGAAGCCTGTATCGAAATGAACGGCCACCATTTTAAAAAATGTGTTTAAATATCCATATTATGATTATTTTTTTTCAATTGAACTTCATTCTCTATATTGTACGCTAATGTGCTGTAGACAGTATAATATGCACTGCATAATGAATACGTTCGCATAGATAACTCAGTTCGTGAGTAAAAACACTTATTCTTAATACAGTACTGCATTTTGATTAAACAAAAACCTAATGAAAATTATCGAACTCAAAATCGCGATATTTCCTAGTTTACGTAAATGGACGAACTACTTTTCTTTCCTCCTATACCTAGTAAAGTGATGTGTTTGTGTTTTACGCCAGTAACATCGAACTCCAGTTGTGGAAGGGGGTAGCGAACGTTGTTTCTGGTTCTCTAAAGGTACAGACAGGTTAATATTAGAAATGTTAGTAAAAATAAAATGATGTCCCTGTAGTATGGTATATATGGAGACAGAGAGTTCCTTAAATCCATCATACTACAAAATTGAACTTCAGTATTTAGATGAGTTGCGCAGTGGATTCAAAATGGCATGAGTAATATACGAGTAACATCGATATCTGTCTAGCCGAGTCAGTGAGTTTACAGCTGATATGACACGAACCAACTCTCAGTAACAAAACAAGGGAAGTGACTTTCTGTTTTCTGTTTGTCTTATTCAGGAAATTAAATTTTCTTCTTCTATAAAGGGAAGATTCTATCTTATACCGTACAACACATTGATAATATGCAAAACCGGGCACAGTCGTGACTGAACGTCGTGAATCACTGAGTCTTAAATATTGCTTAAATATGTAAGCTAGTAGTTAATTTGATACATAGAGTAACTTACTTATATATAATTGCTGTATCGTGTGACATGTCACGTACGTAATAAAATATTTTGTAACTTGAAAGTTTGTATAATATTTTAAAATCACGAAATGACCTGAAATAAATTAGCTACTAATAAAAGTTGAAGGCACGCTAATAAGTTGAAAATATATAGTGAAATATTCGTTGTATTGTATGTACACTACTTAAACTTTTATACTTCTCGTTATCGATGAGAAATCAAACGCGTTATACCTTGTAGGCTCTACTACAATAGAGACAGATTGGTGTACAATTTTACACTTACGGAGTTAGGTACAGCTTACAGCAGTAAAATTGTGGAATTATTCATCATTTTTTCTCTTCATTACTGTATCTTGTACAATAATGAAAATTAGTATGTATAAAACACTGTCTTTCTGTTATATGAAAAAAAAAAAATAATTTTACGATTTAAAAGAAAGTATTTATTTATTTTTTAATTCAAAATGATAGCAGTTCACGTGCAGTGATGAAGCGTTTCACTCATAACTCAAAAACTATCCAATGTTCTGTGATGAATTTTTTTGCGTGTATTTATGCTTTGTCATATCTACAATATGATGCAAAATCACTTCTCTACCTTTGATAGTTTGTCTGATAAAAAATAAATTCATTTGAAAAAATGGTCAGATATCAGTATACTCTTCTAACACAAAATAAAAAATAATAATTTATTAAGGAATGTAGTTGAAAGAGCATGATATTGTAAACATAAGTTTCAGCAATGAAATAAAAGAGAGAGAACACGAAAAAGTTAACAAGTTTATGAGTTATGAGGGAAACACTTCATCACTGCACAGTGAACTGCCATCATTTTGATTTTGAAAAAAAAATAATAATAATATTTTTTTTAAATCGTAAAAATGTATATAAATATTTTCTCATATAGCAGAAAGACAGTGTTTTACACATACCAATTTCAATATTTCCAAAAATATTAGGTACTGCTGTGAGCTGTACCTAACTCCTTAAACTAAATCATTCCCGTTGCATACTATAGAGGGAGGGGGTGTTGAATGAAAGTAACGTCACAGAATAAATTTCAGCAGCAAAGAAACACGTGTACGCCCTTCAGCAGTCAAGAAAATTAATCATATCACGCTCTTCAATTTTGGACGCTTAGATTTTGCACCATTTGCTTTCCTTTTCTCATTTATTGGAAACAACGAAAGAGATACACTGCTCCACTGTTTTTGTCATACATTATGTACGTAACACATTTATTTATTTATTTATTTATTTATTTATTTATTTATTTATTTATTTATTTATTTATTTATTTATTTATTCATTACACATACAGACATGCATTATATACATACACATTAATTAATTAACTTACTTATTCATTTATTCATTTATTTTCTCATTCACTAATTCACTCATTCATTCGTTTGTTTCTGTTTGCTGTTTTATTATTTATTTATTCATCCCTTTATTTATTTATTTATTTATGCTCGACCATACCGAAATGTAGTAATTATACACCTGGTAGCAGTCCTTTAATGCATGTCATTAAAGTACACCTATTCATTAAAGTTCAGGTTTTCGATTATTCTCGGATATGCAATCGAAAGACAAGTATCGAAACGTCACTGAGACTGGAAATCCAATACTGTCGTAGAAGGTTATGTTCTGTTACTATAATAATTAGCGTTAATTGTAAATAATATTCAAATAAATTCAATTTGTCATCTCGTTTTTCAATGTCGAATTCGATTTCAAGGTTATATCAAGACTAATGTTTATCTTACTCTAGATTATATCAAGGTCGTCGACATTCGTTTCCCGGAAAAAAAATCAATACTTTCGCGTCTGCGCACATCTCACAATTTATGATGTAGGTTATTGCACTTACATAATAACATGAATACTTTTGAATAATTTCAGGTTAGAAATATGGTCGAGCATAAAAAGTCGTGTGAAACTTGCCTATAATGGTAATTAAGACGCTCGTATGAAAATTATGAAACTCGCTTGTGCTCGTTTCATAAACATCCTCGCGTCTTAATTACTACCATTATAGGCTTGTTGTATTAATGTACTATTATTTATTTATTTACTCATTAATTAATTAATTCATTCATTAAATCATTCATTCACTCATTCATCCATTAGTTCGTTTGTTGGTTTCTGTTTGCTTATTTGTTAATTATCTATTTATTTATCCATCCATTTATTTATTTATTTACTCATCCATTCGTCCATTCTTTCACGCATACCTTCATTAGTTTGTTGGTTTCATTTTGATTATTAATTAATTAATTCATTCATTTATTTTTTAATTTATTTATTTATAATTATGTTTCGAAAATTTCACATAATGTTTAATATGAGTCATTGATTTGAGGGATCGCTTCTGAATCTGATTTCACTTAATTCCGTCTTCTCATAGTTTATTCCATATTTTAATAATATTCTCTCTTTCTCAGGTCCACCTTGATTGATTTCTTTTTTCGTCGTATTGATGATCGACCATCGAAACGTTTCGATTTATAATTTAATATTCAAGGACTTTCTTGATATTATTTATGCCTGTATTTGTTTTACATGTCCAAGCCATTTGTATCTCTTCGTTCTTAGTAGGCTTTCATATTAAGAGCTTTTCGAATCGTTGAATATTTTATTCGGTCCCTTCTTGCATTGTCTAAGATGTATTTTTACCTCACGCCCATATGCATTTGACACTCTATCATTCGTCTTCTGGCTTCACGACAGACATGCTCTTCTATTTTTATCTCAGTAGTCACGAAAAGGGTAGAAATTGTTCAGATTCTCCGAGCTTATTCTCTCACCCGTCCAGGATAACACGCACTCTAGCGAGATAAATATATTTCAGCGCTCTATCAAAAAAATTGTGACACGTGATTTTACGAAATGTTCTATCTTCTTTAATATCTTATTTAATACTAGCCGTACCCTTGCGTTCCGCTGCACCCGTTAGAAATAAATATAAAGTAATTACATAATTAAAATAGGACATTTGATCCAGGGAACATTCGTGTTTGATAGAAGGATAAATCGTTTATTATGTTACTTAATTTAAATTGTATTTAAAATATTAAAATGCGATCATTTTGATCCAGAGACCACTCATTTGGCGCAATGACAATTCCTTTAACATGTTTCTTAATTGTTATTACCAATTATTTTTGGAAAAGCGAAAATTAACAGAAAAATTTTGGCTACATATTTATTATTATGTTTATATTATATTATATTATGAAAAAGTGTGTTGATAACGGATGTACTCGAATTAGAAAGTTTTTAATTTGTTGTGGGAGCTCTTGAATCTCAGGAGGAACAACTTTTACAACAGCGCAACACAATCTGCTTGGCTCATTACCCAATTTTTTTGCATTGCATTTATTGCATATGTATTTTATGTATTTTAACACAATTCAATTGAGCATAGTTAAAATTTGAATTATAAAATAATGGATTGCTAAGCTAACGTACTATTACTGCATACTAAATCAATACACTCTCGTTGTTCGTTAATTCTCTGAGATAAAAATGAATGTGTTCATAAACATTATTATAAGAAATACAGGAAATGAATATACAGAATAACCTATCAAGTTTTCTGTGCATAAGAAGCTATTTTAATCTTACCTATCCTCAATTCACTCACAAGTTACTGTAATAACATTATAGCATTATGTCCATCCAGAGAAACTACACTTTCCAATGATGAAATAATAATTAATTATACAAATCGGTTAATTTAGCTTCTGATATTACTTCATACAAGCACAGAAACATTGTCTGTAGGCTACGTTTCATAGCTTTCGATTGTTGTTTCCAAGGCCCCTTATAGACGAAGTTATTTGTTTTTTATTTCAATACACCGCCTTAGATGGCAGTTATTTTAATTTTAAAACTCATTTATCTCATTAAATATCAGTCCTATCAAAATTTTACAGAGGATAAAACTTATCAGAAATCATATTTCAAGAAACTTTTGTTATGTAACATATTTCACAAAAATCAATAATAAGCGAGATATTTCGATTTATTTAATTCAGGCCCACTTATAACCCCCCTTTTAAATAATATATTTTGAATGCCATATAGCCTATAATCTAAGTAGTTACAACGAACTTAATTTATATTCCAATTTTCATCGAAATCGGTTCAGCCATTATCGCGTGAAAAGGTAACAAACATACAGACATACAAACAAAAATTAAAAAAAAGTGATTTTCGGTTTCAGGGTGGTTAATTATATATGTTAGGACCAATTATTTTTGGAAAATCGAAAATTACCAGAAAAATTTCGGCTACAGATTTATTATTAGTATAGATAGTAGACTATAGCTCTGCTGTGGTTGAGTGGTGTAACTTAGGGTGTTGCAGAACAGCGTTTATATTAAGGCGCGTCTCCACTATTAAACATTTAACAACAACATGTTAAATATAACATGTTGAATTTAGCATGTATATGGACATTTCAAGTCTCAATTGACTTTACATGTTAACTAAGTATGTTGAATTTAACGCTTTTAACATGTTGGCGTGTTTTCCAGCAGAAATGGAAAATATGTTAAGTCAATTCATTTGCTCGTGCAGCGTCGGTACAGTTGGGCAAAGTTCGTACAGTTTCCATAGCAACAACTATAAGTTCCGATATTGTGGCGCGTATCTTGATCATTTTTATACTATCATTGGTCCTTGGTGTTGGCTGTAAGTTGTTCGAAGTAATGGAATGGACGAAAGAAAATACATTAGAATAAAATTAATGCACTGATGGAAAGGCCTTGTTTGTGGGATGTGTCTGCAAAAGAATACACGGGCAAAACTAAGAAGGCCGACTGTTTTAGAGAACTGGAATTATTATTTAATTGTTCTCGAGAATACAATAGAGAGTTTTTGCACTCTCGTCGTACGCTAAACGTTAATGCTATGTTGACGTCAGTAATGGTCGTATTTGGTGATGTATGTTAAAGTTCGTAAAACTTTGGAAAGAATAATTATACGATATTACCCACTCCTTTAACATATATCATGTCGTAGGTCCTATGATAATCAATCGCGCTGTAATTTTTTTAATTGAGATGAAATGGCTGCTCTTAAATTGTGAATTTCTTTGATGTAACAGGAAGTATTTTTACAGCACTATATTAAAATCGTGTTCTGACATTCGCAGCAAGTTTTTGAATCCAAATCGATACTGTATTCAACTTTAAGCTCGTTTAGAATGCATCCTGCATAGTGTCTTTTACTAAAATATTGCCGCATCCACATTCTCATTTTCTTCCTTTTCAAAGCCTTGTAACAAGCAATAGAGCAATTACAGAAGTCAGATCATCATCTGAGTCCATTGTCCAAGGTTTGAAAATAAAACACTATCTATATTAAAATCTCATAGACTGTTTATGGTGGACTACGCAAAGAAAGTCAAGTTTAACATGTTTAACAGTGTGGACAAAGTGATAAATGAAATTAGTATTAACATGTTCAATCAACATGTTGGGATGTTAACGGTAAACAATTTAACATTTAATATGTGTTGTTAAATGTTTAATAGTGGAGACGCGCCTTTAGACCGATCGGAGAACAACCGGCGAGGTTGAACATCGGATTATCAAGCGGTTGCGGCCAATGTTTTGCAGGGTAGACAGAATACCAGGCGCATTTCACCATCAAGAACTCTGATTACATACATGGAGTAACAATTGAAGGAAATTTAATTTTCCTAATTAAAAATAACTGTTAGCTTGAAATAGGCCTATAATTGATTGGACACTTTGGTACATTTGTCTTCATAACTAATATATAAATCAACTAATGGACATCGGTAACAAGAAAGGAAGTAAGCGTCATGCATAGATGAAATCTGACATGTAAACAAATGCAGGAATAAAATAAATTACAATTACTTACAAAATGGAAGAGCAAATAAGTACACATTTACTATTGTAACGCATAGGTTACCTGTAAGAGAGTAATTGTTAATACAGCCTATGCCTTTTAATGATTATAAGTGAACGTATTATTATTTCATTAATAAATCATATTAAGGAGGTGAAAAGTTATTAACAAAAATAAAAACACTCTTAAGCTATAATAATAGACCTTAAATCCATCCATCTAAAAAAAAAAAAATGACAGAGCTTGAGACTGCCCATAGCACATTTGGTTCTGCGCATGCGCTTTCAATATACATGTGTGTCTGTCGACGTGGTTTGCAGTCAGAGTTACCAACTTTACGGATTTTTAGTAGGTTATTTTACAATGCTTTATCAACATTTTAGGTCATTTAGCGTCTGAATGAGAGGAAGGTGATGATGCCAGTGAAATGAGTCCGGGATCCAGCACCGAAAGTTACCCAGCATTTGCTCATATTGGGTTGAGGGAAAACCCCGGAAAAACCTCAACCAGATAACTTGTCCCGACCGGGAATCGAACCCGGGCCACCTGGTTTCGCGGCCAGACGCGCTAGCCGTTACTGCACAAGTGTGGACTCTACGGATTTATCCGTAGATCTACGGAATTTTGTCAGCATCTACGGATACACGAATTTTTTCAACTGAATCTACGGATTTTTTCAGATCTGATTTTATTTCAATTTTTAAGTGAGAAACGGATAATGCATTCCATTTTAGTAGTCTATTTTTCAACGGATTGTACTTTATTTTACGCCAGTCAATAATAGAAACAATGAACATTCTTAACGTGGAAAATGTGAATGAGGAATCGCCAATCAGGTGCGACGCCTGCGACTGCCTGTCAGTAATTGGATTAGTGCAAAGTCAGACTGCCGAGGTACTGAGCGAAGATGAGCGAATTTATTATACAGTTGTTTACTCAGTTTATTACGTTGGAAATATTGTTGGTGTATTAAAGTGTGAAGCTGAAGTCTGGAAATATTTTGCATTTTTGTTTTTTCTTTGCTTTTTAAGGAAGTAAATTAAATAAGTTACAATTAAATGAATGAAGAAACCAAAATCGCTTAATGTAATTACCACAGTTAATTATTTACTTATCTTACTGTATTATAATTTCAGGTACATCTTATTTAGTCCAAAAATGAAAATTCTCACCAAGTGATAATGGATTTTCACAACGATTTTCCCCGATAGTTCTATAAACCTCACTATAAATCTCTACATCCAGAAAGGGCCTAGTTTTCGAGATACGATTTTTTTTCAAATTCTTCAATCCCGAGCTATAAGAGCTATATGCTATGTGCTAGAGCTTGACATATCAGGCAATATATCTCATCCAGCTGCATACCGTACTGTCAAAATCTCCTTAAATATCAGATATATAATATTCAGGAAATTTACTGTAGAATAGTCTATGAAGAAATGATAAGGAAATGTAAGCATACCTGAAATTACTCACTGTACCGATCACAGTAGTGGAAATCGTTGTAAAATGTTCAAAACATAGTGCAACTTTGCACCACGAACATTTCGGAAAAATAAGTTTCTCGCAGTCAGCTTTAGAGCAGTTCTGTACATATTTGCATATGTATAGGAGATGAAAACTGATTATGTGTTAAGGACCCCAATTTTATCACATTATCTCTCTGATGCAATACAATATCCATCCCAAGTAACAAAATACTGTCACAGAACTTCCGAAAGAAATTTTCCCAAGGCCTAAAGTCATAAACATAAAAAAAGTTTGAACAGTCGGAGTTGTGTGCTTTGGAATTGTTAACACTTTCATCGTTTTACCTTCTGGAGTTACTCTTTCTACTGCCTGCCTACCTTGGTAAATGGTCCACGAGTCTACGAAAAGAATGCTGTAATCACTGACAGATGGAAAGTATACTTCTTGAAACAGCTTGAAGAGGTGAGTATTCATATGTCGAATTTGAAGGCAATGCATAAACATTTGGAACCTTAAACATTTTCTTCTTAACGGTGGCAATGGAGATATGAGACTTATCAGTGTCAAGCGAATATTTTGAAAAATAGTATCTCGAAGACTAGGTCCTTTCCGGATGTAGAAATTTATATAAATATTTATTATTTCAAATGGAACTTATGGGAGGGATGAAAATCGTTGTGAAAATCCATTATCACTTTGGTGAGCCTTCCTTGCCAGTCATAAGATACGGAGGAGAATGAAATAACTTAGTTATCTGAAGGGAAGAAAAAATAAAAAATATATTCCATGCTGGAGGGTCTCCATAAATGGCTTCCTAAAAGTAAGAATGTCAGTAATTACTTTTTTTTTTTTTTTTTTTTTTTGTAAAATTTGTTAGTGTGAGTTCTACCGAAATAAAGCGGCATGAACAGAGCCGCAAAATTTCCGGAGTTTTATATTCATTCTACGGAATTTTAGAAGTCATCCACAGATTTTCACACTCAAGGGATTGGCAACGCTGTTTGCAGTGCTGTGAGATTATTATAATCGAATCCGCCGTTTCTTGCGCGTGAAATAAGTAATGGCAATGTTGAGAGCGAGTATCTTATCTTTGCCGCAGTCTGTGGGCGAGAAAGCTGACAACTGTGATTGGCAGATTGCTGACGTGAGGTGTTGGGTGGTACCGTTCTCAGCAACACGTGCTCACTGACAGGCTTTTTACTCAAGGACACGCGCCAAAAACGCTGGCACTGGCAGTACAGCAGGTGTACTCGTAGCAGCTGGCTCACTGGCTTTACGAATGGTGGACCGGGACGGGTCCGTAGACTTAGGCACGTTTTGGCCCAATGTGTGCCCTCTACATGCAATGATAGTCCAAGCCCGACAGGTGGCCTGGATGGCATTCGTGAATCTGACGCTGACAGGTGGGCCATCTTGCCTCCGTCCTTGATAGAGCCAGGTCCCTTCTGCATACGAGTTGCCTGATAAGCCCCAGGGGCTCGGATCTCCAAGCTCGTCCTATATCAACATCGGAAATCCGTACTACTTCCAGAATTCACACCAGCCTATTTTTTTTTTTTAACTATTGTAGATGATAGAGGAAATGAGGAGGAGGTGGAGAGTGTTGGTGGAATGATAGAGGGAAACGGGAATTCCCAAAGAAAAACTCTCTGCAACGCCTGCTTTGTCTACCAAAAATTCCATCACGACCTGGCCGGCGATCGAATACGGATCGCCTGAATGGAAGACCAACGCGCTACCACATAACATCTGCACACTTCAGCTTCAAACTTTCAAACATCAACAATATTTCCAACGTAATAAACGGAGTGAACAATTGAATAATAAGATGAAGGATGGGTGGAGCGGAGAAAAATTCTCTCCGGCACCGGGATTTGAACCCGGGTCTTCAGCTCTACGTGCTGACGCTCTATCCACTGAGCCACACCGGATTCCGATTCCGATGCCGGATTGAATCCTCTCAGTTTAAGCTCCACGCGGAGTCCGTGAATATCCAGAGTACCGCAATCCTTTGCGCCGTAAATGCCGATAAATCAGCCATTGTTATTCCAGCGCGCGCTTTTTGACGAATGTAGCTTATGTAGCCTATATCAGAATCAAGTATTTTTAATTTTAAGGGCCACGGACACTGGCCTAAATTGTGTTTTACTTTAAATGTTCATATCCCAAGCGTGTTGAAGTGGAATAACAATGGCAGCCAATTGCGCTACTCTGGGTATCCATTGACTCTGGCTCCACCACCTCTTAGGTTCCCTCTAGTGGCCAACCCTCATGCACTGCGTCACAGATGTGACAGTGCCACAATGTTCAACACATTAATGTGTAGAGGTGTACTCATTAGAAGTGACTGAGTGGGATGGGAATCCGGTGTAGCTCAGTGGATAGAGCGTCATCACGGGTTCAAATCCCGGTGCCGGATAGAATTTTTCTCCGCTCCACCCATCCTTCATCATATGATGACGCAGAATTTCTGCATGGAAATATTACATGTACTTCGGTATATTGTAATAATAAATGTATAATAAATTAATATTATTAATAATCGCTCTTCTTCGATCGACACTTCTGCAGTCTTGGCTCTGCACTAATCCACTGTGACAGAAAGATGCAGGCAACGCACCAGACTGGCGATTCCTCATTTAAATTTTTCATATTAAGGATGTTCATTGTTGTTGTTATCTTTATTATAATGCCCATTGCGTGGCCGATCATTGAACAATATTGTTAGAAAAGGACACAGCTAAAATCTGCTGAGAATGGATTAGCCCGAATTGTACCAACTTTTCAAATGTGATAAAATAATTTGGAAGTAAATAATAATAATAATTAATAATAATAATTTATTTAATCTGACAGGATTAAGGCCATAAGGCCTTCTCTTCCATCCTACCAGATAGCACATATAAATACAAAAAAGAAATACAAACACTGATGAAAATGATACAAATTAAGTTAAAGCCCTATAGAGGGTCAACAGAGTCAAAAGTACATTATAGTGCTCTCATCGAGCTAATACAACGAAAAGAAAGAAAACAGAGATAGCAATGATGTTATTGATAACCGACAATAATAATAATAATAATAATAATAATAATAGTAGCAATAATAATAATAATAATAATAATAATAATAATAAATACATTACCTATTAATTTTCAATTTTACAACAGCATAGTTACAATATTTACTATATGTCATGGGTTAAGGTGAAGTTGCGCAACCTGACATGTGTTCAACAAACAATTCCACGAACTAGAATGTGATTTTTTAATTTAAATTTGAATTTTGATATTGTCCGACAGTCTCTGACGTGGTCAGGGAGAGAATTCCAGAGGCGTGGAATAGATATGCTGAAAGATGATGAGTAGAAGGATGTTCTGTGCAGAGGAATAGAGAGAAGGTAGATGTTCCGGGTTCGAGATAGTGAAAGGTAAACAAAACGAGATGCTAGGTAAGAGGGTGTGGAGGTGTGCATGATTTTAAATAGTAATAAGAGAGAGTTGAAGAATCTTCTTTCTTTAAGTGGACTCCAAGACAACAATTCTAGTGACGGTGTTACATGATCGAATTTTCTAATGTTACAAACGAAACGAACGCAGATATTGTGAACACGCTGTAGTCTATGGGCAAGATCAGTATTTAGGTTCGTGAATAAAGAATCGCAATAATCAAAGTGGGGCATCACTAAAGTTTGGATCAGGTTCTTTTTAAGGCTGAGAGGTAAAACATTGGTTAAGTGTTTGAGGGAATGAATTATGGAAAAAGTTTTCTTACATATGTAGGTCACTTGACTTTGAAAATTTAAATTTGAATCTAAATATACCCCTAAATTTTTTACTGTCTTACTATATGTAATTGTAGTATTATTTATTTTTGTATTTGATACAGTGGCTAGATCTATTTTGTTTAATGCTCGTTGGTGGCCCATTATTATAGCTTGTGATTTGTCTGGGTTTAGTCTAAGTCCAAATAAGGATGTCTGTAATATTTCTATAGAATATCTTTACTTGTTTTGGAGTTACTAGATGTATGGATTTATTGAGTAATATTATACATACAGATGTACTATATTATCATTATTTTCTCCAAAAATCCAGTGCACGGGTCTTCTGGCCGTACGTGCTTTGTACCTAAAACAAGTCCTACTTTGTAGGTTTCACTTCCCTCACCTATGACTATATCCAACCACTCTCTAAAAGAACATACATATTAAAATGAAAATGACACAACAAAACACATTATCTATACTAATAATAAATCTGTAGCCGAAATGTTTCTGATAATTTTCGCTTTTCCAAAAATAATTGGTACTAACATGTATAATTAATGTCTGTCTGGATGTTTGTTACCTTTTCACGCGATAATGGCTAAACCGATTAATATGAAAATTGGAATATAAATTAAGTTCGTTGTAACTTAGATTTTAGGCTATATGGCATTTAAAAAACTTTATTTAAAAGGGGCTTATGAGGGGTCTTGAATTTAATAAATCGAAAAATCTCCCTTGTTATTGAGTTTCGTGAAAAATATTACATAACAATAGTTTCTTTCAAAATGATTTCCGATAAGTTTTACTCTAAGAAAAATTTTGATAGGACTGATATTTAATGAGATAAATGACTTTTAAAATTAAAATAACGATGCCACCTATTGGCCTGTAATGAAATGGAAACAAATGACTTCATTTATAAGGGGCCTTGGACAACAACATTAAACATAGCCTACAGAGAATGTTTCTGTGTTTGTGTGAAGTAATATCGAAAGCTAATTATATACAAGACTTTTAAAATAACAATACAACACATTTTCACCGCCACCTCAGATTATAGCGTTGTTGTTCCTGCAATAACTCCTATGTGCAAAATATAAAATTTTTGAGTAGGAAGTAAAAACACATTTATTCATTCCATGGCAATGGTACATAGGAGATCGTGAATTCTTACATTTTCGAAAGAAATATAATTATATATCACTATAATATATGCTATATCACTATTTAAGTTATTTGAAGGGTTCATAACCATAGTGAGCCAAGCGCCATTTACTGAAAACGTAAAAAACAAGGGTTAAAATTAAGTTATTACCATAATTCTATGGAAACATATAGCAAGTAATATAAAGTATGTAAACACATTAAAACTAAATGATATGTCAATCTTCATTAAACTATGGTTGCATGTAATAACAATTAAGAAACATGTTAAAGGAATTGTCATGCACCAAATGAATGGCCTCTGGATCAAAATGATCGCATTTTAATTTTTTTAAATACAATTTAAATTAAGTAACATATTAAACCATTTATCAAACACTAATGTTTCCTGGATCAAATCTTCTATTTTAATTATGTAATTACTTTATATTTATTTCTAACGGGTGCAGCGGAGCGCACGGGTACGGCTAGTATAATAATATAGGCTATTCTAACCTAAAACACACATAAAAGTGTATAATTGGGTAGATACCATTATCTCTTCGTCAGTTCGCATCACAAACTACAACAGCTGAAGTTCTAATCTGTATCGCCTTTAAGAGGAACAATCCAGTCTTTTGTTCCCATTCTCTATTCCCCATGAGGTCAAGGCATGCAAGCGAACTCCTATTCTGACTTAGCATCGAGGGTAGTAGATATTTTCTCCGAACTTGTTCCAATTCGACACACTGTAATAAAATATGTCTATAAAGCTTGACGATAGTAGCTTTCTTTTTGTGAACGTTACAGTACATTGTAGGCCTACTGTAATCTTCTATTTATGGGCCATTTTATATTGTATTATATTATTAACATTCCATTGTGTTCATACATTGCTTCACAGCTAGAATATAGAACAAGTCAAAAAACTTAATACTATTATAAAGTCTTAATTTATAGTCACAATATAGTTGAAATATATACAGAAGAGGTTTACAATATAGTCTACTAGTACAACACAAAGTTTTAGTATCAATTTCATGAAGCGTTGCTGAATGTCGTGAATACACCTACAGAATAGAAGGCGTGAGAAATTAGGTACTTCTTTAATTTGGCCCTAAATAATCTTATGTTTTGAGTTTCAATTTTTATATTGATAGGGAAGCTATTAAATATTTTACTGCCATACAACGCACTCCTTTTTGATAGCACGATAGACTTGCCGATGGAATATGAAAGTAATTTTTTGACGCATATTTATGCTATGAACTGTTGAATTAGTACAAAGTTTTCATGATTACATACGAGGAAGATTATTAATAAAAAAATATACTGACAAGTCATGGGCATTATTTGTAATTTTTTAAAAATAGTTCTACAGAATTCCCTATATTTGCACCTACTATTATTCTAATTACTCTTGTTTGTAGTAGGAATATACTGTTACTATCTGTGGAATTGCCCCAGACTATTATTCCAAAACTCATTACCGAGTGGAAGTATGTAAAGTATATTGTTTTTAAGGTATTGATATTTACTATCTTTTGCATAGATCTAATAGTTTTAGTTTGGGGGTAATTTCTTTAATATGATTTTTCCAATTTAACACATTATCGGTTTTGAAGCAAAGTAATTTGGATGTTGTTGCTGTTTTTAATAGGAACCTATTGTTAATTATTGCGCTTGAAATTTGCGAGGTAGAAAGTGGACAGGATATAATTGAATTATGTTAGTTTTGTTACAATTTAATACTAATTTATTGACTGAGAACCAGTCATATATTTTGAAGAGAAAAATCATAAAGTAGTGAAATGAGACATAATATGAAATAATGTATTATTACATCACTCAACCATTATATTAGAAAATCGCCTAAGTTCCCTAACCTAGAGATCATATAACTACATAGGTTGGATAAAAAATTATGGTAACACTGCCGTCATGTGACAATGGTGCGTTCGAGAGCTGCCAGCTGTGTAGACATGAACAAGGACTGTTAGATGAGTTAGTGCAGCCAGTGGCGACAGTTCTTTATCAATCTACTGCAGTGTGTAGAACGTTGACTTTCATAGGGATAGTTCGAGCGCCCTAAGACAACGTTTACAAAACTAGAGCAACGTTCCTGGATCAAAATTGAAGTGACACGAGGTCGTAGTGCACAAGAATGTTTTCAGGGACTGCGTGAAGATGTCCCTATGCAGCGTTGCCATATCGCACAGTGGCACGATGGGTTAAAGCGTTCCGGGAAGGCAGGGATGCCGTGCAGGACAACCTCCGTACAGGACGACCCCGCGTGGACGACAACACAGTTCAACTCCTTGCTTCCCTGTTGGATGCTGATCGCCGATGGACTGCGCGTGAGTTAGCAGCGGAAGTCGGGGTATGTCACAAAACTGTGCTCCACATTCTGCAAGACATTCTGGGTTACTGAAAAATTATAGTGTGTTGGATACCCCATGAAATTTCCGAGGTTTAAGAATGGCACCGCTATGCAGTTGCACAGGCCTTGTTGGACGGGTACCAAAGGAAAGATGATTTTCTTGGACGATTCGTCGCTATGGACGAAACCTGGGCTCGCTCATACGAACCAACCAAACTTGGAACGTCAATCAAATGAATGGAAGAATCCAAGTTCTTCTCGCCCGAAGAAAGTGCGCCCTACACAAAGTGCTGTAAAGGTGATGTTCATTGTGGCGTATGACATTGATGGGGTAATACTGCACCACGCTGTACCTCCAAGGCAGACGGCAAACGCGGACTACTACTGCAGGTTCCTGCAGCACCACCTTCGTCCAACCCTCAGGAGAAAACGACGACACTTGGTGGTACAGAACCCCATCATTCTTCATGATAATGCAAGGAGTCACACCGCTGCTGCTGTCAAGGACCTCTTGCGCCGCTGGCAATGGGAGATTCTGGAACATCCTCCGTACTCACCCGATCGGAGTCCATGCGATTACGATCTTTTCACCAAAGTGAAAGAACCACAGCGAGGAACCCGGTACAATACAGAGATGAACTTATCCGTGCTATAGAGCGGTCAATACGAAACATAAAAAAAGATGGACACGCTGATGGTGTACGACGCCTTCCAAACATTTGGCAAAAGGTAATAAATAAAGGGGGCCATTATATAGAAGGTACGTAAATGTTGTACCCCTGTGAATAAAGCCATGTCAGAAATATCGAACTGTTGCCATTACTTTTTATCCAGCCCTAGTATATTGCTTGGAATCAATACTGACAACCAACGGAGTGCAGACCAGCCAGCAGTGCAGTAGCGAATGATACAGTGAAATTTAATTATTATTTGAAACCCGAACATAGGCAGGTGTCAGACATCCAATAGTCCTAGCTTGTTGTCTGTCACAACATTGATATTCTTCCAGTGTATTGAGCACAAAAATGCTTACTAACAAGTAAAATAGGTATCTCTAATGAAGCGTTTTGTTATGAAATGTACATGACAGTAATATCCATTCCAAACACGAAGGGATCCGTCGTGTGTGATAAATGACAACGGAAAATACAATGCATTTCTGTCCCGTCTCCGTAGCGTTTCACTTTTTCTTCATTGTACCCATAGGCTATTTGTCGCGAGCTTTATTTACGTGTATTTTCTCCAAGAGCATAGAAAATCGATTTTCTACACTTGGGATTCAAAACTTTAGTCAAAGTATAAATTTTAGTTTAAAAAGGCAAATATTCAGACGTAATATATCGACTATTGATCAGATTTGTCTTGTATTCGACAGATATTGGAGAAAAAAATGAGAGTATAAGGTTACAGTACATCAGTTATTCATAGATTTCAAAAAGGCATATGAGTCGATTAAGAGAGAAATTTTACATAACATTATTTAATTTGGTATTCTCAAGAAACTAGTTCGATTAATTAAAATGTGTCCCAATCAAACTTACAGTAGTGTCCGTATAGGTCAGCTTCTGTCTGATGCTTTTCCAATTCACTGCGGGCTAAAGCAAGGAGATGCTCTATCACCTGTAATTTTTAACTTCGCTCTAGGATATGCCATTATGAAAGTTCAGGATAACAGACAGGGTTTGGAATTGAACAGGTTACATCAGCTTCGTGTCTATGTGGATGATGTGAATATGTTAGGAGAAAATCGACAAACGATTAGGAAAAACACGGTAATTTTACTTGAAGCAAGTAAAGATAACTTATAGGTTTGGAAGTAAACCCCGAAAAGACAAAGTATATGATTATGTCTCGTGGCCAGAATATTGTACGAAATGAAAATATAAAAGTGGAGAGTTATCCTTCGAAGGGGTGGAAAAATTCAAATATCTTACCGATTAGCTACATATTACACTAATCAGACTTCGGATGCATACAAACAATTATTGTTCTTCCTCTAACACGTATTAAGTGAGAAGTACTGCCTGATAATAGATGTACATATCAGCCAGAACATAAATCAGAGGTAAAATTATAATAATTAAGTAACACTATGGTGTATAATTTTCTAGATTAATAGAGGTTATAAAAATTGTTGCAGCCAATCAGAATGCAAAAAGAAAAGTCATGTGAGTCGTTCGTTACAAATGATTCGTAATGTGTGATTGAATCGTTGCAATCGATTGTAGGAAAAATAATCCTGTTGCCCACCTCCAGTTTGAAACTCTTTTAAGAATTCAGTCATTTTCCCTTTTTCGAATTTATCAATAATCGCCTGAACTACCGATTGTGTTGCAAACAACTTCTTTATCAGTGGTTTCGATAGTTGAAGTCTCAACTATCGATAGTATCGAATATCGCCAATCACTAACTTTAACTTATCGAGCCTATTAGTAGTGCAGATTAAATATGTTTTACGCATTCCAAGGGATTTCATAAACCCCTGTGAGATTTTATTACGCACATTGTTGGATGTTTCAGCAAGCTTGTTATTGGAATCTTAAGACGGGAATTTGAAGAGATTCAAGTGTAAAGTTAAGAGTTCCGTGTCGTAGATCTAAGACGCGTAATGAACCTCGTTGTATATATAGGGATGCAGCAAAACTTTCTCCATTTCTGACAAACATAGAAACTTCGCTAGGTAGCGCAATGGACAATGGACTAGTGGCTAAAGGGGTTAGGTACAGCTTACAGCAGTAAAATTTTGAAAATATTCAACATTTTTTTCCTCCATTACTGTATCTTGTATAGTAATGCAAATTAGTATATGTAAAACACTGTCCTTCTGCTATATTAAAAAAATATATTTTTACGATTTAAAAAGAATTAGGTCTATTTACATTTTTTTTTTCAAAATTCAGTTTACTGTGCAGTGATAAAAAATTTCCCACATAACTAAAAATCTGCCCAACATTCTGTTATGAAATTTTTTGTGTGTATTTATGCATGTCATATCTACAATGTGACGCAAGATCACTTCTCTAGCTTTGATAGATTGTCTGATAAGAAATATATTCTTTAAAAAATGGTCAAATATCAGTATTTTCTTTTAACACAAAATTAAAAAAAAATATTTATTAAGGAATGTAGTTGAAAGAGCATGATATTGTAAACATGAGCTTCAGCAATAAAATAAATGAGAGAGAACATGAAAAATTTAACAAGTTTATGAGTTATGAGGGAAACGCTTCATCACTGCACAGTAAATTACCACCGTTTTGAATTTTGAAAACAAATATATATAAATATTTTTTAATCGTAAAAATATGGTTTTTTTAATATAGCAGAAGAACAGTGTTTTACACATACCAATTTTCATTATTGTACAAGATATAGTAATGGACGGAAAAAATGTTGAATATTCCCAAAAATTGTACCGCTGTAAGCTGTACCTAACCCCTTGAGTGTTCAACTTTCTCCAATCTCCGTTCCTAATCCATCACTTCCCAGAAGCGATTTTACGACATTGGCATTTTCCTTTGCCTTTGTAGAATTTGCAAAGTCTATACGCTTACTTATTTGTCGTTCGCTTACTTGTTCAACCAACTGAATCTAATACGAATGGAAGAGGGAGTCTATGTGCAAGGCCTTTTCCAGACCTTTTGGTAAGATATTCTGTGTATGGTCATGTTGCCACGCTGAATGCTTTGAACTCCGTTGCTTGGCAACTGGTATCCATTCAATGTTTTGAGGTGTTCCCATGTGGGAGTGGTTTGTTTGATGCACTTCCAGTTGTATGCCATTGTTCTATCCACTGGCATTGTGTTCCGTGCTGGAACAGTTCCCCAGACTTGCTGATGACCACCCTGCTGCCTAAAGGCTCTCTGAACAGGTACAATTGAATCGCTTTTTGTAAAATGATCGACACAAGTCACGCGTTGGGGCACGGGCCAACGGTCCGCGACTGATGAAATCCCACATCACTGCAAGTTCGCTTTATATCTCCCCTCAAATATCACTCACTCACTGGTGACCTAAAACAGAATAATCTAAGGATCTTTTGTCTTTAAAATCCATCGCCCTAAGCGAGAATTGGCCTCGTGAACTGCATGCTAACGCAAGATTACAGAGGTTGATCCAAAACTTTACAAAATGCACGGTCGTAAAGTCGAAGGCAGTGTTATTATGAGCATTGCAATGGATTCTTTAATTATTGACTAGTAAATAATGCGGATTGAAGTAGTATAATGTTGACTATTAGGCCTACACTTTTACTAAGTCCTAGTACTTTTGACGGTACGAAACGACGTCTTTCAACCAATCATGGCTGCTTATCGCACAATTTTATCGCGTCCCTAGCATTTGTTTCATTTTATCACTACCCTGGCATTTGTTGCTTTGTTTGCCAACATTTCAAACTGCACTGATCTGGACGTCAGAAAACAGAAAATTACAAACCACCTCAGTCGATGCGCAGCACTTTCAAATATAACTCGCATTGGCATTCAAGAACAAGAATTAATAAAGATCACTGGTCATAGCTATGCATCTTCCCTGAAACCCTATTTACAAATAAATGAAGAGCACCATTCGGAAATCCTGAATAAGTTGACGGATACACCATGTATATCAACGAGTTCACTTCTTTTACGCATACGTCCAGTATAACATCAACTGAACCACCAATCACTAAAACATTCAAATTTGAAAATTGTACTTTAAAAGCGTCGGCTGGAACAACGTTATAAGTTACATTTGGTAAAATTTACAGGAGCTGCAAAAATGTGTACGCGTACAACGTTGTTGTTATAGGGTAGCAAACTTTTGAGTGGACAAATTTCACGTACTGCATTGATGGACAGTTGCAAGCCAAGGAGTACAGCAAAGTAACATGACATACAATATTATTACACGGAAACATGCCAAATGAAAATTTTGTAACTTACAACGTTGTTCCAGCCGACGCTTCAATTGTTCCTTTTAAAATTATTCATGTTTATTTTTTATTTCATCATCGTTAATTAAAACGTTTTTTGTTTATTTCATCATCCCTAATTAAAACTTTTCTAACACTCGTTTATATTATTTAGGTTATGTTTGTTATTGCTTCTGCTATGTGATATTATGGATAGTCACGTATCAGAGATTGTTTAATACGAAGATTTATTCAAAATCATCTGTCAAGTGACGTTGATTACTGGGATCCGGATGATTGAAGTGGAATGCAAATGTTTTAATAAAAATGAAACTGAATCAACAAAGCCTTCTTGACTAGTAACCGTCCACAGAGTTCAATGAAGATTCCATAGTTGGCACAATTGATAATAAGAAGACAGCTACTGCCATCTAGCGTAATGTTGAGATGGTACACTAATACATTTGAAGACAGTTGTATTTTCGTAAGCCAATTAATATTTTATTCTATTGGAGTACTTTGTTTCTTCTAATCTTTATATATTTTCTTCTAATCGTTTAATAGTCAATTAAATCCCACTCGAGTTTTGATTTTCTCTAGATAAATCAAAACCTCTAGTGAGATTACTGCTGATAAATTCGCAACGCTATATGCCGGTTAGGAGATAAGACATTTTTATTGTCTTAGTAGATTGTTCGCCGTTTCAGCAAGCTTTTTATTGCAGTCTTAGGACGGAAATTGAAATAGTTCAGTTGAGACATTCTTCAGAAGTACCTATGACCACTCTGCTGCGTAAATGCCCTCTGCACCGATACAATTGAATCGATTTTTTTTTTTTGTAAATTGACCTACACAAAACACGCTGTACCACAGCCTGATAGTACGCCAACATCACAATATACACATAGGTACAGACTAGAGTTGAACAACGATCGAGAAAGCAAGAGTAACAGCGCCCGCAAAGCCGAAAACCCGCAAGACAGTATTGCCTACGTCGACTGCTTGTGACGAACTTTCAAGACTTCGGGAGTGGTCAACTCTCGAACGTCAAGTAGTCTTGAATCGTCAGAGTTGTTTATACCAGACTGAACTTTTATCTATTTCGGCAACTCTTATATAAGCATACACAATCAAGGAATGTGTTGAAAAGTAGCTCAACAATTGCTGTATTTGTTCCAATAAATATTTCCATGAAATTGTGGTTTGTTTCTGTTTACGGCCTTCGTATTTTGCGTTCGATTGGCCAAAATTTGTATAAGCACTTCTTTTAACTTTAACATGGTGGAAGAAAAAAATAACTTTTTATCTACCTCCTTGAGAATGTTTGCTTGTTAGCAGTGGCGGTTCTTCGGGGGAGGGAAGGGAGGAACGTCCTCCTCGCATCTTTCTTCTTTTGAAAGTAAATACCAAATAAAAGATGTGCCTTGAAATTCCAGGAAGATTCGATAATTTTTAAATTCTCACTTATAAGGAAACCTCGGTTGAACGAGTTTTAAACGACGCGCGCTCATGTGCTGTTAGAAAACTCTGAGAAGGATGCGAGATTGTTTGTGTGGAGGAAAGCCAATCCATTCCTCCTTTACTGCAGTTAACACACATCGACAACAGCGCACTAGCGGCCAGTGAAAGAAGCAGAGTTTTAAAGCAAGTAAATGAACGGAAAGGGAGGAGGTCCTCCTCTGAATCGGTCATGGGCGGGAAATAGAAACCGACTGGTCTTGCAGCAAGCTCGCTACCGCTGCCATCTAACGATGCTGCATTCAACCAGACTATAACACATCTAGTAGGAGGCACAATAAAAACAGTTTTAACGCAAAGCTATAAAAAACACCATATAAACTTTTTTTTTAAATTATAAATCAAAAATATTATACATTTCACTTTATATAGGCTACTATTCATGGTTTGAAATTTTCAAGAATATTTGAAAGTTAATGTCGGGTTTATATAAAATTAAGAGGAAGTAGTTAGTTCTACGTTATTATCGCAGATCTTTTTGGCCCCTGAAATTCACTTCCAGTCATTGTCTACTAGATAGGGCAACAGTCAAGTTGTCAGTTTTGTACAAATATATTTGAAATTGAAAGTAGGTACTCCAAACTGCATTATTTTTAACATAAAAAATTAATCGGCCACCGGCAGCTTTGAACAATAATGGTAGTATGACTTTACAAGAACTGACATTCTTCAAAAGCATGTGCTACTGAACTTGTAAAATGTACATGTGACAACACAGACCACGTGGGTGGGTGCAGTTTTCTCGCTTTTCTGACAGATTATTTCTCATTCTCATTTCCGTAAAACGGTTCCGGTTACGTGTTAGTAGCTGGTGTCTTCCAACACGTGTGATGCTGTAGTGTGCGTGAAAAATGCTGCGAGGTTGTGAATGTCCTTGTAATTGTTAATTTGTGCAATTATTCAACAATGAATGGAAGTGAAAACATAATATATCTTGGAAAATTTAGGAAACTCAGTTTACAAGAACAGATTATTGCTATACAGAAGGGAAGGCCAACCCCAACACTACCTGGTCTTACATGTATGCATGTAGGCTAATTTGTAGCATGTTTCATTCAAGAAGATGTCATTTCGTGCTGTTAACTTCTTTCCTCCTCTTAAGAAATGCCCAGGAGCCGCCACTGCTTGTTAGCAATGGTTTGCTGATGTTGTGAGGCCAGCAATTTGATATTCGTGTCGCCCAGAACTGCCAAGTTCATTACATTGTTGATATGCACCATAGATTTTTCATGAGACTTCATTTTCTCCCAAAGGTGGCCCAAAATCCACCACACCTTTCTTGGTCCAATTGAAATCACCACTAAAAACACCCAAGGAAAACACAACAACGCATTTTTTACGTCGCACCCACAAATCCATTTGTTTTTTGTGTAAAGATTTCGATAGAACTTTCTAACACGAGGCACTTTAGAACTCTTTAATTCCACATTTATTTGTAAATCAGGCGTTGTTCTCCCCATTTCTTTCACTTTCATTTTCCCATCATATGGTACCGAAGAAAATGATTTTTCTAATAAAGCACTTACTTTATTCATTATAAATACATATTACCACGGCACAACTTAATCTTAACAATATACTTCTCACCGTTCTTTTAAATTAATAACTGTTAATTTGCTTAATTCAAAAGTACACTGCAGCCAACTTCTCTATAAAACAGATTATATTGTTGTGTAATTTTAAGCACTACAATGAACAGTACATTTAAGGTAATGACCTATAAATATATTATATGTATTTGAATAATAATTTGTTTCTAGTAGGTTTGAAAACTTAGATATTAATAATTGGATATACTATTTTTTAAAACGTATTTGGTGAAAGCGATTCATATTGGTACGCTTAGATTTATTTGTGCTGCCCTCTCGATCCGTAATTCTAACTAATTGGCACGAATTGGTGTCTTGCCCCCGCTCTTTACACCCCCGCGGGACTCAAAGTGTGAAAACTGAAATCTCTTCTGCGCATGTCCATTCTGGGGTCGTGAGTCCAGGCACGAAAGGCAGAGGCTGTGTACGATTACGAGGGCGGGCTTTGCCAACTTTAGGACGGTCTTCAATCGCTCAAGTTTATCATAAATTATGTTCTCACATTCTTACCTATAATTTTTCTTCTCATTGGCAGATTTTTGTAACTGTGGCGTAGTCATCTTGCATTCTCAATTTATTTGCAGACACAGAACAAACACGGAGTTTGAGCACAAAGACTACCTGTGCAAATTTTAGTATTCCATAGGCTCACCATATGAATATATAACAATATATACAGGACTATTCAAAAAGAAGGAGCAGATTTCAAATATTTATTTCTTCCAAACTACAAAAGATAGAAACACAATTCTAACGTTCTTGGACAGACGAAAGTTTAAATTTTGAACAGTCAATATTGTATTATATTAAACTACTTAAGTAAATTTATATTCAAAATGCAACAACATCACTATTCAAAATTAAAATATTTAGTGGAAATCAATGTAAAAATAATAATAAATATTCACGTGAATAACCCAAAGAACAAGAATAAATACCAGAATAAAATATTCCATGTTGACTATATGAATAAAGGTATAAAGTATAAGCAGCACTGAAAAAAGACAAAAATATTGAAGTGTATATAGTTAATCATGATCAACCAACCAAACTATTTAATAGTCTAATTTCACCTATAGAAGTTCCAATCACGGCCGCATTGGCATCGTGTAATAGTCAATTAAATCCCACTCGAGTTTTGATTTTCTCTAGATAAATCAAAACCTCTAGTGAGATTACTGTTGATAAGTAATTATGAATGGAGACAGACACAGAACAAACACGGAGTTTGAGCATAAAGACTACCTGTGCAAATTTTAGTATTCCATAGGCTCACCATATGAATATATAACAATATATACAGGGCTATTCAAAAAGAAGGAGCAGATTTCAAATATTTATTTCTTCCAAACTACAAAAGATAGAAACACAATTCAAACGTTCTTGGACAGACGAAAGTTTAAATTTTGAACAGTCCTGGTAGAAGTTACAATCACGGCCGCATTGGCATCGTGTAATAGTCAATTAAATCCCACTCGAGTTTTGATTTTCTCTAGATAAATCAAAACCTCTAGTGAGATTACTGTTGATAAATAATTCTGAATATAGCTAGTAAAAGGGAAATACCTTTAAAGAAATCAAATAAGATTCAAACTACTCACGAGCGCAACCTTGTATCACGAGTCCAGGCCGTTACCTCGGAGCTATATCGGTAGCTTATAATATGTAGTAATATTAATAAAAATCGATACGGTACTCTTTTCCATTCTCGGCTGTCCATCGTCAGATAGCCGGGCGGTGTATTCTGCAACACGTGAGTGGTACACTCCTCTGACACCACTTAATTGACGCCCACGAAGTTCGCAGGCGTGAAATAGGGGCTGAGGTCACGCGTAGCGAGATTGATTATCAGGTCCACGGCATAGGTGCCGTAGCTGCTTATTTTTTGGCGTCGGTAATTCAGCAGTAGGCCTATTTGTATTAATTTACCAGATCCCAGTATGATAGATGAGTCGGGACATTATTTCAAAACGACTGCTGATCAAATCATACGTCTCACTAACGCTAAATACAAAACGCATATGATGCTCACACAAATTAATGAACATTTCCTCATTATTAACGGGTCAGATGCTTTATCACAAAGGCCATTTTGTTTCGTTTGGCTTCATTTTGTGACTGACGAAGGTAGAAAAATATGTGTTCTGACTCTGTTCTATTTTTATGAGTCAATACTATGTTTGAGTCACTGTTTGAGTCGCTTAAGAAACTTCTTGCCCCAGCAACTAAAACTTACCCTAGTAAAAACCCTAGTAATGCCGCATTTCGATTATTGTGACGTTTTGTTAACTGACCTAAGTTCTGAACTGTCAGTCAAGTTACAGCGAGTTCAGAATATACGTATGCAACATCCGACGATATGATGACATATCACCGTCCTTCGCAAGTCTTTCGTGGCTCCGACTTGAACGTAGAACTTTACACTCTTTGTATTTACTCTTTCGAATTCTCACACTTCAACACCAAATTCCCTTTCGTCTCATTTCTCTTATCTATACTCTAACCACGACATAAATACCAGATCAATTATCTGTGACGCGTTAAGTATACCTCTTCATAGAACATCTCGTTATTCATAATCTTTTACAGTATCCACTTCGCGACAATGGAATTCCCTGTCACAAAGTATTAGGGGCTGCAAGACAATAAACACTTTTAAAAACAGCTTAAAAGATAACCTTCTTAGCATTTCACTCCAACCATACTGACTTAAACTATCACTGTCTACATTGTTACTCCTTCCTTTAGACATGCATCCTGATAGTGATGTATTTTCAAAATTGTCCCATAATAATCTCTTTCTATTATCAAACATTATTTGAAATATATTAACATTCTATATATTTTAGCTTAATTCTGCTACACAGTTTGTATTTCAGTTTTTAATTAATAGTTCATAATATTTTGTTGTTTAATTCGTAAATAACTCTTGTATACATCTAACTTTTATCTAAATCAAATTGTTGAATTCTTTGTAAGTTCATACATATGTATGTATACTTTTTGCTGGTTGAGTGGAAGAGAAGGCCTTACGGCCTTAACTCTGCCAGCTAAAATAAATATTATTATTATTATTATTATTATTATTATTATTATCACTATGTACTAGTTGCGGAACTATTGTGACGAATCCTGCGTTTATACGTCTTTTGCACTAGGGATTGTTTGATTGATTTTTAATCGATAGTTATGACGCCAGAGCATTTAGACCAGTTATCGGCAGGATCAGCGCTGTGACGTCATCCCTCAGAGCATTAGTTTAGTGCTCTCTTTTAAGAACATCGTCATCCAAAGCTCTGTGTGGCGAAGAATAGCTGATAAGTAGACTTCGTGGAATTGCCACGAGAATCGTAAGGTTTACTACGCACGCGGTATAGACTGTATGAGAAGGGGACATGCAACGGATGGATTATGCCTCTGATGTAAACACTGAGCAGTATGCTGCTGTTACAATAAAACCTGTATCCTGCATTCAAGAAATATAATGAATCATCATTGAAGTAGGAAACGTCTAAACATGTAAATACACAATTATTTTGTAATTAGATATATTAACTCTTAAAATTTAATGTAAGATACTCACATCATCCTTGAATAGGCTATGTGCATTGCTGTGAAGAGTTACAGTACGTACATTTTGAGCGATTGCAAATTGAACCTCCTCCTATGGTCACTCAAACAGTTTTTAAATTGGGAAAATATACGTTCAACATCACACGATTTAATACGTACATATTTGAAGAACGGAAAGTCGCTACTTTTTAGTATACCAACTTCAGACGTCTTGTCGTGACCTGATAGTACATACATCATTTATAATACGAAGTTGTGAATAGGCAGAATTTTAAGCAATAATGTTTCTCAACTTACATTTCACTTTTTCTGAAATTAGTGAATTGTTATTTTGGATAACGGTTTGTGATACTTTATGCCTATATTAAAGGCTTCTGAGAGTTGTAGTTTAGACGATTCTAACAGGGTGATGCTTTTGCACACGATTTTAAAATTAGAATCAATAAACAGAATATCTTTCAATAGCTGTTCAGAAGGCAATTATTTTACAGCTGCAACAGCAGGACTGTCTGAGTTATCCAATGCATCAGTTACCTCCATTATTTTGCCGTAATATTTTGCAAAATAATTAACAGGATCCAACCACGTTTTCCAATGGGTCAAGATTGGCTGCGGGGGTAAGGATATTCCAGGGGCAATTGTTTGGAACAGCAACACTCTCATTGTAGTATGTTTGATTGAATTCTTGTCTGCACTGAACAAATGTTAAGCTTTGATTATTCCAACAACACTAATGCAAAAACAAGTGCTTACATAGTATACATTAGCTGTAGCTGCTCTATCTATTTGGACCGGTCACAACTCTTAACTTGAACTGCTTATACTACGAGACCGGGAGGTCGCTCACCTCTTCTATACTACCGTACATCGGCAACCTGAATGCATGCTGCGTGTGGCAATTCAACGAAGTCTACTGATAAGCTTCAATTGAAGTTTACAGTGACATCCTATAAGCCTACATTTGATTTCGTGCATATGATGCGTATATATATTTCCGATAGTACTGATAGCATGTTAAATTAAGATATAATTGAATGGCTGCCTAGAATAACGTTGTAAGTCATTTTTTACAGTTTGTCAGGAAATTAAAAATATATTTATTCCATACTAATATTGTTAAATATTACAAATATGAAACTGTTAGGTCTGTATTAAGACTTCAATAAGTATTCACACATTTTATATATATATATATATATATATATATATATATATATATATATATGTGTGTGTGTGTGTGTGTGTGTGTGTATTGTCTTCATTTTCCAAATAACACAACTTTTTGAGCATTTACAGTAGAAAAACATTGTATGTCAATCCAGAAGAACAACGTTGTAAAGCAAAGAAACTTAAATAATGTCCATATTTCCTGGTAGATTTTTATGGTTGTCACATTTGAGTACCTTAAATAATAATAATAATAATAATAATAATAATAATAATAATAATAATAATAATAATAATAATAATTGACAAATTTATGTCATAAGAAGTTGTAACAAATTACACAACTTAGATCATATGTTTAGGCATACAATATCAATATTACACAGTCAAGAATCCTTTTTTTTTTTCTTTATTCTCTTATTAGGCTGTGGCAGAACTGAATTCAGAGTAATCATGATCTTATTCCCTTTAACTATTCTCTTTTAGCACTCTATAGACATACATTGACTTACAACCTTATTCTACTCACCGGTCCAGGTCTTTCACAGCTGGTTTAATGTCACCTTTCTTCGAAGTATATGCTTTCCCCTGATCCTTTAGTGTCTTACGATTGTCCTTCCATTGCATGATATTAATCTTACGTTTTCTCTTTCTATTTACGTTTTTATTAGACCATGTGACACGCTACAAATACAATTGTCCGCTATTTTATTTACTTACAACCTTATTCAGCTCAACAACACAATCAAAATACTACAGCTCTTGAAGTAGTGTGAATATCAGCAAGACAATGACAGCACATGATGCAAGATGTGCCATACAACATTTTTCAGCCGAAAACTCAGTTCGGCTGAAAACGGACTTACAACGTTATTCTAGGCAACCATTCAATTAGGGGGAGGATTTTGATGACCTAAAAGGTAGTATTGCAATGTACTATAGTTCAAGATGAGCAAATATTTCAACTCTCTCAGGTAGAACTCTCATTGTCAGTGGTTACTTTGTTACGGTACGGTGAACATTGACTCAGAAATCTACTCACTAAGTCTTTGACAGTGAACGTAAACAAAATAGATTTCAGTACCCTCTTCGCAGGCAACAAAATCTGTGGCGCACGATTTACATAGAACTCGATTATTTTCATTTGAAATATCATAATTTTAGCAAAAATTCTTTGAATTACAAAGCACTGTAAGCCAGGCGGCTACCTATACGTTTTTGAGACAAAACTAATGATATATACTCACTGTCATTTACAGCTTTTAGGTCAACAAAATCCGCCCCTTAGTTATAATATATATTTTAATTTTTCAAAAGTATACGGATCTTACAAAAGACCTTTCCTGTTTCAAAAACATGTAATTTACGTTCTATGAATCTGAGGTGCATGAAAATAGCCTACCAATGCAAAGAAAAATTCAAAAAGTTTAGTTCTTTACTATAAAGATGTTCAATGTGTCCCCCTTGGTAACACGGCAGACCTGTTATGAAATGTTATGAAAAACATAATAGTGCTTCCCTAGTAAAGGCAGGCAAGTCGTGGCAACTGGTGGAAGGGGTTAAAACACGGACAGAGGGATGAGAACTCAATGAGATACTTTTCCCCATGACTGGTATAAGATAAGATAAAGATAGTCTATTGTGTCCCATGAAGGGCAAAGGCCTCCTTAAATAAGGTAAAGCTCTATTTGCCTAACGTGATGAGCTAGTTCACGTTAGACATGATATTTAAGTCTAAGAACTTGAATTTCTTTAACACTGATTCTCTCACTGCCTTTCACAACTTACTGTCTATGCATAAATGTCCCTCGAGTAGTTTCCGCTTTCTTCTGTCTCTTACCTCTCTGGACCACTGTTGACCTGCCTGTTCTTTGAAGAAGTCTGCCCATCTGCGCCGAGGTCTGCTCTGAAGTCTCCTTCCTATACGGGGGTCCCACATAGTAGCTCGGTATGCCCATCTGTCGCCTGGTAGCCTGGCCACGTGTCCCCCCCCATTTCCATTAGGATGTAATGGCTGCATGTGTGATGTCCTGTATTTCTGCTAGTTGGTACAGTGTCGCATTTGGTATTTTCTCCTTCAGTGATACGCCCATAATTTTGTGCATCATTTTCCTTTGACTCGTTTGTAGTTTGGTCCTGTTTCCCTGTTAGCGACCATGTTTGGCACCCATAAAGTAGTACAGGATAAACACAGGACTCCAGTGCCTGTATTTTAGTTTTTCTGCTTAAGGTTTTGTCAAGCAGAATGAATTTAAGGCCCGAAAATACCTTCCAGGACAGGGAGATCCTTCTATTTATTTCCTTTTCTCTTCTGTCCTTGAAAGAGATAGTTGTCCCAGATAAGTGTATTCATCCACGTATTGAAGTGGTTTATGACTGGTATAGACTAATAAAATACAATAGAGTTATTATTTCGGAATATGTATGATAAGAACTTTCTTGTGTTAAATATTATTAACGTACCTTGTTAACATATTTCGACTATTTTCGGTCATCTTCGGGACTGGTCGCTGTTGATCTTGGGGCCTCTTGTTTCCTGTGTGGGTAAGTTCGAAGTGTAGAGTCAAAGAGTGTATGTGTTTTGAAATTGATTTGTGTGTTGAGAATATCATTGGATGTGTTTTCGTGTGTCTGTATATTTCATATTGTTCTAGTGTGTTGAGTTTCTGGCTTTTTGGTTGGATGTGCAGTATTTCCATGTCTGTGTTGATGTCTCTGTAGGTGTGGTTTCCATTTGTGATGTATTCTGCCTCCCACCTACAGAGACAACACAGACATGGAAATTGGAAATACTGCACATCCAACCAAAAAGCCAGAAACTCAACACACTAGAACAATATGAAATATACAGACACACGAAAACACACTCCAACGATATTCTCAACACACAACTCAATTTCAAAACACATACACTCTTTAACTCTATACTTCGAATACACCCACACAGGAAACAAGAGGCGCCAAGACCAACAACGACCAGTTCCGAAGATGACCGAAAATAGGTCGAAACATGTTAACAAGGTACGTTAATAATATTTAACACAAGAAAGTTCTTATCATACATATTCCGAAGTGATACAGTGTTAAAAGTCGTGTAATCAAGATGTATAAAATTATAATGTTAATGTATAGGAATAAAAGGAATAGTTATCAGATATTGTGACAAATTGAGCTTTTTTATCTAAATTAATTATCTAATTTTTAGATTAAGTGGGATGGTGAGAAGCTCCTTGTGTGAATAGACTGATTTATAATACATAAAAACAACTGTTGCTGTACGAGTGAAACGTATACGAAAAACGTATGTGACATCACCATTAAAATGAATTTAGAACAGGGAAGTTTTGGATGATATAGGCCTACGTTCTGCTTAATACAGTTAACATTTCATACTGTCAACATCGTGAGCAAAATCTTTAAAAACTAGGTGTGTCACTTGGTACGGCTCAAAAAGCGCACAAATTTCAGGGGATTATTGGAAATCCCGAAAAAATTGCCAATATGAGTTTTTCATCTTTATTTTATTTGTATATATCTCTTCAGTCCTTTTTGAATAATGCGATTAAACCATTACTGATGTCAAGTTTCGAAACAAGCTTTCACCTTCGAAAAGAATGTTCGGTACATAGAGGGTGATTCACGAAGATTTACCGTCACTTACGCAGCTTATTTCCGAAGACATTCTGAGCAAGAAATGTCATATAAACATTTGTCCTAATCGCAATGTTTTCAAAGTTACATTAATTTGGAGTTGTTAGTAAAATACCATTTTTTCTTTAGTTTTACGGATAAAAAAAATATTATAAATAGAGAATGAACTATTCAGAAGTATCATTTCTTTAATTGGATAGTGTTCTGAAGCTAAAAATGTGTCGTTAATTGTTTTTTACAGATTTTATTTTTTAAATTTTTAACTAAAAATTATATCATTCTTACGAACTTATCACAAAAATTGTTACAAATCATACCACTTTACGAGCGTGATTCTTTACAGTTTAATTATTAGAGCTAGGATTTTGATGAAATTGCATCTTTTTCTAGTAAGCCAGAAACATTACTGCTTTAGTATTTATATGTTATGTGATAAACTGAGTGTTTTAAGACATATTTGTTAGGGCATTCTTTGCATCCTACAACTAATATGAGCATTTTTATTCGGTAATTTTTGGGGTATTTTCATTTAATTTTGATCATAAATCCCCATTATTAATGTAAAATATTATTTATTTCCTTTAATATTTTCTCTATATATTTTGTCCATTAATACCCATTATTTTGTATCTTATTTTAATCGTTTTTCTACACAAGTATTTCATTTTAACGTAGTACACCCCATGTAATGGATCAGTCCAACCATCCCTTCAATCTAGACTCCTCTATACCTGCTAAGAGTGGCCTTGTGGTAGACTACATGGAAATACATCAGGTAATATAATTCATTAAAGTGTACTACTTAGAAAAATTATGTAAAATTAAATAAACTTGAATGTTGGTACTAGAATTTAAAGCCACCATCGTGGCTCAGTCGGTTAAGGCGCTTGCCTGCGGGTCTGAACTTGCGTTCGGGAGCGGGTTCGATCCCCGCTTGGGCTGATTACCTGGTTGGGTTTTTTCCGAGGTTTTCCCCAACCGTAATATGAATCCAAGGTAATCTATGGCGAATCCTCGGCCTCATCTCGCCAAATATCATCTCACTATCACCAATCTCATCGACACTAAATAACCTAGTAGTTGATACAGCGTCGTTAAATAACCAACTAAAATAAAAAAAACTAGAATTTAATTTAATTACTAGTCTAAATATTAATATTCTTATTAAGCCAATTATGTAAGATCAATTTTTAGGGCATTTTTAAGGGCATTTTTGAAAGATTTTTAGGTCACAAATACATTGTTTTTACGACATTTTTCCATGATTTATAGCTCATCAAAATCCTAGCCCTATTAATTATTTATCCTAATGTACAGCCTTGAAGAATTTACAAAGTGACGTGATTTGTAACAATTATGATAGGCTATATGCGCAAGAAAATGTAATTTTGTAGTTAAAAATAGAATGAAAAAAAATTGTACGAAGGAACTATGGAATTCACAACACATTTTTAGTTTCAGAATACTAGCTAATTAAAGAAATGATACTCCTGAATAGTTCATTCTTTATCTGTAATATTCTTTTACCCTTAAAACTCAAGAATAATGGTATTTTACAAACAACTTCAAATTATCCATGTTGAACACAACAAATATCCAGACAACATAATATACTGCACAGATACGTAGAGACATACTCATACTATACAAAAGAAACAAACGACAAATACAGAAACTACACCAATGCATAAACAAAATACACCCAAAACTCCAATACATACTGGAACTTGAAAACAGTAACTCAATAAATTTCCTAGACGTCACCATAACAAAAGTGACAACAAACACACCTTCAAAATATACAGAAAACCAACCACCACCACCACACACATACACAACACATCTAATCACCCCACACAACACAAACATGCTGCATTCAGGACAATGGTACACAGATTACTCAACATACCCATGAGCCAACAACACTACAATGAAGAAGTGAACATAATCAAATACATAGCACAAGAAAATGGTTACAACCCAAACATAATAGACAACATCATAAGGAAGACAAAACAAAAACTCAACAAACACAAAAACACACAAAACACAACACAAACACAAGAACACAAGAAATACATAACTCTAACATTCGAAAACAAAAACACACACAAGATCGCATCCTCATTCAGAAAACAGATATACAACATAGCATACAGAACAGAAAACACACTACAAAGACATCTCAACACACAAACAAATAAATACAACCACACAGGCGTATACAAACTCAAATGCAATAGTTGCGACAGTTTCTACATAGGACAGACAGGCAGATCATTCCAAACTCGATACAAAGAACACATTAAAGCAATAACCAGAGGACACAATACATCTACATATGCCGAACACATAACTAATGCTAACCACACATATAGTAACGTAAATACAGACATGGAAATCTTACTCATACAACCCAAAAACCAAAAACTCAACACACTAGAACAATATGAATTATACACACTAAAACACACCCTAATCAAATTCTCAACACACAGATCAATTTCAGAAGACACACACTATTTGACACAACTCTTCATCACACGATCGCACCCACACAACAGGCAGCGAAGTTGAGATAGCGCCGAGATCTAGTAGGCTCTGAGGATGGTGTCAAGTAGCATCGAACAGCTGTAAGCCGCACATGCTTACATAATTAACACGAGTAAGATCGCCATTCAATCAATTATAATTATTTAACTTCAAATTAGGGTAATTCTGAAAATATTGAGATGAGGACACATGTTTGTATGACATTTTTTGCTCAGAATATCTTTGGAAATAAGCTCCGTAAGGGACGGTAAATCTTCGTGAATCATCCAGTATAGCTGATGTAAGTGTATTAACTGGAAAAATTGAAATACACTTTAGGAGAGACTTCGTTAAGTGAGATGCCGTATCTCTGGATCTCTCGAATTGCGCACGGACATCTCTCTGCTGCCATCTCCTTGCTAACGTCTACCCTCAGCTCAGCGTCACATAAAATATTAACAGTCTCCGTTCTCAGTTGATGCAGATAATCTTCGTGCGCCTAATGGTCTCCGTCTGTTGACATCTGGTAATTAATAATATATTTGTCCACAAATTGAGATGACATCTGTCGCTCATTTCGGAACTATTAATATACTCTAAAATATAAATATCCTGTTGCTATATTTCGTCTGCGGGTTTAATTGTGGCACCAGGTGTTTCCTTGTTTAGAATTTCTCATCGTTTCAAACGAAAAGTGTGAGGGATTTAGTTAACGATCGAAGTAGACCTTTGTTGAATTTCAGTGCTTGTACGTAGACCTGTATCGTTGAACCATAATATTATCATCATTCGCGTTACCTTCATCATCGCCATTTTCATTACTAATGAGCTCGTTTTCATAATGGTAGAAGTAATGACAATTGGAAATGGAAAGGAATTTCGGTATGAGGGCAATGCGACCGAAAACTGCGACATTTCACAATCTATTGCGCTAACCATCAAGATAGATGCATTGCCAAACCCACACCGGCTGACTATACTAAGGTTCTCTGCGTACACAGGTTTCGAACACGCAACCTCACTAGACCCTAGGCCAGTGATGTCAGAGCAAGCGCATTTTTCTGACCTTGACGTCGTGCGCGGGCATCAAGCGCTAAAGTATTGAAATAGGAAGGGTTGTGTATATGAATAAGCAGCCTGTTGGATTAAGAAAACAGTGGTGCACAAACTTCAGACGGAACGTGAAATTTTATGTCGTTATTTTTATATGGCTTCTTTCTGTTTGAGATTATCTATATTGTCTGTAAAACAAAAGTACTAATACCAATTTCTTTATATTGCAGTTGTGTTTTAAATGTTAATAACATAATAAAGAGTTAAGAAGGAATATTCACATAAATTCTATAGTAGTACAACTATACTGTAATAAATGGTTGAAACACATCATTCATAAAAAGTGATATCCCCCAAAAAAAGAGATTGAGTATGACATGATAAGTTGGAATTGGTATTGATGGTACCTTTAGCCTTATAAAAGTAATCAATAAACCAATCAAATAGTACATTATGCAACGAGCCTATAATGAAGGTAATTAAGAAGCGAGTATGCATATATTTATGAAACGAGCGCAAGCGAGTTTCATAATTTTCATACGAGCTTCTTAATTACCATTATAGGCGAGTTTCATACGACTTTTTATGCTCGACCATATTTCTAACTTGATATTATTAATTTTCGTTGTATCTGACCTTGGCCAATGTCCCGTATGTTGTGAGATGTGCGCAGACGCGAAAGTATCGATTTTTTCCGAGGAACAGATGTTCACATTGACCTTGCTAGGCCATGAGAACCTACAGAGATAACATTAAAATTAAATTAAACATTGAAAAACGAGATGACAAATTGAATTTATTTGAATATTATTTACAATTAACGCTAATTATTATAGTAACAGAACATAACCTTCTGCAACAGTATTGGATTTCCAGCCTCCGTGACTTTTCGCTAATTCTCTTTCGATTGCATATCCGAGAATAATCGATACTTGCGGTTTTATAACGGTAGAAAGCTGACCTGTCATTGGCTGAACAGTTGTAACCTGAGTCGTCATTGGCTGAAAGACTTGACCTTTAATGAGTAGGTGTACTTTAATGACATGCGTTAAAGGCCTGCTACCAGGTGTATAATTACTACATTTCGGCATGGTCGAGCATAAACAATATTACAGTACAAAGCAAAGTTACCAAGGTGCTGTATATGTTTTAAGTGTAACTAATATTACATAAGAAAACTCATCGCATTATGCTTTTAAGGTGATATTGGTGAGAAACTTCCTGTCATCAGATTATTAAATTATTTTCTCGAAATGTGCTGAAGCTATAGAGCTGACATTTTTACAACACATGGGCACGTATCTTTTGCTTATGGTGTAACAGTAGTTGCTTTGTTAATTAATTTCCTTATAAACAATTTCCATGCGGATATTTTCAAAGTTTTCAATACACTATCTTCAGTAATACGTATTTGCGGTATGTTAGATTTACGAAAACATCCTGTAAGGCTACTAAATAAATAGACCTATATCTGAAAATTTCACTCTTCTATAAAAAAAGTTGAGAAAATATTTCTTTTGAATAAAAAAGAATCAAACTTGTGAAAAATGAGCATTAAAATTAAAACTTAAATTCTTATAATGCACTTATTCTTCTCAGGCAAATCTAAAAATTAACATGGATACAGTTTTAATAAGTTCTGTTCCCTTTATCTATTGAATCAATGCTGGCCATCCCTGAATACAGCCCGACCAAGCGGCATTATACTACCTCTTTCGTCTGTCTCTTTCCTTTCTTATGTCAAGCGCCCGGGCTCTCCTGAGCTGTAAAGCGCGCGCCTGCTCCTATGGGCATCAATTGACATGACTACCCTAGGCCAACCTCCCCCGTACGTGGCCAACCGGCGTTCAGGGAATGCTATGAAATGATGACGAAAAGGAGAAATGTTGACGGAATTATGTAGATTTCTAATATGGGGAAACAAAATAACCCCGAGAAAAATCCCAACTGTGACCTTGTCCGCCACAAATTCACTAAACTTTTTCAATGACTATCACGCTTTTACTACGTCAAACTACTTTTGAACAATAACATGTAGAGAACGCTTGTTTCAATCAATAATGGCTGCTTAACCTAGAATTTTTATCATCCCCTAAAATTTGTTTTTATCACCTCCCTAACATTTGTTTTTATCACCTCCCTAGCATATATTTGTTTTTATCACTTACCTAGTATTTGTTTCTTTGTTTGCCAACATTGTGCTTTCAGTAACTCTACCGGTACCTTTTAAAATGATTCATGTTTATTTCATCATCCCTAATATTATATTTTTATATATTATGTAGGTTATGTTATAGGTTCTGCTGTGTGACATTATGAATAGTCACCTATCAGAGATTCTTTAACATATCTACAGTATATTAATATTTGAAGTGAATACAACTGTTTTAATAAAAATGAAACGAATTAACAAAGCCTTCTTGACTAGTAATCGTCAACAGAGTTCAATGAAGATTATAAGTTCGCACAACTAGTAGCAAGAGAACAGCTAATCATAACACACTACTGTCATCTAGCGGAATATTTGTAATGATGAGATGGTAAAATAATATATTTTCAAGACAGTTTAGTATTTTGTAAATCAATTAACATTTTATTGTACTAGAGTACTTCATTTATTCTAATCTTTATTTAGAGGAAATCAAAATTAGAGTGGAATTTAGTTGATTACACGATTAGAAGGAAATACATAAATTCGCTAATATGTTTTCGCGGGATATCAGCCGAGTTAAGATTTTGGAATGCTCCAAGCTTTCGACTGCTATCTCTGCAGCCATCTTCAGGGAAATGATGTCCGAACGAAAAAAAAAAATCGAAAAATCGAAAGAGAATTGGGAGGACAAATTTAAAAGGTACGCAAAACGCGTCCTTACAAGGGGTTGGGGGCTGTACAAAACTAAGTATGTGAGCTCCAAGCCTGTTGGCCATTAGTCTCACTCCGGGTTACGCTGCTCCACTGAAGGAGCTCTAGAAAATTTTGAAGGGGATGCCGAAATTAGACGTAACCTCTTAAGTACCACATACGCGATGGGGACAGAGATTTGATCAAGTGATCGCGGAACGGGGCGAGGAGGAGATGGCTGGTGTTTGCCGTTAGGTTGGCGAGACGCTGTCATCTGTTGTTCGATGACAAAGCATGTGAAGACCGTCGGAAGAAGCGCCGTGAAATCTAAATCTGCAATTTGAGAGGTCCCTGTCCTTTCAAATTGCGACTAATTGAGTGACCTCGTATATTTAATAGACAATTTATAGGTTCTGAACTAGGGCATACGTCGTTTATAATAAAGGGGAATATATATGGGGAAGGACATATAGCTCCGTGGCCCATTTCTTATAGGGCTCATCCCGACATTTGTCTTACGCCTTAGGAAAACCACGAAATACCTTAGGCAGGATGAGTTGTCTCATATATAAGAGACTAGCCAATTTGGCTATTATGTAGGAGGTGATTGTTGTCATGAGCCTTGTTGAATCGTCTCAATTTTGAGACCAGCCATTTGGCTATATGATGGCTCAATTACGAAGAGGGGGGAGAGATGGAATTGTTAATTAATTTAGAGTAATTAGGGAGATTCATGGGGATATGAGTGCAGGTCCGTGGCCCATTTCTTTTAGGGCTCATCCCAACATTTGTCTTAGGCAGGAGTCCGAACAGAAAGTCGAAAGGTAATATAGATGTTAGGCTGTCTCAGGTGAAACGGGATTGGTTGGCGGATCGGCCAATCCGAGGTCGGGAATTGTCATTCCTCGTAAGCTCCGCCCCTCCCGGGATTCCTGTGTGAAGTTTGGCGGGCGGCGAGCCCTGTTCCGTCGGTTGGAAACGGTTGCCGTCCTCGGTCTGTGATCTTCATGACCTTGATTGTAAGAGGGCCTAAGTTGGTCCATGGCCGGTGTCCATGCCTGACTGAGCTGGAGTCTACTGTCTCTGTTAAAGTTGTTTCTCTCCAGCTTGATCTCTATGGCCTCCTTGATTGTACGATCCCAGTAGTGGCTTGATTTGTTAATGACCTTGGTGTGGTCAAACAGTATGTTATGGTACCTAAGAGGCTACGTCCAATTTCGGCTTCCCCTTCAAAATTTTCTAGAGCTCCTTCAGCGGAGCAGCGTAACCCGGAGTGAGACTAGTGCCAACAGGCTTGGAGCTCACATACTTAGTTTTGTACAGCCCCCAACCCCTTGCAAGGACGCGTTTTGCGTACCTTTTAAAGTTGTCCTCCCAATTCTCTTTCGATTTTTCGATTTTCGTTCGGACATCACTTCCCTGAAGATGGCTGCAGAGATAGCAGTCGAAAGCTTGGAGCATTCCAAAATCTTAACTCGGCTGATATCCCGCGAAAACATATTAGCGAACCAACGCCGAGAAAGCCTCAAATCATAAATATATAAAGCATTGAACTGTATCCACAAAATACGTCCTTAATCATTGCTTTGGTTATAGTTACAAATACTACTGCTGCTGCAGCTGCTGTTACAACTATATATATTATTGTCATAAACATAACCTTTTATATCATTATTAAATATTTATAATATAACCTAAATGAATGTTAAGTTGTAGTGTTTTTTAAAATGCGTTGCATTAGATCAGTGCTAAGTAAATGCCGTAGCTCAGTCGGAAGAACATAGGAATTTACATGTCAACGTCTCAGGTTCAAATCCTCGTAGTCCTTTTCTTTTTATTGTGTTACAGGATAGTATAATGTAATAATATAAGAAGAAAAATTAACCTAGTATTATGCAGCTGTATTCTTCCAAACCTAACATTAAATTTATATTATTTATATCGCTAAAGAACGATAACAGAATATAAATGATAACTTGAATATTATTTATATCCTGAAGAACGATAACAGAATACAAATGATAAATCGCCCTCGGTAGCGTAGTTGGTATAACGCTGGCCTTCTATGCTCGAGGTTGCGGGTACGATGCCGGCCGAGGTCGATGGCATTTAAAAGTGATTAAATGCGACAGACTCATGTTAGTAGATTTACTGGCATTTGAAGAACTCCTGCGGGACAAAATTCTGGCACACCGGCGACGCTGATATAACCTCGGAAGTTGCGAGCGTCGTTAAACAAACCATAATTTAAACAAATGATACCTTGAATATTATTTATATCGCTAACGAACGATAACAAATAAAATGACAACTTGAACAAGGCTCGAACTCATAACCTTCGAATCATCAAGCGAGCACTCTACTGCTGCTCTAAGAGACGAAGATATCGGATGACTCCTGCTTAAACACCGTAGAGTCATTCCACGTCAAATCGCACAAATTTAGCCTGGAATTGACTTTCATGTCTCCGATTTAGATAAAACAAATTTTTACACATTCTATGGATTGAAAAAATAAATACGGGTTTTATTATTGTTGTCTATATCGATTATTGTAGTAGATATGTGTTATCAAAGATTCTGGAATAGCTAGCGCATCATTATTGTTAAACGTGATTATCTCCACTAATAATCATCACAGAGATTTGCTCTTTGTCTCAATTTGAAGGTGACAGTACACACTTTATTCTTCGCATAATAATATAAAAATATAAGTTTGTTAACTTTGTTTTAAAAAAACATTTAAATGTATAAATATATGTTTTAATGGCAGCGACTTACTTTAAAATTACAGAAAAAAATCCATAAATACTTTGAAATTATTTTAACCGCCCTTAAAAAATCAGAACTCTACTTCGAGCCGTTGAAGAATAATTAAATGGCTCACCAAGCTGCGCGTCTTGAGGTCGCGGGCTGCATAAGTACTGTTGCTAGATGATGTGCAGGTGCAGCTCCGGATGAGAGTCGTGTGACCACTTTACAGTGTTCCACGGTCAGAATATCACTCTTTTACGTAATTTACATAACACAGTACTGTATTTAAATATTGTTTTTGTAAAATATACACTTGTGAAAATAACTACAGTTTACACAACACTGGACTTTTAAAACTAATCAACTACAACCAATATCAATTCTATTTAATGTCCACCACTTTGCTCTCACTTTGAAGGGAATAGTTCTTTATCATGGCCTGAGATTTTGTCAGTGGAACAAAAGAATGAAGTTGTAAGGTACCTCGCTCCACTTTTGCTTGTTGGTACCTTGAGTAGAAAATATTGCTATGTTTTTTGTGTTCACTAATGGTAAAAAATTTAAAAGCAATATTAGAAATGTTTTTCTAATGTTTTTGTCCAAGGTCAGATTCTTGTCACTCGATACAGTATGCGTAGCACCACTGGCGCACTGCGAACACATCTTCAAAAAATTATTTTTAAAGTTATTTCTTACTCGAATTCAATCTGAAACCAACGTAGTTCTATGTAAAATATAATAGATTGTACGTATATTTTTTGCGTTTTTAAAGTAAGCTGTTATAAAAAAATATTAAGTTATGTTTAAAAAGTGACCCTTTAAAACAACCCCATTTGTATTTCAACTTATACTTAAAAGAATTAATATAATAGTTCATTCGTTCCCATTTCAGATGGCACCAACACTCAACGTCTATGATGCATAGAATCTTAACAATGAGCATTTTCATACTGCGTCGTGGATGAATTTGTCATATAATTAAAAGCGTATAAATAGTAAAATTTTAAAGTATGAGCCCAGAAAAAATTACAGACCTCTTATTTTGATCTGCACAACATATTTTAGAAGATTTAAGCAAATACTAAATAAATGGTCACGTTTCGTATACAGGTGTTTGATTTGACATGCACAGAACACAACACGATACCTACTTCGAAAGACTTAGGAATTATTGTTAGATAAATTAAAGGGAAACTGCTAAGTGTTGAAGGAACATTACGTGCTTTTAGAACTAGAGGTTATCTGTTTATTTACGTAAAGTAACACCGCACCACTGATAATGTATTACTCACTATCGCAGCTGCATGCTCCGGCGTGCGGTCTCACTCAATCCGAGCCTTCCGACCCGAACACACCATCAGTAAATTATTTGCACAGCGACTTCTGATTCGAATAGAGTTCTAAAACCAACGCAGTTCTACGTAAAACATTTCAAAGAATATAATGATATTTTTTCCCCTTTTTAGAAGTAAGTCCCTGATATATGAAAACGTATTTAAAAAATATAACCCCCTAAAAGGGGCCCATTTTATATTTTGATTGAACACTAAAAATTAATATATAATACTGCAATTATTGCACTTTAAAATGATATAAATATGAAATTTCTACGATTTATAGAATCTTCAGTATAACCATTTTCATAATACGTTGCATCCAAATTTAAGGAAAATGTAACATTTAATAAATGACTAAATAATTGTGTCAGCCCGAAAAAATTACACGTGGTTATTTAATTTCATCAATAGAATATATAAAAAAAAATTGGAGCAAATATTAAGATGTCATGTTTCGTAGGTGTTCGATTTGACATGGAATGACTCAGTTCCGACACTGCTTCAAGGGCGCATGGTACAAGCGCGTGCATCGTGTAACATCACCGTGATCCGAAGTGTACTTAGAATATATTCGCTGTTTACGAGTGCGGTCTCTCTCTCTCTCTTTCTCTTTTGTACAGCTGTACATTTTCTTTGGCAGTGCGTAACGTGATTGCTTACTTTTTACGCACTACTGTTTTAAAGGCTTAAATATTTTACAAACTGATAACAGTGGGGTAAAATTCAGTTTTACATACTATCGTAGAGAAATAAAATTTAATCTCAACACAGAATGTAAAATATTTAAAAGCCTTGTAATTCAAGATTTTATGGCATACTCTCGAGTTACTGATAAATTTCTAGCGGAGAATAGCAACAAAACAACAGAGTAAGCGATCCTGCAAGCTCATAGCCGATGCGATTTTGACAAACAGCTTCGAAACGTCAGACAGATTAAATCTAAACGCACTGTTGAAAAATCTAAAATCTCACAGGACCTAATAATTTTGCCCTATATAAACTTCTTACGGTGAATGACACGAGTTTCGTCAGTACAAGACATTTGGACATTGAGATTGGTAGCTGGAACGTGTTCCCTAGATAGTTTCTTTTCTTTTGAATGATGCAACAGCTCCAACTGGAAGCAGTCGCGTCAACATTGCTTGTTCTCGATGCGTTGGCAGCATCTTGCCAGATCTGTTCCAACATCTGGCACAGTTACGACTCCAGAGGACAAGTCGGCGTGTCATACAAGACACGGAATGAACCTCCTATCACGGACGCATATTATACGTCTCCATTCTTGCATTTTCAGCTTTCTGTTCCATTTCTCACTATGAGAGGTAAAACAGGAAATTTTTTCTTCCTGCAAAATGTAAATTTTTTCTCAGCTTCACTCACTAAGGAAAAATGCTTTAAGGCATGCAATCTGTCAGTATGTTTGCAGCGATTTCTTTAAAAATATATGACTGATTTTGTTCAATATTCTGTATTTGGGAGTCCATTTATCCGTGACTGGTGAACGTGGAATATAATTTCAAAAAATGATGTTATTATAGATAGATGGATTTATTGAGTAATATTATAAATACAGATTTTATATTATCATAATTTTCTCTAAAGTCCACTGCACGGGTCTTCCGACCGTACGCGCTTTGTACCTAAAACAAGTCCTACTTTGTAGGTTTCACCCCCCCCCCACCTATGATTATATCCAACTACTCTCTAAAAGAACACACATATTAAAATGAAAATGACACAACAAAACACATTATATAATACCGGTATATCCTAAACTAAAACAGATATAAAAGTGTACAGTTGGGTAGATACTAATAATAAATTTCTAAATTATAGACATCAGCTCAAAGAATTTTGAGTGACCACAAGGGTCTTGAATACAATAAACATGTACAATACAATGTTGTGTGATACATTAAAGAAAAAAGAAAGTTAATTGTTGAAGGCAAATATAAGTCGATTAATTGAAATAGAGATGTGATGTAATATTTGAAGAGAATCCTTGATACTATTTATAAGAAGTAGTACATAATCAAAAGGAATGTGAAGTTCCTTAAGATAATTCCATGTGAATTTTGTGATTGAACCTCTACTGCCAAACAGCAAACCAATGACGGACTATTGTTTAAGAGGGACGTTGTACTTTTGAGAAAGATACGGCAGACAAGGTTCATATTTGGACTTCTTCTCAATATCAACTTCGGTGGCCTGATTTAGGTTTCTTTCGAAACGGATAGTAGGGTCAAGAACAAGAGCCCGTTTTAAGCGTCCATTGATAGCAATAATGTCTGCCCGTCTAAAAGAATCATCTGATGATACGCAATGTACTTCCTCATGAATCTCCCAATTTAAAGTTTTTAACGATATCGCCAAAGCATGTCGTGCACGATGATGTCTAGCATTGATCAGCAGCTCGCCTTTGGGGCATTGTCCAAGCACGTGTCCAAGTGTTTCAAGCTCGCTACAGTCTGGATGACGGCAGCGGGTTGTGCTTAGAGTTCTGCCCCTTCCTCAGTTCGTGTCACAAACTTCAACAGCTGAAGTTCTAATCTGTCTCGCCTTCAAGAGGAACAAGCCAATGTTTTGTTCGTATTCTCTATTCCCCATGAGGTCAAGACATGCACGCGAACTCCTATTCTGACTTAGCATCGAGGGTGGTAGATATTTTCTCCGTACATGTTCCAATTCGACTAATAAAATATGTTTATAGGAGTCCTTTTCCCTGCAAAGCGGACAAAGGCGCTCTCCTTCGTTGACAATTTTATTACCCTTCCATGCCCGCAATCTTAGCCACGCTAAAACTGCTCTGGTGGCTTACACGAATTTATCCGAAATAGGTACACACAAACGGTCATCAACTTGAAATCTATTCCAATTTCATTTTATACTTTATTTTTTGCATAATATAATAAATAGATATGCCATGAGAATAAGAGGGGAAGTGAAATTGACGGAGAAACCCCGCCCATATCGTTTTCGCTTATACCAACTATGAAAGCACAGTAAGGCTCTGTGCATCAGTGGTGATTTTAGGTGGCCAGCGAGTGCCGAAAATTCGTAAAAGCTATGATACCCGTCACTGCCCTTTCTGCCTGTTCACACAGCACCGGAACATTACTGTCTCAGTCGGGGAAGTTGGAGAGGGAAGTTAAGGGGTAGTCTTAAATGGCTCAATCGAGTTATTAACGTCCAGGCCCGTAATAATACTGGACAGCGTAATGCATTCATTCATTCATTCATTTATTCATTCATTCATTCATTTATTATATTCCATAGATCTTACAAGAGCAATGAAGCTTTAAGATGTGGAAAAGGTCAATATTTTACAATATTACAATTACAATTTTTACAGTTTTTAATGTTCTACAATTTTTTACAATTTTCTGCAATTTTTTAGAAACTTTTGGCGAGATGTAGTGAGATGAGGTGAGGTCCGAGGACTCGCTAAAAGATTACCCGGCATTCGCTTCTTGGTTGGGGAAAACATCGGAAAAAACCCAACCCAGTAATCAGATCAAAAGGGTGAAATGAAGTGATGCCGAGGATTCGCCATAGACCATCCGGCTTCAGTCCCACGGCTGGGGAAAACCTCGGAAGAAACCATTCAATGAGACCAAAGGGGGATCCAACCCAAGCCCGAACGCAGCTCCGGTATTTAAATCGTTTAAGTGATCTGTTAAATCCGCATGGAAAGCAAGTCATAAATTCAGGTTTTTTCTTGCAACTCGGGGACAGGCTGATTTAGACTAGTCATGATTAATGCTATTTCTTCTCTTAACTCAAAGAAACGCCGTTTATGTAGGCAACTTTGTATTACGGTGCTCTCACCTGACGTCGCACTGAATGAGGGACGTGCTCTTCCTCCACGAACGTCACACAGTCTGAAACTGTCTTCCGCTGCCCTAAGCTGACGATTTAGGTTAGAGATTGGGGTAGGGAGAAAAGATACAATAGGAATCCATCAAACTCTACTGAGAGAACTTGGAAACTTTAGCTTTGTGACGGAAATTTGATAATCATATAACTCAGGCCTAGTAGCGACGTGTGACCATACCTTCAACGCCGGTGTCTATTGTATAAATCGCGGCGGAAGCGGTGTCTTTGTGAATTCATCTCTTCTCTAATTACGTTACGGATTTCTCTCAATATGAAATTCGTGTCACGTCTGTTCCTTGGACTACTACTTCATCTATTTCTAGTTCTTCTTGCGGTACAATAATCCCACAGTTTTCCACAAAAAATGTTTATAACGGTTGATATAGCTGCTATCAAGTATTTTATCCATTGAGGAAGGACACTTCGTACCATAATTTAAATAGATATAAAACCTAAACGTAGGCCTACTTTCTATAAATTATTTATATCCCTAAACAAAATACGCACATCAATAACAGACAATAGCTCGTATGCATAAAGTTGAAGTAAATGCTATTGCTAAGGTTTTCGTAATGCTACGGTCCATATGTATAAAAACCATACATAGCAGGAAGTTGATCTGGAAGGCCGTGTTTAGCTTATGCTAGAATTTGTAGTTTAAACCACTATTTATATGCATAACAAGAAGTATATACTTCCACTTCAAAGTGTAAACTAAGAAAAATCGTAGTCTGCCCTGTTTGAGACTTTGTTAGCTCAGCACAAGCATTTGTATGGTTTAATACGGCAGAATTCATGCAAATTCGCGCCAGAAAAACCTATAAAAAGACGAAAACAATCAGAACGTGATTATAAGAAGTTGTATAGGCTTTACAAATAAAAAATATTAGGCCTATATAATCAGTTTTGTAACGGACTACCGAAATATTGATTTTGAGATAACTGAATTCTGTCAGTTGATTTTCGTTATTATTACTTCAAATAATATACTTTCAACAAAATGATTCTATGATGTATTTATAATTCATATAATTCTATGTCTTTAGAGACAATTAATATTAGGTACCCTCCACAAAACTGTCTTCATTTATACACCGATCGATCCTTGATCTCCAGAGAACAAGGTGCCGGTGCAGGTGTTACGTGCTGTCTCTTCTCACTTTATAGATCACTTGGATATGGAACAACAAGTTTTGATGGTGAAATCATTGCAATAAGTGAATGTCTCAGGAATCTTCTATGCCACATCAATAAATTTAGGAATGCAGTTATATTGTCAGACTCCAAAGCAGCTATTCTATCAATCGTCTCTAAACACACACCTTCATCTCCAACAGCAGAAATAACTAAAATGCTCTCTCAATTAATATCACTCAATAAAAGAATTGTATTCCAATGGATACCATCCCATTGTGGAATCCTGGGAAACGATAATGCGGATGCTTTAGCAAAGAAGGGTAGCACTGCTACTTACAGACCTGTTACTAAATCTACGTATTACTCTGTGAAGAGATTTATTAAATCTACATACTTAGACTTCAACAAACAAAATTTGATAACACAATCCCAAGGGAAAAAATGGAACTCTCTGCATCAAAATCCACAGTTAATTCCCGATTTATCACGAAAATCGTCTGTAGCTGCATTTAGATTGGCAACAGGCCATGTTTGTTTGGCTAAACACCTACATAGAATTGGAATATATCAGTCCCCTAACTGCCCATTGTGCAACTCAAACCAAGAAATTGATTCGGAACACCTCAAAATCTGTGCTTCATTGGCTGGTCATGACAATATCTTTGAAAAATATTGGAGTGCAAGAGGTCAAATGACTTTATTGTCAAACGCCTGGCATTAGAAAACAACAACAACATAATTGATTTAATTTACGTGAGAAACTCCGTGTGGGTACAATATTTTAGGTTACGTGTAAATTTAATGCCCAACATTTTGGGCCTGTCTGATTTATGTCTGATTTTTACTTTACTTTTCATGTTATTTATTTTCTTCATAACTTGCTTTTCGTCAATTTTTTCTTGCTGTAAACTTCCGACTTAACTTTCATATTCTGGATGGCTTTTTCTTCATCACTTCTTGCGGCAGGAATTTGCGACTTGTTTATTAATGCTGGGCATTCTTTTAATAGATTAACAGCAGTTGTTCTTATTCTCTCTCTTCCCACTTCGTCATAATTGTCCCTTTTCTTGTTAAACTAACCATATTTTGAGGACAACAATAAATTTTCCACCAAGAAATTAACATAAATACATGGAAGGCGAAAACTAACTTATCTTAGCTGATAAGCCCGAAGTACTGTCGATAATCGATATAATCGAATACTCTTGATAGTTTAGACTACTACCGCGTAGTATATACTTCGTAGTAGTAGTATCAGGTTTATACATACAAATCGAAGTATATACTTCTACTTCAAGTATCTTCTACAGTCAAAGTAAAATGTAATACTACAACTTTATGCATTCCACCCATTCCTAGGATACAATACGAGGCTATTACGTTATAATCACGGCCATCTTGACTCTCGCTTAATATGAATACATCATACATGTTCAAAGTACTAAAAAAATTAAAAAAAAAGACATATTATAACCATTGAGCTCTATACTAAAATGGAGGAAACACCGTATGTAATTAAAAGCATGCGTGTTTTTTATTGATGGTACAAGGAAAAATAAATAAATATTTAAATGTTTTTTGTACCAAAAATAAATAAAATAACGACGTACATTCGCAATATTCTATTCCAATCAATTAACCATTATGTGGCTAGTAAATTGACAATTTTTGCCGCTTTATGTTGTTTCACCTCTGACGTGAAAAGTCTAGGATATCATATACATTTTAATTTCATGTGATTATCTGTCATGCTTTTCTATAAATATTTCAGATGTCCAGGAAGCCAGTTTTAGTTTGAACCTCGCCAGTCACCATAACAATACTGTTATCCTAAATTATTTGTTACATATATTTTTAATATATAATTTTAAATAGGCCAAGGCCAAGTATAAAGATCTATGAAAAACTGAAGAAACATACCTTCATCATAATACGTAACAAATAACACTTCATCTATTATGTGCCAATTAGCGTAAACTCGGTGAACTTTAAATCCTGTAAATACCAAGTGAAAAGAAACATGATTATAACTAATTTATTACTTATGTCCCGGCCAATACAGGAACTTGATAAAATACCTTCAAAATGCCTTGGATTTAAAGTATTGAGTAGTAGATAATTGATGTGATCACTGGGAGAGCTGTAAGTCCACCCAGCCCGCCCTAAATACGTAGCTTACTTATATACGAAAATCGTCGTGCGTAAATGAAGAATACCGCCATATTTCTTTAATGTAACAGTGGGTTTCAGTGTTGCCAACATAGTAATAATATACACACCTAATCAAACCTTACCTAACCTTTCTCATAATACTACACAACTAATCAAACCTAACCTAACCTGTCACATAATACACACCTAATCAAACCTAACCTAACCTGCAAATCTAGTCTTTCAGGTGAAGATCCCTGTAAAGCAGATTTGAATAATTCCAAGGGAAAAATTGTTCCGGGGCCGGGTATGAAATTATTCAAATCTGCTTTACAGGGAGCTTCACCTGAAAGACTAGATTTGCATAATATATACGTTACTGTGTACGTTAACAGAAAACCACAATTCCAAGTCACACAGAGTTTGTGTGCTTTCGATGTGGGTCTCTGGCGTTTCGTCAGCCCACGCGAGTTGTGTGGATATAAAGGGAAAGGTTGAGACGGTGTCGGGTGGAGTTCCCGGGTAGCTCAGTTGGGAGAGCGCTGGTACGTTCAACCAGAGGTCCCGGAATCGATATCCGGCCCCGGAACAATTTTTCCCTTGAAATTATTCTAACCTAACCTGTCACATAATATTACACACCTGTAGTAACATTCCTCGCATTTAGTATCATTTCGTTTTCATATATTGCCGGCTCTGCCAATCGTGTCGGTTTCCATCTAGTGGAACTGGATCGTACTGATACTACTAATTTGAAGAAGCAATGGCGACTTTCATAATAATTACATTTTACATGTTTCGTGATATGCTAACTGTGTTAATGTATAGTAATAATTCTCTATATATGGTACAGTAAGATTTTAAATGTGTTGTTGTTGTGATAAAAGTATTGAAATTGGTTTATAGCGCCACATTGGTAGTGACAAAAGTGTGCAATATTCGTTCAGTGACCAGTGAGTGCTTGTGCGTGTCTTTCGTGTACACCAGTCCCAAAGTATTTGAAGTTGTGTGTGAATCTCCATTCTCCTTCCATAACTAGCATGCGTACAGTTTCACTGTATTTTAAGTTATGTACGAACTCTAACCTCTATTCGTAGCTATTCCAGTTTCATTGTATTTGAAGTTTTATGTGAATTTCATATTTTTATCAATGATTTTATGCTACCAGAAACCGTTTGCAAGACGTAAAAGAACTGGGAACGCAAAAATCCCTGTCCCTGATAGCTTCTCCTTCTTCCTTCTTGGTGCTGCAGCGCGATTCAGAGGTCGCGTTGGTCACATCTAAAAGTCCCTACATGTGTTCTGTCCAGTGACATGGCACTCTATCCCATGATTCCCAATCTTTCTAGGTCTTCCTCTACAGTTCTACACAATACATCCATCTCATTGTAGGTCTTCGTCTCTTTTCTTGCTTCATCCGGCTTCGCAAAGGTTAATAATCTTCTACAAGGGTTGGACCTTTCTGATCTGTAAAGATGTCCAGCGATCTCAATATTGCTGCTTTAATCATGTCTATAATATTGGGTTCTTAGATATTATGTGATATAATTCCTGGTTATATAGAGAATCTTATACTCTGTTATCATTGGTTGCTTCGAACACTTCCATACATACAAGACAACAGGCCGAATTAATTTGTTATACTGAATGAACCATAAGCAATGTCATTCCGGGCGTCGGAAACTGCACATCAAAATTTTCTACCTGGATTTTGGTCATATAGGAACTGCATACCAACATTTTCTACCTGGATTACGGCCATATGGAAACTGCACACCAAAATGTTTTCTACCTGATGAAAGAGTGATGGAACGGAGAAAAATTCTCTCCGGCGCCGGGATTTGAACCCGGGTTTTCAGCTCTACGTGCTGATGCTTTATCCACTAAGCCACGCCGGATACAATCCCGACGCCGTTTAGAATCGTCTCAGATTAAGCTCTATCTCTTGGGCTCCCTCTGGTGGCCGCCCTCTACACTACGTCATAGATGTCTATGAACGCAGGACCGAAGTCCATACATGTGTTGAGGTGCACTCAGATGAGTGACTGATTGGCCGGGATCCGACGGTATGGGCACCGTCTTAAATCACAAAGTGATTTATTACGCATATCATATATATTGATGTACCGAAGTACATATGATATTTCCATGCAGATATTCTGCGTCATCACATGATGAAAGAGTGATGGAACGGAGAAAAATTCTATCCGGCGTGGCTTAGTGGATAAAGCATCAGCACGTAGAGCTGAAAACCCGGGTTCAAATCCCGGCGCCGGAGAGAATTTTTCTCCGTTCCATCACTCTTTCATCATGTGATGACGCAGAATATCTGCATGGAAATATCATATGTACTTCGGTACATCAATATATATGATATGCGTAATAAATCACTTTGTGATTTAAGACGGCGCCCATACCGTCGGATCCCGGCCAATCAGTCACTCATCTGAGTGCACCTCAACACATGTATGGACTTCGGTCCTGCGTTCATAGACATCTATGACGTAGTGTAGAGGGCGGCCACCAGAGGGAGCCCAAGAGATGGAGCTTAATCTGAGACGATTCTAAACGGCGTCGGGATTGTATCCGGCGTGGCTTAGTGGATAAAGCATCAGCACGTAGAGCTGAAAACCCGGGTTCAAATCCCGGCGCCGGAGAGAATTTTTCTCCGTTCCATCACTCTTTCATCATGTGATGACGCAGAATATCTGCATGGAAATATCATATGTACTTCGGTACATCAATATATATGTTTTCTACCTGCTTCGCCAATACTAGAGATAGTTTTAATTTACCAAACTGTTGATGTTTATTGACTTTACTGGCTTTGAGCCAGAGGCCGTTTTAGGGTCTTATAGGCGCAGGATGCCCTCTCCAGCCAATGTACATAAATAACAATAAATATATATTTACATACTTATACACTATTTCTGGCTTAAGTGCCAGTAGGTGTGTGAGTGCGGTGATTGGCTTTTTATTTATTTTATTTTATTTTTTACTTTATTTTTTTTTTTGTTTTAATTATTTTGGTGTAGGCCTAATTTGTTAATTTGGGATGCTTAAGGAATGGTGACTGGGACAAGAGTTCGGGGTAAATGATATCAGTTGATAGACAGCATTAAAGTATTATATGGGGAGATTAAGAGGAAAGCAAGAAAGGGAAATGCTGGGTTTGCAGTTAAAGACCTGCTCTTGGGCAGAACACTGTGCATACATACATACATTTTTGAGTTTCCCCTTCCGGTGGCAGAAGCGTCTGAATCGTTATGGAGACTTTCATGGTGTGGTGTTATTTTATTGATCTGCCTCTCTGTTGCTGTCGTGTGTCCTCTCAGACAGTATTCAAATTTCCAACACGTGTTTGTGGTTTTGTTTGTGTGTTTTAGTTTGGTGGTGGGGGCTGGTTTTACCAAACTGTTTTAATTTTGTTCGAAATGGAGCGTCTGTTTACATCTGAAAGTGAACTGGGTAATTTAATACTGATATAGGACAACTGTAAATTTTATAAAGACAAGAAATTGAAACACTATGAAGTAATGTGGAGGTGTTGTGTTAGAAAATGCAAAGCGAAAATTTATAGCTTGCTGAACAATGTGGAAGTTATTAGACAACGCGGTGGGCATAACATGTGGTGGACATTAGTATATTAAATCGCCAAATAATTAATGCAGCTAAGAAAAGAAAAGCCATCGATGTTGTTAATAGTAAGTCATCAAAAATATTTCGTGCTGTTTGTCAAATCTTGCCTACAGAAAACCTAAAAGTGTGTGACATATCTCGAAAAAAAGATAACATACAGATCGTGGAAGAAACTTCAACCTATTCTACCTAAATCGCAACCCGAACTTTATTACTCAACGAAGCGAAGATTTCGTTCTTTTCAATGACAAGAAGTCGGGGATTTCTTCGCTATGGAAATAGTTGAGGTAAAACCGATAGGTACTAGACTTGAGAAATTTGCAGATTGTTTAGCCTACTAGAAACGTACATCTCCGAAGATGAAATTTTCTCTCCTACTGTATGGGCAGCCCTGACTGCATCGACCTCGCACAACAAATGGCTGTGAATCATTACACAAGCATTTTAATTTCAGTTTTTACAGCAGTCATCCTTCATTGTATAAATTCGTGGATCAACTTTTACACATACAAACTGAGACTTATATTATTGAACTGGAAAGCACTGAAGGAAGTAACCGAAGTTTCAATGTAAAGTCAGCCAAATGCAAAAGAAACATATTTTGTAAATTGTGCAGTTTCCGGGTAAGATTAGCAAAACCCTCGTGAATCAGTGTGCAATATCCGGGTAGGATTAGTGGGTCCCTCGAAAAGCGGTGTGCAGTTTCCATCTACCCTGTCATTCATTTCATGGGATTATTATTTGAGAAATTAAAACAAAAAGTTTAATACAGTTTTGCTTGTTTTCGCTTTCTTTCCGAGATAAAACGTACACTATGTCGAAAGATAGAGAGCATCAGCGGAAGATGTTAGCGGAGAACAATAAATTAAAGAAGAAAATGAGAAAGTATAATATCAGTATGAGGAAAAGAAACTTGATAATTTTCGGCATTGAAGAAATGGGGCGGGGAAAAGAGATGGAAACCTTGGAGACAGTAAACGACATATGTAGAATAATCTTTAATCTGGAGTTGGGGATAGAAGATGTCCGGTGTTATCAAGCTCCGCAAAGATATATTCATACTCCGCAAATATGCTTCGCGGTCACAACAGCAACAACTGCCCCCACTGTTTTCCCCTCCCCTACTGTGAAAGCTCAGGTACTATTTTCCGTGTGCGCGTGCAGTACTGATTATTCTGCGCGAAGCTATGGCACAGTCACTCCTCCACTGCTGGCGCACGGTACCTCGGCCTGCAGCAACTACAAGCAATATGATTAAACTGTAGTTGATGGATAAAAGTACAGTGCTTATTACAAGAGCAAAGAAGAACAGAAATGGAGATGCAGTAACTATTCTTAGGTATTTAGTACAAAAATCAACAATTTTAGTGGATGACACATTCAATTACAGTGCAAAACATTTTCTGCAATTGCCGTAATAAGATTTCTCAGTGTGGTAGATGGTTGACATGGGTATTCGGGTTAGCACTATTAGATTCTTCAGAAGTGCAAGATGCTTTTGTTGATGATCTTATGTCCGTACAAACCCGTGAAGCTGAATCTTCCTCAGATAACTTAGTTGAGAATTATATTGACATAATTTAGCATTTCCTCCCTCATTGTGGACATGCACAGAAGCATTTTTAGTCCACATCCGAATATATTTGTATTTATTCAAGCTCTTCGAGCTGTACAGGTAGATGTTTGTGTTAAAATGAAAAGCGATACTACTAACCTTAAATGTAGAAAGAGAAAACAATATCTACATGAATTACAACAGCTCTACCATAATAAACACGCAACAAAACCACAGTACTAACAACGTGCTTCATACCATTACAAAAAGTAAGGAAGGAAATTTTCATAGGCCTAAGATGGATTTTGTCGTGATTGTTTTCAACATCAGCAGTAAGCAATTTTTAAACCGCCAGCATTGATCGACATAAAGGTATATATGCTCCTGGTTCTAATCCCGGAACAGAGTATACAATAGTGACATTACTAGATTTCGTTGAATTGCCACACGCAGCATGCAATCAGGTTGCCGATGTACGGTAGTATAGAGGAGGTGAGCGACGTCCCGGTCTCGTAGTATAAGCAGTTCATGTTAAGAGTTGTGACCGGTCCAAATAGATAGAGCAGCTACAGCTAATGTATACCTATGTAAGTACTTGTTTTTGCATTACTGTGGTTGCAATAGTCAAAGCTTAACATTTGTTCAGTGCAGACAAGAATTCTATCAAACATACTACAGTGAGAGTGTTGCTGTTCCAAACAATTGCCCCTGGAATACCCTTACCCCCGCAGCCAGTCTTGACCCTTTGGAAAACGTGGTTGGATCCTGTTAATTATTATGCAGAATATTACGGCAAAATAATGGAGGTAATTGATGCATTGGATAGCACAGACAGTTCCGCTGTTGCAGCTGTAAAATCATTGCCTTCAGAACAGCTATTGGAAGATATTCTGTTCATTGATTTTAATTTTAAAATCGTATCCAAAAGCATCACCCTGTTAGAATCGTCTCAGAAGCCCTTAATATAGTTATAATGTATCACAAACCATTATCCAAAATAACAATTCACTAATTTCAGAAAAAGTGAAATGTAAGTTGGGAAACATTATTGCTAAACAATCTCCTATTCACAACTTCGTATTATAAATGATGTGCTATCAGGTCACGATAAGACGTCTGAAGTTGGTGTACTAAAAAGTAGTGACTTTCCGTTCTTCAAATATACACCTACTACAACGTATGATGTTGAACGTACTTCCCAATATAAAAACTGACCATCGGAAGAGGTTCACTTTGCAGTCGCTCAAAATATACGTAACTCTTCACTGCAATGCACATATTCAAGAATGATGTGAGTATCTTACATTAAATTTTAAGAGTTAATATATCTCACTATAAAATAATTGTGTACTTACATGTAGACATTTCCTACTTCAATGATCATTCATTATATTTCTTGAATGCAGGATACAGGTTTTATTGTAACCGCAGTATACTGCTCAGGGTTTACATCAGAGGCATACTCTATTCGTTGCAGGTCCCCTTCTCATACAGTCTATACCGCGTGCATAGTAAACCTTACGATTCTCGTGGCAATTCCACGAAATCTAGACATTACTAACTTGTTTACCCTGAAGTGTGAAGGGAATTTGCTGAGTATTGATGTGAAAGAGTGGGGGTAACTGATGAGGGGAGATAGTTGCGCACTTTGATACAAGGTTGACAGGGGGTTCTTTTGTTGTGGAGCTAGGTTTAAATTTTTGTTGCGGAGCTTGATATCACCCTAATTTTCGGTGTTGAAGAAATGGGGCGCGAAAAAGAGATGGAAACCTTGGAGACAGTAAACGACATATGTAGAATAATCTTTAATTTGGAGTTGGGGATAGAAGATGTCGACCATTCGGACAGATTGGGAAGAGGCTTCAATAGATCTATCCTTGTGAGCTTTAAAAATACAAGAATAAGGGAAGTTGTCCTGAAAAATCGAAGAAAGGCGTGAGAATACAAGTAGATACGCCAGATGAAGTCAGAAATAGAAGAAAGCGGCTACAACCTTATATGAAAGCAACAAGATACACATCTAGATATTTGAAGATTACCAACTTTTCTATTACTTTAGCCTGTATTTACACTTTCACAACTTTCATTTTCCTTGATGATATATTCGTACTTCGTTTGAAGGTAAGATCTAAAAGATGGTAAGAATAGTAATCATTAGACTGTAATCGCAACGCTGTTATTTCCGGCGTGACTCCTCCTCTTTGCTAGGAAGTGAAAGCTCTATAACAGACCTGCACAAACAGCGCTAAACGAGCGCGCACGCTCCTTCGGAGCGGGAGAGCCGTATTTACCGCTTGCCGAAACGGAGACGAAGATACGTCAGAATGATATAGACTTGCTATAGGTAGAGGAGAGGGAAACGACCACTCAGTTATCTAGTGGAGTGCAGTGTGTAGGCCTATTCTCAGTAACTGTTTCACGTTGCTTACCTACTGCTACAGTACAGTATGGAGGAATCTAAAAGACGGAACATAACATTTAACATTTAACGATTTACAGCTCGAACTTATTGATCTTCAATGTGACCTAAGGGCTAAATAGTTTGATAATAGTACTAGCCTAACATTAGCAATAATATCCACGACTACACAGGCTGGCTGTGAAAATGATTGCTATGTTTGGCTCAACATTTATACTTGTGAGCAACTGTTTTCTGTAATCAACTTTAATAAAGGAGAGATCGAACATCTGTAACTGATGTTTCATTACGATCAGTAGGCTACTGTTCCTTTCAGCTGCCAACAGCATAAAACCTCGTTTTGATGTACTGATAAATAAAAATATAACAAAATGATATTGTACATTTAAGTAGCTATAGAATTTCTATTATTTCTGTAAAATAAATACGACTACACAGACTGGCTGTGAAAATGATTGCTATGTTTAGCTCAACATTTATATTTGTGAGCAACTGTTTTCTATAATCAACTTTATTTATTAAAGTTGATTATAGAAAACAGTTGCCTTTCTGGCAGAAATCGAACATCTGTAACTGATGTTTCATTACAATCAGTAGGCTACTGTTCCTTTCAGCTGCCAACAGCATAAAACCTTGTTTTGATGTACTGATAAATGAAAATATAACAAAATGATATTGTACATTTAGTAGCTATAGAATTTCTATTATTTCTGTAAAATAAATACGACTGCACAGACTGGCTGTGAAAATGATTGCTATGTTTAGCTCAACATTTATATTTGTGAGCAACTGTTTTCTATAATCAACTTTAATAAAGGCAGACATCGAACATCTGTAACTGATGTTTCATTATGATCAGTAGGCTACTGTTCCTTTCAGCTGCCAACAGCATAAAACCTCGTTTTGATGTACTGATAAATAAAAATATAACAAAATGATATTGTACATTTAAGTAGATAAAGAATTTCTATTATTTCTGTAAAATAAATGCGACTACACAGACTGGCTGTGAAAATGATTGCTATGTTTAGCTCATCATTTATATTGTGAGCAACTGTTTTCTATAATCAACTTTAATAAAGGCAGAAATCGAACATCTGTAACTGATGTTTCATTACGATCAGTAGGCTACTGTTCCTTTGAGCTGCCAACAGCATAAAACCTAGTTTTGATGTACTGATAAATAAAAATATAACAAAATGATATTGTACATTTAAGTAGCTATAGAATTTGTATTATATCTGTAAAATAAATACGACTACACGACTGGCTGTGAAAATGATTGCTATGTTTAGCTCAACATTTATATTTGTGAGCAACTGTTTTCTATAATCAACTTTAATAAAGGCAGAAATCGAACATCTGTAACTGATGTTTCATTACGATCAGTAGGCTACTGTTCCTTTCAGCTGCCAACAGCATAAAACCTCGTTTTGATGTACTGATAAATAAAAATATAACAAAATGATATTGTACATTTAAGTAGCTATAGAATTTCTATCATTTGTGTAAAATAAATATTTCTTTATTAATTAATAATAGTGCAGATAGTTTTGCAAACACTGAACGGGAATTCATTTCATAAACACTCTTACTAGTACTTCCTTTTGTGTATATTTTGTACGAGATCACCCATTCTTCCAGTCCATCCTTATACAGAGCGCAGCTAATATCTGCATTCCGCTCATGAGCCGGCTCGGAGAGCGCAAACCTTGTGCAGGGCTACTCTATAAAGTCTAGGTAGGTAGTATCGTCCGTCATTTTCGTTCATTCGTTGCCGAGCTATCAGACGAGGAATCTATTTGCCGTACCGTTAAACATTATCATATCGTGGCTCCTATGGTAATAAATCAAACTCACTGTAATTCAGCAAATAATTGTGTGGCAAATAATGTCCTCGTGTGCTTTCTACGAACGCCAACGAAAGAGCCAAAATGGCGGGCGATTATATTAAGTATTTATCGAGCCTTAGAAAATGCATAACGTTATCAGCAGCGAATCACAAGACACTCACGTTTAAATGTAGCCGACCTGCAACGTAACTGGCTACCGGAAATAACAGCGACGGGACTACAGCAAGGATGACTCGTATTCTATAGTAGTTATATATCCTGAATTACAATTTATTTGTCACTAAATAACACAAACTAATTTATTTAAAAAAATCGTATAGATTATACTTTTTATATTGGTGTTAATGGATGATAAATTCATAACTTTTCTAACACTAGTCCTATTGTGGTCTCTAGGGAAAATTGGAATGAGAAGGGTATCCTACTAGTCGGGATCGTTACAAATAGCTAAACCTGTTTGAATGACCCGATAAGACGGAGATAGAGCATATCATGGAAATGTTGTAAATTCTTCATTTATTAACAGCAATGGAATATTTCAGTCTTTGACCCTTCTAGAAAATGCACCTTTAGTTTTTTTTTTTTTTTTTTTTTTTTTTTTTTTTAGATCAACAGTGTACAACCGGTATGAACACGGATCACACCCAAAATTCTTGGAAAGTTACATATTTCACTGGCAAAAACTTCTTCCCACATCAACATTCCAATCCCTTACAGATCTAATTTAACTGCGCGATAATGAGGAAAAAAAGTGAGAGGCTAAACTATTAAAGGTTCGCCTGTCAGGTCGATCGGAAGATCAAACTATGTGTGTAAGTGGGCCTAAGAATGCGTTTCCGCCAAAGATTCTCTGCAGAATAGAATTTTCTTAATATCCATAAGCATCTAACATTTATTTAAATGATTTAGTGTAGGCTGCAGGATATAATAATACAGGGACATCTTTTTATTTTTACTAACATTTATAATATTAACCTGGCTATACCTTTAGAGAATCGGAAACTCAGTTTGCTACCCCCTTCCATGACTCTAGTTCGATGATACTGGCGTAAAACACAAACAAATCGCTTTACTAGGAATAGAAGAGAAGAAAAGTAGTTCATCCATTCACGTAAACTGGGAAATATCGCGATTCTGAGTTCTGTAATTTTCATTAGGTGTTTGTTTAATCAAAATACAGTACAGTATTAACAATGATTGTTTTTACTCACGAACTGAGTTATCCATGCGAACGTATTCATTATGCAGTGTATATTATACTGTCTACAGCACATTAGCGTACAATATAGAGAAAGAAGTTAAATTGAAAAATAATCATAATATGGGCGATGCGGAATGCCCCACGCTGCTGGACATCGAGATCTGCAGCGAGCAGGACGACCCCAGGCAGCGCCCCAACTTCGGCGTCAAGTGCAAGATCTTCGAACTGGACGCTTGCCAAGGCATCGGAAAGGTGTGTCTGGTGTACCTTCACAAGAGCGAGTGCGAATCCGATCTAAAACGAGAGGACCCCAAGATCTGGCTGCTGGACAGAAGTTTCGAGTGGCACTACCTGGCTGCAGACTTCACGCAGTACTTCCGCATGATGCTGGTACACCAGGGTCTCCCCCAGTGGCAGTTCAAATTCACGCCCATGGACCATTATTATGAAATTAGTTTACAATGTTATACTTATCGCATGAGCTAATATATGAAGAAACAGTAAAATAAAATTAAAAAGGAAAAAAAAAATAATAATAATAATAATATGGATATTCAAACACATTTTTGAAAATGGTGGCCATTCATTTCGATACAGACTTCAGTTCTAATGTGCATATTATCGCACTATAGCCTATTGTATCAAATTCCAATTGCTAGTTTCGTCCTTCGTACTAGTAACTCACGTTGAAATAATTCTGTACCTACTCTATAAAAGAGTACCTTACGTACTGTAAATTCAATCTTCACTTCTGCCCGACCCGCACAGATAAAATTACTCAGACATGCTATCTGCTGTCCGTCCAAGTAGTTATGCCGCAGGATCGTAGAAAGGGGGGAAATCTCGTGACAGTTAATTACTTAACGAGGCCCTTTTATTTAAGGTATTTTAAACAGTTGTATAATATTACGTAGACGTCCAATTCCTAACAGAAATTAATGTTTTCAGAAAAGAGCTAAGACAGCCCAGTTTTTACAGAGAGGCGAACAGAAGCAGGTGGGGGAAATCTGGATGCGGCATAGGCAAATTGACAGTACCTGTGGGAAAATATGATTCAATATTGAAAGCTCTTTCGTCACTGGAAAACGCGAACATATTTCTGGAACGTACTATACTCACTAACTCAGTGCTGTTTACTATATGCGGCCTTGGTTCTGTGTGGAAGACAGTTGGAACTTCATTAGTAGAAGGGGTGGGAGTGAAGTACATTCAAAAACTCAGGTACAATAAAAATTGAAGTAAAAATAAAATGATGTCCCTGTACATTGCAACCCTTCCTTCTATAGTATTTATGCCAATTTGTATCCCATTTGAAATAGGCAATTCTTGCAGTGTAATTAATCTATACTAATAATAAATCTGTAGCCGAAATTTTTCTGGTAATTTTTTATTTCCCAAAAATAATTGGTCCTAACATATATAATTAACCACCCTCAAACCGAAAATCGCTTTTTTGAAATTTTTGTTTGTATGTCCGTCTGTCTGTCCCTCTGTTTGTCTGGATGTTTGTTACCTTTTCACGCGATAATGGATGAACGGACTTCGATGAAAATTGGAATATAAATTAAGTTCGTTGTAACTTAGATTTTAGGCTATATGGCATTCAAAATACGTTATTTAAAAGGGGGGGTTATAAGGGGGCCTGAATTAAATAAATCGAAATATCTCGCTTATTATTGATTTTTGTGAAAAATGTTACATAACAAAGGTTCTTTAAAAATAATTTGCGATAAGTTTTATTTCTTGAAAAATTTTGATAGGACTGATATTTAATGAGCTAAATGAGTTTTAAAATTAAAATAACTGCCATCTAAGGCCGTGTAATGAATTAAAAAACAAATGACTTCGTCTATAAGGGGCCTTGGACAGCAACAATCGAAAGCTATGAAAGATAGCCTACAGAGAATGTTTCTGTGTTTGTATGAAGTAATATCGGAAGCTAAATTAACCGATTTGTATAATTAATTATTATTTCACCATTTGAAAGTGCAGTTTCTCTAGATGGACATAATGCTATAATGTTATTACAGTAACTTCTGATATAATATAATAATATATAATATAATATATAATATAATATTATATTATATTATATTATTGAAGTTATTTGAACGGTTCAGAACCATAGTGGGCCAAGCGCCATTTACTGAATACGTAGAAAACAAGGGTTAAAATTAAGTTATTACCATAATTCAATGGAAACCTATAACAAGTAAAATAAAATATACACATTAATTCTAAATGATGTCAATCTTCATTAAACTATGGTTGCATGTAATAAAAATTAAGAAACATGTTAAAGGAATTGTCATTGCACCAAATGAGTGTCTCTGGACCAAAATGATTCCATTTTAATTATTTAAATACAATTTAAATTAAGTAACATAATAAACGATTTATCCTTATATCAAACACGAATGTTCCCTGGATCAAATGTCCTATTTTAATTATGTAATTACTTTATATTTATTTCTAACGGGTGCAGCGGAGCCCACGGGTACGGCTAGTTCTTCATATTACGATAATCCAGCCGAAACGAACATCCTTTACATACAGAAACAAAAATTCTCGTTGCATCAAAAGAAATCTCTCTCCCTCGCGTCCAGTTTCGCTCACGTCATCGTGAGCTAGTTCCATCAGCGCCCCTCTCCAACACCTACGCACACAAACACTTCCTCTTCCGACCCACCCCAACTCATCCTGTGTCCAGAATCGCAAAGTAGATTTCACATCGCAGATTACATTACAAGACCTGTATTACTCTGTGACGTCAGAGCCGTGCCACTAATGGAACGCTGCTCCTCCCCTCGGCGAAATGTCGAAGAACTTTGAAACTTTACGCACAGCAAGGTGGGGAACTCAAGTACACACTCCAGCTACTGAAGAACATGAGAGGCCGAATATATGGGAACGGTTGTCCTCCTCTATTAACATTTCTTTCAAGGTATCTCTCCAGCCTAGGGATTGATTAAACTTACTTACAAGCGTCCTCTATTGTAATCCTTGTTAGATCTTGATATTAAACTCCGGGTTGAAAATTTATAATAATTGAAAATTCTCCCAGTACTTCAAGTGATACTGAACTGATATGAACTTTAACCGTGAAATAATGGGGGATTTGTCATTTTTAGTAGTAATAGTCGTAGTGATAACCAGAGACCGGAAGTTTAGGCATTATGAATCATTAAAATAGGCAGGCAAAAAGGAATCATAAATAGCTAAAAATAGGCAGGCAAAAAGGCATTATATATAGCTAAAATAGGCAGGCAAAAAGGCATAATAAATAGCTAAAATAGGCAGGCAAAAGCATGATAAATAGCTAAAATAGGTAGGCAAAAAGGCATTATAAATAGCTAAAATACGCAATAAAAGGCAATTACAAAAACCTTGCACTAGATTTACTACATTGCACTATTCAATAACTCGATGGTCATATTTTAAAGAACTTCGAAGTTTTAAACAAAATGCTGGTGTTGTACTTGACAAGAAAATAAAAATGTTTTTAAAAGGTCTATGTATTGCAATGCCTTATTCGTTGGACACGACAACCAAATGTTTTTTTTTTTTTTAAGTCCTCTGGGGTCATGTTGAGTCTCCTGTCAGATAACACCTCTCACTTCGACAGAGGTTATTGGATAATTTTTGTTTGGTTCTACTGATATGTTGCGATATGAAATATTTCTTTTCATAGTTCACTGACAGCTCACATATTTTGCATGTAAGTACTTTATTATCAGTACAAAATGCGTCGGATCCAAAAGTATTAACGTAACTTTGCAATTTACTGCGTAAAGGAACACTGAATTTCGGCATCTTGCTGCTAGCTACAACAACGTCGCAATGAGAACTGAAAGAAAAATAACCGTTAAAATAACGTTAGACCCCCACTCATTGTTGCCTTGTCAAATAAACACAAGCGATAATTAAAACGCTTAGTGTTATATACATTTTTGCACGGCTGCACTCATTGTTGCAAAGAGAATATGAACTGACTGAAAGACAATAATATGTGACCCGTTGCGCGAAAAGGGACCTAAAGTCGTGAAAGGAAATTTTACAGGAGAAGAAAATAACGAATTTGCGGTGTAAAAACTGCATTTCTAGTTTTGACACTTTGCGCTACCTGTAGGCTTTTTTTACATACTAAACTAGGACGTAGTGTTACACAGTGCTTCTTGAATACCTAAATCTTTCTTATAGTTGCTAAGAAAACAAGTGAAAACTTTAATTGCATTTTTCTCGAAAAGTACATAATGCAATATCAACATTCAATAAGTAATATATTAAAAACTATAGCACCTAGAACCATGAATTTTTTTTTTAAATGCTCAGTATTTCATCCTCTTTTTGAAACCACAAAAAAATCGACTTTAGGTCCCATTTCCTGCAACTAGCCTCATATACATTCGTTGCAGCGGTTATAGAAATAAATTAAAATCTACCTGTAGGCAATTTTTAATAATAAATTAATAAATAACAGATAAATAATCAAATAAGTTAAATGCGAAAAAATGATTTTGTAAATTAGGCATTTACCTATATTAAAAAAGGCAGAAAAGGCAAAATAAAACTGTGACATTTCAATCACAAAACTATAATTCGTGCAGATTTACTTTCAAAATGAAGATAGATTTAACACATTTAAAAAGGCATTCTGCCAAAGTTCCGGTCTCTGGATAATTTAACTGCACTTCTAGCTGTAGAAGTAATTTTATGTAGAAATTCAATGAGAGCGAAGAGAGGCGGAAATATGATGCCTGGAGTCCTCTACAAGAATTCCCATATGTTGGCCGAGAAGAAAAAACATCTTCCCAGGCGTACTGTCCGACCGAGTGATTATGTTGCATCTCGGTTTCTTCCCAATCATTTCTGTTGTCCTCCCTGTAAAGACTTGAGGCTCAATTGAGAGGAAAGGCTCACCAAGTGATAATGAATTTTCACAATACTATTTCCTCCATAAGTTTCATTTGAAATAAGAAACCTCCCTATAAATTTCTATATCCGGAAAGGGCCTAGTTTTCGAGATATGATTTTTTCAAATTCTTCAATCCAGAACTATAACAGCTAATGCAGACAGTGCTATGTGCTAGACATATCAGGAAATAAATCTCATCTAGCTGCATACCGTAATGTCAAAATCTCCTTAAATAATAGCCTTTAGGTTATGAACATGACATCAGATATAATAATATTCATGACATTGACTATATATATATATATATATATATATATATATATATATATATATATATATATATAAAGAAATGGTAAGCAAATGTAAGCACACTTGAAATTACTCGCTGTATCGATCACAGTAGTGGAAATCGCTGTAAAAAGTCTGAAAACACAGTGGAACTTTCCACCGCGAACATTTCAGAAAAGTAAGTTTCTCACAGTCAGCTTTAGAGCAATTCTCCATATCAACGTGAAAACAGAATTCTACAGGAGTGACGAATGGCTAAGATACATGTTTTAAATATTTTAATATGTAATCAACATGTATCTTAGCCATAATGTTTCCACACGAAGTATTCATATTCTTGTATTGTTACATGTTCTGAAGACGGCAGTTTATGCCGAAATCGTTTAACACTGTGGTTCTGATGTTCTGAATGGAATGATGAAAACTTGTTTTTTGATCTGGATTTTCTCAACAAATCGAATCACTTTTGTTTGATTTTTTAAAGTGATTTATTGACACATGCCATTTCGAATGCAACTTCAGTGTTTTGCCACTGAATCTTCTCGCCCAGCATTTCATTATTAACTTTCATTAATAAGCTATTTACATAAACTTTCCAGAAATCTTCTCAGTGTGCTCAATTCATGCTCTCAAGTTTCTACAAATTCTTAATATTACTTCCTTTTTCGAGATGTAAGTAATTACATTTTAACCATTGATTAAAAACCCCAACATGAAAGTTGAAACCATCAACGTAAGAACAGCCTTTAATTAAAACCCAGCTAAGTTCTTGGAATATTACGTTGTGTGTGTCAATGTTTTAAATATTAATTTGTAATTAGCCTAGAAGTCGTAAGTATCAAGCATTAATGATATTCTGTTACGAAGTCTTTTGTGAATTTTTGATGTGTATTAACAAGAAGCAATATGCCTTTAATGCAGATTCGTACAACGCTTTCAGACAAATCCTCTAAGTTACACTCCGAAAACAGGGAACTTGGCTAAGGAATAATTATGGCGCACAAAAACGGAAGATTTGAGCCTTCTCCCAGCTTTCAGTCTCATTTCCGAAAGTGAATCTATATTACGAAACTGCTATGTATTAATGTGCTATTAGGTTTTTGTACTGAATTTTAAATATGCATGTATACCTCTTTATTATTACTTTATGACTTACTAGTCCATTAAATTTATGCTTCTATTTCACCACTAAAATTACTTATATTGGAGATGTTTGGCTTTGGATGAAATTAAATTGGAGCGTTAAAGAGGAAAATAAAGAGGGGAAACGCGGAAAAATATCACTTCGGAATATGTATGGTAAGACTTTCCTATGTTAAATTTCAACGTACCTCGTTTACATGTTTCGACCTATTTATGGGTCATCTTCAGAACTGGTCGTTGTTGGTCTTGGCGCCACTTGTTCTGTTTCCTGTGAGGGTGTGTTCCTGTGGTATACTGTAGAATCAAAGAGTGTGTGTGTTTTGAAGTTGAGATGTGTGTTGAAAATTTCGTTGGGGTGTGTTTTTGTGTGTCTCACAGGAAAGAACAAGTGGCGCCAAGACCAACAACGACCAGTTCTGAAGGTGACCCATAAATAGGTCAAAACATGTAAACGAGGTACGTTGAAATTTAATACAGGAAAGTCTTACCATACATATTCCGAAGTGATACAGTGTTAAAAGTTGTGTAATCAAGATGTATGAAAAATATTAATCAATCTCATTTTAAGCTGGTAGACGATGCAACAAGCGTGAGAGGTAACTGAGTGAAACGGGGAATAAGTGGAAGGAAAAGGGGAAAAGAGAAGTGGAAGGAAATGAGTATAGATGAAAGTTTAAAGAAGAAAGCAAATAAGAAGTTGAGGAAGGAAACGAAAGGAAGAAAAGTATAAAATAAATTGTTGGAGAAAGGAGAAAATGAGAAAAGTAAAGCAGGAGAAGGAAAAGGACAAGTAATTTAGAAAAAAAATGATGGAAAGAGGAAGTAAGGACATCAGAAAGAAGAGAAGAGGGAAATGAAGAAACATAGGACGAAGAGGACAAGAAAACAAAGAATGAGAATTGTGAATGGAGAAAAAAGACGAGAGAGCAAAAGTAAAAGGCAAGAAAAGTGGAAAGAAAAGAACAAGAAAACAAAACAGAACAAGAGCAAGAGAACAAATGGAAAGACCAAGGAAGAAAGAAAGAAAAGGACAAGGATAGGAGGAAGGAAAGGTAGTAGGACAAAGGAAGGCGAAAGAAAAGGACAAGAGAACCTGCTCGAATTTCGAACGTTCAATCTCAGCCACTGATAGGAACCAAATGTTTTGTTTAAGATTACACTGGTGTGAAATTGTCTTTTTAGTAAAAAAAAAAAAAATGAGTTTTTGTTTTTGTCTTTAAAAAATTGTTTATGGTCTAAAGATGCCCTCTCCCAATTTTTATGGCCATACGACCGGTCTATCAGCTGTTTAGGACCACATTTCTGAAAGGTTGCTCGCTCTGACAGGTAATTTAAATGCCTCGTCCAGGCCCTATACTCTGAATTCTGCGACCATTTTCGAAATTACGCTGTATTTCATACATTATTTTTTTATATTAGATTTCCGATTGAGCTAGTGTAGCTTTGTCGACTTCTCCAAATAGTTCTTCATAGAATCCAACAGATGTCACTTCAAAGCCTGCTTTCCTTTGAAAGATATTCAGTTACAAAGTAGACCACCACTCTTGTCTAAAGGAAAATTCCACTTGTTGCTAGTAGCTATAACAACGTTTTTTCCATGCTTGGTTTTTGTTTTGTGATACAAGAAATATTTGCAAGTTTCTAACAGATATGGTGTTAGTATTATAATAGTGTTTACAGTCTATAGTGATTTGTTTTGATAAGTTTACACAGTTTTCTTCAGTCGTCATCTTTATTTACTAGTGTAGGTTAGATGTCCACTGCGTAGTAGTGTATATAAGGGTAAGTTCTGCATATAATAAGCTAGGCCTATCTATTTCAAAATGCCCAGAAAATAAAAAAGATATAGATCTTATTCATTATTGTCATCCCAAATTTTGAAGTCATTTTCTGTAAATTTTGCATTGTTAAAAATGCTACTCTTCCTACAAATCTTTTACTACACGCATGATTTTTTGTAGAGGTTTTTGAATGTGTTCTTAACAAAACTTACTATCAGAATTATACGTAATATTCATATTTTTTAATATTAATTTTTCTTAATGCTCTGGAAGATTTTTTTTCTGTTTTACACTTTAATGCATAAAATATTTTGATTAGTTTTTTAGTAAACTAAAAAGAAAAATTGTATAGTAAGTTTTGTTTCTGAGGGCCTGACAAATATGTAGACAAAAGTTCAGGCCAAAATATTTGAATTTGTGGGAGGAGTAGCAATTCTTGAAAAGCTAAATTTACACAATTTAAAATTACAAAATTGTTAATAACTGACACATTTCTGTACAGACACTATTTATATGCAGCAGGACAACTGTACAAAATTTCAGAGATCTACCTAGAATAGTTCAGAAAATTGAAATTTCACATCAGTCTACCCTTAACGATTGTGCCACAGACACATATACCTTATTTTATTTCAAGGAGTGCAGTTCGGTGGCTCCTTTGAACACTGAACTGCACTCCTTGAAATAAAATAAGGTATAGCAATATTGTATCCAATACATTTCCAAATGTACCGCTGTGCTTCGTGTAGGTTCAATCAGTGACGAACTGGCAAAAAATATTTCACGCCATTACGTGCAAGTTTGAACCACCAGACCCCTAGTTCCATATCTGAGAATACTTACTTACCTTGGACACCTTCACAGCTCCTTAAATTTCTTCGGTTGAATTTTGAAACACTCTGTACACACATACTTACTTACTTACTTACTTACTTAATTACTTACTTACTGGCTTTTAAGGAACCCAGAGGTTCATTGCCACCCTCACATAAGCCCGCCATTGGTCCCTATCCTGAGCAAGATTAATCCAGTCTCTATCATCATATCCCACCTCCTTCAAATCCATTTTAATATCATCTTCCTATCTACGTCTCGGCCTCCCCAAAGGTCTTTTCCCCTCTGGCCTCCCAGCTAACTCTCTATATGGATTTCTGGATTCGCCCATACGTGCTACATGCCCTGCCCATCTCAAACGTCTGGATTTAATGTTCTTAATTATGTTAGGTGAAGGATACAATTCGTGCAGCTCTGCGTTGTGTAACTTTCTCCATTCTCCTGTAACTTCATCCCTTTTAGCCCCAAATATTTTCCTAAGAACCTTATTCTCAAAAACCCTCAATCTCTCTTCCTCTCTCAAAGTGAGAGTCCACGTTTCACAACCATACAGAACAACCGGCAATATAACTGTTTTATAAATTCTAACTTTCAGATTTTTTGACAGCAGACTGGATGACAAAAGCTTCTCAACCGTGTAATAACACGCATTTCCCATATTTATTCTGCGTTTAATTTCCTCCCGAGTGTCATTTATATTTCACACACACATACACCGAAAATAAAGCTACAAGCCCGCCATGATCAGTATGATCGACCATTTGTGGGCCATTTTTGTCATGCACGTAGCATTACGATGCTGAAATACTTCTGCAGTTGAAAATGTCGTTTAAAAATATTATCCCTGCATCTAGAGTTGAAAACTTGTATAGAAGGAGCAACATATTGATTTTAGATAAAGCTGTTTCTATTGATGTAACTATAATATTTATTATAGAAAAAAATCTGAAGATCTTTATAACAACGAAGAATATTCGGAGCTCGAGAGAGCTGGACTCTTATCTGGAACTGAAATGAGGACGGTTTTAATAGATCCCACTGCGTCCGTGAAATGCGTGCAATGGCAGAGGCCAAACAAAGAGGAAAAGAATCTAATTCCCGGACGGGGACACTTTTACAGTTTCTAGACCTCCATTCATTGTGGTAATACTCTACGCGTTATACACTTTTCATACTTAAAGAGAGAACTGCTCTAAAGACCTCACGTTTCGTTAGTTAAGTCACGCACTACTGTAGTTAAGCAGATACAATCTTTGTTTATAAACCTTGTATTTCAATCCAAATACTTGGCTATTACATAGCAAGGAACTCTCAAATAGACGCAGTGGTGGGCAAAATGAACGCAACCCACAAGACAGGATTTAAATGTCAACTACAGGGACATCATTTTATTTTTACTTGCATTTTTATTGTACCTTCATTTCTGAATGTACTTCACTCCCAGCCCTTCACTAATGTCCTTGCTACCGTCAGACACACAAACTTTACGGCCGCTGTTGCATTCGAAGTCTTCAAGCACTGAAGTAAACACTGCAGTGTATAGTGTGTTTCAGAAATATGGTTGCGTTTTCTATAGAAGAAAGAACCTATATTAATAATATCGTACTAAAAATTATATTGAAGAAACGATAAATTCAATTTCAGAGAATATACTTCAAAATGTTTTTAATAATATGCATAAAAGAATTGAAGCCTGCATTGTAATGAACGGCAACCATTTTCAGCAACTTGTTTAAAAATTCAGATTAGCTTATTTTGAATTGAGATGGCTAAAGCAAAGGAATGCTAGTGACATTTGTAATAACATGAGTTAAGTGCATCCAGTGTAAGCTAAGGTATCTAAAATTTTAGTGGCAAAGGGATATTTTAATCGCATCACACATTAAAATTTAAATAAAAATTTCACGATTTTACGAAAGCTTAAATATTTAAACCCCATTTTCTCAAAAGTAACTTAAGTGCACTTACAGCCCTTTACTTATGACCCCCTCAATTTAAATGCACTCTCTATATTGTATGTTAACACCAATAATTAATAAGCTAAATAAAGTAGACATTACATAACGAACATAGCCGCCTGAAAAGTTGAGTTTTTGGAAAAAAAAAATGTTACTATTTTACTGTATTTTGATAAATTCCATAAAAGTGATAATCAAACTGAAAATCGTAATATCGTATTTCCCTACAACATAAATGGATCACTACTTTTCTCTCCTCCTATAGCTAGTAAAATGATTTGTTTACATATTGCACTAATAACATCAAACTCCTGTAATGGAAGGGGGCAACAGTGTTTCCGAGTATAGCCAGATTAATGTTAAAAATGTTGGTAAAAATAAAGTGATGTCCCTGTATATACTGTGGGAGGGGTTGCACACTACAGTGCAGTGACGGATTTACAGACAGTTGCGCCACTACCTACCATATGTAATTACTAGGGCAAGGCAATTAATGATTTTGCATCTTTTTCTTATGAAGGTTTAAACATTGCTAGTATATATGGAAATGTATGACATTAAAAACCGGGTTAAATAAAATCAATTCGTTAGGGCATTTTTTTGCATTTTCTTAACTTCTTTACGGATATGTCATTTTTTTTAGCAATTTTTAGGTCATTTTGAGCATTTTTTACACTTTTCAGGAAGGCTGTGACATTATTTGTATTTGATTTGATATTTTTATTATAATTCAGTATTTTCCTTGTCAATACAATTTCTTGGAATTAAGTAGATGTTTGCTAGCTTCTACCCCTATTTTTCAAGGTATGTGCATAATGAACTTGCCCACTTCTAGGAATTTTATTCAAATTCTTAGAGCGTATGCTAGCTTGTACCCCTATTTTTCAAGGTATAATGAACTTCCCCACTTCTAGGAATTTACCCACACTCCCACAGAGATTCCTTTCTCCAGGTAAACTGGCATTGTTATACTGTTAATTGAGGTGGTCAGTTGTGACGTGTTTAGCCTATGGTTTAGCGCATGCATTAAACCGGGTCGCGGAAGAAGTATGTGCAAATTTTCCTGAAGTGGATAAATTAATTGGATGCCTGAAGAAAGTATTCTTGAAAGCCCCCTCTCGAATTTCAGCATTCAAAACAGAAGCTCCAGAAATCCAATTGCCATTTTCACCTGTTTTGACTAGATGGGAAACATGGCTCCAAGTTTGCAGTTATTATTGCAAGAATTTCGATGTTGTGAAGAAAGTGGTTGATTCTTTTGATAATGGTGAGTCAGTGTCAATAAAATAGGTGCAAGAACTGTTAGCTGATAAAGGAATTGCTGGTAAACTTTCTTACATAAATACTAATTTTGGATTCCTTCCTGATGTCATAACTGCACTGGAAAAATCCCAAGTGACATTAGTAGAACAGCTACAAATAGTGGATAAAGTGGTGAATGATTTGAGCAGTGCATGTGGTAAAGTGGGTGATGCAGTGTCAATGAAAATGAAAAACTGTCTAAGCAAGAACAGGGGGTACACAACATTGTGTTCAATGGCAGACCTTTGTCTGGTGAACATTTTTCTCTTCCTGACTGTGAGTTAAATCCAGGAGATGTTGCTTGCTTTCAGTTTGCTCCAATTGTTTCCGTTGAAGTAGAGAGAAGCTTTTCCATTTATAAAGTCGGTACTAGCAGACAATAGACAATCATTTTTGTTTGAAAATCTCCGCCAAGTTTTGATTGTTAACTGCAATTCAAAATTGTTGTAAAAGTGCACTTGAAATGAATTTTCAGCAATACAAGGTGCTGTAACATGTATTTTTTTTTTTAATTTTATGTAGTTCAGTAATCAAGTGAGTACTTAACGTAATTAAAAGTATTTTCATTGGCGATGCTTTACTTTTTATTGCTCATTTTTCTGTTTTTATTTTAGGTCATTTTTTGTATTTTTTAGGTCATAAATGCATTTTTTATTTTGCATTTTTTACCAATTTATAGGTCATTAAATGCCTTGCCCTAGTAATTACGTAGAGTCCGGATTCTTATGTGATTGCATATTACATTTTGTTACTTGTAGACTACTGAAAATGACAAATGTCAGCGAATTATGGTTCTGATGTGGTTATAGTTGAGTTTCATTTTACATATTTTTACATATTCTTATTAATGATTAGGCCCCGGGAAAAGTATTGCTATCAGCTTAGTATGCAACATAGCATACCTGCTTTGAGAGGAATGGGGCAAATAACGATAGGCAGCGTGACGCTGGTAGTAGTACAGTATGGTTCATATGGAATGAAGTAATACATGAAAGTATCATTATTTGTGCGAGATCGTGCGTATTTGCTTGTTTTCCGCACAGAACCAATACGCGGTAAGTGTGAAATACCACATTCAGTATTCCCAACGTAACACTCATAACAATTTCCCTCTTCTTACCGCTTAAGCGCGACATTCATTTTACTGCTTTAGGCTTTTAACATATTATTTTTAGAGACGTTTAACACAGTAATAATTATAAATTGGAAACTTACCACTGCAATTTCACCTAAATTGCACTGTTAATTATTGTTTTTAAATATTTGCAAAAATTAAGTAAAGTCTACTACTCCACGAAAGCTATTGTATTCCTGATACAAGTAACATTAAGGAAGCCGTGAAAAAATCAACAAGACCCCAGATGCCGATGTTATTACTGCAATATGTTATATAAATAATATTGTTAAAATATTAAAATGAAAAATAAATCATTACATAACCTTACCGTTTGTTTTAAGTTCGCATTTATAGACTGGGGAAAAAAAAAGACAGACGTATATCACGGCCTGCTGGAGTATAGATATTTTTGTTTTCTAAAGTTGCCGTCATTAAACAGAAACCAAGATGGAGATTTCATTGCAACTAATTAGAAATTCCTCTTTCAGGTATGTAATAAACGATCTTCGCACAAAATAATGTACGATACACGAGCGGTATGTTTGTTTTCATGTTCTCGGAAATTAAAAAAACTCAACTACGTTTCGCTTTTTCAATCTTTTCCTCGAACATGAAAACGTCAACATACCGCTCTTGTAACGTATATTACTATTATGCGTCCTTCTGACTAGTTTCCAGTGATTAGCTATGAAGCTTACAAAGTGCAATTCTAATTTAATCTCATTAAGGGACCTAAATATTTCATTGCACTTGACATACTGGTAATAATATTATTTGTGCGAGATCGTGCGTATTTGCTTGCTTTCCGCTCAAAATCAATACGCGGTAAGTGTGAAATACCACTTTCATTATTCCCAACGTAACACACAACAATTTCCCTCTTCTTACCGCTTAAGCGCCATATTCATTTTACTGCTTTAGGCTTTTAACATATTATTTTTAGAGACGTTTAACATAGTAATAATTATAAATTGGAAACTTACCACTGCAATTTCACCTAAATTGCACTGTTAATTATTGTTTTTAAATATTTGCAAAAATTAAGTAAACTCTACTACTCCACTAAAGTTATTGGATTCGTGATGCAAGTAACATTAGAGAAGCCGTGAAAAAATCAACAAGATTCCAGATGCCGGTGTTATTACTGCAATATGTTATATAAATAATTTGGTTAAAATATTAAAACGAAAAATAAATCATTACATAACCTTACCGTTTGTTTTAAGTTCGCATTTATAGACTAGGGGGGAAAAAAAGACAGACGTATATCACGGCCTGCTGGAATAAAGTAAACACAGAAAACATTTTATAGCAACAATGTTGAAGATAATTCTTTTTGTTTTTAAAAGTTGCCGTCATTGAACAGAAACCAAGATGGAGATTTCATTGCATCTAATTAGAAATTCCTCTTTCAGGTATGTAATAAACGATCTTCGCACAATTTAATATACGATACACGAGCGGTATCTTTGTTTGTGCGAGATCGTGCGTATTTGCTTGTTTTCCGCATAGAACCAATACGCGGTAAGTGTGAAATACCACATTCAGTATTCCCAACGTAACACACATAACAATTTCCCTCTTCTTACCGCTTAAGCGCGACATTCATTTTACTGCTTTAGGCTTTTAACATATTATTTTTAGAGACGTTTAACATAGTAATAATTATAAATTGGAAACTTACCACTGCAATTTCACCTAAATTGCACTGTTAATTATTGTTTTTAAATATTTGCAAAAATTAAGTAAAGTCTACTACTCCACGAAAGCTATTGTATTCCTGATACAAGTAACATTAAGGAAGCCGTCAAAAAATCAACAAGACCCCAGATGCCGATGTTATTACTGCAATATGTTATATAAATAATATTGTTAAAATATTAAAATGAAAAATAAATCATTAAATAACCTTACCGTTTGTTTTAAGTTCGCATTTATAGACTGGGGAAAAAAAAAAGACAGACGAATATCACGGCCTGCTGGAGTATAGATACTTTTGTTTTCTAAAGTTGCCGTCATTAAACAGAAACCAAGATGGAGATTTCATTGCAACTAATTAGAAATTCGTCTTTCAGGTATGTAATAAATGATCTTCGCACAAAATAATGTACGATACACGAGCGGTTTGTTTGTTTTCATGTTCTCGGAAATTAAAAAAGCTCAAATACGTTTCGCTTTTTCAATCTTTTCCTCGAACATGAAAACGTCAACATACCGCTCTTGTAACGCGTATTACTATTATGCGTCCTTCTGACTAGTTTCCAGTGATTAGCTATGAACCTTACAAAGTGCAATTCTAATTTAATCTCATTAAGAGACCTAAATATTTCATTGCACTTGACATACTGGTAATAATATTATTTGTGCGAGATCGTGCGTATTTGCTTGCTTTCCGCTCAAAACCAATACGCGGTAAGTGTGAAATACCACATTCAGTACTCCCAAAGTAACACACATAACAATTTCCCTCTTCTTACCGCTTAAGCGCCATATTCATTTTACTGCTTTAGGCTTTTAACATATTATTTTTAGAGACGTTTAACATAGTAATAATTATAAATTGGAAACTTACCACTGCAATTTCACCTAAATTGCACTGTTAATTATTGTTTTTAAATATTTGCAAAAATTAAGTAAACTCTACTACTGCACTAAAGTTATTGCATTCGTGATGCAAGTAACATTAAGGAAGCCGTGAAAAAATCAACAAGATTCTAGATGCCGATGTTATTACTGCAATATTTTATATAAATAATATTGTTAAAATATTAAAATGAAAAATAAATCATTACATAACCTTACCGTTTGTTTCAAGTTCGCATTTATAGACTGGGGGGAAAAAAAGACAGACGTATATCACGGCCTGCTGGAGTATAGTAAACATAGAAAATATTTTATAGCAACAATGTTGAAGAGAGATATTTTTGTTTTCCAAAATTGCCGTCATTGAACAGAAACCAAGATGGATATTTCATTGCAACTAATTAGAAATTCCTCTTTCAGATATGTAATAAACGATCTTCGCACAAAATAATGTACAATACACGAGCGGTATGTTTGTTTTCATGTTCTCGGAAATTAAAAAAGCTCAACTACGTTTCGCTTTTTCAATCTTTTCCTCGAACATGAAAACATCAACATACCGCTCTTGTAACGCATATTACTATTACATATTATTTAAAGAATGTAACATTTTTGTACATATCTAGGCAATCATTGAGTTTTTAATTCTTTTATTAAATTCGTTTTATTTTTCAGAGTAAATTGAATTTTTTCTTTCATATATATTTGCACATATATCTTAACGCCCCTGTCCCATTATTCCGACTGGAGGGCCGCTTTTTGTTCTCACTATAGTACACGATGTTGGTAAAGAGAGAGGGCCCGAAACTGACGTCGTTGTGTTTTGTTCAGAACTATAGAAAATACTTCAATTTCTAAAGCTGGCTTAACAGAATAGTTCTTTTATAAATAAAAAACAAACATAAAACTAGGGATTCCAACTCTTTGTCTCTAAAACATAATAGTTCGGAGTGCCTCAACCCTATACATTTGCCCTAATGCTTTCTCAGAATCTAGGATAGTCAGGTGCGCCGGTCATTTAACTATGTTACAAATTGAAAGTAGACTATTAGGGAGGGGTTTGGGTCGAGTGTCAGGTAAATCAAAATACCATTAAGTGTGCCACAAAAAAAAATATATATATTTTTCTAGGAATTCTTAAGGCACAAGAAAAAGCATAAATTATGACAGAGACAAGTTGTATTTGCAATCTATACAATGGCGTGGAAATGGCAAATCACTTTCCAGGCTGTATTCTTCCACTTCAATTGACCAATTAACTTGTGACGACATATTTGTGAATTTAATGTATTAATAAATACTTACTTACTTACAAATGGCTTTTAAGGAACCCGAAGGTTCATTGCCGCCCTCACATAAGCCCGCCATCGGTCCCTATCCTGTGCAAGATTAATCCAGTCTCTATCATCATACCCCACCTCCCTCAAATCCATTTTAATATTATCCTCCCATCTACGTCTCGGCCTCCCTAAAGGTCTTTTTCCCTCCGGTCTCCCAACTAACACACTATATGCATTTATGGATTCGCCCATACGTGCTACATGCCTGCCCATCTCAAACGTCTGGATTTTAAGTTCCTAATTATGTCAGGTGAAGAATACAATGCGTGCAGTTCTGTGTTGTGTAACTTTCTCCATTCTCCTGTAACTTCATCCCGCTTAGCCCCAAATATTTTCCTAAGCACCTTATTCTCAAACACCCTTAACCTATGTTCCTCTCTCAGAGTGAGGGTCCAAGTTTCACAACCATACAGAACAACCGGTAATATAACTGTTTTATAAATTCTAACTTTGGTGGGTCCCTATCACCACGGCATGGCGCATCCTCAGGTTGCGGATAGAGGAGACGGCCTCCAGATATGGAGGGTAGCTGCGAATATATTGAATAAGCAGTCGTGGACAGCCAATAAGGGTTGGTCCTCCAGCTTGGGGGTTGGGCGAAGGGCTAACAACCCATCACCGTAAAAAACAGCTTGTTACGAATCCCTACAATAAGCCTCGGAATGTATTAATAAATAGTGATTTAAATTACATATTTTATTAATAGTAAGTATTTCCCCGATATTTACTACATTTTATGTACAGTAGAACCCCGATTTTCCGACACCCTATTAACCGATTGACGGATCATCCGACTGTCTGTCTCTCACTCTTTTTTTTTTTTTTTTTTTTTTTTTGCGACAGAAACATATGAAGTACTACTGTAAGTTGTATTAGTACGTATTTTTTCTATGAAGTGTTATTACAAGCCTTAACACTTATCCAGCTTGGTCTACTGTTCAAGTTGCCGTACTGTACAACTTCTGTATAAAATGTATTCCACGAGTGTCAAAAGAAAACTTTTTGTGATAAGTATCGAGAAAAATGCAAATAATTCTGTGGTTTGAGGAATGAGAAACTGTGGCTCATCTCGCATCAGAATACGAGACTGATGTTACAACTGTGTGCGATTGAATAAAAATCAAGGATAAAGTGTATAGAATATGTAAATCTACAACATGAGACCTCTAGGCCTACTATTCCTATATTTCCGCTGATAGCCATTACAAGGAGTTTCCTTGGCTTTTAAAAGCACGTCGTTGACAACCGAACTTAAATTAGTGAACTTCTGATCCACTACCTAACATCTTAAACATAAGATCACGGAGGAAATTACGAAACTTCAGCTCTTATTCATTTAATTTACGAAAGTATTTTATGGTACGGATTATCCGATTTTTTCGATTAACCGTCCAGTTAATCTCCTTCATTACCACGGATAATAGAGGTTCTACTGTACATATTTCGCACTTTCATATTACATAAAAATCCGGGTAGAAGAGTTCATTCACGTGATACTTAATTAATCATTTTTCAAAGCAATTTCTTAAAAATTGGAATTTATATCTGTGTATGCAATTCTCCCAGGGACCGGCAATCCTAACTGAGGTTTTCCATGGTTTACTCAGTTATTTCCAGGCAAATTCCGGGATTGTACCTCTTGAAAGTCCGCCCATGGACGGCGATCGAAAATCGAAAAATCGAAGGAGAATTGGGAGGAAAATTTAAAATGTACGCAAAACGCGGCCTTGCAAGGGGTTGGGGGCTGTACAAAACTAAATATGTGAGCTCCAAGCCTGTTGGCCACTAGTCTCACTCCGGGTTACGCTGCTCCTCTGAAGGAGCTCTAGAAAATTTTGAAGGGGAAGCCGAAATTGGTCGTAACCTCTTAGGTACCACATACGTGAGGGGGGCTGAGATTGATCAAGTGATCACGGAACGGGGCGAGGAGGAGTTGGCTGGTGTTTGCCGTTAGAATGGCAAGACGCCGTCATCTGTTGTTCGATGACAAAGCATGTGAAGGCCGTCGGAAGAAGCGCCGTGAAATTTAATCTGCAATTTGAGAGGTTCCTGTCCTTTCAATTTGCGAGTTATTGAGTGACCTCGTATATTTAATAGACTATTAATATTATCTGAACTAGGGCATACATCGTTTATAATAAGGGTGGAATATATATGGGGAAGGGCATATAGGTCCGTGGCCCATTTCTTATAGGGCTCATCCCGACATTTGTCTTACGCCTGAGGAAAACCACGGAATACCTTAGGCGAGATGAGTTGTCTCATGTATAAGAGACTAGCCAATTTGGCTATTATGTAGGAGGTGATTGTTGTCATGAGCCTTGTTGAATCGTCTCAATTTTGAGACAAGCCATTTGGCTATATGATGGTTCAATTACGAAGAGGAGCTCAATTACGAAGAGGATCCTTCCCTTAATCCTTTCATATGTGTGTGAGTGAATGCTGTGTAATGTCTTAAATGTTTGTGTTGTATCGGAGGTGGCCCTGGCATTGAGCTGATCCCTCATCGGGGAGGCCCTCCATGTCCTTGTGTGGTCAAAAAAGTATGTATGTGATCCATAGCTTAATACCTCTCCCGACAGGTCGCGGCCCTGTAAGGCCCGTGTGGCGTGGATCGTGTAATTAGAACCTAAAAGGGAGAGGTTAAACTAAGGGAAAGAAGAAGAAGAAGAAGTATGCAATTCTTAGTTGTGCAAGGAGATGAACATCACTTAAGCGGGATCTGTGGCTGGACTTTATAAATTTCATTTTAGAAACCAGCTGTTCACACTGGTAGGTTGATGAATACATACTCATTATTTTCATAGCAAACTGTCTGAGCAGTGGATATGTGGTACTGAACATATTTTCAAAAATGTTAACCCCTAGCACACCTTCACATTCTGCTTTCAATAAACTATCATTCTGCAAATCCAGTACCTCTAACTGCAATTCTGGGATAACATTTTCAATTTCAACATGAAAAGGAGTGAAAATGTGAGCAAATGCTGGGTAACTTTCGGTGCTGGACCCCGGACTCATTTCACCGGCATTATCACCTTCATTTCATTCAGACGCTAAATAACCTAGATGTTGATATAGCGTCGTAAAATAACCCAATAAAATTTAAAAAAATAAAATAAACCTATCTACTGTAAGGAAATCTTCACTGGACCATTTTTTCCATCATAAATTTATGTGGAATCGAACTCCGTCCACGTTTTATGGGAAGTTATCATCTGACTGAGCTACTGTTGCGTCTTTTGTTAGAAATTTCAGCATAGTTCTTTCTAGAGTCGAATAGAGTACAGATTTGTGTGTGTTCTTTAACCATTGATCTAGTTGTGACAGCGATAAGTTGTTGACCCGGACCTCGAGGAACAAGCGCCTTCTTTTCGGCTCTTTCCGTATGAGATCGCATGACCTCAGTCGCCCTTCATCACCCCTAATCTTCCGCTCAATACCCGAAAATCCTGCCATAAAATATGAGTCAGTTGTGCTCTTCGCATGAGAGCTTCTATGCTCCACAGTTCGTAGTGAGCCCACGAATGCTGAAATGATGGTGAAAGTTGTTTTATTCTCTGTCTTCGTAGTTTTTTCTTTCTCTTCTTTTTGCATGATTACAATCGTTCCCCCCTCCTTTAATCTTCTTTTTCTCCTCCATCGCTTTTTATTTATTTCATATCCTATTTCTCCCCGTCTTATTCCTCTTGTCACAGCTTAGTCAGGAGGCTTTTCCTTGCAGAAGACATCGGATTCTAATAGCTCTCTTAAAATATTCTTTCGATATCAGTCATGGATGAGAATGGCCAGAGGAAAATACAGGGACATCATTTTATTTTTATTAACATTTTTAATATTAACTTGCCTATACCTCTGGGTCAACGCCATTTGCTATCCCCTTCCACGACTGGAGTTCGATGATACTGACGTAATATACAAACAAATCACTTTACTAGGTATAGGAGGGAAGAAAAGTAGTACATCCATTTATGTAAACTGGGAAATATTGCACTTTTGAGTTTAATCATTTTCATTAGGTTTTTGTTTAATAAAAATACAGTACAGTATTAACAATGAGTGTTTTTACTCACGAACTGAGCTGTCCATGTGGACGTATTCATTATGCAGTGTATAGTATACTGTCTACAACACATTAGCGTACAATATAGAGAATGAAGTTAAATTGAAAAATAATCATAATATGGATATTTAAATACATTTCGATACAGGCTTCAGTTCTAATGTGCGTATTATCGCACTATAGAATATTGTACTTAATTCCAATTACCAGTTCTTCGTACTAGTAACTCATGTTGAAATAATTCTGTACCTGCTCTATGAAAGAGTACCTTACGTACTGTAAATTCAATCTTCACTTCTGCCCAAAAAGATAAAATTACTCAGACATACTATCTACTGTCCGTCCAAGTGGTTATGTCGTAGGGTCGTAGAAAGGAAGGAAATCACGTGACAGTTAATTACTTAACAAGACCCTTTTATTTAAGTTATTTTAAACAGTTGTATAATATTACGTAGACGTCCAATTCCTAACAGAAATTAATGTTCTCAGAAAAGAGCTAAGACAGCCTAGCCACTAGCTGGCGAATAAAAGCTGGTTGGGGACACCGGGATACGACGTAGGCAAAAGGACGACAGTACCTGTGCGAAAATGATTCAATATTGAAAGCTCTTTCGTCACTGGAAAATGCGAACATATTTTTGGAACTTACTGTAGCTACTATGACTGTATATGCGGTCTTGGATCTGTGTGGAAGACGGTTGAAGGGGTGGGAGTGAAGTACATTCAAAAACTCAGGTACAATAAAAATTGAAGGAAAAATAAAATGATGTCTCTGTACTATCCTATCATTTCGCTCTATTTCTTCTTTGTCTTTATGCCATTCCCTCAAAATACTAGTATCATCATCATAATCATCATCATCATTCTAAAAATCATCTCCAAATTATCGATGTTATGAGCATTACCAGAACTGTACCACAACTGCTATATCAATATTATTTTCTCGCCGTGTCGAACTCAAGCTTTGTCAAAAAATACTTGCAACTTTAAAAGAACGTGGCAAAAGAGTTGTATTACAATGGATCCCACGACATTGTAATCTACATGGGAATGAATAGGCTGACACATTAGCTAAGAAGGGTGCCAATCTCAAAATAAACCCACGGAAACCTTTGTCATTTAGCTGAGTAAAACAATATATCAAGCAACTACAAAAAAATAATCACCAACAAGAATTGGACATAAACATTTCGGAACAACGTAGGAAATTACTGAAGGATATACCTCCTGAACCCAGAAGACTAGCAGTTGCAAGCTTTCGTCTTAACACTGAACATGACATCCTGGGTAAACACCTCAATCGTCTTGGCATCCTGCCATCAGCATCCTGCATTTTGTGCCATCAACAGGAAGACATAGATAGACAACATCTTGCAAAATGCCCTGCTCTGAAATCCTCCAAGAAAGTCGACCGCTACTGGGAAGCCAGAGCCCGAATGTTTTTAATTACTTAATCCGTAGTTTTGTTCACCACTTTCTTGTTTTTCGCTCAGTCAATGATAGTAAATATCATGTACTAGCCATTAAACAAATAAATAAATATTATCACCATCAAAACCGCCATCTTCTCACCGTCACCACAAACACTAGGCCTATATCGCCATCATCATAATCACAACCACTATATCACAATCGTCACCGCCACAACCTCCATACCACAAACGTCACCATAACAACCGTTATATCACCGTCGTCACCACTATAAACGCTGTCACCAACGCCACCAGCATAACTATCCAGTTATTCTACTACCTCATTTCGAATTCGTACGTTTACCTTCTTTATTTTTCTTCCGATTACCGTGCTCTTTGTATTGTTTTCATGTATCTTCATCCCATACTGCTCATATCTGTTATTTAGCTCCACTAGCATATGCCTTAATACAGTTATTCCCAACCGGTGTGACGCGCAGCCCCATGGAGTGTGTAGCAAAAGTCTGGAATTGAAAAATAAATTTTATGCCATCCCGAGAGTCTCTTTACTACGAATTTTTTATTTACAACGAAGTCTTTGATATGGTACATTTTATTTTGAGACAGACTTTACCAATGAAACGTCATGTCTTCTCTAGTTGTTGGACGCACCTGGTAGAACATGTCTCTAATTCTCTCCCACAATAAGAAGTCATTTGGAACGAAGTCAGGAGATCGGGCTGGCCAATCTACTGGTCCTCCTCGTCCAATTCACCGTAGGGGAAATAAGTGTTTAATAACTCGTGGAGCCCTACGTGAAAAGTGAGCCATACAGCCGTCCTACGGAAGTCACATCAGTAACCGAGTCGCAAGGGGATTATCATGAAGCAACTGATGCATGTTTCGGAGGAAGCGTGCGTTCTACCATTCAAGTTCTCCTCAGAAAAGTATGGTCCTATGACGGTATCCGAGGAGGCTACACCATGTGTTGAGGTTCCACACGTGCTGGTAATCCACTTCACATAGCCAGTGTGGATTAACCGGAGACCAGTAATGAGCATTGTAGAGATTCACCTGACCATTACTTTTGAAAGTTGCCTCATCAGTTAACATAATTCTGAGCTCGAAATTACGGTCAGTGTTTAGAAACCAGTTGCGGAAATAAACACCAGTCTGGAATTATGTCCTCGAAGTTCCTGATGAAGATGAATATGGCATGAATGAAATTTGTTGTCTTTCAGAATTCTAAACACTGTTATTATGGTACAATCCTGAGTCACGGGCAAGCCTTCTTGCGGGGGAGAATTAAAGGCATGGTTTAATAGGTACGTCTAACAACTAAAGAAGACATGAGACAAAGAATTAGAGAAACCTGAGTGTCTCTCAGCTGTGCTTAAGTGCAATCACGGATGTTAGGAGCTGATCAGAACATTGTTTAGCACATTGGCGTACATTTTGAACACTTACTATGAAGAGTGTACGTACAAGAACAACATACACCATTTCTCAAAAGATACCATTTTTGATCCTTTGTGAGTAAATAATAAAAATTACAAAAAAAAAAGTTTCAGTAAACGTTGTTTCTTTTTAAAAGTAGTTTCCAATAGTACCTTCAATGACCCATTTGAAATTTCGAAGTTGACCACAGGTACACCTACTTCCGGTTTGTTACGGGAAATGGAACTATCACCAATCGATTCTTTACATAGATTTTGGTCAGCAAAATTTGTTTATGAATAAGCAGTATCATACAGTTTTCGAGAAAAAAAGGCTGATACGGGTGGTTTGAAACACCCCGTATGAGATTTCCATTCATATTATATTAAATATAATAAAAGTAGGACCTATAAGAAATTAAACAAAACATAGATATAAACGTATATAAAAAGTCATTATCTTACTCATAAAACCAAGTTTGTGATTAATGATAATTATTAATACTATCTACACTTTTCAGACATAACCAATTAGAAAATTATACCGGGACATCACTTTATTTTTACTTGCATTTTTATTGTACCTGCGTTTCTGAATGTACTTGACTCCCATCCCTTTCACTAATGTCCTTGCTAACGTCAGCCACACAAACTTACGGCCGCTGTTGCTAGGAGTGAAGTAAATAGTACAGCGTACAGTGTGTTTCAGAAATATGTTGGATTTTCTATAGAAGAAAGAGGTTATATTATTGAAGTTTATTTTCACACAGGTATGGTGTGCTCAGTCCACACGGATAAATTCAGTTCTGCTACACAAGCGAAGATTAGAGCTACCGAAAGTACGGTACCCTATAATATGGTACGGTACTTAACAGCATTAATCAATTTAAACGAGAGTTTTGTTTTACTGTTTGTAGGTATGAAGGACGATGATGGAAACTGGAATTACAATATAACCGAATGTGAACAACAGTTTTTTTCACGCTTTCCTGATTATATCATTACGGAATATTTTCGTAGAAATCTCATTAATCTGGTAGGTAAATTTAGAACAACAGGGTGTACAGAGAGGAAGAGAAGTAGAAGATGGCCAACAAAGGTGACAGAAGATGCTGTAGAAGATACTAGAGAAAGGATGCAGCGGTCCTAATAAGTCGGTCAAGAAGTTAGCTGTACAAATTGGGGTTTCTTACGGAAGTGCTCACAAAATTCTCAATAGTAAATTAGGTTGGTAATATACAGAATAAAGTAGATATTTTTATAATGAATATAACCGCCTGAAGAGTTGAGTTTGTGAGAAAAAAAATGTTACTACTCTACTGTTTTTTGATAAAATACCGTAAAAGTAATGATCAAACTGAAAATTGTAATACTGTATTTCCCTGTAACATAAATGGATACACTACTTTTCTCTCCTCCTATAGCTAGCAAAATAATTTGTTTACATATTGCACTAGTAAGACCAAACTCCTGTAATGGAAGGGGGGTAACAGTGTTTCCGAGTATAGCCAGGTTAATGTTAAAAATGCTGGTAAAAATAAAGTGATGTCCCTGTACTTAATACCTAGGACCAAACAAAAAGTTATAATTTGTTACATAGGATTCACCTAGAATAACTGAAATTCGCCTAACGGCTGAGGAAAACCTCGAAATAGATTTAACTAGTAATGAGTCTAAGCAGTAATTGAATTCACTATCACCTCCACTACTGCCATCACCATCTCTATCACCACCACAGTTCTGTTCTATAGTATATTCTGTCATTTCTGTGTAATATTCCCTCTAATTTCTCTCTTATACCGAATTTTACACACCTCTACTCCCTCTTACTTATCTGTCCGATTCCACAGTCTTTCTCGGTATCATAACTTAAATACTCGGTCACAATATGATAACACGCTAGAAATACCACTGCACACATCATCTCTTTATTCTTCATCTTTCACTGTTGCTACTTCTCGTCACTGGAATTCTCTGCCGCCTGAAGTGAAGGGCTGCCGAACTTGAATTTCCTTTAAATGTAAGTTGCTGGACCTAACACGTTGCAAATATTTAATGGAATGTGTTCCACTGTATTTATTTTTATTTTTTGTTATTTTTATTATCTAAATCGTGTTTATTTATCACTTAAAGACAGATTCCTATTAGAAACAACGACAACCAAATTTCTTGGCTTAAAAATCGATAATGTGTTCAATTGGAAAAATCATATTAAAGAAATTACCCCCAAACTAAATTCAGCTTGTTTTGCTATTAGATCTATGCAAAAGATAGTAAATATCAATACCTTAAAAACAATATACTTTGCATACTTCCGCTCGGTAATGAGTTTTGGAATAATATTCTGGGAAATTCCACAGATAGTAACAGTATATTTCTATTACAAAAAAGAGTAATTAGAATAATAGCAGGTGCCAAATCTAGGGAGTGTAGGACTATTTTCAAAAACTACAAATAATGCCCATGGCTTGTCAGTATATCTTTTCATTAATAGTCTTCCTCGTATGTAGTCGTGAAAACTTTGTAACTAATTCAACAGTTCATAGCATAAATACACGTCAAAAAATGACTTTCATACTCCATCGGCAAGTCTATCGTGCTATCAAAAAGGAGTGCGTTATCTGGCAGTAAAAATTCTTAACATTCTCCCTATCGATATAAAAAATGAAACTCAAAACATAAGATTATTTAGGGCCGAATTAAAGAAGTACCTAATTTCTCACGCCTTCTATTCTGTAGGTGAATTCATGACATTCAATAACACTTCATGAAATTGATATTAAAACTATGTGTTGTACAAGTAGACTATATTGTAAATCTCGTCTGTATATATTTCATCTAGACTGTGACTATAAATTAATTCTTTATGACAGTATTAAGTTTTTTGACTTGTTCCATATTCTAGCTGTAAAGCAATGTATGAATACCATGGAATGTTAATAAATACAATACAATACAATACAACGCCAATATGTATCCCACTGTGTTGTTTTTTATTATTAATCTATTTTTGTGTACATTTTATTCAATTGTCGGTTTCTTGTTTAATTATGTAAATCCTACTTAATTGTAATCTAATACTAATATGTATACTAATGTGTTTATTTTTATTTTTACTGTGTACATTTTTTTTATTGAATTATCGACTTCTGTTTTTATGTGATTCGTATTTGATTCTAACAACATTAATATGTATTTCACTATGTTTATTTTTATTTTATGAGGTATATTTTATGTAACTACCTCTTTTGATCTCATTATGTACCTAAATTGTATCAGTATGTAATTACTTAATTCCGATCAGTTTTATGTTCAACTGTGTAAGCAAGTTTTAATCCTGGTTGAGTGTAAGAGAAGGCCTTACGGCCTTAACTCTGCCAGGTTAAATAAAGCCACTATTATTATTATTATTATTATTATTATTATTATTATTATTATTATTATTATTATTATTACATTCCAAACCCTTAATTAAATTCATTATCTTCAGCATATTCTTCTATCTCTCTTCGTTTCTCTCACACCTACCAATTTTCCTTTCCTGTCTCTCCTGAATGTAGCGTTCCTATGTGATTTATGATGCTAGTTTTTTATGGATATAATATTCTGTTTTAAATTGGTTATTTAACGATGTTGTATAGATGAGTCCTAGGCTATTTCTTACTTCCTGGTTACTTACTTGTCGCAATCACAATAATTAAATCTCTTCACTTTTACCCCTAAGAGAATTCTCAGGCACCGAACTCCAGTCTCTTTGATGATCATTTAACAGGCACAGCTACTTTGAGAAAAATTTCTTTTTTTGTAAATTGCAAATGCGAATTACAAAATCTATTTCCTTCGATCAACTCTACTTGATAAAGCGGAAATGGATTCAGAACTTTGAAGTCTATTTTCCATGTAAGAATTTCCATATGTCGGAAGGTTTCACATTTATATCGTCTCTAAATTTTTCTTCTTTTTTTCTGGTCTCTTACGAGAAAGGATAAGCTAAAAGTTATTTTACGGTAGGAAAGAGAAATGACTTTCAGGAACTTCTGCAACATCGACATTTATACTGAAGACATTGAGCGTGCATCAGTGTTCTATGTCTGATGATATCATGCAGTTGATTAAACACTAAACGTGCCCAGCGTCAATCCTATTAGCTATCCCGTGACAGCAGTTCGATAGAGAATTCAGTGACTATGCTCATTAATACTAGACTGTGCAAGTTCGCGCATAAAAACGGCTAAAATTATTATGCATGTGTAAAATTCACTTAACATTGTTAATTCGTGAAATATGAAATACACTAAACCCATTAAAATAATAATTTATCAAAAATATTTACATTAGAAACTCAAGTTTCAAATTACTCATTCATTTATAGTTTTCTGTACACGAGGAGGTCTTTCACTGCAAGTCCGGCATTCCCAATCTTTCGTATATTCTGGCTTTTCTCTTAGTCTTCGCAAATGATCCACACAAATGTCGTATAATATCTGATATCTTCTTATGGCCCGAATTCTTCTCCCGTTCACCATACCTTCAGTGCATCCTTCAGTAGGCAGTTTTTTCTCAGCCAATGACCCAGCCAATTCCTTTTCCTCTTCCTGATTAGTTTCAGCATTATTCTTTCTTCGTCCACTCTTTCCAACACAGTTCATTTCTTATTCTGTCTGTCCACTTCACAAGTTCCATTCTCCTCCATATCCACATTTCAAATTCTTCTATTCGCTTCTCCTCACTTCGTCGTAATGTCCACGTTTCTTCCCCATACAATGCCACACTCCATACAAAGCACTTCACGCAACATATATATATATATATGATGATGATGATGATGATGATGATAGTGCAATGTTGTAATTTCGGTGACTCAGGAGAAGACGAGAGCGGACTGAGGAGGAAGGGATGTGAACAGACAATGTACGACAACACGTGCAATATTTGTACTGCAGTAAGCGGAAACATTAGGTCTCCTTCTGTTCAACTTAGCTTTAATTTCCATACGCATTGTTACTCATGTTTCCTGCACGAGTAATAACCTGGCTCCTGTGCTCCAACCACGAGAAAGTCTCTGCCGGATGAAACGAAGCGGGGTAATGCTGTGAATGAATGTTGATGTCATAAGGTCACACACGTGGGTACTTTTATCTCTATTGGCTAGCTCTCACAGCACAAACCATAACATTAATACAGACACATTGATACTATCCTAGTTACAAAATTAGATCACAGTTACTCTCCTGGTCTTTTAATCTCTCCATACTGGAAATAACATATGCAGGACAACGCATGGTTTTTAAACTCACATTATGACGGTAATATTTATCTACTTCGCTCCAATAGATGACGCAATAGTAAGCACATTCCTTTCACGGTTGATTGTATTGTATTGTATTTATTAACATTCTATTCATACATACTTACAGCTAGAATATGGAACAAGTCAAAAAACTTAATACTATTATAAAATCTTAATTTATAGTCACAGTCTAGATGAAATATATACAGACGAGATTTACAATATAGTCTATTAGTACAACACATAGTTTTAGTATCAATTTCATGAAGTGTTATTGAATGTCATGAATTCACCTACAGAATAGAAGGCGTGAGAAATTAGGTACATCTTTAATTTGGCCCCAAATAATTTTATGTTTTGAGTTTCATTTTTTATATCGATAGGGAGGCTATTAAAACTTTTTACTGCCATATAACGCACTCCTTTTTGATAGCACGATAGACTTGCCGATGGAGTATGAAAGTCATTTTTTTGACGTGTATTTATGCTATGAACTGTTGAATTAGTTACAAAGTTTTCACGATTACATACGAGGAAGACTATTAATGGAAATATATACTGACAAGCCATGGGCATTATTTGTAGTTTTTTGAAAATAGTCCTACACGACTCCCTAGATTTCGCACCTACTATTATTCTAATTACTCTTTTTTGTAATAGAAATATATTGTTACTATCTGTGGAATTTCCCCAGAATATTATTCCAAAACTCATTACCGAGTGGAAGTATGCAAAGTATATTGTTTTTAAGGTATTGATATTTACTATCTTTTGCATAGATCTAATAGCAAAACAAGCTGAATTTACTTTGGGGGTAATTTCTTTAATATGATTTTTCCAATTTAACACATTATCGATTTTTAAGCCAAGAAATTTGGTTGTTGTTGTTTCTAATAGGGATCTATTGTTAATTATTGCGATAGAAATTTGCGGTGTTGAATTTGAACAGGATTTATATTGAATTATGTTAGTTTTGTTACAATTTAATATCTCCTGGTTGGAGAACAGTACTGGGATGCTTATTTGAGCGATGTTTATAACAATCAACAGCGATAGTCAAGAAGGTCACATTCTTTCCGCTCGTATTCTCCTGAGTAACAGACAGTATGTGCTTTTGTTTTCGTATGTTAGTGTGATGTATTTGTTTTGTTTTTGTGGTTCTGTTGCGTTTCCTTGTTTGCGTTTAATCCTTGGACTGTGATGTTGTCTATTATGTTGGGGATTTATCCATTTTCCTGTGCTAGTTATTTGCGTTATAGTCTTGTTGACTCGTAGGAATGTTCAGTCTGTCTCTCATGGATCGGAATGCTGCGTGTTTGTGTTGTGTGGGGTGATTGGAGGTGTTGCGTATATGTGTTACAATGGTAGTTATTTTCCGTATATTTCGAACGTATGTTTCTTGTCTATAATTGTTATTGTGATGTCTAAGAAATTTATGCATATGTTGTTTTCTGTTTCTAGTACATAGTGTAATTTTGGATGTATTTTGTTTAGATTTGTGTAGATTTTCAAACACAAGAACAAAACAAATACATCACACTAACATACGAAAACAATAACACAAACAAGATTGCATCACTTGTCAAGAAACTAAAATCTAACATTGCATACAGAACACAAAACACACTACAAAAATATTTTAACCCACAGACAAGACACATAAATAAATATAACTTAACAGGTGTATACAAACTATCATGCAATAGTTGCAACGACTTCTACATTGGACAGACTGGAAGATCATTTCAAACACATTACAAGGAACATATCACAGCCATAACAAACCACACAACAATCCAACCTACGCAGAACACATCACAAACTCCAATCACAACTACAGCAACATAGACACTGGCATGAAAATACTACACATTCAGTCAACAAACCGGAAACTTAACACTCTATAACAGAGATGTTCAATTGTAACTCGTACGAGGTAACTCCTGGTGTAAGCAACCCGCAGCGCATATTCTTTAAGGTCGTTTTTCCTATTTTATATGGAAAGTTATTGACCTTAGCAGAGCATGCTTGACGTGCAATATCTCCTGGTTCTATAGGCGTTTGGACACCCATGCTCTAGAACAATATGAAATTTACAAAGTTACAAAACACACCCCCAGCACATCCTGAACACTCAACTTAAAAAGAAAATACCCTTTTCAACACAATCATGAACACATCCCACCACAACAAGAAACCAGAAGATAGCGCTGGATCTTCATTAGGCTTCGGACAACGGAAAATGCCACTTCGAATTTAGTCAACCAGGTAAAATTCCTCATATTGTCACAGTAAAATAATTACAAAGTTAATCAGTGATTATATAAGTGTTAAAAGTATATGCATATATGTATTTATTCACACTGCAAATGGGTCTGTATATACCCGGTGGCAGTTGTAACTAGTTACGCTCAATAATGACAATAATAAACACAAGTAATAAAAAATATAATTAATAATACATTAATAATAATAATAATAACAATAATAATAACAATAACAGGGAGCATCCTAAATTAAATGAAGCACGATCACTTAAAATAATATTTAAAGTAAATCTAATTTGTTTCTTAACCCTAAGTTCGAACTAAAACTCACGAGTATGATATATTCATACCTGCACAAGTACAGGGTGCGTCAGAAAGAACGGATGGATTTCACATGGCAAGAAAATTGTAAAGATTCATCAAATCAAAAATTTATTATTATCAACATATTCACCAATACATGCAGTTTATTTATGGAAAACAACATTATCCATATGATGTCCTTGGCTTTCAATACAGGCATCGAGGCGTTTTCTGATGTTCGCCATCACTTTCACAGTCATAGCTGGTGCAATTGCCACGATTTCTTCGCGAATCGCTGTCTTCAGTTCGTCCAGTGTATGTGATCGATGTTTACAAACTTACGCCTTCAAATGGTCCCAAAGAAAGAAGTCGCAAGGCGCGAGATCTTACCATAGCCTCGGACAATCTCAGTGCAATAGAATTTCGTTCAGGTGATTTCTTCTTTAATGTTGAACCTGTGATACGAAATGAAGCCACCCACCGCAAAATTGTATTCCGAGTTGGAATCCTAGCGTGACATCCGATGTCGAAATGAGTCCTGAGTGGCGATCACAGACTCTTCATTTTTCAAAAATGTCTCTACGATGAAAGCACGTTGTACACCAGACCAACACCATATTCTCAACTGAAACTGCATTTTATGGCTGACCCAACAGTCGTGGTCCCCCTCACTATATCTCTCTCCTTGTTGCGTATCGATAGTTTGAAATCCATCCGTTCTTTCTGACGCACCCTTTACCTTTCAGCACTACACTTATTTCGCTGTCAAGTCACTCACTGCACTTGAAGTACGACACATTTCACTGATTCTATCCTGATTTCACTAACACTTCAAAAACATTTCACCGTTCAAATACTTTGCATTGCCACTATAACTATAAAGCTTCACTGACAGGAACACACTTCACTTACACAAACACTTCACTGACACAACACATTTCTTCACTGATACAACACTTCAATAACAAATATCAATTACACCCTTTAAATAATGTGTGTAATATACTACTGTCTATTAGTAAAGTCTTTAAGCCTATTTTTAAATACATTTTTGGTTATTGGTAAAGCCTTCAGTAAAGCATTCCAGTCCCTGATAGTACGATTGAGAAAAGAAAACTTTCCAGTGTCCGTCCTCTGTCTTCTTTCCCTCAATTTATATGAGTGGTCGTTCCTTGAAGAGTAATTTGACGGCTGCAACCTATGGAACAATGAAGAATTAAATTTGACTTAAAATTTTACACGATTTACTTGGAATACTAAACATTTTTGGAATGACAATTTTACTATTCCAGTTTCTTCGAAGATTGATTAGAAGCACATAATTCAGTGATACAAATAATTATCACTATTGCTTGAACTAAACTCAGATTCGTATAAGACAAACAGTCATATAAAAGGATGTAGCTTTCGAAACACATGACTAGGAAAATATCCTCTGTCCCTAGGGGCTAACAAGCATCAAACGTTTTTGAGTTCAAAGTTGGCCGAGGAGGATCGATATACTGTATCGGGGCGATAAAAATCTATACAGTGTCTGTCTGGCTCAGCATCCAGTGTGACGGGCGTTGCTACCAGAAGCTGAATAACAATGTTCAGATCAAGGGTAACAAACATGCCCTACGCCCAACTATCTGAACCAGAACCACCCATCCCCATACCATCCTGGTTACGAAATCCACCACATAGTCATACACTGTGGAGCAGAACATATTTTCTTCGTCACTGTATAGCCAAGTGACTAATATTCTAAATTGAGGAAGCAAATCCTTTTGTGATTTTCTGTGGTTTTCAGTGGGCAATAAGACAAATATCAGGATGCGCTCTGAAAGCTATGGGCCAAAAAATAAGTTACTTCCGCATTTTTCAAGTTTTAAGCTTGCTTTTGACTTTTGAGGACTTCTGAAACAACTATATAATAGCCTATGCAAGAAGGCATTCTCTAGTCTCCATTCTCAATTCACTAAAAAGATTATACAATTAAATTATACATCTAAATTGAAACAGACTCTGTTGCAGATTCTCATTCTACCTCACTTCTGCTATTGCGACGGTTAGGATTGATTCCTCCAGAAACTACAGCGTGTTCATAACGCGTGCGTCCGCTTCATTGTAATGTTGGGTACTACAGCGCCCGCCAAAAAATGTATACACTCTTTAAGGAACGAAAACTATTTATTATGTTATATTATAATTTTATTAATTTGTCCTACAGAATAATATCTGTAATGTTGACTATTAATATTTGAGGATAAAAATTCGCTCCGGCTCCGGGGGTCGAACCCGAGTCCTTGGTTCTACGTACCAAACGCTCTGACCTCTGAGCTACGCCGAATTCAATCCACAGTACCGGACCGAACCCTTCTCCTTCAATGTTTCCCTTTGTGACCTGATATCAAGTTAGCCAAATATGTTGATGTATATATCCAGTGCCAACTGCCATTATACTAGGAGCGCACTCAGCTGAGTGACTTATTTGGCCGGGATTCCGCAGTTACGTGCACAGTAATCTGTACAAATATGTGCATTGCAGCCGGAACGGATTTTTTCTCCTCAAATATTAATATTTATTATGTGTTTGTTTTACATTTAAATACTGATCACACATGTAGTACTGTCTTCAGTTAAGCACATGGTTACTTTAGATGTTGAAAATGTTCGCCGTTGGCGGCCAGACACATAACACAACGACGAGCGGTCGCCACAGCTACATTGGTCAATGGCGAAGTCCTCCAGCGTGCGCGGCTTACGTCGATAGACTTGATCTTTCACAGTTCCCCACAAGTAAAAATCTATAGGAGTTAGATCTGGCGACTGTGGGCGGAACTGAATGGGCCCTCTTCGTCCAATCCAATTCCCTGCAGATTGTCATCCAGGAAAGCTCGTACAGCTAGGTGGTAGTGTGCTGGCGCCCCGTCTTGTTGGTAGAAGACCTCATCATCAGCTCCATAGAGCGCACGTACACGTGGTAAAATTAATGTGCGTAATATTTCGAGGTACACTTCTCCAGTGACAGTGTCATCAAAGAAAAAGCGTCCTACTAAGCCCCTAGTTGATAGTCCACACCACATATGAACCCCTGGTAGATTGACCGCCTTATCCACATGAATATGCGGATTTACCGGTGCCCAGTAGACGCAGTTATTCCAATTCACTGTTCCGTTAAATTTAAAATGGGCCTCATCAGACCACACTACCTTCGTAACCTTCAGAATGCATTTTCGCTGCTCGAAAATCGAGCGTGCTCCAGCCATTTTGTTTTCTCACTATCGTGACGAAAGTACCGACATCTTTTGAGCGAAAGACCATACTACAACCGGTGAACTCTATTAAACTGGAGGCACCACCACAATGCTCTTTCCTGTCTAAAAGCGTGACCGTAGACGCCATGTTGAAGAGGTTGTTGCTCTCTCTTTCTAACTAATGTCTTTCAGTAAGTCTTTCGTGAGGTTGATGTTGCACATGCGTAGTAAGTAATAAAGATACCGTTATTGTCGGCCCATCGGATCTATGCCCCTTCAGCGCTGTCGTCGTTCTTGGAAAAGTTAACGCCTCTACTCACCCCATTCCACCCGTTTCTCTCCCACTATGTCAAACAGCAGGCCACGAACCTTGCCGAATAGGAATGTTGCCAAACTTCCGTCAAACAGTGTCATGTCTCTTGAATATTGCTTATAACACTGTAAGGTTAATTATTACTTATTCATAATTTAATTTAAGTAGGTCAAATGACGCTGACTGACTTATGCAAAATGCTATTGCTTGCATAATAATATTTCTTTCACACTCCGTGCTACAGTATTCATGTTGCGTTGACAACACTGGACTGGAAGTGCAAATAAACTGTCCGCAAGAAGGCTCAAAATTGTGAGTAGTGGGGGAGAGAAGGAGAGAGGGATAGAAAAGAGAGAAATAGGAATACAGGGAGAGAAATGAATTGCCGAGGCTGAAAAGGAATTAAGGTTCAGTTCGTGTATCTTACGGGGGCACAGATCCGATGGTCGGACTATAGTGTAAGATAGCATTCACTGCAAGAGAGACAAGGGCAACTTTATGTTAGAAAGAGATAGCAATACCCCCGGCGCTCAGCATTCGCCTCACACTTTTAAAGTATTGAGTAGTGCCTCCAGTTTAGTATAGAGCTCACTGACTACAACATACTCATAATTCAGATCAATTGGCAATATTGATATCCCGATACATTTTGACAGAGTGTGTATACATTCTTTTGGCGGACTCTGTATAAATGAAATAAGTATTATAGATTAAACAGGTAATCCTTTCTTTATTATTTTATTATTCATCAGTGCGCGTTGAAACATGACGAGGATATCTAATGCGTTCTATTTATCAAATCTGTACCTTGATTTGAATTCGTCGTCGTCGTTGTTTAGTCAATTGTCCGAAGACAGGTCTGAACCTCACAAGTAATACCAAAAGGCACCATTTGTGAAGCAACTAGGCCAGAAAATAATGGGGTAGGGGTGGCCAGTTTCTTTCCCCCTCCGTTGCATATATCGCCATCCCTTTAAAATTCAGTAGGGTGTTCGTATCTCTATAATACGTCGATGAACGTGAGCAGCTTCACTAACTTCCTGGATGTTACAAATATTCTTGGAAAATTCAACAATTTCCAAAATATCAGCCATTTTCCTTATGTCTACGTATGAAAGTCGAAGCCAAAGTCTAGATTTTCGACGACTTCGAAGTAAAGTCACGATTGAAGTTTGCTTAAGTTAAAGGTCGACTGTGAGTAGGAAAATGGCGACTTTATACTTTCCAAAGTCAACTTCGAACCAAAGTTTTGTTTATGAATATGACCCTTAGACACTTAACAAACTTTTGAATCTCGCCATAACACGTCGTTACAGATTTAATCGTTTCAAAGACTGGACACAAGTGTAGAATAGGCTAGATGTTAGCTGGATTGTAACCAATAAGAAGAGAACGACAGAGAAGATCTCCCAAAGGAGTTGGAAAATATCACGTGGAATCCGAAATGGGCCAAGTTCTGATTAGATTCGTATCTCGATTCTGTCGGCGATAAGGATTTCATCTCGAAAAGTAGGTCGAAATGGAAACAATCTTCTAGTGTACTGTTACGAATTCTCATCTCTCCTCCCTCTTAACTTAATAAGTATTTGTGGACCATCTGCTATTCAGCGACGTAAATATTTTTCACCAAAGAATTTGAGTTCGATCTTCAAAATATTCTATGAAGTTCATGTTTGCAAAAATGACTGAAACGTATTCCCTAATACCGACTTTCATGTTTCACCATCACTGCATTCTCTACAACTCTCGTTAAAAAGAGTGACCGAAAATAAAGATATTAAATTTAAGACGTTCATTTCTGTGCAGCGTAATATAATCGTAATCATGCTCGTTTTTGTACTATTTCTAATCTTGCCAGTGTATTCGTGATTCGTAAATTAAAATTCAGCTGACGCAGGTAGATTTTAAGTGCGGTAAAAATCGAATGGATGGCTTTCTTGGGAAGGGAAGCTCGTTTCCATATTCTCTCTCTCTCTCTCGCTATCATAATATTAATACTCGATCATAATGCTACAACACGCTACAAATTCCACTACACACATCATCTCTGTATTCCTCATCCTTCACTGTTGCTACTTCTCGTCACTGGAACTCACTCCCGCCTGAAGTCAAGGGCTGCCGAACCTTGAAATCTCTTATACCTAATTACGAATTTACCTAATGACGAGTTGTCAAACTAACTTACTTTTATTACAAGTATTCTACGTCTCCATGTATTCTCCACATTTAGATATTCTAGTGACATGTACCTAATTGTTTTTTTTCCTTACAGCACCTATCATGTGAGTACTCCCGTTACTTATTATCATAATTGTCACTTTTTGTGTGTTTAGCTTATCGTATGCTCTATATTTCACTATATGAGCCGTTGAGAGCAGAAGTGGTGTAAGTCAAAAATGTGTAATGAGGGTTAAAGTAAACATTCTGTCAAATACAGCGCAAAGTAGCAATTAATATTCAATTTATTTAAACTATTAGTAGTCAGTGCATAGCACGAAGGACTTATTAATTGCTGCTTTGCGCCGTATTTTACAGAATTTTTACTTTAAACCTCATTACCCAATTTTGACTAACACCACTTCTGCTCTGAACAGCTCGTATTATTATTATTATTATTACTATTATTATTATTATTATTGTCTCATTTTTCTAGACATTCTATATATCTCACTTATTTTGACTCACTATTTATTTTGTATTATACTCTTTTTTTCTATATTATCTATGTATTTTATTTCTATTGACTTACTGTTGCCATTATATTACGATTACCTCTTTCAATTTTTGTGCACTACATTTGGTGTATTTGTAGTGTTCTTTGTAGCGTAATTTTACTTCTGGTTGAATGTTAGGGAAGGTCCTATAGCCTTAACTCTGCCAGGTTAAATAAGACCGTTATTATTATTATTATTATTATTATTATTATTATTATTATTATTATTAATATAAGAAATAAATAAATTAAATACAAATTATATCAGTAACAAATATAAATGGCATTCGAGAGGAAATTAAACACAGAATAGTAATGGTAAATGTCTCCCATTATTCAGTTGAGAAGGTTGTCATTCAGTCTGCTTAAAAAAACTGAAAGTTAGAATTTATAAAACAGTTTTAATACCTGTTGTTCTGTATGGTTGTGAAACTTGAACTTTCACTTTGAGAGAGGAACAGAGATTTGGTGCTAAGAGGGATGAAATTACAGGAGAATGGAATGAACCAACACAACGTAGAACTGCACGCATTGTATTCTTTACCTGATATAATTAAGAACATTAAATCCAGACGTTTGAGATGAGCAGGACATGTAGCACGTATGGTTGAATCTATAAATGCATATACTGTAGAGTGTTAGTTGGAAGACCTGTGAGAAAAAAGATTTTTGGATGGCCGTGACGTAGATGGGAGAATAATATTAAAATGGATTTGAGGGAGGTGTGATTTGATGGTAGAGATTGGATTAATCTTTTTTTTTTTACTTGGTTATTTAACGACGCTGTATGACTACGAGGTTATTTAGGTCGATGGAATTTGTGATAGCGAGATGAGGCCGAGGATTCGCCATAGATTACCTCACGTTTGCCTTAAGGTTGGGGAAAACCTCGGAAAAAACCCAACGAGGTAATTAGCGTAAGCGGGAATCGAACCCGCGCTCGAGCGCAACTCCGGATCGGCAGGCAAGCGCCTTAACAGACTGAGCAACGCCGGTGGTCTCGGCTTAATCTTGCTCAGGGTAGGAAATAATGGCGGGCTTATGTGAGGGCGGCAATGAACCTCCGAGTTCTTTAAAAGCCATTTGTAAGTAAGTAAATATCAATAGAAACTGAATTATTACGAAATGTGTAAAAACTTTTAACGAAAATGTGTGTATCGCCATAATGACTCTAGTCTTTTTCTTCTTTTTCATTTAGCTTCGGTAGAATGAGGCCAATTTATTTTACCTTAAGAATTTTAATTTTATTTTCAGTAAGTTTCTGCGCTATCCTTAATGGACACATGACAAACTCGTTGCATATCATCAAGGAGACACTTTTCTTGATGTAATTGTGTTAGTCCTCAAAGTTGTCTTCGAAAGACTAAGCCATACGATATAATTAAAGTTGCCACGATGCCTAAATCCTTTTTTCATGTAATCGTTGAGACTCCTAAAGGCTTTTTGTAATCATCTTGATCTGCGAGGAGAAAGAAACTCACAGAGACCCTTACAGCTTGAAAGAATAGACAAATTCCAGTTTAGGAAATCGATCTTGTAACTCATAGGCACGAGAATAAAAATTCAAGGCCTCGTTGTACGTAAAAGGATGTGTGCTGTGGTCGTCTTTGGAAACTGTCCAGAAACGCAAGACGTTTTACCGATAGTGTATTCGAACACAAGATAGTGTCGACTATAGATCAATGGCGAGAAAGACTTTACGACCTTATCTTTAAAGATGATGTCTCGAGCTGAATTTATTGCTACACTTTTCCATATGCTTTCATGTGAACAGAAGTATAAATCCCGAGAAAGTTGCGTATGCCACTGAATTATTACTTCTTCCCAGCCCTGCATGGGAAATTTGGTATCTCAGTTTAATAAACGTTATGGCCACTTTCACTAGAAGAATGAGATCTACACGTAACTACAGCATAGGAGCTTATTCCCATGTCATTTGATAATAATATTTACAATGATATAAATAAACATAGACACAATTAACGTTAAAAGTAGAAGCTTGCGTAACCAAAGCTTGCAATAGTACATTATGCAACGAGCCTATAATGGTAGTAATTAAGACGCGAGTATGTTTGTTTGTGAAACTCGTCTGCGCTCGTTTCATAATTTTCATACGAACGTCTTAATTACCATTATAGGCAAGTTTCATACGACTTTTTATGCTCGACCATATTTCTAACTTGAAATTATTCATAAGTATTCATGTTATGGTTATCTAAGTGAAGAGCGGAACTGACCTTCTAAATTGTGAGATGTGCGCAGACGCGAAAGTATTGATTTTTTCCGAGGGACGAATGTCATTGACCTTGATATAATCTAGAGAATAACATGAACATTAATATTGATATAACCTGGAAATTGATTTAGAATTGAAAAGCGAAGTGACAAATTGAATTTATTTGAATATTATTTACAATTAACGCTAATTATTATAGCAACAGAACATAACCTTCTGCGACAGTATTTGATTTCCAGCCTCCGTGACGTTTCGATAATTGTCTTTCGATTGCATATCCGAGAATAATAGATACTTGCAGTTTTATATATTATTGGCTGAGCAACTGAACTATAATGAATAGGTGTACTTTAATGAGATGCATTAAAGGGCTACTACCAGGTATATAATTACTACATTTCGGCATGGTCGAACATAAACGAATATAAGAAACAGCCGATTTGATACCGCTTTATCTCATAGTAATTATAATATTTAGAATTTGGCTATGTGTCCTGTTCCTATGAATTTATGATACTCCTAATCGTCCCATCGATGCCACTGTTGTCCCAGATTTTTACGTCGACTTTGCTGGTAGTGAAATCCCAAATTTGGAAATCTGTACTTGTCGATATGTTGTAAATGATATTTCCAATTTCGTTGGTATGTTTGTGTTTCTTCAACTATATTTAATACTTGAAATTTTCCACATATATATCTTTAATCTTCTGATGATTCAATCTACAGTAAAGTCTAGAAGCATTCTCAGAAAACGTATTTGTGCTGATGCCAATTTTTTTGGTATTTCTGCGGATTAAAATACAAATTTCACTGCCATATCTGAGCACTCACTTTCAAGTAATGTCATTTATTTAGCAAAATATCTTCTAGAGAGAGAGAATATTATCGAAATGATAGCCGTCCATATCTTGGATTTAAAATATCGGCATCCTAATCAATATAAAATGAACAAAAAAGAAATGTAAATTAATGTTAAAAAATAGATATATGTATTTTTTATTTGTATTTCTATAAGTAATATCCAGATCACTTTGCCAAAAAGAGAACCTTTACGAACTTGTATCATAAATAACTATTTTCAGAATGAGTTTACCTAGAATGTAAGTTAATTAATTATGTAAATAAATTATGTCTTCGGTTTGTGTGACGGAATTCGTGCAAAGGACAATTTTCACGAGCGAGGAAGGCGCTAAATTTTTAATTATTCGATATGCCTTCCAATTTTACGGTTGAGTTATATTTACGTCTAATTTTTGTTCTAAATATAACCTTACAATGCCAATGGAGCAAAACAAAATGAATAATAAATGAAGGAAAAAAATGTACACGTATTCAATAACAACAGCAAACAATGCGGAACATAACATAAAATCTCTAAATATAAGCTTCAGGGCATAGATTCACTGGAATATGCCTGCTACATATTCAATAGAGTAAATTTATTTTTAGTCCTATAAATAAATTTTATTTTACTCAATCAACTACAACTATACCCAACTACCCATGTAAATCATTTTAGCTAACATTATTGTCTGGTTTGTTCACCTGTTGTACACATAGCAGCAGAGGAGACAAATAACACGAAATTAATATCTGACTTGGATGGAAAGCATGTGTTTAATTAAACGTAATAACAGTGTTATTTTATTAATGCGGTTTCTGTTAAATTATAGAAATAAGGTACTTTTCTGTAGTTTATTACGTGAAAAATCTCGTAGCAGAGTATTTTGGACGCTTTGTGTCGTGTATATAGATTTATTCTAACTACTGTCTAATGTCTTAATCTGTTATTTAACAACGTTGTATCAACTATGAGGTTACCTGGCATTAGTGAAATTAGTGATAAGGAGGTGAGTTGTGGAAAACTTCGGAAAAGTCCACACTCGTAAGCACCTCAAGCGGGATTCCAAACCCACGCCCGAGCGTAGCCTCGGATGACAAGATTAGCTCATTACCTCTCAGGCCTACCTGTAAGTGTCTTTTTAATATTATGTATGAGCATAGGTTTTAATTGGACAACCCTCTTCAATTCGAGATTATTTTTATCTAATTTTTTTTTCAGAATAAATTCAAACTATCAACTTACACAAAAATCAAATAATATGTTTTACACGGAACAGATTTAATTATGTAAAGAAAAATGTTTAATGTAAAATTAAAGATAACTTCTAACTCTTTCTGCAATCACTAGTAGTATCCTCTCTTCTATGTTCGGAAGAAAATTTCACGAAATATTAGACCTTTAAATCTTCATATAGCGTCGAGCAATTTTCTGTTCCATTTATAACAATATACTGCTTCTGGGTGATCTGTTACCTGTCACTGAATGCCAGATTGACTGGTTTAAATCGAGCAAGGGAGATGTATTTTCAAGGGCAATATAATAATTTTTATGGCGTCCTTCCCGAGGAAAATAAACACAGTAGGCCCAGCATTCTTTATTTTATTTTATTAGGTTATTTTACGACGCTTTATCGACATCTTAGGTTATTTAGCGTCTGAATGAGATGAAGGTGATAATGCCGGTGAAATGAGTCCGGGGTCCAGCACCTATAGTTATCCAGCATTTACTCATATTGGGTTGAGGGAAAATCCCGGAAAAACCTCAACCAGGTAACTTGCCCCAACCGGAAATCGAACACGGGCCACCTGGTTTCGCGGCCAGATGCGCTAACCGTTACTCCACAGGTGTGGATCCCAGCATTCTTATAGAATATGTCCAACGCAGGACATTTGCCGAGAGTATGGTAGAAATTTTGGCTGATGAAGTTGTTATGTTCATAAGTAAATGGTTATGTTAATAAGCAAACTTTAGATACTGGGCCCCCGAAAACCCTAACGAACTACACGAGCGTCCGGTTCACTGTGCAAAGCTTACAGTTTAGTGTGCTGTGTCTAGATACTGCATCATACGCCTGCATGTTTTGAGAAGAACGGGAACACTGTGACAGTGAATAGTGAACGCTACGTCGAAATGTTGAGAACATTTCTTCAACCAGAACTGTGGGGTTGATAGACAAATTGTATGGTTTCAGCAAGATGGTGGCAGGGCTCATACGGCAGAAAATTCAATGATAGTTCTGCGCCGCATGTTTCCGGGGCACATCATTTCTCAGCGTGGCGACATTCCCTGGCCTCCCCGCTCGCCTGACCTTACCGTCTGCGACTACTTTCTGTGGGGTTATCTGAAGTCCAAAGTGTACGTAAACAGACCTCCAAACAACTGATGACCTGAAGATTGCTATTGCCCAGGAAATCGCCAACATTGATGGCGAAATGTTGGAAAGAGCAACACGCACCTTCAGGGAAAGATTTGAAGAGTGCATAGAGAGAAACGGACACCATTTGAAGGACATAATTTTCAAGACAATCTAAATGTATGTCAACAAAATGGCATACATAGCCAGGTTTTTTGGCAGTAATAGATTTGTTGTAATAGACATAAATACTGAGTTATTTCCATTTGAAAATCGTCCGATTCCTCTGCCGCACCTTGTATAAATTTAGTTTATTTTATTTTTTATGGGATTATTTAACTACGCTGTACCAACCTCTAGGTTATTTAGCGTCTGAATGAAATGAAGGCGATAATGCCGGTGAAATGAGTCCGGAGTCCAGCACCGAAAGTTACCCAGCATTTGCTCGTATTGGATTGAGAGAAAACCCCGGAAAAAACCTCAACCAGATAACTTGCCCCGACCGGGATTCGAACCCGGGTCACCTTGTTTCGCGGCCAGACGCGTTGAGTATAAATTTAGTTACCTTTGCATTGTTTATATCTGATTTTCAAATATCCGAGAACACTGCAAAACAGCTGACTTGTCCAGACTGGTACCTCAACGCGGGCTACTTGGACCTTTAAGGTGTTACTTGAACCCAGACGAAAAAAAATGTTTACTTAGCATTGGAGTAACTTAGGTGAAAATATTTGTACAGATGAAAGTTTGCAGAGAAAAATGCTACAACTTTCGACACCAAACTGTTATTTTACATCGACGAAAACATTTTTTTCTTCTGGGTTCAAGTAACACCTTTAGGGCCGAATTCATAGTCAACACATCGTAAGGAAACACTTAAGCAGTTGCTTATAATAATTTCCAATTCATAAATCCCACTGAAGTGAACACTTATTCAAATAAGGTAGCTTGTCAGCTTACTCAAGTGTTTCCTCATATGCATTGTAATCAGCTGATTCGGTATACAATGGATAATGATTATGATTTAATTTAATTTAATTGGGTTCTGTAATTAAAATGAAAATGAGTGTCGGCAAGCAAAATATATATCAGAGATATGGAAAACCCTTTAGTGATGTATAATGATCAACAATTTAAGAGGAGATACCGTTTCGACAAGAACACTGTTGTGAATATTCTGGTGTCTCTCATTTCAATTCACAATACAACCATGAGGCTTACCGATTTCGCCACTGCTGAAAGTACTGCTTGCTTTGAGATTTCATGATACAGCAGCATTTCAGGAAGATTTAAGTGGCATTTTTTTTTTTTTGAAAAGTATTCACGTCCCAACAAACTGTTATTTGCATTTTTGTTTGTATTCTACCCAAGGAATAAGCTGTTAAAATTTGCGTAATTATATGATTTCCACTTCGTTTAGCATAATAATAACTGAAAAATAAATGAAAATGATTTACTTACAGGAATATTTCCGGAGTTTGCATTAAACTCAACTGCAATTTTGTTCCATGTCAATTTCTTCTTTTGGACAGAACAATTATCAATTGTTTTTACTTTCGACGATATCTCCATATTTCATAACTAGTTATCTTAACTCACTTCTTTCTTTTCTGTAAAATGCTTTCTGGACATCTTGTATAATTTTTAGCTCTATAATATTTACTTCTGTATTTGTGTATGACAATAATGCAGATTTAACAATTTGAAGGCGCTGGAAAACAATTGAAAGTAGGAAAGCGCTCACGTCTAGCCATGTTGCCATATTTCTTTCGATGTCAAGGGAATGCTCAGAGCATATGACTGAGTAGCGTCTCTGCAATACGATCTGAAATAAGTGCTAAGGAAATGCTCATTACTTAAGTGTTTCCTCATTTTATAAGTGACGACTATGAATTCGACCCTAAGGGTCCAAGTAGCCCGCGTTGACGGTACCTCTATTTTGGTATACAGTATCTTCTTCTGTTTACGCCTTTTTAGGCTTACGATCGCTCTCTTATTTTGTAATAGGCCTGTATGCTAGGTAGGTTTCTCCGCCAGTCGGCAATACTGAACAATGCAGAGCATCCAAGCCAAAATTTCTGCTGAACACGAAATGTGATGCGTGCTGCAATTTGATACTCGAAAAATTTTTCCCCATTCCCCACATTGTGGTGTAATACATGTAATACCGCAGCGAGTGGAATTTGTTCCAGTCTTCTGGCTGCAGTTTTCCTCGCTTCGGACGGCTTTGTTTTATTACATTTGGTTTAATCCGCTTTGCTTTGGATTTTAAATGGAGCGACAAACCGCACATGCATGGGCGGTAGAAACGAGACAGCAGAAGATCTTTCCCTAGGCTTTAAACACACACATTAGCTGTACCGCAATGAGTCGCTTCTTTGCATTTAGGCTCAGTCTTATCACACACTTGTGTTTTAACATGGAAGATATAATGCTATTAACGAAACCTTTCAAAATCGTAGGGTAGAAACCTCTTCCAAAAGTAGTACACTGTTAGTTATATTAAAGGAAACGAAGTATACAGACTTTCATCTTACAACATGAATTGTAAGCCACAGAAAAAACTTCTAAAAATAACGTAAAGCCTGCACTTGAATTGCCCTTCCGATAAGCTGTTGGGGCCACGTGCTTGACATCGCCGCCTGCAAGGCATACCAGAAAGTGGATGACCCAAAAAAATTCTGGGAATTCCAGCCGCCGGGAAAAGAAATTGTGGCAGTTAAAGGAGAAGTTGGAGCTGATGTGTCCGAAAGAAGAAAGAGACGTCTTTAATTCACCGATATACGTGGACACATAATGTAAGTGATACACTTACTTTTAAAAATATTGAAATTCCAAAGTGTATAATATGCATATGGGCTATTCCATATGAAATCGATCAGTAAAAAACCTCGCATTTTTTTAATACTATAATTTTTACCCTATTTATACAAGGTGCCGAGGAGAGTGCATTTGCAAAAATATACTATAAAAGTCAAACGATTTTCGTATTGTTGAGCGACAAATTTAGCGTATTTTATAAAAACAAACCTCTTTCAGCGCTCAGAACTCTGGAACCGTTTACTGCAGAACATTGAACGGGAGCTCATTTTGAAGCTGATATTTGGTAGGTTATGTTAAGAAGTAATCCTTATTTTTATTGTACACAGACAGACAGATAATCTGATTTTACTTACGTTTAGGTTTTTTGCCCATTTGTAAAAATGTAAAAAAAAAAATATTGAGAAAAAAACTTTGCATTATTAAGAGGGATTCGGAATTGTTTTCTTAGTGGCTCGGAAATAAGTTTCGAGGGTATTAAATAAATTATTTTCACACGCCTGGACTTGAACGACGCAGTACCGCATGCACTGGCCGAGAGCTGAAGATAAGCGAGCGTTGGGCGTAATTTTACTCCTGTGTTTATGAAAACTTGTAATAAAGCTAGCACAGCAATGCGCTACTAGACGAAACATCACGTGTTTGTCTCCTGGCCTTGCTTGTCTTGGCTAGCTCCTGCCTCACAGTCAGCTGGCTACTTCACGCGCGTACTATTTATTTTCTTTATTTGATATTTTCAATACTTTCTTATCAACGGTGCATCAGTAAAAAATATGTGTTTATTTGTGCTTTCAATGCGGAATCTAACCATATATTTTAAAAATATTTTTTCGTGGCCAAAGGCGTCTTAATGAAGAAAAATCTAAATTTCTCCATTTCCATAAAAAGTAAGAAAAACTGTTTACATGTCAATATAAACTTTAATTTCTCAGCATCAAAATAAACCATGATTTTGATCATTGGGTGAACGGGTTTCGGAGCCACAACAGTTTAAATTTGCTAATTTTATGAAAATGCGATAAATTTAAATATTTTTAATTTAAACACTATGAAGTTCTGATGCCTCAAACTTTGCACAAAGTATTGTATCACAGTTGTCAACGGACAGAACAAGTTTCATTGTATTTAAAAATTGCAAGGTCAATTTTCTCTATATTTCGGTCGATTTGAGATGGAATAGCCCATACATTTTCCGTTCCTTCACACCTGCGCACCTCGCAGCTAGAGGAACAATTCACTATCTCTCGTGTGGTCCGGATTTGCGCGAGGCTCAGAAAAACCAATTCGATTCAGTCATTTCATATATCTAAGGTACTCAAAAAGTTCAATTATTTCAGTGTATTCTTTCCATTCAGGCATAGTAAGTATACATTTCTCAATTCGCTCATCCCATTAAGTCAACATACTTATTTACCTCAATTTAATCCCTTCATTCGTCCGTCAATTATACAGGGTGATCCGTTTGGTTATGGATAAAATAAAAACACCGTAAACATTTACTACTGAACTTTATTTGTTGAAACTTTGTGCACACAACACTGAAAGATGGGAGATTCCTCAGAGATCTACATGACCCCCATTGCGCACCCTGCACAACTCATAACGATAATGAAATTCAGCATATGTCCGCTGTAACATAAGAGGGGTGATTTGTTGAAAAGCCTGAGTAATTTTTAATCTCAGATCATCAATATTCCTGAGTTTCTGTGAATAGACACTGTCTTTAACAAAACCACATACGAAGTCAGGAGGGATTAGATATGGGGAGTTTGGGGGCCGAACCAAGAGATAGCTGCTTCTCGTACTGGGATTCGCCTGCGACCTCCTTCATGTTTTTTAACACAGAACCTGTTTCTACAAATGTTCTATACCACAACATGGAATCTATATTTATTATATAATAGATCACAGACAAAGTACATACAAGTAAATCAATTTAACCCTTACATTACACACTTTACAACAATTTTACACACAGATATAGTATTATTTAAATACAATTTCTACAATTTACATATTTACATATTTTGTTTTATCGTGCACTTGCTTTTAGTTTTGTGCAATACTCAACTCATTCTAGAATAAAAATAAAATAAGCTTTAAAAAACATATTTGTTTAATACTCATTATTCTTATTTTTATTTATTTATTTATTTATTTATGTATTTATTTATATATATGTTTATTTTTTTTCGTTCAATTCTATTTCATTTATTCTATCCATTCTAATTTTTTAGTCAAAAAAAAAATATAAACCTAATTGCTTTTGCAATTTTATGCTATTATTATTCATCAATTTTTTATAGCTATTTCTTTATTTATTTGTAGGAAGTTTTCTTTTATAAATTTCTTCCGTATATCTTCTGTATTTTGACATTCAAGAACAATGTGAATGTCATCTTCTCTCCGTCCACATAATGGGCATGTGCCTTGAGGTATATTGCCTCTATTACTTCTTAATTTCCAAATCCCCAGTCTGAACCAGGCTAGTCCAAATCTTTCTTTCATATTCGTATTTTCTATATATGTATTCCTTCCCCATATTTTTTTATATTCATTAAAAAATATTAGGGATCGCATTTCATTGTTACTACTGAAATCATTTTGCCTAGTTACCTTTTTACATCTTGATTTAATTAGATTTAGGCTTGCTGACATATTTCTTGTAGCTAAGCTATTCCATAACCATCCTAGCCCAATGTTAAAGATGTTATTTTTAATATTCACGATTGCTTTATTTGTCGTATTATCAATTTTATTTAATAAATATTGTTTCATAAACTTATTTTGCTCAACTTTGGATTCTTTTAATTATTTTGTGCTTCTAACTAGGATTGTGCTCATGATACTGTCCATTCCCATTTCCATTCTAGCTGCATTATTTGAAGAATTTAGACTAATATTTAATACTTTTTTACAATATGTGGCTCTTATTCTATTTAAATTTATTAATGCTTTTTCTTCTAATTACATTATAGAATCGTATTTAGGTACATTACGCACACCATACTTACGTCGAAATTCCTTTTCAACTCTTTTAACACTCCCAGATTTAGCATACCAAAGAACACATTGTGCCCGCTGTTGATTTGTAGTAGCCATTTTAATCTTTTACTATTTTCATTTGTCCTTTCAGATTATGCATTGTGATTGTCATATATGGAAACTCCCATCTTTTAATCATAATATAACCAGCAAGAAATTTTTCCTACTATCATAATAGCTCTATAATAATAAATTAATATTACCCATACCCAAACGGATCAGACTGTACACTTCTCAAGTTATTCATCCCATTAAGTCAACAAACTTATTTACCTCAATTTAATCCCTTCATTCATCCGTCAATTATATAATTTCTTGTACAGTAGGGATTAGGGATTAGGGAACAGTGGCTAGGGGCGGGTTAGAGACCACCCTTCAGCACGTCGTCGGCAAATGCATCCCGAATTATGCGATGATTCCGATGGCCCTTCCAAGGTGTCGAAGCGCCCTTGGAAGTGCTCTTAAGGAACGAATCCTGGCAGAGTTATTGCGGAAGGCTTGTAACCCAGAGACGGTTTCAGAGAGGACGCCCCTCCTACAAGAGGATGAAGACATGCGTCACGACTTGAATATGCTTGTGAAATGAGATGATCAAGATGAATGATATGATATGAAATCTAAATTCATTTTCTATAAGGAAGAGGAAGAGACATAGACCAACCCGGCATTTACCAAGTAACTATGGAAAACCATAATTAGGTTTGTCGGTCCGGGTATTTGAACGCGGACCTCCCGAATACGAGTTCCTTGCGGAACGCTTGAGCCAACTCGCTCGGTTTCATGTACAATATATTAATTCCATTCACTAATAACACTTTCTCATTGCTATCGTTAATTAAATCTTACTTGAAAGGAAGAGTTCAAGTTGTGAACTTTCATGGACATACTTCTAAGCCTTTTACAGTAAATTCTGGTGTGCCTCAAGGTTCCAATCTTGGTCCATTTTTGTTTTTATTGTTTGTTAATGATATTGTAAATTGTGTACAACATTCTAAAATTTTATTATTTTCGGATGATATTAAATTGTATAAATAAATCAAAACTATATCAGATTGTAAGCTACTTCAAACAGATATTACAAACTTACATATTTGGAGTGTTAATAATAAACTGTTATTTAATATTAATAAATGTATACATATGACCTTTTCTAGATTGAAAAATGCAATTAAATTTTCATATAAAATAGAGGCAAACGTTTTACCAGCAGAAAATGAAAATAAAGATTTAGGTATATTATTTAGGAGTAATTTTACATTTCATAGTCATATTAATAATATTATAAATTTGTCCTATAAAAGTTTAGGTTTTGTTATGAGAAATTCTTGTAAATTTAAAGTCGAAACTATAATAATTTTGTATAATTCCATTGTGCGATCTAAATTAGAGTATGCTGCTGTTATCTGGAACCCAGTTACTAACAAATATATTCTGTTACTGGAAAGAATTTAAAATAAATTTCTAGAATGGTTATATTACAGACTTTATAATCCTTATCCTACCTATGAGAGTTATGCTACAATGCTTCAATATTTCCATTTTACTAGTTTGCAAATTAGACGAAATTGTCAATCTTTAAACTTTCTTTATAAAATTATTAACAATAAGTTGGATTGTGTTATTTTATTATACAACATTATATGCACCTAAGCTTAAAACGAAATTTCGAAATTTATTTTACATACCAAGGACAAATACTGAATCCACAAAAATTCCCCAGTTTTCCAAATGTTACAGTTATAGAATAAATTACATCCTCATCCGAATGTTGATATTTTCAATATGAATTTCTCTAGATACAGAATTATTTGTTATCATATTTTACAGAATATTGTTAGTTAATTTGAAGCTACTTTCACACCTTATTTCAATTTCTCTTTTTTCTTTCTCTTATTTCTATTATGTTTCAGTTTTTAATAAATGTATGTTTTCTTTTCCTTGTTTATGTTTTATAAATTAATTTGTTAGTCGTGAACATTGTAATTGGGCTTTGCCTGTTATGTTCAACAACAAATGAATAAATAAAGGAATAAATAAAAAATTCTATTCACTTTATGCAATCAGTCATTAAATTTTCTTCAAACTATTTATTATATGTATTGCATTTCTCATATTTAATGCAATCATTCAAACCATAACGAGCCATGGTAAAATGTAATACCACAGTCTAGTATACATAAAGTCACGAAGCTTGAGTTGTGAGGATACCAGGAACAAAAGACTGTGCAGGTACTATTTCGCATTGTCTATGATGAGGCGATAGTAGCGATCCTAGTGGTTAGCAACTATCCAAGGATGCATATTTACTACGTATTGAGCTTCGTGACTGTATATACTAGACTGTGGTAATACTACAACGTTTTTCAGGATAGCTCTAAAATATCAATATTTTCGGTGAAATGTAACACTATGGAAGTTTTTCCAGATAAATGTCTATATTTTCGCAGAAATGGAATGCACTGACTGTGGAATGAGAGGTTTCAAGTAGCAGGTAGGCTTCTATTGTTTGGTCCTGTGAGCGAAAACATGCTGTACATAACAAAAAGGAGTTTCCTTACAATTTTCAAATGTTCGTAACTTTCTCCTTCCTCTCGGTCACTCCTTGTCTCTTCAGTATATTTCCAACATGCTATTCTAAAAATATAGGACAATTGAAATAATTTGCTTAAATACATATAACATCCAACTGGTTATACATTGTATTTTAATCAATTTGTGAGCCGTTCAGAGCAGAAGTGGTGTAAGTCAAGAATGGATAATGAGGGTTGAAGTAAACATTCTGTAAAATACAGCGCAAAGAAGCAATTAATATTCAGTTTATTTAAACTATTAGTAGTCAATGGATAGCAAGAACGACATATTAATTGCTACTTTGCGCTGTATTTTACAGAATTTTTACTTTAAACCTCATTACCCAATTTTGACTTACACCGCTTTTGCTCTGAACGGCTCATATAATGCCGAGAATTAAAAAAATAAATACTAAGATACATGTGTTACTGATAGAGTCATATTTCGAATTTTATTGGTAATATTTTTTATGTTTTTCTAGATCATAAATGCATGCATATACTTCCCCCCAAAAAGTTGCTTTTATTATATTCAAATGTATTTTACTTTCTTTTTTCTATTATCGTATTATTTTCACGTTGTTTAGTGTCGATTTTTTGTATTATTATTATTATTATTATTATTATTATTATTATTATTATTATTATTTTGTAATGTGTTAGTATTCCGTTTTTTAACTTTTTGGAGAAGGCAATATGGCCTTAACTCTAAATTATTATTAGTATTATTATTATTATTATTATTACTATTATTGTTATATTCTTTTTTTAGGTCATAGCAATCTGCCCCCTAATTATATAGTATCCTTAAACTTTCTGGCAAACTATGTTCAAACAGTTATATTTTTATATTATTTTGTAATATGTTAGTATTCCATTCTTTAACTTTTTGGAGAAGGCAGTATGGCCTTAACTCTGCCAGTATAAATAAATAAATAATAATAATAATAATAATACTAATAATAATAATAATAATTATTATTATTATTATTATTATTATTATTATTATTATATTCTTTTTAGGTCATAGAATCTGCCCCCTAATTATAAGGTACATTTAACTTTCTGACAAACTGTATGTTCAAACAGTTATATTTTTATACTAGCCGTACCCGTGCGCTCCGCTGCACCCGTTAGAAATAAATATAAAGTAATTACATAATTAAAATAGGATATTTGATCCAGGGAACATTCGTGTTTGATAGAAGGATAAATCGTTTATTATGTTACTTAATTTAAATTGTATTAAAAAAATTGAAATGCGATCATTTTGATCCAGAGACCACTCATTTGGTAATAAAAATAATTATTTTAGGAAATACAGGAAACGAATGCCTATCAAGTTTTCTGTGCATGAGAAACTATTTTAATCTTACCTGTCCTCGATTCACTCAGAAGTTACTGCAATAACATTATAGCATTATGTCCATCTAGAGAAACTACACTTTCCAATGGTGAATTAATAATTAATTATACAAATCGGTTAATTTAGCTTCCGATATTACTTCATACAAACAGAGAAACATTCTGTGTAGGCTACCGTATGTCTCATAGCTTTCGATTGTTGTTGTTCAAGGCCCCTTATAGACGAAGTCATTTGTTTTTTATTTAATTACATCGCCTCAGATGGCGTTGTTATTGTAATTTTGAAACTCATTTATCTCATTAAATATCAGTCCTATCAAAATTTTCTATGGAATAAAACTTATCGGAAATTATTTTTAAAGAACCTTTTGTTATGTAATATCTGTCACGAAAATTAATAATAAGGGAGATATTTCGATTTATTTAATTCAAGTCCCCTTATAACCCCCTTTTAAATAAAATATTTTGAATGCCATATAGCTTAAATTCTAAGTTACAACGAACTTAATTTATATTCCAATTTTCATATAAATCGGTTCAGCCATTATCACGTGAAAAGGTAACAAACATACAGACAGACAGACATACAAACAAAAATTTCAAAAAAGCGTTTTTAGGTTTCAGGGCGGTTAATTATATATGTTAGGACCAATTATTTTTGGAAAATCGAAAATTACCAGAAAGATTTCGGCTACAGATTTATTATTAGTATAGATTATTTTATATTATTTTGTAATATGTTAGTATTCCGTTCTTTAACTTTTTGGAGAAGGCAACAGTATAAATAAATATATTATTATTATTATTATTATTATTATTATTATTATTATTATTATTATTATATTCTTGTTTTTTAGGTCATAGAAATCTGCCCCCTAATTATATAGTATCCCTAAACGTTCTGTCAAACTTTATGTTCAAACAGTTACATTAATTTGTTAATTAGCACTGCGGTACAATGATAAATATTTTGTAATTTATAAAACTTCCTTTTTAGAAGTACAAGTGCTGATCTAGCTAAATTAGAAACATCCATACAAGCGTGTGCTCATAAATTGCAGAGGTTTGCTTTCGTTTTTATTTTATCTCCTCATCGAGAACACAGTATCCGTCTGTCCGGCAGGCATTCTGAATTGAAGCGGTCCTTCGGTATCGCTCTGGCCAGAACGTCATGTCCCCTGTTCCCAGGGGAACGCCTGCTCTAGTGTTGACCGCGATGGGCTTGGACCGTAATACCAGGAGCAAGTGGAGCATAGAGGCGTGAGCAACTGCAACACACCATGTACAGGGAGATTATTGTACGGCGGGACTCCGGCATTCGCCGGTACCTTATCAGGGTCTGCGTTGCATTTCATACGCGCTCCTTTCCACAGCGCAAAAACCTCCCGTTAGCTTGCTACCTGTCACGGGATACCCGAACACTTCTACATGAACATCATTTTATTTTTACTAACATTTTTAATACAGAGTGCGTCAGAAAGAACGGATGGATTTCACATGGCAAGAAAATTGTAAAGATTCATCAAATCAAAAATTTATTGTTATCAACATATTCACCAATACATGCAGTTTATTTATGGAAAACAACATTATCCATATGATGTCCTTGGCTTTCAATACAGGCATCGAGGCGTTTTCTGATGTTCGCCATCACTTTCACAGTCATAGCTGGTGTAATTGCCACGATTTCTTCACGAATCGCTGTCTTCAGTTCGTCCAGTGTATGTGATCGATGTTTACAAACTTACGCCTTCAAATGGTCCCAAAGAAAAAAGTCGCAGGGCGCGAGATCTTACCGTAGCCTCGGACAATCTCAGTGCAATAGAATGTCGTCCAGGTGATTTCTTCTTTAGTGTTGAACCTGTGATACGAAATGAAGCCACCCACCGCAAAATTGTATTCCGAGTTGGAATCCTAGCGTGACATCCGATGTCGAAATGAGTCCTAAGTGACGATCACAGACTCTTCATTTTTCAAAAATGTCTCTACGATGAAAGCACGTTGTACACCAGACCAACACCATATTCTCAACTGAAACTGCATTCTATGGCTGACCCAACAGTCGTGGTCCCCCTCACTATATCTCTCTCCTCGTTGTGTATCGATAGTTTGAAATCCATCCGTTCTTTCTGACGCACCCTTTATTAACCTGTCTTTCAGTTTCTGTCATACGAGTTTCCAATTCACTGTGGGCTAAAGTAAGGAGATGCACTATCACCTTTACTTTTTAACTTCGCTCTAGAGTATGCCATTAGGAAAGTCCAGGATAACAGAGAGGATTTGGAATTGAACGGGTTACATCAGCTGCTTGTCTATGCGGATGACGTGAATATGTTAGGAGAAAATCCACAGACGATTAGGGAAAATACGGGAATTTTACTGGAAGCAAGTAAAGAGATATTTTTGGAAGTAAATCCCGAAAAGACTAAGTATATGATTATGTCTCGTGACGAGAATATTGTACGAAATGGAAATATAAAAACGGAAATTTATCTTTTGAAGAGGTGGAGAAGTTCAAATATCTGGGAGCAACAGTAACAAATATAAATGATACTCGGGAGGAAATTAAACACAGAATAAATATGGGAAATGCCTGTTATTATTCGGTTGAGAAACTTTTATCATCCAGTCTGCTGTCGAAAAATCTGAAAGTTAGAATTTATAAAACAGTTACATTACCGGTTGTTCTGTATGGTTGTGAAACTTGGACTCTCACTTTGAGAGAGGAACAGAGATTAAGGGTGTTTGAGAATAAGGTGCTTAGGAAAATATTTGGTGCTAAGAGGGATGAAGTTAGAGGAGAATGGAGAAAGTTACACAACACAGAACTGCATGCATTGTATTCTTCACCTGACATAATTAGGAACATAAAATCGAGACGTTTGAGATGGGCAGGGCATGTAGCACGTATGGGCGAATCCAGAAATGCATATCGAGTGTTAGTTGGAAGGCCAGAGTGAAAAAGACCTTTGGGGAGGCCGAGACGTACATGGGAAGATAATATTAAAATGGATTTGAGGGAGGTGGGATATGATGATAGAGAATGGATTAATTTTGCTCAGGATAGGGACCAATGGCGGACTTATGTGAGGGCGGCAATGAACCTGCGGGTTCCTTAAAAGCCAGTAAGTAAGTAACCTGTCTATATCTTTGGATTAAAGGCTGGTTCACAATAAATTGGGAACGGAAACGACAACGAGAACAGAAATATTGTTAAAATAATTGTATTTAAATGTGAGCATTCACAATTAACGAAGAGCTTGCGTGAAAGTTAATTGTGAATGCGCACATTTAAATAAATTTATTTTAACAATATTTCCGTTCTCATTTTCGTTGTCGTTTACGTTCCCGTTTTATTCTGAACCAGCCTTAAATATCTAGAAACGGAAACACCGCTTGCTCCCTCTTCCAAGACTGGAGTTCGATGATACTGGCGTAAAATACAAATCACTTTACTAGGTTTATGAGGAAAGAAAAGTAGTTAATCCATTTATGTAAACTAGGAAATATCGCAATTTTGAGTTTGATAATTTTCATTAGGTTTTTGTTTAATCAAAATACAGTACTGTATTCAAACTTAGTGTTTTTACTCACGAATTGAACTATCCATTCGGACTTATTAATTATGCAGTGTATATTGTACTGTTACAGCACATTAGCGTACAATTAGAGAATGAAGTTAAATTGAAAAATAATCCTAATATGGATATTTAAACACATTTTTGAAAATGGTGGCCGTTCATTTCGATACAGGTTTCAATTCTTTTGTGGATATTATCGCACTATAGACTATTGTACCTAATTCCAATTACAAGTTTCGTCCTTCGTACGAGTAACTCATGTTGAAATAATTCTATAGGCCTACCTACTCTACAAACTGTAAATTTAATCATCACTTCTGTCCGATCCGAAAAGATAAAATTACTCAGAAATGCTATCTACTGTCCGTTCAAGTGGTTTTGTCGCAGGGTCTTAGAAGGGGGAGGGGGAATCACGTGACAGTTAATTACTTAACGAGGCCCTTTTATTTAAGTTATTTTAAACAGTTGTATAATATTATGTAGACGTCCAATTCCTAACAGAAATCAATGTTTTCAGAAAACTGCTAAGACAGCCCAGCTACTAGACTTTACAGAGGGGCGAACAGAAGCTGGTGGGGGAAATCGGGATGCGATGTAGGCAAACGGACGACAGTACCTGTGCGAAAATATGATTCAATGTTGAAAACTGTTTCGTCACTGGAAAACGCGAACATATCTCTGGAACGTACTATACTCACTAACTCAGTACTGCATACGCGGCCTCGGTTCTGTGTGGAGAATGGTTGGAAGTTTAGTAGTAGACGGGGTGGGAGTGAAGTACATTAAAAAACTCAGGTACAATAAAAATTGAAGTAAAAATAAAATGATGTATATAAATACTGTTTCAGTTAACTGAAGGTATCATTAGATTCCACTCGTACTCGTATTATGAAGCGGCATATCCTGAACCTGAGTACGTAATTTCTTTGGCGTTTTGGAACTTGTATTTTCTACGTCTCTGAATACCGGGTGTTATCGCTATTCCTCAGCAGAGAATGCCTTCTACTCGTTATCTTTCAGTATATCGCTTCCACGGCTCTGGAATTCTCTCCTTGACCATATCAGACACTGTCTGAAAATATCAAAGTAATTTGATTTATTCATATAAGCCGTTCATAAGGTATTTTTACACGTATTTTTATTGCCGCAGTGGTTATTTTATCCTGCAGTATAAATGATTACATGGACATATTCGTATTTGATAATTCAGAACAATGACTTCTCATATGAAACAGACATACACTTGAACCAATAGTGACTTAAATTTTAGGAGTAGGAGATAATAACTCTAGAGCGTAGTTTATAATGACTATGAGTTAAATCTATATAATAACAATAGACTTTTTAATAAAATTACAATAGCCGGCCCGGATTCGATTCCCGGAGAGGTCAGAAATATTACTTGTAAAATTTCTACCTCGGGACTAGGAGAGATGGCGGTGTACAACTTCTAATCACTAATTTGTGCACCAATATGCCTGGGTTGAATCCCAAATCTCTCCGCAGTGCATATGAAGAGAAGGGATCACTGTTGATAGTAATTCGTCCCTCGGATGGGAACGTTAAGCCTGGCGGCCCCCTTGGTGCTATTCGACAATAAGCTACGTGCCGGCACCGGGTTTCCCCTTCTCCCTTCCTCACCTTCACCATCATCCTCACCCATTCCCTACAACACACTTACACGAAAACTTAACATACACTCAACCTAGTACACGATATAATTCTTCATAGATACACAGCATGCATAACGTGGTCCGCCGAAGCGATGTGCAATTTGAAAATGGGTCACAGTTCTGCCATTTATCCGCAGTATGCGGAACCTGAATCGCGCAAAGTGAAGTGGGTAGGCATTACATACACACATTATTTGCATCATAATACCACTCATTATATTATATTGATAACACTGATTTAAATACAGTATTAAAGTTCAAATAGTTAGACTATCATTAACAGCTTACTAGAATCAGTAAAATAATGTTACTATTATGTAGGCCTATATGTTGTGAAATTACATATTCATATCTGCAAAAGAACTGATTGTTAGAAAAAAAGAGCGCTGGATTACAAATGAATCGTTTTTTAATGGGGTAAGTCAGGAAAAGTAAATTTGTGGGAAATTGAAAATACAATTCCAGACATGTGAGCTGATACCCTAGGTTACAGTTGTTGGTTTTTAAAGTAATTATACACATTATGCGGATACTTGAGGTTTTATTGATATTTAAAATATGAAGAAAGCCGCCCTTTAAAAAAATCAATTTTATAACAAGTAAAATCAAATACGATACAGATATTTTCGTGCTATTCTTGAATTACTTTACTGGAAATCACACACAATCAACAACCAGAATTTATAATAATTATGAATTAAAAAGAAAAGAAAAATCATGAATGATGAAGAGAAATCAATCTCTTCACTTGGGATGTGCTGTTTTGCAGTCATCGTACGTTGCAATACTGTCTGTAGGCCAGCTGAAAAGTTCTTCATAAAATTCCGTATGCTTACTTGAGATGTAGGGCTTACTGCTTCATTTTTTCCAAGTCTTGCACTTCTTTCCGGTTTATTGGCACTTTTCCTGCTGGGTAGACTGAGCTTGTTGGTGGAGGAACAGATTCTCGCAGAAGTGCCATGAAGAATGCCTGGCTTACTAATTCATTGATGCTACTAGATACTTTGATGTATCCAACTCTGTCATGTCAAAGGGGAATAGGGTACACATTGCAAAATTGATTATCTCATTTCTTTGTTTGTTCTTTCTTTCTTTAGAAACAACAGCCTTTGTGTAATATTTCTTCTGTTTCAGCTGTTCGCATTCAGTCACCACTGCCAATTGAATAGTTTTAAAACAATGACTACTGATCAATTGAAACAAATTGCGATTTTAACTTGCCTCTAACAAGCCAACGAACAATGTTATTGGCGTCCTTTGAAGCAAAAACGATGGGTTTATCAATTTACTTTCGAAACTACGATAAAAATGAAAATGTAAAAAACAATTATTCAATTCAAATGTAATCCACGCGAGTACTGGTGTCACAAATTGTGGCCCAAGCACTGAAGGGTTAATAGGTCCTGAGTTTGTTTTGAATGAGGGTTTCGTAATAATTTTCTATAATAAGGAGACTGGAAATTCTTTATATCGACTTCCCAATACGTCTTGTTTACATTTCATTGTGAGTATAAGGAGCGAATTTTTGTATCTTAAGATATTTCACAAGTTCATATGTTATCATTAGACTTCGTGGAATTGCCACGAGAATCGTGAGGTTTACTACGCTCGCGGTATAGACTGTATGAGAAGGGGACGTGCAACGGATCGAGTATGCCTCTGATGTAAACACTGAGCAGTATACTGCGGTTACAGTAAAACCTGTATCCTGCATTCAAGAAATATAATGAATGATCATTGAAGTAGCAAATGTCTAAACATGTAAATACACAATTATTTTGTAGTGAGATATATTAACTCTTAAAACTTAATGTAATATACTCACATCATCCTTGAATATGTGCATTGCAGTGAAGAGTTACGTACATTTTGAGCGACTGCAAAGTAACCTCCTCCGATGGTCACTTAAACAGTTTTTTATTTTGGGAAAATGTTCGTTCAACATCACACGATGTAATAGGTGCATATTTGAAAAACGGGAAGTCACTACTTTTCAGCACACCAACTGCACACGTCTTGTCGTGACGTGATGGTACATCATTTATAGTACGAAGTTGTAAGTAGGCAGAATTTTTAGCAATAATGTTTCTCAACTTACATTTCACTTTTTCTGAAATTAGTGAATTGTTATTTTGGATAATGGTTTGTGATACTGTATCCACTATATTAAGGGCTTTTGAGAATTGTAGTTTAGACGATTCTAACAGGGTGATGCTTTTGGACACGATTTTAAAATTAGAATCAATGAACAGAATATCTTCCAATAGCTGTTCAGAAGGCAATGATTTTACAGCTGCAACAGCGGAACTGTCTGTGCTATCTAATGCATCAATTACCTCCATTATTTTGTCGTAATGTTCTGCATAATAATTAACAGCATCCAACCACGTTCCCCAACGGGTCAAGACTGGCTGCGGGGGTAAGGTATTCCAGGGGCAATTGTTTGGAACAGCAACACTCTCATTGTAGTATGTTTCATTGAATTCTTGTCCGCACTGAACAAATGTTAAGCTTTGACTATTCCAACCACAGTAATGCAAAAACAAGTGCTTACATAGGTATACATTAGCTGTAGCTGCTCGATCTATTTGGACCGGCCACAACTCTTAACATGAACTGCTTATACTAAGAGACCGGGCGGTCGCTCACCTCCTCTATACTACCGTACATCGGCAACCTGATTGCACGCTGCGTGTGCAATTCAACGAAGTCTAGTTATCATAAAGACAGCTGTGTTTGCATACATTCCTCACTACAAGTTTCTTGTCGAGTACGTTGTTTACGTAGTATGTAAATTAAATTTTATGCGAAACTTACTAATAATTTTTTACTCAATCACACATGTCAGAAATGTATAAAAGAAAATAAATCCAATATCTCTGTGCCCGAATTTAGGTCAATAAATTACTGTAAGATTATTTTAACAGTTCTTCGTAGCAGCCTACTGTTGTCCCTTAAAATCAATCTCAATTCATTTAATCCTTAAATTGGAAGAAGTCTTTCTCGATGCTCTTTTTCTTAAACCGCATCGAGACGGAAACCACTGTCGTCGTTGCGTCAGTGAGATTGAAACTCTTGGCCATGTTTTGGGTGCTTGTCCTTTCAGCGAGACGCTGCGGAACTCTAGACATCACAGAATCAGGTCCATGATTGCCGAAGCCTTGAGGAAGAAAAGTCTCACTGTGCACGAAGAAGTCCATGGCATCTCACAAGAGGGATTCCGTCGGAGAATTGACATGCTTGCCATTCCACCAGGCTCTACATCCGCCTACATTATCGACCCGACAGTCAGGTTCGAGGCACAGGAACAACAGCCCGCTGACGTCCACGCAGAAAAATGCAGGATTTATGAGCCCACAGTTCCATTCTATTTGGAGAAATATCACCTCACCTCCATTGAAGTAGTTGGACTAATGGTTGACGCTAGGGGCACAATACCTCGCCTCTTTGCCAGTTTCTGCAAGAAGTTCCAGCTGAACGACGACTTCATTCCTGATGTTTCCCGGAACGTTTTTCTTTCCGCAGGTCGTTGTCATTGCAGAAGATGTTCAAAATGTCCAGCTCCTGCTTGAATACAGACCTCACATCGATGTCTCATTGACCTGCGAACACGATCCCAAACTCCAGGAGTATTGCGTATGTCCTCAGAACATGCCATAATTCGATTCCGAAGGGATTCCAAATCAGGCACCGGAGACGAATAAACCAATGATTTTAAATGGCCCCACAAGTAGAAATCGAGAGGGTTCAGATCAGGTGAGCGTGGAGGCCAATCAATTGGGCCAGCTCTACCTATCCATCGATCAGGAAACCTTCGATCCAAGCGAGCCGTACGACTGAAGTGTGCAGGAGCGCCATCATTCAAGAAGCGAATGTGTTGACAATTGATCAGTGGAGCGTCTTCTAAAACATGAGGCGTGGTTCCGGTGAATTTCAATGTTGTGAAGGCCATAACTCGGAAATAAAGCATTTCCGGACACATGTTGTAATGAACTATTTTGATTGTCTACATGTGAGAAATACATACCTGAAATTATGCCACGTATTTTTGAAACACTCTGTATGTATGCTACTATCCTTCCTGTACTTAATTTCCCTTTTTTGTTCGTTCCCCACATTTCTCTTTTGTGGTCTGTTTTGTTTTCACTCTGTGTGTTATGGTTTGTCCAATGAGAGGCAGTCCCGTTATTGGGAAAGCTGAAAGAGTGTCTTTCTTATTATTAAACAACGAATGCATTGCCCACATTACGGTATATTTGTTGTATACTATTTTGTAATTTTGCTTCAATTTATGTTTTCCTAGCAATTTATTTTCTGGAATTCTATTAAAATTATAGCATAAATTAAAATGTTGTATCCTATAGGATACTTTGTCAATTTAAGGGTTAAACGAACAAAAAAAAATGTGTGTTCGTGAAGTAATACCACAGTCTACTATATACAGTCGCGAAGCTTGAGGTGATTTTTTGCAAATCTCGTGATGAAGCGCTCCAAGCCGTTAGCAACTGGAAACAATAGACTGTCCACGGTCGACTTTGGACTGTGTCGTATTTCCATCGAGTGCTAGCTCGTTGCGTATTTCACATTGATGCTTGTGAAATGTTCGTTATTGGTTGTAATGAAAATGTTAATGGCTAAAATACAATAATTGGAATAATAATATTTTACTAGAAACGTAGAAAAATTAAGTTTGTTTTAATGAAGTTTATTGATCACGTTTTATTTTCAATTCTGGTGGGATTATTATTGCTTAGGCCTACTTTTTTTTTCAAAGGATATGTTTTTAATTATAGCTGTTAATTTTGTTGTAATTTTTATTTGTTACTTTACTAGAGACGTAGAAAAAGTAAGCCTGTTACAATAAAATTTATTGATCACGTTTTATTTCCAATTGTAGTGTGATTATTATTGCTTAACCTCATCCCACTTTGTTAACTACGTAAGCCTACACTACAAGTACCGGTACACGTAAGTTACTCCATTAATTCATATTTCCATTATTATTGCTGTAAAGGGAAATGCAAATTAATATTTATTGGTTTCATAGTTAATTATCGCTATAATCTTGAATGAGTGAAGCGATTATAGTAAATTTCAGTTCGTTTTGCACAAACAAAAATAATATTAACCTATTTCTTGCAGGTATCTTCGAGTTTATGGTGGAATTTAATATACTTAATTAAAATAATAAATTAACTTTATGCATTTAATATTTCAATAATGGAAGGAAGGTGTTAATTTTTCCAAAAGAACACGACAACGAAAGTGTAACATATTTTGTCGTCTACTAGGAGAGAGATCTGCGATGATGAGGCGATAGTAGCGATCCTAGTGGTGGGCAACTACCCATGTTTGCATTTTTAGTACATATTGAGCTTCGCGACTGTATATAGTAGACTGTGGTATTAGTGGATTAATGATCAACCTATACAACGATTTTTTACGTAGACATTTAATCTGAATTAATGCACAGGTTTGTGAGAACAGAACGAACAATTGATCTGTTTGAAAATAAAGGAACAAAGCACAAAACTAATAAACCCAAAATAGAAACTTCGGCGGCTGATGTAATTTAACAACTGTTCCTATTATGTATGGATCGGTTTTGTATCGACAACGAGAAGGGGGGAATGCGACTGACTCATTTGTTAATTTAAAAAAAAAAGTGGTTAATGAAGTACATACGATATTTCCGTGTAAAAATTCTGCGCCATCATATGATGAAAGATGAGTGGAACGGATGTACTTCGGTACATCATAATAATATATATGATATGCGAAAAATAATCACTTTGCGATTTAAGACGGCGCTTATTCCGTCGGATCCCGGCCACTTAGTCACTCATAACGAGTGCATCTCTGCACATGTGTGGACATTGTGCCATTGTCATACATCTATGACGCAGTGCATGAGGGTAGGCCACTAGAGGGAACCTAAGAGTTGGAGGATTCAATGCAACATCGGGATGGAAATCCGGTGTGGCTCAATGGATAGAGCGTCAGGATGTAGAACTGAAAACCCGGGTTCAGATCCCGGTGCCGGAGAGAATTTTTCTCCGTTCCACTCAATCATAGTAAAAATAACGTTTTTACGAGTTTATTAAATCGTAGTAATGGTGCTTTGTTTTCTTTTACTCCAAAATTATATAATCCTACTTCTCATTATTAAACTTCCTTGAAGAAGATTTTCATTTATTTAATCTTATGATTGAATCTCCAGAATGGCTCGTTCTCCGGTCTGATCCTAGAGTAAATCTATTTGGAAGACAGTTCACGCAGCAATAAAGTTTGTGTGTCCGGAATTCGAAACGAATACATTTGTAGTTGGTTTATATGAGAGTCGTAAAATCTCCCCCTTCTCCGAGAAGATTAACGTCACACTATTTCGCACAAGAGACAAGATAATCTCCAGTAAAAGCAGGTCTTGAAAATTGTACTTAACACAGGCAGAAAATGATCATTTTTAACACCTCGCGATGACATAAATGCCGACGTAAACGAAGGCACACGCTTGTAGATGAACTACTCGTGTATTCTTCAAAGTAATGATTGCTATTATTATAATCTTATCTCAGAAACTGATATATATCCTGATGTTTTATGTCCATATTTCCATGAATTTCTCCTTGTATTTGAGTGTCTAATGTCGGTTCTTATTATACAACAAAGAAATACGAAAGTTAACGATTTAAATCTTAAGGAAAAACACGCTTATAGTAGTAGTAGTAGTAGTAATAATAATAATAATAATAATAATAATAATAATAATAATAATAATAATAATAATAATAATAATAATAATTTACTTATTTACTTACTTATTTATTTATTTACTTATTTACTTACTTATTTATTTATTTACTTATTTACTTATTTATTTATTTACTTATTTATTTACTTATTTACTTACTTATTTACTTATTTATTTATTTACTTATTTACTTACTTATTTATTTATTTATTTACTTATTTATTATTTATTTATTTATTTATTTATTTATTTACTTACTTATTTGCTTATTTACTTACTTATTTATTTACTTATTTACTTATTTATTTATTTATTTATTTATTTATTTATTTATTTATTTATTTATTCATTTATTTACTTACTTAATTACTTATTCACTTATTTACTTATTTATTTACTTATTTATTTATTTATTTACTTATTTACTTACTTATTTATTTATTTATTTATTTATTTACTTATTTATTTACTTACTTATTTACTTATTTATTTATTTACTTATTTATTTACTTACTTATTTACTTATTTATTTACTTATTTACTTACTTATTTATTTATTTATTTACTTATTTATTTAATTATTTACTTATTTGTTTATTTACTTATTTACTTATTTATTTATTTATTTACTTATTTATTATTTACTTACTTATTTATTTATTTATTTACTTATTTACTTACTTATTTACTTATTTATTTATTTACTTATTTACTTACTTACTTATTTATTTATTTACTTACTTACTTATTTATTTATTTATTTATTTACTTATTTACTTAATTACGTATTCACTTATTTACTTATTTATTTACTTATTTACTTATTTATTTACTTATTTACTTAGTTATTTATTTATTTATTTACTTATTTATTATTTACTTACTTATTTATTTATTTACTTATTTACTTACTTACTTACTTATTTACATATTTAGTTATTTACTTATTTACTTACTTATTTATTTATTTATTTGTTTATTTATTTACTTATTTATTATTTACTTACTTATTTATTTATTTACATATTTACTTACTTAATTATTTATTTATTTATTTACTTATTTACTTACTTACTTATTTATTTATTTACTTATTTACTTATTTATTTATTTATTTATTTACTTATTTACCTACTTAATTACTTATTCACTTCTTTACTTATTTATTTACTTATTTACTTATTTATTTATTTATTTACTTATTTATTATTTACTTACTTATTTATTTATTTACTTATTTACTTACTTACTTATTTATTTATTTACTTATTTACTTACTTACTTATTTACTTATTTATTTATTTACTTATTTACTTATTTATTTATTTATTTACTTATTTACTTACTTATTTACTTATTTATTTATTTACTTATTTATTTACTTATTTACTTATTTATTTATTTACTTATTTATTTATTTATTTACTTATTTACTTATTTATTTATTTATTTATTTACTTATTTATTTACTTATTTACTTATTTACTTACTTACTTATTTACTTATTTATTTATTTATTTACTTATTTACTTACTTACTTATTTACTTATTTATTTATTTACTTATTTACTTACTTATTTACTTATTTATTTATTTATTTATTTATTTACTTATTTATTTACTTATTTACTTATTTACTTACTTATTTATTTACTTATTTATTTATTTATTTATTTATTTACTTATTTACTTGTTTATTTATTTACTTATTTACTTATTTATTTATTTATTTACTTATTTACTTATTTATTTATTTATTTATTTATTTATTTATTTATTTATAATATTAACGTGCAAAACAACAGAACAAGGCCAATTACAGTTTAGCACAAGATACAAAAAACAATACAAAACAGAACAAATGATGATGAGAATGAATGACAGAAAATGGCAGTGAAATGAAATATAATCTATATAATGGTCAACATTAATCATTGACCAAATGCAACAAAATAAATAGCAATATCTAACAAATAATAAAAGTTATTAAATAACAAGTAAGAATATATCACGCGTAAGTAAAATCAAATCAGATCTTGTAAATCAGCACTTTCTATACACCTGGCTACTGAAGAAAGAGGTGTAAATAATTTAGTGAAGAAAATTCTTTGACCACGAAAACCTTTCACGGGAATTCTAAGATAGGTGTTACGTATAAAAAAAATCGCAATCAATGATACCATTAATAGCACTGCTACAGAAAGTGTAATCAATATCCTGACGTCTCGAATACAGACTGGTACAGTTAAAATATTTACTAGATAGTTCATAGTTTAAAGAAGAGGAGTTGGGTACGAATCTGAATGCACAAAGAGAAATGGATTTTCTTTGGATATTTTCTAGTTTAGCCGAATCAGTAGAAGTAATAGAGTTCCACGCAACAGATGCATATTCTAATTTAGACCTTACTAAAGCATAATATAATGTAAGGAGTGTATCAGGAGAGGAAAAGGAATAAGTAATAGACCTAATGAGACCAAGCATTCTTAGTGAATGATTAAATAAATTATCAACATGGTCATGAAAGTATAATTTAGAATCAAGATATATACCGAGATCCTTTATACAGTCCTTCCTGATTATGGCGGCATTCAATAGCGAATAGTTGAACTTCAATGTAGTTGTCTTCCTAGAGAAAGAGAAAACGCATGTTTTAGAAATATTAATTTTCATACCGTTATAATCAGATCAACGTTGAATGGAATGTATATCGTATTGAAGTAAATGACAATCAGCAAGATTATTAATTTTCCTATATAATAATAATAATAATAATAATAATAATAATAATAATAATAATAATAATAATAATGGAAGAATAGACAAAGAAAGGATAGCAATATCAAGACTAAACAGCATTTTTATGGGACCGATTATTACAATTGAAACAAAAACAAACATTTATAATTCAATTGTAAACAGCACAATCACATATGGATCAGAGACATGGCATCTAAAATAAAGAACAGTACATAAATTACATTCGATTGAAATCGATTTCTGGCGACGATCTGCAAGGATTTCGAAGAGAGAAAAAATCAGGAACAACGTGATAAGGAAAAAAACGAAGCTGAAAGGATTCGTTGTAGAAGACATTAAAACAGCGCAGTTAAGACGGTTTGGCCATATAAAAAAAGGATGACGGAAGACAGATTACAGAAAATGATTTATGAATGGATTCGGACAGGAAGAAGTAGAGGAAGACCGAATTTAACCTGGACAGAGGGAATAGTTGGAACATTGAGTGAGAGAGTTTAAAGGAGGGAGATTGGGAGAATAGAGATGAGTGGCGAGTGGCTATAAATTCTTGAAATGGGTACAGGAAGATGTCAAAGGCATTGCGAAGATGTGAAATAAATAAATACATAAATAATAATAATAATAATAATAATAATAATAATAATAATAATAATAGCACTTGGTTGTGAAACTTGAACTCTCACTGCGAGAGAGGAACACAGATTAATGATGTTCGAGAATAAGGTGCTTAGGAAAATATTTTGAGCTAAAGGCTGGTTCACAATAAACCGGAAACGAGAATCGGAACGAAAACGGAAACGGTAAAATTGCTAAAATGTGTACATTTAAATGTGAGCATTCACAATTAGCGAAAAGCTTGCCGGAGCCCGGGATCGGGAACGGAGAGTTGGCCTAGTTTCAACTTTGGCGTTCACGTTTCCGATCACAGTCCACTAGATTCATTCTATTGCCATCTAAAAGCTATGTTGTCGTCGTATATTTTGTAGAAAGAAGACCGTGACATAACCTATGCATTATTTTGTTCTGTGCTGTGCATCATGGAGCAAGTTTTATTTGATGAGATTCTAATTTTGAGTGTTGAGAGAAATCCTCACGTTTACGATAAGCGGCGCGCCTCGTATAAAGATGAGAATACATGGCTTTCAATAGCTGCGTCTTTGAAAACCGATCGTAAGCGAATCATATTTTATTACTGTATTGGTTGTATTACACACTACATACTCATGCTTCAATTCAATAACTACTGTTGTTTTCATTTTTGTTCTATTACAAATGGTTCTTCTCTAATTATTTTACGTTATGGTAGACTTAAAATAGGTTGTGATAATAAAGATGCATGGGCATATTTATAGTACCGTACATAATGAAATGTTTCAGTTGAAATTTCGAAGTTGGTTAACCTGTGTTTATGTTGGCTGCCTTATACTCATGAGAGAATGCCACTGGTCAATTATACACAAATGACATCAGAATGCGTAATATCGACTTTACATATCGTTATTGACATGTATATCGATGCATAGTCGTCTACGTTCTCGGTTTATTGTGAACCAAAAATTTTCATATTCACATCCTCTGCTTCTCGTTTTCATTCTGGTCTCGTTCCCGGTTTATTGTGAACCAGCCTTAAGAGAGATGAAGTTACAGGGGAATGGAGAAAGTTACGCAACGCAGAACTGCACGTATTGTTTTCTTCACCTAATATAATTAGGAACATTAAATCCAGATGTTTGAGATGGGCAGAGCATGTAGCACGTATGGGCGAATCCAGAAATGCATATAGTTGGAAGACCTGAGAGAAAAGACCTTTGGGGAGTCGGAGACGTTGATGGAAGGATAATATTAAAATGGATTTGAGGGAGATGATATATGATGGTAGGGATTGAATTAATTTTGCTCAGGATAAGAACCGATAGCGGGCCTATGTGAAGGCGGAAATGAAATTTGAGAGTAGCAGGGTATCCTTATGATGGTAGCCATGTGTTGGTTCACAAATACCCAAAAATATTTGAGTTAAGTTATAATAATTTATATTTATCTTTTGTGTAAGTTAATGGCAATAAACGCTAATTAGATACAAATTTGGCAATGTATTTTGTCCTTCATTTTACAAAATAAAAAAATCCTAACAAGTTTTCAAATGAAAACAGAGATATCGCATTGATGTCCCACACTACAGCTATTCAACTATGCCATCTCTTACGACTAGGCCAGAAAAATAAGAAATCTTTTGATTACATCGTCTACAGAGAAACACTGTCATGACATCACTTAAAACAAGACGATACATCTACTTTCTCCTACAGGCATGCAAATATATGAATTTACGTCGTAAACACTATAAACTCGTTATGGCTGAAATTGGACTTGTATGATTTTTCAAATAACGGATTCAAATATACAGAGTGTCCCAAATTGTGGTGTACACTCTTTGTAATATTATTTCAGAGCAAAGAAATGAGATAGAAATACGATTTTTGCGGTTTATGATTCAGAAGCCAGTAGAAAGCATGGAAACATGTTCATCTGTTTATAAACAAACATAGCTGTGGAATTATTGTTCGATGAACGTAAGTGGATACTGAAATGTTATTGGAAAGTGGAGAATGTTATTGACGTTCAACGACGTTGGAGGGTTGAATTTGGAACACAACCACCAACAAGGTTAACTATCACAAGAATCCGAGACAAGTTTGAAGTCGACGGAACGGTGCAAGATGTGTTGAAAGGGCGGTGCGGAAGAAAGAGAAGTTCCACCGTTAACGAGAGTGTTGATGCAGTCATGCAGGCTTTTGCACAATTTCCAAAGACGTTAATGAGGTAATTTTCTCGTGAGATTGGTATCAGCAAATCCAGTGTTCATCGAATTTTTGCGAACTGAAAAATGGAAGCCTTACATTCCGAGACTTGTCTGCGCACTAAATGAGGACGACCCAGAGATGGATAGGACGAAGAGGAAGTGCTGCGGAGTTCCCGCCTCGATCTTCGGATTCAACCCCTCCAGACTTCTACCTATGGGGAGATCTAAAGGACACACTATACGCCACGAAACCACAAACACTGGAGGAACTGAGAGTTCAGAATGTACATGCGTGTAATGATATTCCATTAGCAACAATTCAGCTGGTATGTCGCTCTATTGTACATCTATGTTGGGAGTGTACTGGGGCCATTTTGAACATGTACGGGCTTAAAGAATACATAACCGCAAAAATCGTATTTCTGTCTGATCTCGTTGTTGTGAAATAGTGTTTCAAAATGTGTATACATCAATTTGGAAAACACTGTAGATTTTCGGTAATGGATATAGACACAAAGATATGAAGGTGGGTTAGTAGGCCTATGCCTATATTATATATATATATATATATATATATATATAAAAGTTACGTATAGTAGTGGCAAAACAAACCGGACCGACCCTTGCAGCTGATTTCAGAGCCTTGTTCACTCCAGAGCACGATAGATTGGTAACTAAGACTTTCGTGGTTCGAATCCTGCCTGGAAAGGAAACTTTTTTTTTTTTTTTTTTTGTTCCTTATTCAAATTTATTCCCAATATATTTCGATTGCTGGTAAAATTCATGTTCTAGAAATAATAAGTTAATTAAGTAGTAAAATATCGCTGTAATGGAGAAGTATTGGGAATAAATTTGAATAAGGAACAAATAAAAGTGTCCTTCCCAGGCAGGATTCGAACCACGAAAGCCTTTGTTACCAGTCTATCGTGCTCTGGAGTGAACAAGGCTACAAGGGTCTGTCCGGTTTTTTGCCACTACTGTACATATAGGTCTACCTTTCTTCCGGAAAAATAACAAATAGTACATTGCTTTGTGTGATAATACGTTACTTTACGCTACATTATATTATATTCTATCAGATCTACATTATACCATATTATAGGCCTATAGATTGTATTGTATTACATAACGCTTTTCAGGAAGTTTTTAATGAATACACAACCACTTTATCCTCATATAGTTCGATTTTAAATGAAGACAGAGTTCACACGAAGTTCAATGGTAAGATCTGCCCAACTTGTGTGGGTCACGTTTGTTGGAGACTTATCTTCAAATCAATAGAACCAACTGCAAACGGTGGGTTAGAGATCGAAACCGCGACTTAAAAAACCGGCGAGAAAGTGCGCTTCGAGCTGTACTTATTTTTATTTCCACACCAAACAAATGGATGCTATTTCCTGCTGTAAAGTTTCACGTCTCGCTGCAAAATAGAACTAAATGTCTTTGGAGCTTTTAAGATAATATTAGAAAACAAATGGGTCCATCAGTTAGCGCATATTAATAAAGACTATGGCTGGAATTCATAGTCGTCACTTAAAAAAATGAGTGAACCCTTAAGTAATAAGTGTTAGCTTATAATAAGGGAACCCTTAAGTCAATTCCGAATTCATAGACAAGACTTATTTTCACGTAATGAGTGCTCACTTACAACTGCCGGACATGACGTCATAACAAAAGCTGACTCTCATTGAACTAATCGAAAACAGCTCTACATGTGGAGTTGCTATAACAACGAGTTATCAATATTATTGTACTGAATAAGTTATATACAGCAATAGTTTCATGATATGTGAAATTCTAGTTGCATGTTAGTTATAATCAGATATCCTACTAATTGGAACACATGTTCTGTAGTAGTGAATTTCTTAAATAAATAAATTAAGCCTATTAGGCCTACTATATAATACTGTATATTGAATTTATTAACATAGTGTTATATTTACTCTATAATTTGCCAATTATAGCTACATTTTACATTTTTGTCTATGATATCTATACTTAACCACTTTTAATTTATTTTTATTTAGTATTTTTCATTTATATCTAGATCTGTGTCTTTTATTTAGGTAGTATCTACTTGTTTTTTTATTTTTAATTTGTAATTACACTTGTATCTACTTTGTCTCTTCTTTTCATGTTATATGCAATTCTATGTTTTTTAACAAATATCTGTACTGTCTATTGTAATTGGGGCTTTGCCTTGTTATAGACATAAATAAATAAATAAATAAATAAGTAAATAAATAAATAAATAAATAAATAACTAAGTAAATAAATAAGTAAATAAATAAGTAAATAAATAAATAAATAAATAAGCAAATAACTAAATAGGTAAATAAATAAGTAAATAACTAAATAAGTAAATAAATAAGTAAATAAGTAAGTAAATAAGTAAATAAATAAGTAAATAACTAAATAAGTAAATAACTAAATAAGTAAATAACTAAATAAGTAAATAACTAAATAAGTAAATAAGTAAATAACTAAATAAGTAAATAAATAAGTAAATAACTAAATAAGTAAATAACTAAATAAGTGAATAACTAAATAAGTAAATAACTAAATAAGTAAATAACTAAATAAGTAAATAACTAAATAATTAAATAGGTAAATAACTAAATAGGTAAATAAATAAGTAAATAACTAAATAAGTAAATAAGTAAGTAAATAAGTAAATAAATAAGTAAATAAATAAGTAAATAACTAAATAAGTAAATAACTAAATAAGTAAATAACTAAATAAGTAAATAACTAAATAAGTAAATAAGTAAATAACTAAATAGGTAAATAAATAAGTAAATAACTAAATAAGTAAATAAGTAAGTAAATAAGTAAATAAATAAGTAAATAAATAAGTAAATAACTAAATAAGTAAATAACTAAATAAGTAAATATCTAAATAAGTAAATAACTAAATAAGTAAATAAGTAAATAACTAAATAAGTAAATAACTAAATAAGTAAATAAATAAGTAAATAAATAAGTAAGTAAGTAAATAAGTAAGTAAATGAGTAAGTAAATAAGTAAGTAAATAAGTAAATAAGTAAGTAAATAAGTAAATAAATAAATATATAAATAAATAAATAAATAAGTAAATAAGTAAATAAATAAATAAATAAAAAATGAATGAATGAATGAATGAATGAATGAATGAATGAATGAATAAATAACGATCAATTTGGCTAGAACAACAACTTCGAATTGATCTGAAAACGATATCGCTTCTTAAATTTCAGTTCACTATACATTTCCAGAGGATTCTCCATGTCTCTAATATACCTTTTTGGGACACGTATATTTTCCTCATTTCGTTCAACAAACTCCACAAAATCCTCAAAATCATTCTCAGTATCCATTTTGAAAATGAGTGGTCACTTAAGGATACAGATCAGCTCACTTAAGTAATCACTCATAATGTGAATGAGGGACAACTATGAATTATAAATGGGTATAAGTAACCACTTAAGGGTTCACTCATTTATAAGTGACGACTATGAATTCCGCCCTATATCTCATAACATAACTTCAAACAAATTTGTCTCGCGGAAATTAAATAATTTATCATTCGTGTCACGCGATTTGAAACAATACAGTTCCTTTGGCAAATTTTATTAAAGATTTTCCTGGCGGTAGTTTTCTTTTCACTAACTAAAATTAGAAACACACGCGAAAATCCCATCATTTACTGACATAAAACTGAATTTTCGTTTCCCGTATTAAATACCAGGAATTCTTTAAATCACAGAAAAAATAAGACCCATTTGTTTTGTATTTAAACTTTACGGAATAATTAGACATTTAATTTATATTGTCAAATTACTGCATACAATCCTTCATATTATATTCTAGTCACGAGTTGCGTGCAAGTTCTAAGGTCTCCTAAATTTTTTCTCAGGACTGGGAGAAGCTAGAAACATGACATTGAGCTTAAAAGACGCAGACATTCTTCTGAATGCGTGACACAAATTGCAGCACCATACGGCGCATAGAACTCGAGTGGCTGCAGCTATAGTTAAAAGGTGTTTTCGATACTTCAAATGGCGACGTTCTCATTACAAGACCAGCGTGTTTCATCCTGTCACTGCTTACATTAACAAGGCACATGGCCTTCGGAATTACGATTTTACTATGATTCCGAAGGCCGTGATTGCTTAATTGGGAATCAAATTAATTGACTTTATTTTAAACGCGTATTAGTTTGATGAAATGCTAACGAATTAAATATGATTTATTTTAGTAGGTTATTTTACGACGTTTTATCAACATCTAGGTTATTTAGCGTCTGAATGAGATGAAAGTGATAATGCCGGTGAAATGAGTCCGGGGTCCAACACCGAAAAATATGATTTAAATTCCGTATTTAAGTTAAATTACAATTAGTTAATTGTGGATTAGCAACATGTCGGTGAAATCAGCCATAAAATGCATATTTCAAGTAAACCTCCAAAATGTTACATCAAATAGAGTGACAGTTTGAACCAGTTAAGTATTGTAATATGAAGTTACAATAATTATATCCTGCAACGTTTTATTCACTTTGATAAAAAATTACTTTTTAATAAAAGTAATTACATTATTTTTATTAGTTTTGAACATGTCTTTTGTGGAGAGACAATTGTATTATTTTTAATTTCTTCCTGCGAGAGACGATTCGTTTATGTTTTTTTAGGTAGTTTTGAACACGACTGGTTTTTGTTAATAAAAGAAGAACAGCAGTACTAGCACAGTCTAATATATACAGTCACGAAGCTTTAGTTGATGAGGGTACTAGAAACAGTAGACTGTGTCGGTACTGTTTCACATTGTGTGATGAGGCGATAGTAGCAATCCTAGCGGTTAGCAACTAACTACGGATAAATATTCCCTACGTATTGAGCTTCGTGACTGTATATACTAGACTGTGGTACTAGGAGAAATAAGCAAACATTGTTAAAATGAGTTCAAACGAGGATTTAAATATTGAAAAAATGAAAATTCTGCAACTGAATGTTTAGCATCATCGAAATCCCGCGTAAAGTATGAAGTGAAATATACAAATTTTCAAGATTAGCGTTCCAAGAAAAATGTATAAATGTTTAGAATTAATATTTATAATAAATAAATTCAATTCCATTTTATACAGTTGAATGTGTGATTCACATTACGCAACCAGTTGGTAACAGCAGTATCATTACCTAACTAGTTGCATAATAGAAGTAGCCTATCATTATATTACTAGTTGCGTAATGAGTGTGTTGCAGCATTTTTATTAGCGATATGAAGTCCATATTACATAATCAAAGTGGATAAAATCGTTTTAAAACACTTTTCACTGAGACCTTAACCTAGTTACTCTACTAGCGCTGGTCTGCCCTAGATCTCGAAGTGTATCGAGTTCAGTATGAGTCATTGATTAAATTTCTCGTTAACACTTTGTTAAAAACATAAAATTTACACTGTCACACGTTAAAAGTGTTAAAATTGTTTAAAAAGGTATTTACCTTCGACAGACGGCCTGTTTCGACGCTATTTGTCGTCGTATTCAGTGTCTCTTGAACCACTCCAAGAGACACTGAATACGACGACAAATAGCGTCGAAACGGGCCGTCTGTCGAAGGTAAATACCTTTTTAAACAATTTTAACACTTTTAACGTGTGACAGTGTAAATTTTATGTTTTTCAGTATGTGAATCCATTCCTCAGTCGGGATAGCCTTCTTACAATGTTAACTATCTTGCAAGACATGACTGATTCTCCACATCTCTCGCACACGTCTCGGGGGGTTTCTTGTGTCCCATATTAATGTGTCTGCAATCTCTACAACTCATGTCTGGCACCTGGCGGTGGACGTGCAAAAGCCTTATTTCCTGAGGTGATACAGTAATGAACTCTTGACCTAAGCTGAAAATGATCTATTTAACATTTTCAGACTGAAGTGGTTCAAATTTTAAATCTAGCTGTCTACCTGTGTAAAATCTCCACGTCACACATTTCAGATGTAATTCTATTGCGTGGAACCTATGTTTTGGAACCATAATACTACTATTCCATACAGCTCGACTGTGAAGAACCTTTGTATTTATATGGATTGTCACCAGGGGCCTGTTTCTCAAAACTCTTGGACTAGTAATACTAGTCTGTACAGTAGTAATATTAGTTTATTTTACAAGTGTGTGTTTATAGAAACTACAAGGGTAAAGTAGTAGTTACCAGTTCAATGACTAGTAATATTGGTCGATTTCACCAGTTCATAAGTGATTCTGTTTCTCAAAATGCTAATCTAGTTGATTATACTAGTATTCAATAGACTCCTACAAGACTCTAAAGACTGGTGATTTCTATATTATCAGTTACCAGTGACAACCTTTCTCAGATAATCAAAACAAAATATTGTAATTATTTTTTTATACATGTGATTTAGTGATTCCGATTGAAGTGATGAAGTTGTTGTGAAAAGAGCTAAAACTATATCGAGAAAGAACAATTATTATTCCTTTACGGGAGCATTTATTTAAATATAATGAACAGTTTAGGTAAAGTTCTGAAAAGCTTGGAGTCAGCCTCGGTAGCATACTTGGTATAGCGCAGGCCTTCTATGCTCGAGGTTGCGGGTTCGATCCCGACCTAGGTCAATGGCATTTAAGTGTGTTTAATTGCGACAGACTCATGTCAGTAGATTTACTGGCATGTAAAAGAACTCCTACGGGACAAAATTCCGACAGACCAGTGACGCTGATATAACCTCTGCAGTTGCGAGCGTCATTAAATAAACCATAATTTGAATTTTGAAAAGCTTGGAGAGTTGTTAAATATAGTGGAACCTGCCGTAACAAGAGATATAATAGAAGTCACGCATTATCAGCAAAGCTTCAAATACAAATTGCTCTACAAATTGGGATGTTGATTATTTTACAATGTCATCAGGTCTTTCTGTCCTAGACCAGCAACACTTGCAGAATATTTTCCTAATAATCTAGTACCAATTCATCAACTGCAGTGAATTTTGCTGGCTTTCCTCCTCCACTGCCAGTTCTTCTGACATTGTCAACTTTAGCCTACAAATTAAATATAAAACGACATTAATTTATGAATAGATCAAATGTAAAACTGAAAAAAATTAGCGAATTTTTCATTAAGTTATAAGTGGCATTCATGTCGGCAGTAGACTCCCTAACTACATAATATGTTTATATTATGATACCACAGTCTAGTATATACAGTCACGAAGCTCAATACTTAGTAAATATGCATCCATATATAGTTGTTAACAACTAGGATCGCTGATATCGCTTCATTACAGACAACGCGAAATAGTACCGACACAGTCTATTGTTCCTAGCACCCTCACAACTCAAGCTTCGTGACTGTATATACTAGACTGTGATGATACTGTGAACTTGAATTGGTACTCATCAAAGTTGCTTTCTTAATGTCGGGCCAGTAAGTGTCCCTAATGTAGCCTATGCATAATCTTTGTTCTGAGCTATCAGTTCCATAGCCTCACACATTACAACATTTTTTGTCCATTCGCTTATTTCATAATTTTTTGTTATTATGCTTGAAAAAGCACCGAATAGTATATTCTTTGATTCATCAATCATATTCAGTGTAGTGTATTTGCTTTCAATTGATGGACTTTTAACCGAAAAAAGAAATTAAAACCAAAACACAAAAAAAAAAAAAACTTAGCCTTCTAACCTCAAATAAATACCTATCAATGACTATAAACAAATGAACTCAATCAGTTGACTAGTTTATATATATATATATATATATATATATATATATATATATATATATATATATATATATATATTGGTCGACCAGCAAACTTGCTATACAGACCACTGGTATGGAATATCACATGCAGAATATCATGCTGAGGTTGGCTCTAAAGGCTCCTCTAATTAATTTTGTGAATTATGTGAATAAAAATATGATGATTTTTTGTGTTAAATTGTTGACTAGTGAAAAATTATCACAAGTTACTAGACTGGTGAAATAGTTTGAGAAACAGAATCTACTAGAGCTGGTGAAATATACTCTGGTAACTAGTAACTGGTGAACTATTAAACAGGCCCCTGGAATGTAATGAACAAGTGAATCACACTTCTAAAAAAATATTTTCTATTATTCACTCATTAAAGCGACTGAAGCACTTTCTTCCTGATAAATTAAAATTAATCCTTGTACAAACACTCGTGATGCCACACTTTGACTACTGCGATATTATTATATTAAGTAACCTAAATGCAAATTTGAGCAGCAGGCTACAACGTGTGCATAATGCGTCTTGGCTAAGGCTTGGGCTAAGCGATCGACGAGCCCTGCATTCTCTTGTTCTCTTATATCAAATTCTGCGCACCCCTACCCCAATCTATTAGGCTTCTCGTTTTCAAAATTTATCCGCATATCATCAGTTAAGTACAAAATCTCATCATAACAATTTACTCATTATACCCTACCACAAGATATCTTTATATTCTTCATCTTATACATTTTCAGTTGCAAGAAATTGGAACTCGCTACCGAGTGATGTAAGGGGTTGCTGGACAATAACTTCATTTAGGACAAAATTATATAAATTCTTACTTAACAAATTAATTACTGATTAATATTTATTACATATAATGAAACTAACATCTGTCCATTCTTATTATTATCATCATTAATTTCTCGAAATAGATTTACAAAACCTCTAATGGCAATTACATTAATATTCTCATTATAGAAATATATTTTAGATTTATGTATATATTTTTTTCTCCCTGTAACATAGTTCTAGTAAGCTTATATTAAATTAATTTTCATCATTTTACTAGCTATCTCAAATCTCAAATTAATTGTATTTGATTGAATTAAATTAGCTCATAAATTAAGTTACAACTTTACCTTATACTTTTATCTAAATTTAAATATATACGTAGTCTACTATTCGTTAAAACTTAACTGAAGAATATTACTGGAGAACCTTTTAAGTGTAGTGTAAATATTCGTAATTTAAATATGTATTGTATTGATTAAGGCTGGTTGAGTGGAAGAGAAGGTCTTATGGCCTTAACTCTGCCAGCGAAAATAAAACATTATTATTATTATTATTATTATTATTATTATTATTATTATTACTACTACTATTACTATTACCAGGACATAATATTCTAGTCGTAAAATGCAATGTTGGGATGTATTATGTACAATGTGTATGTGTATAGTGATGAATAGCGACAAAGCGATAACAATACAATAATAATGATGAATCTCTTCAATAATGTCGATATATACAGGATGTAAGGGGTATATATGCCATTATTTTAACTGATGATTATTCATGTCATAAGGAAGAAAAATGTCCTTACAATTCTTTTCTAATTGCAATATTTAACTAATTATTAAAGTTTACAATATTAGACGTTTTGCAACGTTGCTGGATAGAAAGAGTAGGTTTATAAGTACACAGTACAGCTCAAGCGGGTACATACATACCGGTACAGATGCTCTGTTCAATGCAGGAGCGGACCATGACAATACTGTTGTTTACATAAAATGAGCAGCAAATACAAACTTTTAATAGAACATTATGGTAAATGTACATTTTATGTAACAATATTGCTCCATTTTTTATTGTACGTCTAAAAAATAAACAATAATGATTTTCTGCACAAAATCACACGAACTTTTTTCTAATGCAAAGTTTCAATCTCTTCTGCTTCCATAAAGCATGATCATTTTAAAACAATTTTCAGTTTGTGTGATTTTCGAAACGGGTAACAAACTCGTAGTTTCTAAAAATCGTTGGGAAACTGCTACAAAAGTTCGCCTATTAGGTAACCTTCTTTGAGGAAAACGTTGACGGTACATCCTTCTTGTCTCACTTGAATTACGACGACTTTCTCCATAAATTAATAACATATGATATTCCTAAACTTTAAATGACATTGTAAGTTGTTTATTGAATACCCTGTAATGAACTGTCATCCGCTCGGCAGTATACTTATGGACAGGGAGGTTGAACTCAGCTAACTCGTACTTACCTCTGTGCAGAGTAGGCTGGGAAAGTGGTAAGTTTTCACCCTATCTTTTATGGACATTTTTTGATCCTATAGACCGTCCCCGACGACTGTAAAATGGACGATACTTATACCCCTTTCGCCCTGTATAAATGAAAAATATTTAGGAAGAATAAAGAAAGAAACATACAAAAAAAGAAAGTACGGAAGAAAAATGGAAACAAGGCAATATAAATAAGAAAATTACTATCAGCCCTTAATAATAATAATAATCCCTGGCGCTACAGCCCGTGAAGGGCCTAGACCGACCAGCCGGCTGCTGGCCTCACGCCCACATGCCGAAGCAGAGGTGGACGATCATCCAACCAGAATGGAGGTATCGTCTGGTTAGCACGATGATCCCCCCAGCCGTTATAGCTGGTATTCGCAACCGGATTTCGCTACCTATCGTAGCTCCCCAAGTGCACCACGATGCTGGGTGGGCACCGGTCCCATACCTGGCCGGAATTTCATGAGAAAATTTCTTCCCCCATGAGGACTCGAACCAGCGCGCATTCCGTAACGCGAGTCCTAGGCGGGATGCCTTAGACCGCGACGCCACGGCGCGGGACCTATCAGCCCTTACTTCAGCACATTTAATTGTAAGAGAGAAAAAATCATAACTGATCCTTTCTCCGAACCTTGTTATCTTTTTCAGGGTAAATACGAGTAATACAATGTAGAACTATAGAAGGGAAGAAGATATCCTGGTTATTAATGATAATTATTATTAAGCATTATTAGCCTTTAGAAGGTCAAGAGAATAATGTGGGACTATAGAAATAGACAAACTTTCCATGTTATTAATCATAGTCATGCTGAAGCATTGCTAGCCTCTTTAGGGTCAAGAGAATAGGGTCGAACCACATATTTTGTATCAATATTGGAGATGTCGTTTGCTGTTAGTACGTTTTTCCATTCGACTCGCATGTTCATCCATTCTCGCCTTCGTTCTTGCATTGAATCGTTTATTGATTTTATTTTAAAAATTTCACGAATTTTTTCATTCACATCAAGAGAAGGTTCAGTCACTGCATACCCTTCTACTGGCAGGTCATATCTGCGATAAGTGGAAATTCCAAAATACATAAAGTCCCAACAAGTGTCCTAGATTATGCACCAATATGCCTGGGTTAAATCCCAAATCTCTCCGCAGTGTATATGAAGAGAAGGCATATGTTATTATTGATAGTGATTCGTCCCTCGGGTGGGGACGTTAAGCCTGGCGGCCCCCTTGGTGCTATTCGACAGGAGTAGGCTACGTGCCGGCACCGGGTTTCGCCTTCTCCCTTCCTCATCATCATCACTCATTCCAGACACTACACTTACACATACACTAGTACACGACATAACTCTCCGCAGATACATATGTACAGTGTGACTCGCCGAAATGGTGTACAACTATAAAATGGATCACAGTTCTGCTATCTATCCGCAGTATGCGGAACCCGAACCACGCAAATGAAGTGGGTGGGAATTGGATACACACACACCAATCAGTGACCTTGAGAGGGCGAAGCCTCTGAAGGACGGCCCGCTGTACAAAGAAAGACGGAATTCTCTTTTAAGGGGAGAGGATGGTATTTTCTTTAACTTTTTTCCTATTTGGTGTAAAATATTAATTTTTTGTATGTAGAGAGCTCATAGCTGTGGCAACTCAACCATATAAAAATATTTTGAAAAAATATATACATATTTGGGGGCCCAAATTTGAAAAAAAATATACCTAATGCAGGATTGTACTGAAACCGATATATCTAAACCATTTTTAAAGATAGATTGAAATGGTTTTTTGCAATGTATTTGCAAAAGCATGTTCTACAAACTGTCTGTAACAGAATTTTGATATTAGTCCCTACGTTTGTAAAATAAAATTTAATAACAATTTTCTGATTTCCTTTCTTGCAAACAAACGGACGTATTTTTAAAATGAAATCACTTAACGAAATTCTGTTACAGAGATACGTTTCCTAATAGTCTAAAGAATGTGTGTTCTAAATTTTATGCATGTATCTTTAATAGTTCAGAAATTATATCCATTTTTGTCTGGCAATGTAGCAAAAAAAAAAAAAAATGAAGGTACTGGAAACCGATAAAAGCGGGCGTGTGATTTAAAAATCCATAGCGTAGGAAGTTTAAAAATGACGTCTCAACATCCGATAAGGGCACAAATACCCACAAAATGTTATGCAATGCATTCCACATATATCAAAGAGTATTTTAAAGGATTTTTTTTTTAATTTAATTTACCGGAAACAACAATAAAAGTGGGCGAGTGATTGAAAAATCCATAACGCAGGAAGTTTAAAAATGGCGACTCAACATCCGATAAGAGCACAAATACCCACAAAATTTATGCTATGCATTCCACACATATCTCAGATTATTTTAAAGATTTTTTTTTCAATTTACTCATTTTTCACCAAAAAAATACCCTTAACTATTTTATCCGAAACAACAGAAACCTGAAACGGTGAAGGCCGCAGATTGGGTCGCTTCCTCCAGTGCAGGAAAGAATAAAGATAATAAGATGTATTGAAATTTCTAAATATATTTATATGAAACACAGTAAATATATAAAAATACATATTAATTATGATTTAGATTTTTTAGTTCTTAAGGTTCAATTTATGTTTTTTTTAGGTTCAGTGACTCCTATGATCACGATTCGGAAAATTATCTAATAAATTATGAGTTTAGAAGCAAGAAAAAAATAGGTAAAAACCTATAAATCCGATCCCTATTCATTACTTATGGCTGGACGGTGTTTTATAGTTAACTGAGGTTGGAACGGGTCAGAGTGCTAAATCCCTGATGTTTTCTGAAAGTTATTATGATTAAATTTGTGTACATATGGGCTACTTGAATAATTTCGAACAGTATCGCAGAAAATGAAATCGAAAAGGAAAATACCACAAAGAACAGATTTGCGTAGGTCCTTTGAATTCCTGGAAGCTGTAACATAAAGCGTACAAAATCTCGGCTCCTAGCAACGCAGTAAATTAGTTTGATATGAATCAGTTAAACTCTTCAATCGCAGAGGAAGTTCTGACTCCGTGTGGGTTTGAGCTCTATACTTCTATAGAAATGACTACCATTATGTAGAGAAGAAAACCTGGCCTTGATCGGGATCGGACGCTGAGGATCAAGAGAGTGTTTACTGGCTTGCAGATCAATTTCTCTCTACATAATATTACGTGAAGTTAATGAAGCCCTTCGTTTCATCACAGTCTAGTATATACAGTCACGAAGCTTGAGTTTATGAGAGTACTAGGGACAATAAACTGTGCATGTACTATTTCGCATTGTCTGTAATGAGGTGATAGTAGCGATCCTAGTGGTTATCAACTATCTATGGATGCATTTTACTACGTACGTTACTGTACAGAGTGTTTAAAAAATACGGGGCATAATTTCAGGTATGTATTTCCCACATGTAGACAATCAAAATAGTTCATTACAACATGTGTCCGGAAATGCTTCATTTCCGAGTTATGGCCTTCACAACATTGAAATTCACCGGTCGTTGTCATTACAGAATATGTTCAAAATGTCCACCTCCTGTTTGAATACAGACCTCACATCGATGTCTCATTGACCTGCGAACACGATCCCAAACTCCAGGAGTATTGCGTATGTCCTCAGAACATGCCACAATTCGATTCCGAAGGGATTCCAAATCAGGCACCGGAGACGAATAAACCAATGATTTTAAATGGCCCCACAAGTAGAAATCGAGAGGGTTCAGATCAGGTGAGCGTGGAGGCCAAGCAATTGGGCCACCTCTACCTATCCATCGATCAGGAAACCTTCGATCCAAGTACCGGCGAGCCGTACGACTGAAGTGTGCAGGAGCGCCATAATGCAAGAAGTGAATGTGTTGACGATTGATCAGTGGAGTGTCTTCTAAAACATGAGGTATGGTGTTTTCCAGGAAGTTTGTGTACGCCTGCCCCGTAAGTCTGTTTATAAGTACATGGGGTCCAACTAATCGATCACCAATGATAACTGTCAGAGTGCCCTCTTAATGTCTCCTTTGACGGCAACGACCTGCGGAAAGAAAAACGTTAAGGTGAATTTCAATGTTGTGAAGGCCATAACTCGGAAATAAAGCATTTCCGGACACATGTTGTAATGAACTATTTTGATTGTCTACATGTGGGAAATACATACCTGAAATTATGCCCCGTATTTTTTAAACACCCTGTATATACTAGACTGTGGTTTCTTGATGTTCACGTATTGGTTTCTCCACTTCTATCAAAGGTTTTCACAAGCTTCTTTCAGTTTGCCCAGACCAATAAAAGAGCAGTTTCAACCTGAGCCTTGGCTGATGACTTCTGATCTGTTGATTGGGCAACGGAAATCAGCATATTCTATTATATTTGTGGCGAATAAAGAGATTTTGAAATTTATTTTTTCCCCTTGTGAGAAACTCTGTCGATAAAGTGGCAGGCTGAGAACTGGAAGAGACGAGAATGAAATTATGAAGAAACCGGCTTTCGATTTTAAACATTTTGAGGCGGGTAAATGCTGTAAAGGAGGTGTCATAAAATATATGAATTTTGAAAATAAGAGGTGACATTATTGGATAGCTAGAAACCACACGACATTAACATATCGACCTTTATGAAAGCTAAGATAGTATGCGGAATTATTAAAGAAGAGCTACAAATATTCCAAAATATCATTCTCGGTAGTAGGCCTAGTGGTTACCGTTGGATCCAAGGTTCGTGGGTTCAAACCCAAGGCGAAGATGATGACTTCCTCCGTGAGGAAAGTGATAGTTTTGATCCAATGTATAGACTTACGGTACGTACAGAAACTCTGTTCCACGAAATTACCGTGAAATATCCACTTATCGCTAGCAAATTCATGCCCTACGTTACAAGTAGAGCCATCGATATACATATCTTGGAACAGATCTTTATCTATAGTTCGTCCCAAGAATCCGTGAAGTAGAAAGACGAAATAAGACCTATGCGCAAATGGTATGTGGGAAGGCTAGGACCAATGACCGCTCTGGGAGGAGGTATTGGTTGGACGAACCTACCAATCGCTTGCAGAGAGGGGATCATTTCTACCTGAACTCTCTACCACGAGCATCTTACCCCTTAGCGGCCTCGAGCTGATGCTGCCCGCAACACACTCCGGCACAGATATTCGCCGTCCCCACATGCGCAAAGTCACTCCACAGGTTCCTGAAACGGGCCATAGTGTAACATGTATAATGTAGTCTTGTTGAACATTCATGAGAAATTCTTTGTCCTAACTGCGAATATAATCCAGAAATCCAGAATTGTATAGAACATCAAATAGGCTACATAATGTTTATAACAGCTTTGTACGTGTCAGAAACGTGTTCTAACACAGACGATCCAAATGAAGGATTGAAGGTATTTGTGGGGGCTCTTGTTATACATTGCATAGGCATATATATACAGTACATATACAGGGTGTTTCCGGGCCAGTGTTACAAACTTTCAGGGATGATGGGGAAGGTCACATGTATCAATTTGAGATAAGGAATCCTGGTCTCGAAAAGGAATTAAAAACGAGCAAAATTGTATTAAACATTTTTCTTTGAAATATCTCAAAGATTGACTCTTCAAATTAATTACAGTACTCACGATTCACTCTGTATATAAGAGATATTAGAATAGAACATTGTCATATGCCTTTCTTATCTTAGTTTATCCGAATTAACGTCACGAGAGTTCTCTTTAGTTAAAAGTAAAACATGACTATTTCCTGTTTAGATCTATATTAGTTTTTCCGACTCAATGTCACGAAGAATTTAATACAGTGAAATAATGAAAACATAGCTTCTCTCCTGTTGGCATTGCCATATACCTTATTTTAGTTTCTGTAACTCAACATCACGAAGGCCCTGTCTAGTGGAAGTACTACGAGTATTTACCTGTTGACGTCATATTTCTTGGTTACCAGACATAAAGTCCAGGATTACAATGTCCATACGTCAAAATGTCCATGGGATAATGTCCACGTTGAAATTGTCCATGTTAAATCGTCCAGAGTCAAAATGTCCATAGTTCTATAATGTCCACTTCACTCTGATATCCAGAGTCATAATGTCCATATGACATATCCATTGTTCAAGGTAGTTATAGTAATCTATGTAAAAAATTTTCCTGTACAGAACTAACCAGAACTGAAATTTTTGAAGATGAAACGAAATCCTCAGTTAGTGCCGTCACAGAAGGTGAAGCCACTTCTTTCTTTTCGTGGATACCTGTACCAACACCATGAATTTAATAGAGAGAGGACAAAAATATATTGGCGATGCAGGGAAAGGAAAATTTGTAATGCTGCAATGATAACTAACAGAAACCTGGATAACATTCGGATTTTGCGGGATGGCACAGATAAGCATTTACATAGTGCCGATGAAGCAGGTATAGAAGTAAAGCCCATCTTGAACCGTGTTAAAGCAAGAGGAAGAGCGTTGGCTGTACATCAGCCATCCATTTGGCGATTTACATAGTGCCTAAAGCCCGAAGGAAATGAAATTTGGAGACAAATATTGCAAGAGAAAGGGGGGCATACACCTTACGAACGTTTTATCATATGGGCTTTCTGTCATATGGATATCTAGTACTTGGACATTTTCACCGTATAGACATTTTGACAATATGGGCATTTTGATCTTATGGAGGTTTTATCATATGGACGTTCTGTAGTATGGACTATATACGGTGGAAGCTATTTCTTAGTTATCGCGTACATTTTCCAAATCAAAGTTACGAAAGTTTTAATATGTGTTTGTCAGATTTGAAATATGTAGCATAAATAGGAATTGAGAAAGCATTTGATATGATTAGCAGAACAAAATTGTGGATGATATTAAAAAAGAAAGGAATTCCTGAGCATCTAATAAGGGTGATACAAAGTATGTATAAAAATACAAAAATCAAAATGAATATCAAGAAGATTACCACCAACTTGCAAGAAGTTAACCAAGGGGTCAGACAAGGGTGTCCCTTATCATCTACTCTTTTTAATTTGTACCTAGACGAAGCCGTAAGAGAATGGCAAAACAATTTAAAAACACATTATTTTATGTATAATATCATTTTAGATTACTTACTTTTCGCAGACGACCATTTGGTGTTGGCTGATTCTGAAGACAATCTACAGAGAGCAGTCCATCTGTTAAGAATTGTTGCTAATAAGTACAATCTAAAAATATCACACAGGAAAACTAAAGTATTTGGCTTCTGCGGAAATAATAAAGGGTGCTTCAGAAAGAACGGATGGATTTCACAGGGCAAGAAAATTGTAAGGATTCATCAAATCAAAAATGTATTGTTATCAACAGATTCACCAATACATGCAGTTTATTTACGGTATACAACATCATCCATATGATGTCCTTGGCTTTCGATACAGGCATCGAGGCGTTTTCTGAAGTTCGCCGTAACTTTCACAGTCATAGTTGGTGGGATTGCCGCAATTTCTTCACGAATCGCCGTCTTCAGTTCGTCCAGTGTATGTGGTTACTTACGCCTTCAAATGGTCCCAAAGAAAGAACTCGCAGGGCGCGAGATCTTATCGTAACTTCGACAATCTCAGTGCAATAGCATGTTTGCGGGCTGATGGATGAGGTGGCAGGACAACCTACTGTCTGTCTCCACATTTGCAGGAGTACACGCGCTCCGTGTTCGTCCAGGTGATTTCTTCTTTAATGTTGAACCTGTGGTACGAAATGAAGCCGCCCGAGTTGGAATCCTAGCGTGACGTCCGATGTCGAAATGAGTCCTGAGTGGCGATCACAGACTCTTCATTTTTCAAAAATGTCGATGAAAGCATGTTGTACACCAGACCAACACCATGTTCTCAACTCAAACTGCATTCTCTGGCTGACCCAACAGTCGTGGTCCCCCTCACTCTATCCCTCCCCTCGCTGCGTATTGATAGTTTGAAAGCCATCCGTTCTTTCTGACGCACCCTGTACAATAAGAACTGAAATTGTAATAGAGGATAAGATGATTGAACAAGTAAATTCTTTTACTTACCTTGCATGCGATCTCTCGTACATATCCTCCACAGACGTAGAAAACAAGTTAAATAAATTTTTAAGACTTATTGGTACAATTAAACGTACACTCATAAATAAAGTTCGACAGAAAAACTGTACTCAAATTTTACAAGACACTGGCAATTCCGACATTGTTATATGGTTCAGAAACGTGGATTCTGACTAGGGCCCAACAGAGAAGAATTGAGGCCGCCGAGATGAGACTCTTAAGGCCACTAGCAGGATTTAGACTACAGGACCATAAGAGAAACGAAGATATACGTCAAGAACTGAATATCGAGAGTGTAATAACTATAATTGAAAAATATAGAAATAATTGGTACCACCATATAACAAGAATGCCCAACGACAGGATACCTTTCAGAACACGGTGTTATAGACCTACACGAAGAAGACGAGTGGGAAGACCAAAGAGATGTTGGAGAGACCAGTTTGACGGATAAAATTCTGGAAGCGGAACAGGCCATCGGCGTAAACCTTGAAGTTATTGATGATGATGATGATGATGATGATGATGATGATGATGATGATGATGATGATGATAATATAGAAATAGATGTATCCTTGTGAAGTTGCACAGTACGAATTTTTGTTAGGAGAAAAAGTTCCAATTAAGGAAGTTTAATTAAGTAAATAGGAATTAATTTCCAGCGAGAATTATTCCTCTAACAGTTTCCGTTTATTTATATAATCTGAAAATTAATTTCCTGCCCCATCTGCGCAAATTCATTTGAACTGTCTCACAACTCAATTTCCTGGGATTCATCTTTATCGTTCATTTGGTTTGTTATAATCAATCCCAGATGCATTTCCTGTCAAACTTCAAAAGCGATGGAAGGCGTCTTCTCGATTGATAACACTGATCAACAAATTTTTACTTTTTGTCTTGCTCCGAAATAAAAATAGCTGAATATTATCCAATATGTGTGCCCTAAATCTGAATTCAAAATCCAAATTGTCCCATAACGTACTATTTTCCGGGGAAGATGAATTCATTTTTTTATGAAAAACTTCTCTTTTTTTAATTTTTCATCACTACTGGTAAAATTACAACACACTATGGATTAAAATGTCTCAAATACTTGAACAATGTGTACTGGATACAAAAATTACGCTACGTAGTTTAAAACACAACAATAATAGTACATTATGCAATGAGCCTATAATGGTAGTAATTAAGACGCGGGTATGTTTATGAAACTCGGTTGCGCTCGTTTCATAATTTTGTTACGAGCGTCTTAATTACCATTATAGTCAAGTTTCATACGACGTTTTATGCTCGACCATATTTCTAACTTGAAATTATTCATAAGTATTCATGTTATTCTTATCTGACTGACAAGCGGAACTGACCTTGTGCAATACCTCGTAAATTGTGAGATGTGCGCAGACGCGAAAGTATTGATTTTTTTCCGAGAAACAAATGTCGACATCGACCTTGATATAATCTAGAGAGTAAAATAAACATTAATCTTGATATAACCTTGAAATTGAATTAGACATTGCAAAACGAGATGACAAATTGAATTTATTTGAATATTATTTACAATTAACGCTAATTATTATAGTAACATAACTAGTTGTCTTTCGATTGCATATCCGAGAATAATCGATACTTGCGCTTTCATATTGCTACAATGGTATTTTCTGATTGGTAGAACGCCTGAACTTTAATGAATAGGTGTACTTTAATGAGATCCATTAAAGGGCTACTACCAGGTGTATAATTACTACATTTCGGCATGGTCGAGCATAAATATATTTCATACGTATAAAGAGAAAAATCTCGGAATTTGAGCTTAATATTTAAAATAATTTTCTATTTTCTGGGTGACTTCTGTTTATAACTAGATCCAGGAGTGCATTTTACAAGGAACCAACAATAGTCTGCAAGGAAGCTGAATTGATGATCTTCCTTTATGTCGCCTTTCCATTTCAGATATTTATTTATGAAATCTCTCCCCATGCTCGTCTCTTAGCGCTCCAAGGTTAGGAGGAAATAAATCCAAATGAGAATGTAAAATGTGTACTTTGAGATACATATTACATTCCATTTTCTCATATGCACTTGACATAGTTTCCACAACAAGTTCTATATAGTTGTCTGCCCTAGAATTTCCAAGGAGATTTGAGCAAACATCTTTGAAAGCGTGCCATGCCATTTTTTTCTGTAACTGAACGTTTTTCCTCAAACAGTCAGCCGTAACTTTGTGAATTTGTGGACCGATAAAATTCTCTCTTTTAATTTGCCTTCACTTAGCGCACTTTTCTTTTAAATACTGAAAACCACACCCTTGTTTGTTAATTGTGTATACCTCACTTTGAACTGGAAGGAAATTTACTGAATAGAAGGGATCAATATCTGTTTATTTATTAGAAGTACAAAAGAACATGCCAACAACCATAACAAACCGGAAATGTCATAAATTAATAAAATGCATTAGCTTTTGTTTTGGTTTACGACCCCCAACCCTCGCCAGATGTTTCCTTAGGGAGCGTTTATCGAAAAGTGAAATTATAGTATATCTTAAAACTCTTACGTGATACGAAGAAAAGAGATGCATTTTCGGATTCAGCGCACACCAAACCATAAGGGACACATTGTTTAAAGTCGGAGAAAAATTCTTGTTAATCCATGTTGAATCTTTCTTACACTACTTTTAACACTTGAATATAAATAATTGATTAAATGGCCATCTTACTCGTGTTAATTATGTAAGCATGTGAGGCTTACAGTTGTTTCGGTGCTACTTGACACCATCCTCAGAGCCTTCTGTGTCTCGGCGCCATATCAACATCGCTGCATGTATTGTGGGTGCGTTCGTGTGATGAAGAGTTGTGTCAAATAGTGTGTGTGTTCTGAAATTGATCTGTGTGTTGAGAATTTGGTTAGGGTGTGTTTTAGTGTGTCTGTAAGAATTAAAAAACACAACACACTAGAGCAATATGAAATATACAAACACACTAAAACATATTGAAATTATAAATCTTCATTGTAATCCTACAAATTTTTAGTACATATTTTACTCATTTTTCTGAAAATGTTTTCTATCTTCCTCATTCATGTTTAATTCTCCTTTGTGTGTATGTGTATGCAACTAAAACTTACCCTAGTACAAACCCTAGTAATGCCGCACTTCGATTATTGTGACGTTTTGTTAAGTGATCTAAGTTCTGAACTGTCAGTCAAGTTACAGCGAGCTCAGAATATGTGCATCAGATACGTGTGCAACATCCGACGATATGATCACATATCACCGTCCTTCGCAAGTCTCTCGTGGCTCCGACTTAAAGAACGCAGAACTTTACACTCTTTGTCTTTACTCTTTCGAATTCTGCACACCTCAACACCAAATTACCTTTCGTCTCGTTTCTCTTATCTATACTCTAACCACGGCGTAAATACCAGATCACTTATCTGTGGCACGCTAAGTATACCTCTTCATAGAACATCTTGTTATTCCTCATCTTTTACAATATCCACCTCGCGTCAATGGAATTCCTTGTCACAAAGTATTAGGGGCTGCAAGACAACAAACACCTTTAAGAACAGCTTAAAAGATAACCTTATTAGCATTTCACTCCAATCATACTGATTTAAAATATTACTGACTACACTGTTGCTTTTTTTCTTTAGACATCATCCTGATTGTGCTGCATTTTCAAAATTGTCTCATAATAATCTCTTTCTATTATCTAATATAATTTGAAATATATTAACATTCTATGTATTTTAGTTTAATTCTGCTACCCAGTTTATTTCAGTGTTTAATTAATAGTTCATATTATTTTGTTGTTTAATTCGTAAATAACTCTTGTATACATGTAACTCTCATCTAAATTCAAATTGTTGAATTCTTTGTAAGTTCATGCATATGTATATACACTTTTTGCTGGTTGTGTGGAAGAGAAGGCCTTACGGCCTTAACTCTGCCAGCTAAAATAAATCATTATTATTATTATTATTATTATTATTATTATTATTATTATTATATAATTTGAATAGGTATAATTCTTGTAATTTGTAATATTGGTTCACTTACCTTTGCATAGGCATTGAGTGTAACTTCTAAGCATTATATTATTTTGTAATTTATTATTTTTTATGTTTCCATTATTTTACTTAACTTGTGCTTGAATCACTATATCAAATAAATATTAGTCTGTAATCATTAACTTATATTACTGCAAATTGTATCAGCTTCTTTTGTTTCTGGCTAAGTGGAAGGGAAGGCTTGATGGTCTTAACTTCGCCAGAATAAATAAATAAATAATAATAATATTATTATTATTATTTTTATTATTATTATTACATTTGTCGCGAAACTCATTCGATCATGAGTGCATAAAAACCTCTTTGGGATGAAATGCTGAAGAATGTTTTGATAAACATATCTATACTTGTATAGGGAAGAAGTAGGTACAGTGAGACAGGGAGAACAGTCAGACATTTTTTATTACATGGTAAATTTTGATGTTGAAATGTTGGTAACAGTGGAGTTGTATGTTGCATGAGTAAAGTAACAGTATTTTCATACTCGATTCTTCTAGTTACAAAGGTGAGTGATGAAAATTAATTCGTAATTTTTCACCCTAGAAGTAAAATTTTGGCTTGTGCTTGGATATACAAATGAGATATAAATATGAATGTTTTGTTACGTAATACTATGGTATTTGAGATTATGTTTGGCAAAGTTTCGTCTTTCTTGTTTTAATTTGGAAGTGATGGCGTCATATTTAAATGAACTATGCGTAAAGGGAACAGTGGGACATGCCATTGAAGGGTACACTGAGACGTCTCACTGTTACCATGACATACCAATGATTTGCAAAAACAAACTTTAATTATATTACATTTACCAGTAACTAACATTAAAAATGAACATACTAGTAACCAATTTAGGAACTGTAGCTTAATAGTACATTATGCAACGAGCCTGTAATGGTAGTAATAAAGTCGCAAGTATGTTTGTTTATGAAACGAGCGCAAGCGAGTTTCATAATTTTCATACGAGCGTCTTAATTACCATTATAGGCAAGTTCATACGACTTTTTATGCTCGACCATATTTCTAACTTGAAATTATTCAAAATTAGGTCATGCTATAGTTATGTGCGAACTGACGTGAATTTTGAGGTGTGCGCAGACGCGAAAGTATTGATTTTTTTCCGAGGCCGAATGTCATTCACCTTGATAGAGAATAAGATGAACATTAGTCTGATATAACCTGGAAATTGATTTAAAATTGAAAAACGAGATGACAAATTGAATTTATTTGAATATTATTTACAATTAACGCTAATTATTATAGTAACAGAACATAACCTTCTGCGACAGTATTGGATTTCCAGCATCCGTGACTTTTCGCTAATTGTCTTTCGAGTGCATATCCGAGAATAATCGATATTTACGGTTTTATAACGGTACAAAGCTGACTTGTCATTGGCTGAACACCTGAACTTTAATGAATAGGTGTACTTTAATGAGGTACATTAAAGAACTACTGCCAGGTGTATAAATACTACATTTCGACATGGTCGAGCATAAAATAATGGATACATTACGTTTTAATGGTTTCATAAATGAAAATATATTCACAAAATTTAAGAAAACGTTAAAAAATAATAAAGAATTACATTAAATTCTTATAATCATATGCTTTGTTGTCACCAAAAATTAATTTCAATTTTTCGCAAAAGTTTGAAATGTCGTGGAAAATTCACTTTTCCAAATGTTCCAGATGTTTCAATGGTTCCGAAGTCAGACATCAAAATGATTCTAAATAAGCCTACAGAATATGTCAAGATAAAGAGACAGCAAGTTTTTTTTTTCTTTTGAAATAAATATAAATCATTTCAATGTCCGTTAATAGACACTGTGGTGTCTCACTGTACCCTCCTGAATGGGAACAGTGAGACATTCGCATTTTTTTTGACAAACACATATTGTATAATGTGTCCTTTATCTATTAACATTTTTATTTATGTATTATTATACTCCATGTTTTAATGTCTATTTCTATTGCACTTGATTTTAAAAATACTTAAATTATCACTTGCATACATATGTCTTAATATTTTGTGTCTCACTGTACCCACTACTCCCCTACGTCTATCGTCTTGATATCTGTGGAACTGCGAATGGTTCTTACGTGAGATATATAAAGATAAAAAATAAATAAAAATAATAATAGTAAACTACCCCCCATTGGGGGTAGCCCTTACGGACTCAGTATATCCTCAAAAAGAATTATTATACATATGTAAAGATAGATATTAAATTTTAAAGAAGGGAAACAAAGAAAAGGGCGTGAAAAATTACAATTGCTATTAATGTGGCACCATGTGATTAATTAGGATTTGGCAGGATTTTTTAACACAATTATCACCAGGCTTCGAGACTTTGGACCCGATACAATAAGTTTACTGTGCATGCACTATAGGTTGTTGACTCGCTGCAGGTAGATAGAGATGTATTGAGGTAACAACGTTGCTATTTAGAGTAGAGTACGGTAGTATGGGGAAACACACACATATGTACATTTCGAAAGTAAATATACATTATACAATGACAATGTCAAAAGAATGTGAAAAGCATTTATTCTCCTATCTTTTATAGGCATTTGTGTTTAATTATACACAGTGTTAATGGTGGAAATAAGCATGTAGCAATTTTAATTTTTTCATTTATTCTATTGGTCGTCTTTAGGAAGTGCAGTTACAGTACCGAATTGCAATGTACTACAAGATACATCCTCAGTGTCTCAAACGTAAATCTTTTTCGGTTATCTGCCAAAGTTTGTACTGTGAAAAGCTGCGCTCTACGTCGCATGACGTGATAGGAGGAAAAAAAAGGAAAAAACCTAACATCATTGCAGTCTCTAAGAGACAGTCCTTTATTCTCGAGTGACTCTATGTCCACTAATTTGCTGTTTATGTTACACAGTGTTCCATATCCGTTATTTTTACATAAAATAGATTTCCACTTCTCTTTTACACACTCAGTAACCGGTGGACTTGATGTCTCATTAATTCTCTGCATCATTTTCTAAATTAATTTGAGGGCTTCCGGCATCTCTTGCTCTGACTTTTCTAACCGTGTAATAGTTTCAGACAAAGTTTGTATGAAAACCAAATTATTCGTCAGAACCTTCAAATCCAGAGCGTTTTCCTTTGCGTATTTGTTGTTATTCATTCTACAGTACCCCCACCCACTGTAAGCTGTACCACTATACTCAGTACGCCGTTATGCGGATTTCCCACTCTATTGGGTCCGAAGTCTCGAAGCCTGATTATCACAATGTCATCCCTCACAGATATTGGCAGAGCAAACTGCCGTTGAAATTCTTCGAAAAAAGCTGGTATAGTCCCTCGAGCACCTATGAGCAAGCCGAATACCTCAACGTGAATTAAGGCATATTTCAGCTTGAAATAGTTGACTGTAGGCTCATAGATCGACTTCTTCTCAAGGTGGACCTCGGCTGACTGATGACATTCTACTTCAAAACGTATCGTGGGGTCCACAATGATGCCCTGTTTAGTGTCAGCATTGTACGCTTCTGCACAATTTAATTGAAATTCAATAATTTTGCAATTTCTTAAAAGTTGAAAATATGTAGGACAATTTATTCGATGTCCTTGTATTGAAATTATAATTCCCAGCCCGTCTTCGTACCGGTACGTCAAGTCTGAGCACGTACTTGAGCCTGTACTGCACTTAAACACGACCTGCAGACCTGGGACCCCTCTGGCGGATACGCGACTAATTCCAGACTCCACGCTGTGTGCTCTGAACGCGTGGGCGGATTGCGACGGCAAATACCTCCAGGGGCCGCCCGACATAGTTCCGTGGAATTAGAAACCCCACTACCCTTCTTCTATTTTGCTTCTTTGTATCCGAGGTGTTACGTACGATATTGATCTATCATTTTTATTTTCTATTTTAGAACAAGATTTTCAGAAATCTGAGGCGACGTTGAACCGAATGTATTGTTATCAAAAACACGGGACATCGATTCCCACCAGAATGAATGAATGAATGAATGTTAAAAAATGTTATGTTTTATTTAACGACGATCGCAACTGCACATAGGTTATATCAGCGTCGCCGGATGTGCCGGAATTTTGTCCCGCAGGAGTTCCTTTACATGCCAGTAAATCTACTGACATGAGCCTGTCGCATTTAAGCACACTTAAATGCCATCGACCTGGCCCGGGATCGAATCCGCAACCTTAGGCATAGAAGGCCAGCGCTATACCAACTCGCCAACCAGGTCGACATGAATGAACGAATGAATGAATGAATGAATGAATGAATGAATGAATGAATGAATGAATGAATGAATGGGGGAAAATAGGAGAAACTTTATAAGGTATGCGAAAACGCGTACTCGCAAAGGAGTTCGGGGCTGAGAAAAACTGAATATGTGAGCTCCAAGCCTGTTGATCATTTGTCTCACCCCGAGTTTCACTGCTCCACTGAAAATTCTCTAATAGTTACCACATAACTGGGGGGGGGCAGAGGGAGGCGCTGGAGAAGCTTCTGTTATCATGTAATCGCGCTTCTATAGTTGAAAACTAAATTCAAGTAAAATTTAACTTTTCTCGTCCTTTTTCTTCCTGCTTTCTTATTATCTTTTTTTCTTTCCTCTCCGTTATGTTCCATTAATTTTCTCTTATCATTTCGTTGTCTCAGTTTCTGTTCCTTTTTTTTCTATTTTTCTTCTTTCTTTCTTTTAGTGTTTTCTTTTCTTCCATCGTTTGGGAGATCGATCGGTTCGTTGATAGGTTACATACCAGAGTGCTGCATTGGAGTTAAATCGTTCGCTTGAACTCGGTCGAGTGTCGCCCCCTCGAGTGAGATACGATCGGTCGTGATAGATTTAGATTAGATTTATTTATTTAACCTGGTAGAGATAAGGCCGTCAGGCCTTCTCTGCCCCTCTACCAGAGGATTACAACTATAACATGAACAATAAGATTACAATTAATATTAAATTTACAATTACAATTACAATAAAAATTAAAGTACGACAAGAATACCTGATTAATGAAAGCTAGACATTTTATCATAGAAGTTAAGAACAAAGAATATTTTTGTATTTACTAAATTACAAATTAAACCTACAATAACAAAATTCTATAGTGATGAAATTACCGGATATTGAGATATTTTGTGGTAGATTAAAAGAACTATTTACAAGAAACCATGTCTGAACCCGTAATAAATAGAAGCACAGTACAAGGTCATCTCACCGACATGTCTTATCTTGTATGGAAGGCTACAGATAAGATACACATATGTTTTGCTCACATCGTAAAAATAAGGCTTTATTTTCTGCGTTTATGACAAACGTTTAATGGAACAGTCAATGGAACGTACCGAAACAGGAACAAGAAGTTATAAATAAAATAGTATGAAAAACTTCGATATACAGTTATTATTGCTAATTAATAATTATTCAATATTTGATTTACCACATATACATATAATATGATAGGTCCATACATAGTGTTCCGCCTACATACTGCGATAATGTAGAAACGTTTTACAAAATATTATTGATATAGCAGTAGATTAATAACAATATTAGTACAGAGATAACGTCACAGAAAATATAATAAAACGAATAATCATGCCGCACAACTGTTACAGACGCAAAGATATATACTAGAGATTATTATTATTATTATTATTATTATTATTATTATTATTATTATTATTATTATTATTATTACTAGAAAACAAGGTAAAGTTCTTGCATTATCGTGATTGTGTTCTCCGTTTATAATAATTACATTTACATCCAATAACATCTATCAGATGTGGCAAAAACAAAATCACTCCTGTGTGGGGGGGGGGGGAGGGAAAATTACCTACAACATTTATATTACATTTTAAAGCAAGTTTTGTAGTTGTACTATGGAGAGGTTACTTTAACACTGCAAAGTTTTGAAATGATAAACATCTATGATGTTACTACACAGTTCATCACTGTAACAATAACGAATGTCTAACGCTTGGCTTATACCGTTCGAGGATTTATCGCTCGTGACAATTTTACCCATCATGCATGTGCGCTACCTATCGGATTATGCTATGAACTACTTGGCGCTCGAGCGAAAACGTCTGATGCAGACCTCTGTTACATACACATCTGATGTCCAAGTTTGATGGTTAGGCTACCTCATTGTTAACACTTCCAGACTTTGAGTCTCTCTTATTGTAAATCTGGTTCTGAGATGCGTTCACCAATATGACGACATTCCTTATCGCCGATAATATTAATAATAATATAGATGGAAATGAAGTCTACAACATTTGAATTTCGAAACGGGCTAGAAATAGTCTAAACAATTTACAAGAACACTTCTTAAGCAAAGGATAACAATCCTTTTATAGACCTCTACCACAAGTATTCCAATTTCACTACATTTCAGAACGGAGTCATGCTAAGTATTTTGTAAAGCTGTAAGAAAATGTGATCACACTCGTCAACAGCGAATATATTCTAAGTAAACTTCGGATTACGGTGATGTTACACGATGTATTCGCTTGTAGAATCGCACTTGAAGCAGTTTCTGAACTATTGTATTTAAGGAGGAGTCATTCGATATCTGCGTCTCGTAGAGCAGCGGTAGAATGCTAGCTTAGTGATTTCAAAGTTGTGAGTTCGATCATTGTCCAAGTTATTTTATTTTGTTATCGTCTTTTAGCGATATAAATTATATTCAAGTTGTCATTTGTATTTAGTTATCGTTCTTTAGCGATATAAATAATATTCAAGTTATCATTTATATTCTGTCATCGTTCTTTAGCGATATAATTAATACTCCTTCCGTTCCAAAATATGGTAAAGTAACAAGGAAAACAAGTTTGATTATTGTGCATGCGCACACGAAGTGTTTCGCTGGGTGGTATTCTGTTCAGTATTGAAGGGACTATCAGACAGTGCAGTTATCAATGTTTCTAGTCTTCTGTAGTACATCAAACTATAATATTTAATAATAATAATAATAATAATAATAATAATAATAATAATAATAATAACAATAATAATAATAATAATAATAATAATAATTTAATTAACCTGGCAGAGTTAAGGACATATGGCCTTCTCTAACACTCAACCAGGAGTAAAACTGCGTTACAAAAAACACTACAAGTTTACAAAGGACACTATAATTTTACACATAAAACTGAATAAGATAATAATAATAATAATAATAATAATAATAATAATAATAATAATAAAATGTAACAACAAGGAAGTAGAAATCAGACATAACATATAACATACAGAAAGAAAGAAAAAAGCATAATAAAATGTGAACAGCAGGTCAAAATAAATGAGACATACAATGTATAAAAAAGTAAGACAATTATTGATAATAATAATAATAATAATAATAATAATAATAATAATAATAATAATAATAACAACAACAACAACAATAATAATAATAATAATAATAATAAAATAATAAAAATAAGAATAGTAATAATAATGATAATAATAATGATAATAATAATAATACTAATGGTAGCAATAAAATAGTGCAGTACAAAGCATACAATGAATACAATATTTTTAAGTACACACAGTAAGGAAAATTATGATTATATATATATATATATATATATATATATATATATATATATATATATAGCTCAACTTATCACATTATAGATATACCATTATCGGAAAATATGAAAACAAAAATATAAAATAAGTTAAATATCACTAGAACATAAAAAAAGTGAATACGTGGAAACATGCAATACAACACTTGTCATAATAGTAAGTTAGTTTGGCAACTCGTCATAAGATAATTTTCTAACTTGGATTTGAAAGATTTCAATATTCGGCAGCCCTTGACTTCAGGCGGCAGAGAGTTCCAGTGACAAGAGGTAGCAACAGTGAAAGATGAGGAATACAGAGATGATGTGTGAAGTGGAATTTCTAGCGTGTTATCACGTTGTGATCGAGTATTAATATTATGATAGCGAGAGAGAGTATGAAAACGGGCGGATAAATAATAGGGGGATGAAGTGTGCATAATTCGATATAAGAGAGAAAGTGAGTGCAGATTTCTCCTCTCATGTAACCTAAGCCATGATAACTTCTCGAAAGAAGGTGAGATATGATCATAGTATCGAACATTACAAATGAAGCGGACGCACGAGTTATGAACACGCTGTAGTTTCTGAACGGAATCAATCCTCGGATCACTGAACAAAACGTCGCAATAATCGAAGTGAGGTAGAATGAGTGTCTGTACCAGCGTCTGTTTTAATTTAGATGGGTAATGATACAATCTTCTTAGTGAATGGAGAATAGAGAATTTAAATAGTTCATTATGGACAGAAATCAAATGGTCACCTGCTGTGGTGTTTCTGTTGCAGAAAATGGAACACCAACCCAGTCAATTTTGAATAGAATATCTAAGGCATAATAGTCGTATAAAAACGGGTTGTAATTTATTGCAGTTTTTATGTTAATTTGCCTCTCTCAAAACAATGTTTGTTTTTTCTTTTATTAATTTGATATCACATGGAATGAAATGTACTTTATTTATTAGTTTTTCTTATGTTAATTTATCATATAAATAAGTATCTAGAAGATGCATTAAAGTTACATTATATTACTGAGTACTTTAACAAATGTATACCATATTTTGGAACGGAATAAATTACATCTTTCTATGCCATATTTTGGAACAGAGGGAGTTTTCAAGTTATCATTTATATTCGTTATCGTTGTTTAGCGATACAGATAATATCCAAGTTATATTTATATTGTTATCGTTGTTTACTGATATAACTAATATTCAAGTTATCAATTATATTCTGTTATCGTTCTTTAGCGGAAAAAACAATATTCATAACTGATTCTTTCTTATCGTCTAAGTTCATAACAAGAATATTTGTTCTGTAAACATTTAGTATTGCTATCAGTTCACTGTAACCAATTGAATTTAAAAAATAAGTTGTGCACTTAAATATTTACAAAGGTATTTTTTTACGTATAAACGTATTGTATTTGTTTATACAGGGACATCATTTTATTTGTACTTCAATTTTTATTGTACCCACCCCTTCTACTAATGAAGTTCAACCGTCCTCCACACAGATCCAAGACCGCATATACAGTCATAGTAGCCTTACGGTCACAGTAAACAGTATGATCCAAAAATATATTCGCCTTTTCTAGTGACGAAAGGGCTTTCAATATTGAATCACTTTCGCACAGATACTGCCATCCATTTGCCTACGTCGTATCCCGGTTTCCCCCACCAGCTTTTATTCGCCAGCTAGTGGCTGGGCTGTCTTAGCTCTTTTCTGAGAACATTAATTTCTGTTAGGAATTGGACGTCTACGTAATATTATACAACTGTTTAAAATAACTTAGATAGAAGGGCCTCGTTAAGTAATTAACTGTCACGTGATTTCCCCCCTTTCTACGACCCTACGACATAACCACTTGGGCGGACAGTAGATAGTATGTCTGAGTAATTTTATCTTTTCGGATTGGGCTAAAGTGAAGATTGAATTTACAGTACGTAAGGTGCTCTTTTATAGAGTAGGTACAGAATTATTTCAACAGTTACTAGTACGAAGGACGAAACTGGTAATTGAGATTAGGTACAATTTTTCAATTTAACTTCATTCTCTATATTGTACGCTAATGTGCTGTAGACAGTATAATATACACTGCACAATGAATACTTTCACATGGACAGCTCAGTTCGTGAGTAAAAACACTCATTGTTAATACTGTACTGTATTTTGATTAAACAAAAACCTAATGAAAATGATCAAACTCAAAAGCGCGATATTTCCCAGTTTACGTAAATGGATGAACTACTTTTCTTCCCTCCTATACCTAGTAAAGTGATTTGTTTGTATATTACGCCAGTATCATCGAACTCCAGTAGTGGAAGGGGGTAGCAAACGGCGTTGATCCAGAGGTATAGCCAAGTTAATATTAAAAATGTTAGTAAAAATAAAATGATGTCCCTGTATAACTTACCAATAGATATTTAATGCATTTAATTCGAATTTGTTGGTTAAGTTTAAATGTTGTAATTATTGCAGTCGAAAACACTTTCGTCATTCTTTTCATGAGCACCAATCTCTTGTAATCCGCCACAAAGTTGCGGACGATCATGAAGACGTCATTCAACGCTGGTAGACAGTGGAAGGGGAACCAATGCTTTCCCCATACTTCCCCCCCCTCTCCCTCAGTTCTGCATCCCTGCTCTAAATCGTCGTAATTACTATTAATGAAGACAGGATGTTCTAATGAAGACCTGAACGTAAATAGCTCAATTGAGGTACTGCAGACAAGCCCACTCCACATTCCCCGCCAGAGACAGTTATGTATCCAACCGGTACGAGTAGACATGAAGTCGAGTAATGCGGAGTGACGGATTGTATATAGGGCATGCTTCATGGTTTTCCTCTCGCTAATCGCCTTAAATCCACCACTGGTGCACAGTGCTTTACTTTGTTCGTTTCTAAAGGCTAATTCACACGGGGACAGTTTACATGAGTCAAGTGCCTGGAGCAAGTCGACTTTCCTTCAACTTTCCCCGTGTGATATGGTCGAGACAGTCAAGTTGAGACTTGGCGGTCAAGCAGAATTTGAGTTGACGACCCGTCAACGTTTGTGTCCACTTTCCCGTCACGTGACCAACTTGACTCCACCACTTCCCGCGTGTGAATGCGAACTTGTAGCAACTTGGCAAGTAGAAATTTTATAGTTTTAGGCCTATATCAGATAAATTCCTTAGAAAGAATCCAGTATAGGGCAGCTAAATTTGTTAAAGGTAAAAGAGAAGATGGAAACGATACGATAAAAGAACTTAAATGGGAAACTTTGGAAAACAGACGTAGGAAAACTAGAATAACATCATTGTATAGAGCACATCTAGGTCAGAAAGCATGGGTAGACATAACGGCTCGGTTAGAAAAGCCAACGTACTATGGTAGGAACGATCATGATTTTAAAATCAAATGTAGGAAACAGAAAACGGATGTAGGTAAATTCTCATTTTTAAATAGAACTATAAATGATTGGAATGACCTACCTCAGCGGTCTTTGAGGCTGTCCTTCCTTAAGGAGTTTCAAGAATAATTTAAAAAGTTGTGTATCAAGTGCAAATTAAAATTAAGGTGACATTTAACATTTAATTTATTTAGCCTGACGAGTTACTTCCTTGGTTTGAATTGTAAATTATTTAAAAATAGCGTGTAAGAGGGCCTTAGACTAGAAATGTTTAGTTTAAATGTAGTTCTGTTTATAAGTACAGCATGCATAAGGGTGTAATTATTTGACTTATTTGAACTGTTGTATCAGTGAAGCGAGGTGAGTCAGTGAAGTTATGGTTTTACAGTGCAGTGAATAGTTCCGATCAGTGAAAATTTATAGCGTCAATAAAATGTGTTCTATAGTGTCAGTGAAATGTGTTATAGTGTGTCAATGAAATGTGTCCTAACGTGTCAGTGAAATGCGTCATAGTGCCACTACAGTGAGTGAGATGAGAGTAAAGTGAAAGACTATTGAAACTTATGTAGGGCCTATACATAATTATGTAGGTTGTAATGTAAAATTAGGTATTTTATCTATGTTTTATTATTATTGTGTTAAATTATATTGTGTATTCTTATTGTATTGTGTATAAAATTGTATTGTGTATTGTGTAATTGTATTGTGTATTGTAAATTTATTGTGTATTGCTTATCATTTTTTTTTGTGTATTGATTATATTGTGTACACCACTGCCACCGGGTGCTTGCCCACTTGCAGTGTAAATAAATACATACATACCTATTGTCGAAGTAAATTAATATTTATTAATAATGAGCGCCCCTAAGTGGAATTCCAACGATATCATAAAGTTTTTGGAAGTGTATGAGAAGTATGAACTTGTATGGAATATACGTGACAAAGAATACCTCAATAAAAACAAGCGGGAATTATTATTCCAGAAAGTACGTAGTCAGTGAACTCATGGAACAAGGTTTCGAAAACATAGACGTAGAAGTGGTTCGAAAAAAGTTAAAAACCCTTAAAACAGGACTCATTCTGAGATGTTTCCTGTATTCTCCAGGATCTTCTTCAGCTAATTCTTTCAACAAGGTATTAGATGCACCGTGCATAATTCTTATACGAATCCATTTCTTAACCCATGTTCTCTTTTCCGTGTTTTCAATAATATTTTGTAATTCATACAATAAAAAGGCGCCAATTAGCTGCACTGATGCTTGAATATGTACTGGTGGCATCTTCAGTTTCACCAAACTAAAAATGCCAGTTCACTATTGATTTTTATTAACTATAACAGAATACAAGAATTCAAACACCACTACGAATACAACATTCAGCGCGCGTTTTTTTTTCAAGCATGGTTTCATGTTTAATGTCTCCGTGTGATCACAAATATAGCGTCAAGTTTAGAGGCTTCAAGCACTTGACTCCTGTAAACTATCCCCGTGTGACTCGGATTTAAAGCAGTGAAGCGGAAAGGGCAAGGACAGAGTGTCTCCTTTCTTTTTTCCTTCCCCTTTATGCCCTAGGCCAGGCATGTCAAAACCCTGCACATTGTGCAGTCGCACATTGGAGGGAGTGAATCGGCTTGGAGGGGAACGCGACAGGGCTGTACATTACCTATAGTAGCAGATCAGCTTTTGTTTCAGTAACACAGATCAGTACGGGTGGTCATTGAGCTGTGATTGTGAATGCGTTATGAAAAATAAAGTGAGGAGTCCACAGATATAACGAAGTAGAGAAATCACGAATCATGTAACGTAACTGTTATGATGTTTTCCTCAGCCAACAGTAATTATTTTAAAAGGAAAGGCTTTCATCATATCATGTGGACCTAATAGTGATATGAGAATTTAAATCATATTAGTAAATTCTCAAAATATGATATTCGCCTGCTCTTATTTCTTAATTAGTACTTTCACGGCAAGACAAACATGACAATGATGTTGTTTTGGAGTCTGTACTAACACAGCCATCAATGGTTAGACGACTTACAACTTTTATTTGATAAGCTGATAAGTGATGAGAATATAGTGACGAATACATGTGAGGGTCTTGAGGTTGTAAGGGAAGGAAGAAAGCAACTATTTTTAAGGCGGAAAAATTTTCTGGAAAAATAATACATAATGGCGAATTTTCCACCTCACGTTACTATATTATTTAATATACTTACGTTAATAAATCTTTAAACCTGACATAAAGAAAATGTCCTCGCTTCACAGCTTGTGAAGTACTCTTTTAACTCAATTCAGTAACGCTCCCAACTTGCTAATGCTAGCTCTCAACGTTTTCCAAATAAACTATATATAAATTTAAATTCAAGCTTAATTTATCCAATTTATTAATAATAATGTGAATTTATATTAATATACAGCAAGGAAAAATGATTCCAGTGTAAAAGCCTCACAGTGTCCTATTTGCATGTAATTGGGAGTAAAATATTTTCTTTCTTAGCATTTGTGCACCAATGGTCCCAATAATGCTTGAGGAACAATGAAAGAGTATTACTTTGAAATAATCAGTACCTCCTACGTAAAATGAAATATTGTGTTCGTTTTTTGTTGTTTCGAAATTACTGCAATATTTTTATTTTCTTCAAATACTGTATACAAATTAATGATTCTTTACAAACGACTGCATTGTGAATTGTAACTGAGTAAGTCTATTGCTTCTTGTGTTACAATTATTGTCAAATATAGACGCTGACAATAATTGTGTTTTTTTTTCCTTCTGCTAAGTATGTTTATAATGTCCAAATGCCAATTTAATTGAACACTAGAAGCGCAGAATAGATTCTTGTTCATCCCTCCCGCTAAGAACTGGTAAGAGCAACACGTGAATGAAGCAATCTGCACAGACCGGCGTTCCGCGCACATACACTGCACTTTCAGTGTCTGATTTTTGACATGCCTGCTCTAGGCTGTTGTAATGTGTACTGCATTGCCACCAACAACACTGAACTGCACTGAATGGAAACTAGCTGTATACTATTGCTCTAACCTTGACGGCGCTATAGTCTGTGTTATCTGTCAATGCTACTCAACACAAAACCTTACCACGCTCGATCCAGGGGAAATATACCCTACACACTACTGTTGTCACGCCAGGAGAAGGCGGCTGAAGTACTTAGACGGGGCGGAGGGGAAACAGTCGCGCATGCGCACCGCGCTGTTCACTGCAATATTCCTGTTCCACAAACATCTACTGCACGTGTCTATGAGTCTTTGCGACTTTGTGAAAATAATAGTGGGGTTTTTACTGTAGTGTTTTATTAGTTTCAACACGACAATTGTTTTCAGTATACCACAGATTTTGTATTGCTTTAGTTATCCTTTGCTTTTCGTGTTAATAGTGTTGATAATAATACAGTTAATAGAATTTATGTTATTGTATACTGTTATTTAGGTTTACAGCAGTTTTTTGTTTATTGTAAATATGTCGACAAAGAGGAAACAAGGATTGACAATCTATAGCGAAGAAAGGAATATTATTAGAAGTGCAAAATAATTCTATGATGAAGAAAAACAACAACAGTGCCTTTGCATTCCTCTTACGAAACCTAAGCAAAGGTAGAAAAGTACTCTAATCTATCCACAAGAACAATACAGCGTATAAGGAATGAAATGAAAGACTGCACAGAAGAAAGTGCGTTGTCGACACCTGAGGGAGAAAAAAAATGTAAACGTCCAGATTACCGAAACGCAAATGTAGATGACTTCGACGGGAGATTGACAAAAAAGATATAATTGAGAATTTTTATTTGTAAAAGAAAGAAGGCCACCGGCGTAGCTCAGGAGGTAGCGCGTTTGCCTGCTGATCTGCAGTTGTGCTCGGGAGTGAGTTCGATTCCCGTTTGCGCTGACTACCTGGTTGGGTTTTTTCCGAGGTTTTGCCAAGCGGAAGGCGAATGTCAGGTAATCTATGGCGAATCTTTGGTTTCATTTCGCCAAATACCATCTCGCCATCATCAATTCAATCGACACTGAAGAAGCTAGTAGTTATTACAGTGTCGTTAAATAACAAGCAAAAAAATAGTACCAAGCTGCAACAAACGTCTACCCTTTTACAAGAGAAAATTGATTTGAAATGAAAGACAACATTAAGACGAATACTAAAGAAAAAGGATTTCAGGTGGAAGAAGTGTGCAGCAAAAAAAAAAAATGAGGAAACACTGTAAATTAGAATACGTGAAGATATCTACAGCAAATAAGAAAGCTTAGGAAAGAGGAAAAACCGATTTTGTATCTGGACGAAATGCGGATAGATAGGCCTACCAATTTAACGTTTCCCAAGTTCTGGCACGATAAAAATGTTACGGGAGTTTTGACTACCGTAAATGTGTCCAGAACACCCATTGTTGTCCATCAGGATGGGGGCGGTGGGGCTAACGGCTTTGTTGAGAGATTCGAATTAATATACACGGCTGGAACATAAACAGACGATTATCATGGACAGATCATACTCCAGAAATTTTGAAAAAATGTGATGATATAGTCATAGCGACAGCACCGAAGATGCGGAATCTTTTATGTCTGACTCCGTTCCCGTGTAGCCAAGTAAGTGGACGAAGTTTTCAGGTCAGAGTGTAGCGTAAAGTTCCCCCGTCCCGCCTATCTACTCCCCGCGCCAACTCGTAGCGCGAAGACAGTATTTCCTTGGCACTCGCATGGATCTGCATTCCTTCTGTCTCCTGCACCGAATTCTATGCACCTCCTCACCCTACTTACTACCTTTCTGCCCGCTTCAGCCGTCTGTTCTCCCATCGCAACAACACCCGCTCGAGACAAAACCTGATTCCAGCTGTACCTTACCTCTCGCTATTCTTGTTTCACCATATCTATTATCTGTCTGTAGAATTTCCTACACGCTCTTATCAAAGACGCAGTTTCCAAATCAGTTTATTGTTATGCTGACCAAGTATCTTGTAACAATGGTATAGTACAGGCATGTCAATTGATGCCCATAGGAGCAAGGGCGCGCTTTAGAGCTCAGGAGAGCCTGAGCGCTTTACAGCAGAAAGGAAAGAGACAGACGAAAGAGGTAGTACAGGGACATCATTTTATTTTTACTAACATTTTTAATATTAACCTGTCTATACATTTAGAGAACCGGAAACACCGCTTGCTCCCCCCTCCAAGACTGGAGTTCGATGATACTGGCGTAAAACACAAATCACTTTACTAGGTATAGGAAGGAAGAAAAATAGTTCATCCACTTACGTAAACCAGGAAATATCGCGATTTTGAGTTTGATAATTTTCATTAGGTTTTTCTTTAATCAAAGTACAGTACTCTATTAAGAATAAGTGTTTTTACTCGCTAAGTGAGTTATCCATGCGAACGTATTCATTATGCAGTGTATATTATACTGTCTACAGCACATTAGCGTGCAATATAGAGAAAGAAGTTAAATTGAAAAATAATCATAATATGAATATTTAAACACAATTTTGAAAATGGTGGCCGTTCATTTCGATACAGGCTTCAGTTCTTTTGTGCATATTATCGCACTATAGACTACTGCATCTAATTCCAATTGCCAGTTTCGTCCTTCGTACTAGTAACTCATATTGAAATAATTCTGTACCTACTCTACGTACTGTGAATTCAATCTTCACTCCTGCCCGACCTGAAAATATAAAATTACTCAGACATGCTATCTACTGTCCGTCCAAGTGGTTATGCCGCAGGATTGTAGAAAGGGAGGAAGTCACGTGACAGTTAATTACTTAAGGAGGTCCTTTTATTTAAGTTACATTAAACAGCTGTATAATATTACGTAAACTTCCAATTCCTAAGAGAAATTAATGTTTTCAGAAAAGAGCTAAGACAGCCCAGCTATTACAGAGGGGCAAGCAGAAGCAGGTGGGGGAAATCGGGATGCGACGTAGGCAAACGGACAGTACCTGTGCGAAAATATGATTCAATATTGAAAGCTCTTTCGTCACTGGAAAACGCGAACATATTTCTGGAACGTACTATACTCAGTAACTCAGTACTGCTTACTATCTGCGGTCTTGGTTCTGTGTGGAGTTGGAACTTCCTTAGTAGAAGGGGTGGGAGTGAAGTACATTAAAAAACTCAGGTACAATAAAAATTGAAGTAAAAATAAAATGATGTCTCTGTATATGCCGCTTGTCGAGCTATATTCAGGGAAGAGAACTTATTAAAACTGTATTCATGTTAATTTTCAGATTTACCTGAGAAGTATAAGTGCATTATAAGAATGTAAGTTTTAATTTTAATGCTCATTTTTCACAAGTTTGATTTTTTTATTCAAAAGAAATATTTTCTCAACTTTTCGTATAGAAAAGTGAAATTTTCAGGTACAGACCTATTTATTTAGTAGCCTTACAGAATGTTTTCGTAAATCTAATATACCGTATATACGTATTACTGAAGATAGTGTATTGAAAATTTTGAAAATATTCGCATGGGAATTGTTTGTAAGGAAATGAGTTAACAAAGCAACTACTGTTACATCATAAGCAAAAGATACGTGCGCATGTGTTGTAAAAATGTCAGCTCTATAGCTTCAGCAAATTTTGAGAAAATAATTATATTCTGATGATAGGAAGTTGCTCACAAATATCGCCTTAAAAGCATAATGCGATAAGAGTTTTGTTATGTAATATTAGTTACACTTAAAACAGATACAGTACCTAGGTAACTTTGCTTTGTACTCTAATATTGTTTTGATTAGTTTATTGATTACTTTAGTAAGGCTAAAGATACCATCAATATAAATTTCAACTTACAATGTCATACTCAAGCTCTTTCTTTGGAATATCACTTTCTTTATGAATGATGTGTTTCATTCACTTAATACAGTACAATTGTACTACTATGGAATTTAAGTGAATATTCCTTCTTAACTCTCTATTATGTTATTAACATTTAAAACACAAGTGCAATGTTAAGAAATCAGTGTTAGTAGGCTATTTTTTTACAGACAATATAGTTAATATTAAACAGAAAGAAGTTATATAGTATTTTTGTAACGCAGTTTTTACTCCTGGTTGAGTGTAAGAGAAGGCCGTATGGCCTTAACTCTGCGAGGTTAAATAAATAATAATAATAATAATAATAATAATTATTATTATTATTATTATTATTATTATTATTATTATCATTATTATTATTAAAAATAACGACATAAAATTTCACGTTCCGTTTGAAGTTTGTACACCACTGTTTTCTTAATCCAACAGGTTGCTTATACATATACACAACCCTTCCTCTTTCCATACTTAGCGCTTGCTGCCCGCGCACGACGTCAAGATCAGAAAAATGCGCTTGCTTTGACATCACTGGTATAGTATATCTATGTTGCTTAAAAGATATGCACTACTTGTATAGTTGTAAGATTAAGCCCCGATTGTATAAATCATTTAATCTTAGATCAGAGGTTAAATTGATCCTTGTTTCAGCTGAATTTGGAATTTTGTGTTGTATAAAGTCTAATATGAGATTAATTTGTCTCAAACTAAATTCAACTTTGACTGAAGAAATTTCTCCGATTTAGTTAGATGATCCAAGTTCAATTATTTCGTTTCTGTTTGAAATATACGAGTGACAGATTGTGCAAATAAAATATCCATTATTATTAATTTTAATAGATATGTTAGGTACATTTATATATATTTCTTTCAATTTCTTGCCTTAATACACAAACATTCTTATATGTTATAAGGCTCTATCGTGTTCAGCAGTATCAAATAATATAACCTATAATTATATTATGTTTATAACAACCATTAATTATTAATGGATATGACAGGTACATTCATAAATGTTCAATTAACTGTATTACTAAAGGAAAATTGTCGTTTTATAAAGCTTTATTATGTTTAGCAGTATCAAACACCATAACATGATAACAACTTGGAGAACGGTCAACCTTCTTCTTATTGTCCGCCATTATTTACATTGCACAAAAAACCAGTGTATCCAACAGAATGTAATACGGAAAGTCGCGAAAAAATAGTTGTAAAGTCGCTAGATTTCTCATTATCAACAAAGAAAGATTAAATTTTGTTACTATGGGATGCTAAAAAGGTCACTAAATCCCTATTTAAGCAACATAAAAGTTAAAAGAAATTGTTGTTGAAAAAGAGTTAAAGTCACTAGATTGGCAACACTGATCAAACCTGTATAACATGGTCCGCGCATCACGTATTTCACCTGTTTATGCGATGTTGCCAAATTCTTTTCACGTGAACTTAGATTGCATTTGAACCAAGGTAATTTGATCGCAGAAAAGTTTTATACAATAGAAGAAGTGTCTGAACTCGGTTCACTTTTCGATCTTCGATCAAAGTTGATCTTTAGTCAGGGAGTTTTATACAATTGGGCCTAATTCTCGTAAATTTTAAAATATGTCTCTATGCTTGTGCCCAGAGCCGCCAAAGAGCCTCTCAGAGCGATTTCCTTCTCGCAGATTGGCGCAGCGGTATTACTGGTAGGGAAATGAGTCGAAAACAAAACAAAAAACGGTACAGTCAGTGGTAGCAAGTCAGTATGAGTGCATGAAGCAAGTCACAATCATTTCACAGTGAGTGGGAATGGAATGGAATTGGAATGGAATTTAAGGGTATATGTACGTGAACGACCAGAAATATTATCAGAAAATGCAGGCTCTAAATTTCTGAAGTTTTATAAGAAAATGAACTCGCAATTGGACAAAAATTACAAGGTACCGAAAGCCTTATTAGAACTTAAGTGTCTGATAAAAGTATTAAAAAGGATACTAATAATATTTTTCAAATCAGCTTTATCAAAGTATGAAAAAAAATTCTGCATTGACATCATTTGGCAGCCTTAACATTGTTATCTGTCTGACATCTTTAATATTTTTTCTGCATGTAATGAACACTTATTTCTGAAAAGTAGACTACTCTCTGACATGTAGAGTTATTTATTTTAATACATTTAATTTTTTTATTTGTGCTATATAAAATATATTAAAATTTACATAATATTTTGTGACCTAATTTTTCTATTTTAAAAAAGTGGACATTATTGTAGTCTACCTTTTGCATAAATGCATGTTAAATCAGTGTACAAAATTTCAGAATTCTATCTCTAATAGTCGTGGAGTTATGAAATAATGTGTAAAACTTTCAAATTTTGGAAAATTTAATTTAAAGTAAAAAGTGAATTCTAAAATATATTATTAGTAACCTTTTTTTATATTTTATCAGATATTTAATTTCTAATAAATCTTGTTGTGGTACCTTGTAATTTTTGTCCAATTGTGAGTTAATTTTCTTATAAAATTTTAGAAATTTAGAGTCTGCATTTTCTGTTAAAATTTGTGGTCGTACATATACCCTTAAGTGAGGGGGGTACGGATGGCCCAGCACTGCGACCTGTTGAGATCTATTACGCTAACCCCCGATATGGAATGATTTGCCTGTCATAGATCCCCTACGCGCACCAACCCAACCATATGACTCCCTAACGACCGGTCCCTACAGCGAACAGAAATCCATATACCATTCCTGCTTCGGCAACTTCCCCCCAGGGCCCCCTGTCGGTCCGAGGCGAAAGTAAATCACTTTTTCATTGTAGAATTCTAGTATAACTGACTCCAAATTATTGGCTCTTTTGCGTTTGAGTTGCTCGAAACTAGAGCCTGATTATGTGAATGTAGTAAACAGTAAAATGTGTCAGGTTGCAAGGATGAACTAAATAAGTGGAAGCAATTAGTTATTATATTTTAGTTTATTTATTAATTTGTTTATGATAAGAATTCGATTAATTAGCTTCAAAGTTTATCAATGAGGAAATTACAAAATTATGTTTCAAACACAAACTTGTATTATAAATGATTCTCTATAATATATGATCATATTGAACGTTGTAAATTAAATGTAATCATTGTTTAAAATCAATTTGGCCGTTCCAATTTTTTTTTTACAAAACACTGTTTTTCAATGTGGGCATAGTTCAAAAAATAATAATCATAACAGTAAAAATAATAATAATAATAATAATAATAATAATAATAATAATAATAATAATAATAATAATAATAATGACTTTATTTAACCTGGCAGAGTTAAGGCCGCAGGGTCTTCTCTTACACTCAACCAGGATTAAAACTTGCTCACATAGTTCAACATACAACTGGATCGCATTTAAGTAATTACATACAGATAAATACATATTGTTGTTTCTACAAATTCACCTCCATAATTTTGTACATCTGAAACCTCTATAATTTTTAAGCAAAAACAAGTAACCTTAAAAACTATAACAGGAACTGTTAACAATATGCACAATATAATTACAGTAGAGCAGAGGTCTCCAAAACGCGTGTAGTCATTCGTGATCCCGATACTGCCCGCCGAACACAGTTTGCTGTAGTGAAGGGGGAGAGACTCGTACCTCAACAAATAGGAGCGGTCAGTTAGGGATTGCGGCAACGATATCCCTTATGTTTACAAATAATAACATCGAAAGGATAAGAAATATCATACGTTTGTATATTATTTTGGCATACTAGCAAGCTTCTACTTTTGATTGGGGAATATTATATAATGGAATAATTCATTTCGCATTACATCTAGAAGACATTCTGTATGCACGATTTTACAAATGCTCATTCTGTAAAGGGCTTCATTGATTTTCCAATATTCCAAGCTAGAACATAGGTAGCAAGAAGTTTTTTGTTTAAGACTGAGGATAATTGTGTGATTTGTGTTTGTATTTTCTTGTTTCAAATTTATTAAAATATTTGTATGTATTTCACCTGAAATGAAACGAAAACTGTAAGTATATCTTGCGAAACTGAGTGTAAACGTATCGTGATATAGTTATTATTATGTATACCCAACAGTTATATAGACGTCCCAAAATAAATGATTTTCAAATGTTGAATTTTAACACACTCTTAAGATTTTTCGAACAAATTAAACATTTCATATTCTTCCCACTAACACGAAAATATATTTCTCTTCCCTTTCATCCTTGAATGTACTACGTCCATGATTAGAAGACATTGTGAAACGGTGGAACACTCCGACCAACACAATGATAATAGCAGTCCACCACTGCTCTTCGTTTGCGCATAAACATTGAGTACAGTACACGTGGGGATGGGTGAGGCGGAGCGCGCTCATTACGTACTGGCTTCGGTTCCGTTCAGGGGCTTACTCGCGAGTATGCTTTTGAAGACGTCTGTACTACATGTTACTGATGAAACATTAAAAGGTTAAGTGTTATTATTATTATTATCATCATCATTATCATCATCATAATCATCATCATCTCTGTACGTCGATCCTTTTTCAGCAGGTGTACGAATAATGCGGTTAGATCTTCAATTTAAAGTCACAGATTTACTATGTGATGTCAAATGAAAGCTAGATACAAGGACTTGACAAATGTTAAACTTTTCAAATATTTTCCAAAAAATAAATATCCGAAGCTTCGTTCTTTCGCTTGCTTTCGCTTGTGAAAAATTATTTTCAAGAATGAAAATAGTGAAAACGAAATTTAGATCACGACTGACAGACAAATACCTTCGGCTGGCAGTAAGTGACATAATTCCTGATTTTGAAACTCTGTCGCAGAGACATTCTGTAGACAGTTAATTTTAGTTTGTGATAATTTGTCCTATGTTTTATTATTCATTTCTTTCTTCATTACACGTCTTAAACATTAGTTTGTCTCCTTGTAGGCTATTGTATAATAGTACATTATGCAACGAGCCTATAATGATAGTAATTAAAACGCTAATATGGATATTTATGAAACGAGCGCAAGCGAGTTTCATAATATTCATACGAGCGTCTTAATTACCATTATAGGCAAGTTTCATACGACTTTTTATGCTCGACAATATTTCTAACTTTAAATTATTCAGATGTATACATTTTATTTGTATCTGACAAGATCGGATGTGACCTTGTTCTAGGTCGTGAATTGTGAGATTTGCGCAGACGCGAAAGTATTGATTTTTTCCGAGGAACAATAATATAATTGACCTTGATGTAATCCCGTTAAACTTGATATAACCTTGATTATTGAATTCGACATTGAAAAACGAGATGACAAATTGAATTTATTTGAATATTATTTACAATTAACGCTAATTATTATAGTAACAGAACATAACCTTCTGCGACAGTATTGGATTTCCAGCCTCCGTGACTTTTCGCTAATTCTCTTTCGATTGCATATCCGAGAATAATCGATACTTGCGGTTTTATAACGGTACAAAGCTGACTTGTCATTGGCTGAACACCTGTAAGCTGAGTTGCCATTGGCTGAACACCTGTACTTTAATGAGTAGGTGTACTCTAATGACATGCATTAAAGGACTCCTAGCAGGTGTATAATTACTACATTTCAGCATGGTCCAGAATAAAATTATATTTAAGTGTTTGACGTAAATGAAACGAAAATCCGTTAATAAGTCAGACAGTTGCTTCACTTCCCCTTTAGGTCTCCTCCTCCCACCATAGGTGCTATGCACGTTGCAGGTTACACAGTGGCTCGGCGCACGATCGCATTTTCGCCACGGCTGCAGTACACAGATAGGCCTATAGCAAAAGGAGACATTTATGACAAGGTTTCAGAAGTATTAGTATAGGCCTAATAACCACCCAGAGTTAAACAAATGGAATATCTAAAGTTATAAGTGGGTAGAGCTGGCAGGGTGTTGACAAATAAGTTAGAAATAAATGGTTACATCAGAAGGCAGCGGGAAGGGGAATGAAGTGAAGATGTAGACATATTTCCGAAAGCTGTTTCCGACTTCTCAGACTTTGTCACCAATGCAGAGCAGTAAATTAGCGGATAAGTAGAGGCGGGCCGAACAAGTTGAGCTCACTGCATTACCGTCATATTCCTCTGCGATCGTAATTGAGGCAGGAACTTGCTGCAAGTTGTTCATTCTGCAATTACCTCCAACTCCAAACTCGCTACTAATCCTATATGTTATAAAGACTCTGTCTTGTGCTAGTCAAACAAATAGTTTCTCACACTTGCGACCTGGAACTACAAAACGGAAGATAACAGAGGGATTTGAAACCACTTTTCCTTTCTAATTATACAGTATGCAATAATATGCCAATTTTCAAATCGTTAAGACCGGAAAACTGAGTCAATAATAAAAAGAGTAACAGTTTAAATTATAAATTGAGTTCTATTACTTACAAATGGCTTTCAAGGAACCCACAGGTTCATTGCCGTCTTCACATAAGCCCGCCATCGATCCCTATCCTCAGAAAGATTAATCCAGTCTCTATCATCATGTTCCACCTCCCTCAAATACATTTTAATATTATCCTCCCTTCTACGTCTCGGCCTCCCCAAAGGTCTTTTTCCCTCCAGTCTCCTAACTAACACTCTATATGCATTTCTGGATTCACCCTGCCCATCTCAAACGTCTGCATTTAATGTTCCTAATTATGTCAGATGAAGAATACAATGCGTGCAGTTCTGCGTTGTGTAACATTCTCCATTCTCCTGTAACTTCATCCCTCTTAAAACAGGAGTGGATCAGGACAGCACGTTTGCACATCTCCTTTTTATGTTAGGTTAGGTTCTTTTCGAACTGAAATGACGAGTGAAACGTACAGTTAAAATTACTCTAACCTAACCTAACCTAACATAACCTAACCTATCCTAACCTAACTTAACATAAAAAGGTTAGGTTAGGTTAGGTTAGGGTAGGTTAGGTTAGGTTAGAGTAATTTTAACTGTCCTACGCTTCACTCATCATTTCAGTTTGAAAAGAACCTAACGTAACATAAACAGGAGATGTGCAAACATGCTGTCCTGATCCACTCCTCTTAAAACCAGATATTTTCCTAAGAACCTTATTCTCAAACACCCTTAATCTCTATTCCTGTCTCAAAGTGAGAGTCCAAGTTTCACAACCATACAGAACAACCGGTAATGTAACTGTTTTATAAATTCTAACTTTTATATTTTTTCACAGCAGACTAGATGACAAAAGCTTCTCAACCGAATAATAACCGGCATTTCCCATATTTATTCCATGTTAAACTTCCTTCCGAGTGTCATTTATATTTGTTACTGTTGCTCGAAAATATTTGAATTTTTCCACATGTTCGAAGGATAAATCTCCAATTTTTATATTTCCATTTCGTATAATATTCTGGTCAAGAGACATAATCAAATAGTTTATCTTTTCGGTATTTACTTCCAAATCTATCGCTTTACTCGCTTTAAGTAAAATTTCCGTGTTTTCCCTAATCGTTTGTAGATTTTCTCCTAACATATTCACGTCATCCGCATAGAAAATAATTGAGTTCTATTACCGTAAATATTTTAAAGGTACGGTTTCTTTACGGCGATCATCGTCGGACGCACATCGTTGTAGATTCTCATTTGTTTATTCCTTCATCTACTACATATGGTCAAGTAAATTAATGTAGGCCACGGACATAACCAAAAAGTGATATGAATAAATCCAAGATAATGAAGTTGCTATTTATTCTAGAAGAGGGAGATGACGATATCACTATCGAGCATGCGTATTATAAAAGGAAAAAGCTACAGACTAATGAAATATTCAGGAATAGATTTACAGAAGACTGTTTTAACACATTGATAATGAGACATCTTTATAAAAACGCTACAAAATTTAAGAAATATTTCAGACTCTCACCTGACCAGTTTGATTATGTTTTGAGTTTAATTGAAAATGACAATGCGAAATTACCTACAAATTTTGTTCAGACCCCAGTAACTCCAGCTAAAAGATTGGCAGCAACTCAGGTTATGAACTGATTATTATTATTATTATTATTATTATTATTATTATTATTATTATTATTATTATTATTATTACTATTATTATGATACTGTATTGCATTACATGGTGTATTCCAAACAATAATTAAAAAAAAAAAATGGCTAAACAAGCGCTGAGTTAGTTCCCTTCGTAATTCGTTCATACACTTTACATGTACGAATATGTGATAGGTTAGTTTTGATTCGTTTGGGCCTTTATTATGCCTTGTATATACGATCAAATACATCTCTGCAAAAAGAATCAGAATACCGCGTAAGTACTTAGGTACGAAGACTGTGCAAATTAAAAGTAATTAAAAACATGCTTTTATTGTTGGTACAAGATAGATAACTAAATAAATAACTACATAAAAGAGATAGTTAAAAGACATGTAAAATAAATGTTAAAATGTATATGTGCATATAATGTAACAAGATCTACCTATGTACTCATAAGTTATATATAAAAATTGTATGTTGATAAGCGAGTGATGGCTTTATGACGCGAGGTCAATGCTGTCTTTCAACACTGCATAACAACGCACTGCAGCCAAAGATTATTATTATTATTATTATTATTATTATTATTATTATTATTATTATTATTATAAAAAAGAAATGTCCCTTGCACCAAAAATAAATAATTCAATAATGCAATAACGATATATGAAACGATATTACAACATGACCTTGTCTAAATATCGATTATTGAATACAAATGCGGCGATGTGCGTCCTGAATTTGCTTCAGAAGCGACTTCCAGCGATCTGTGTCGCGTCCAACGAACTGCAGTACGGCTTACAACAGTAAAATTTTGGAAATATTCTACATTTTTTCCCTCCATTATTGTATCTTGTACAATAATGAAAATTAGTATGTGTAAAACACTGTCCTTCTGCTATATAAAAAAAAAATATTCTTACGATTTAAAAAAAAATTATTTACATTTTTTTCGTTTTTCAAAATTCAGTTTACTGCGCAGCGATGAAGCGTTTCCCACGTAACTAAAAAACTCTCCATCATTCTGCGATGAAATTTTTTGTGTGTATTTATGCATGTCATATCTACAATATGATGCAAGTTCACTCCTCTGCCTCTGATAGATTGTCGATAAAAAATAAATTCATTAACAAAAATGGTCAAATATTAATAATTTCTTCTAACACAAAAAAATGTTTATTAAGGAATGTAGTTTAAAGAGCGTGATATTGTAAACGTGTGTTTCAGCAATAAAATAAAAGAGAGAGAACATGAAGTTAACAAGTTTGTTAGTTATGAGGGAAACGCTTCACCACTGCACAGTGAACTACCACCATTACGAATTTTGAAAAAAAAAAAAAAAAAAAAAAAAAAAAAAAAAAAAAAAAAAAAGTAAATAAATAAATAAATTTATTTTTAATCTTAAAAATATTTTTTTCATATAGAAGGAGGACAGTGTTTTACACGTACCAATTTTCATTACTGTGCAAGATACAGTAATGGAGGGGAAAAAAGTTGAATATTTCCAAACGTTTTACTGCTGTAAGCTGTACCTAACCCCTTAAAGTCTTTTATGCTCGACCATGCCGAAATGTAGTAATTATACACCTGGTAGCAGTCCTTTAATGCATGTCATTAAAGTACACCTATTCATTAAAGTTCAGGTTTTCGATTATTCTCGGATATGCAATCGAAAGACAACGAGGGAAACGTCACGGAGGCTGGAAATCCAATACTGTCGCAGAAGGTTATGTTCTGTTACTATAATAATTAGCGTTAATTGTAAATAATATTCAAATAAATTCAATTTATCATCTCGTTTTTCAATGTCTAATTTAATTTCAATGTTATATCAAGGTTAATATTTAGTTTACTCTGTAGGTTATAGGCTTTCAAGGTCAATGTGGAGATCTGTTCCTCGGAAAAAATAAATGCTTTCGCGTCTGCACACATCTCACAATTTACGAGATATTGCACAAGGTCAGTTCCGCTCTTCAGTTAGATACAAATAAAATGAATACTTCTGAATAATTTCAAGTTAGAAATATGGTCGAGCATAAAAAGTCGTATGAAACTCGATTATTTGGGAATTAAGACGCTCGTAAGAAAATTATGAAACTCGCTTGCGCTCGTTTCATAAGCAAACATACTTGCGTCTTAATTACTATCATTATAGGCTCGTTGCATAATGTACTATTACCTACTTACTCATGACATCCTACCTTCTCCACAGTTATAGACTTCCACCTACTTAGTCATGATGCAATGCCTTCTCCCCGGTTAGAGTCTCACCCACTCCTCAATCATGAATCCTACTGTAAATAACCATCTGCAGCTACACCTTACCTTCTGGTACATAATGGCCCAATACTTCCTCCACCGTGTTGGATGACTAATAATGAAGAAAAAATATAACACAGAACTACTCTCTTTCCAACTAAAGATTGAAGTAGACGTAAACAAAACCGAAATGTATTACTCCGCAATCGCAAGCTAGCTACCAAAGCAGCCACCAGGGCGCATTATTTTCAGCAAGTGATCACGCAGAGCAGCCAACGTCTGATATATTGCAGACATTTCAACACATTCATTGAACTAACCCGTAAAATGCTCACAGAGGGTTAATATTTATTATTTTTCTACTGGGAATAGTGGATTTTCTTTTTCTATAGATTCGTGATTAAATGTTATTCTTTGAAGAGTGGAGACTTTCTTTAATTCTACAGAAATTTATTTGAGGTTGGCAACACTGAATCTCGCACTGTGTTACACCACCTGTGCTGAAGCTGCAAGTCACCTTGGGAGGGATTTAATGCCTACTACGCATGCGCGTTACCATTATATACGTTACAATGATTTAACACGCAATGTCTGAAACCACTAATATAAACATGTTGTTTAAATCGTAACGAAGTGTTCTTATAAGCATGTTTAATTCACTCGTATTCCATGTATTTTATACATTTTATTATTTTAGAAGGAAATATTTTAATGTGAGGAAGAGGATGACAAGCATGAGTTTGGAGGCGTTGTGCGTCCAATAGCCAATCAGGAACCATTATGCCACGTGCATTTATTTACATTTACTTCAATCTTTAGCTGGAAAGAGAGTAGAAAAGACATTCGTGAGATTCACTACAATCGTCTGGTCGAGTTGTAATGATGGAGATATTTCACTCTTTGCTTGACAAGAGAAGACGAGTGGGTGATAAAAGCGACTTCGCCAGTAGTGTTCGTGTTCTTTCAACGCTGCCTCGATTCCATTTCTTGCGAGCACGCCATGCAATCATCAAGGAGGCGTTACCGTCCACGATTGTTAGTGTCATTGTTGTTTTTCAGTTCCGACGCTTGATGGAAACAGTATCCATTACTTTAACCCGAGTCTAAAAAGTATATTGGCCATGTCATCGCTGTTAGTAATTTCAATTTCTTAAAACAGGGGTTTGTAACTTACCATTTGTTCACAGGAGTTGAAATGAAACTAGTATCGGACTATAGTTCGTGTTCTTGACATTTTCTCAATTTCATATATACAGGGACATCATTTTATTTTTACTAACATTTCTAATATTAACCTGGCTATACCTTTGGATCAACGATTAAGAACCGGAAATACCGTTTGCTACCCCCTTCCACGACTGGAGTTCGATGATACAGGCGTAAAATACAAACAAATCACTTTACTAGGTATAGGAGGGAAGAAAAATAGTTCATCCATTTACGTAAACTAGGAAATATCGCGATTTTGAGTTTGATAATTTTCATTGGGCTTTTGTTTAATCAAAATACAATACAGTATTAACAGTAAGTGTTTTTACTCACGAACTGAGCTTTCCATGCGGACGAAGTCATTATACAGTGTATATTATACTGTCTACTGCACATTAGCGTACACTGTACAGAATGAAGTTAAATATTGAAAAATAATCATAATATGAATATTTAAACACATTTTTGAAAATGGTGGCCGTTCATTTCGATACAGGCTTCAGTTATAATGTGCATATTATCGCACTATAGACTATTGTACGTAATTCCAATTACCAGGTTCGTACTTCGTATCAGTAACTCATGTTGAAATAATACTGTATCTACTCTATAAATAGAGACCTTACGTACTGTAAATTCAATCTTCACTACTACCCTATCCGAAAAGATAAAATTACTCAGACATGCTATCTACTGTCCGTCCAAGTGGTTACGTCGCAGCGTCGTAAAAAGGGATGATATCAGGTGACAGTTAATTACTTAACGAGGCCCTTTTATTTAAGATCTCTTAAACAATTGTATGGGTATAATATTATGTAGGCGTCCAATTCCTAACAGAAATTAATGTTCTCAGAAAAGAGCTAAGATGGCCCAGCCACTAGTATTTACAGAGAGGCGAATAGAAGCAGGTCGGGGAAACCGGGGTGCGACGTAGGCAAATGGAAAATGATGCAATATTGAAAGCTCTTTCGTCACTGGAAAACGCGAACATATTTTTGGATCGTATTGTTTACTATGACCGTAAGGCTACTATGACTGTAAAAGCGGTCTTGGATCTGTGTGGAGGCCGGTTGAACTTCATTAGTAGAAGGGGTGGGGGTGAAGTACATTCAAAAACTCAGGTACAATAAAAATTGAAGTAAAAATAAAATGATGTCCCTGTAGTACATTTTCGTTTTAATTCTGAAATTCACATTCATAGTAACAGACTCATCTCCATGTACCGAGAATTCTATATACATGGCGAGTAGTTAATCCTTTATCTGTAATGTTCTTTTACCCTCAACACTAAAGAATAGTGGTATTTTACAAACAACTTCAAATTAATGTAACTCTGAAAATACTGAGATTAGGACAAATGTTTATATGACATATTTTGCTCAGAATGTTTTTGGAAATAAGCTGCGTCAGTGGCGGAAAATCCTCGTGAATCACCCTGTATATTTAGATGAGTTAATCTGAAGCTCTTATTTCTATTTTTAGAATTGTTTTAAACACTTGAGAGCTTCTCACGACTTGGATCTCAGCATTACGTCAGATCCTCAGCCAATGTATTATATTATACAGGGTGTTTCCGAGGTGGTATTACAAACTTTCAAGGATGATGGCGAAGGGCACATGTATCAATTTGAGATAAGGAACCCTGGTCCGTAAATGACAGAGTCGAAAGTTACAAGCAAAAATAGTTGTGTGGAAATTAAATAATTTTATTCCTCTGTACACCTTATTTGTCTGTATTTATCTGTCTATCGTACACATACTGTATTCATCTGACGTTGTTTACGTTGTCTACTTACAGTATTCCATTCAGTGCGCTGTCTGAGGGATAGGAAACTACACTAAAGCAATGCAGATAGCGTAATGTGTAACGGACATGGTCGGTCCTGATATGCACGTCTGTAGACAGCAGTGTATGTGTACAAGTTGCAGTGTCCAGTCGATCAGTCCTAGTGAAATGGAGGAGTGCACGAGAGCGGAATAAGCAGACCTGATTTTCGAATACGGATGAGCAAATGGGAACAGTAGACAAGCTCACAGATTGTATCGGGACAAGTACCCACGTAGGAGACATCCGGCCCATACCATCTTTCCACGACTGTTCCAAAGGTTAAGGGAAGGAGGGCACGTGTTTCCAAATTACAATTCCATTTCCACACAACTATTTTTGCTTATAACTTTCGACTCAGTCATTTCCGGACCATGGTTCCTTATCTCAAATTGATACATGTGCCCTTCACCGTCGTCCCTGAAAGTTTGTAACACCACCTCGGAAACAACTTGTATATCACTTTGATATAGAACATTTTCAGGTCGACCTGGTTGGCGAGTTGGTATAGCGCTGGCCTTCTATTCCCAAGGTTGCGGGTTCGATCCCGGGCCAGGTCGATGGCATTTAAGTGTGCTTAAATGTGACAGGCTCATGTCAGTAGATTTACTGGCATGTAAAAGAACTCCTGCGGGACAAAATTCCGGCACATCCGGCGACGCTGATATAACCTCTGCAGTTGCGAGCGTCGTTAAATAGAACATAATATAACATATAGGACATTTTCAGTTTGTCAATGGAAGAATGATTAATTTGTTTAACACCTCGAATTTTAACAAGAATTTTTGACCTGGACATTCAGGTGATAATATTTCTATGACCACATTAGCTACAGATTTTCCAGTAGCATCTGTGGTTTCATCTATCGAAACTCAAATATTATAATCCGACACAAAACTTCTTGATGTTGTTTATAGTATCATCATTACACGGAGACAAATAATATTTGCGTAAAGTAGACTCACGAGGAATTTTCATAGCTCTATATTTCTCTAGAAATGTTTTAAAAACAGGATTTTTCAGCTGAGTAAAAGGGATGTTTGCGCTTAGCATGATTTCACACAAATCCCTGTAAAATTCGGTCTGGCTACATGAGTTCGTGGTTCGTGATGTGAATATATCCTCAGTCCCCTCATTTGTATGAAGCAACGTAATAATTTGTGAAAGTGTTTTATATTTACAGTGTCTTTCAATAAAAGTTCTTCTCTCTTCTGTGATTTTCAATGTGGCATACTTTATAAAATATATGCCTCTTACATTAAAATACTCACGTCCGTATTCATTTACGTGTAACACACTGTACTTGGTATTTGTTTTCGGCATGTTTCGTCAGCTGACTACGGCCGGACTTCGTAACTTCAGAACAGGTTGTACATGATGCACCGACTGATCGCCTGCTTATAGACTGAATGGCTGGCATTGCTTGGCGGAGGGGATGTCGCAGCGAAACTGTGTGCACGTAACTCGTTTCCAGTCAGATTGCAACGAAAGCGCAACCATGTCCGAAGTCTAGTGATGTGATTAGTGAAGAAAATACTCAGTTATGTAAAGCCTGGGGTGAGACTGTTGATGGGAATAACAAGGTAGGTTTTAGATTAGTATAATATATTTTAATCAGAAGGGTACTATTATTAATTAAGTGGGAGACAAAGTAAAACAAAATCTGATCATATTACGCTGCTACAGTGTCTATCATTCTTATTCGTACATATCTAATTTAGACGAATAATACAACATTTTGTGCAAAATAATTATACTTATACACTAATACAGGGACATCATTTTATTTTTACTAACATTTCTGATATTAACCTGGCTATACCTTTGGATCAACGGTTGCTACCCCCTTCCACGGCTGGAGTTCGATGGCGTAATATACAAACAAATCAATTTACTAGGTATAGGAAGGAAAAAAAGTAGTTCATCCATTTACGTAAACTAGGGAATATCACGCTTTTGAGTTTGATAATTTTCATTAGGTTTTTGTTTAATCAGAATACAGTACGTTATTAACAGTCAGTGTTTTTACTCACGAACTGAGCTGTCCATACGGACGTATTCATTATGCAGTGTATATTATACTGTCTATAGCACATTAGCGTACACTATAGAGAATGAATTAAATTTAAAAATAATCATAATATGGATATTTGAACACATTTTTCAAAATGGTGGCGGTTCATTTCGATACAGGCTTCAGTTCTAATGTGTGTAATTCCAATTACCAGTTTCGTCCTTCGTACTAGTAACTCATGTTGAAATAATTCTGTACCTACTCTGTAAAAGAGTAGCTTACGTACTGTAAATTCAATCTTCACTTCTGCTCGATCCGAAAAGATAAAATTACTCAGACATGCTATCTACTGTCCGTCCAAGTGGTTATGTCGCAGGATTTTAGAAAGGAGGGAAATCACGTGACAGTTAATTACTTTACGAGGCCCTTTTATTTAAGTTATTTTAAACAGTTGTATGGGTATAATATTACGTAGATTTCCAATTCCTAACAGAAATTAATGTTCTCAGAAAAGAGCTAAGACAGCCCAGCCACTAGCCGTTACAGAGAGGCGAATAGAAGCAGGTGGGGAAAACCGGAATGCGACGTAGGCAAATGGACGACAGTACCTGTGCGAAAATTATGCAATATTGAAAGCTCTTTCGTCATTGGAAAACGCGAACATATTTTTGGAACGTACTGTGACGGTAAGGCTACTATGACTGTATATGCGGTCTTGGATCTGTGTGGAGGACGGTTGAACTTCATTAGTAGAAGGGGTGGGAGTGAAGTACGTTAAAAAAACTCAGGTATAATAAAAATTGAAGTAAAAATAAAATGATGTCCCTGTACTAGTGTACTATGCTTTAAAACCATTTCTTAGAACTTTAATTTAAAACTTGTTTTTATTTTAATTCGAAAATAACAGAAATATTAATGAATGTCATTTATATTCGTACACTTGAGTAATGTTGACATATTCGGGAGTCCGTGCCTGAATGGTAACAGCGAGTGCAACGTAAACAGTGCATTACTCCGTGCTCTAAAGTTTGTTTTGCTTCAGCAGTCAGTTCTGTTGAAAATGGGCAAGTCGAAGGACCTCAGTGCCGAACTAAAAGGGACGAAAGTTAAGACTGGCTCTTAAAGGTTAATCTTTAAGGAAAATAGGCAATAGGCCTATAGTAAATAAAAGCCACTCCACGATACAATACATGGTTAATACTTTCAAATACTGTGGATCTACTGGAAATCAGAAGAGGAAACCAAAAGAAAAATACTTAATGAGAGGGAAGTACGTTTTATTATAAGACAGATAAAATCAAATCCACGGTTAAGCGTGACGAAACTACGTCCTCACATGAGAAAAACCACAAGGAAGACTGTTACTGAATCAACGGTGCGGCGTGTCTTATGGATTTCATGGTAGAAGGATAAGAAAGAAGTCCTTCGTAAGTAGAAAAATTGAGTTTTAAGATTTAAATTTGCTAAAGCTCGTGTAAATAAGGGGCAAGAATTTTGGGACAGTGTTATTTGGTCGGATGAGACCAAGATTAATCTTTTCAGATCCGATGGTGCCCATAGAGCAGCCGTGGCGAGAACGTGACTCGCAAGACATTTTGGCTCATAGTGATAAGTCTGCATTTCGCTTCTTTCTAACCTCCGCCAACCCCCACCCTCTCACTCACTGGAGTCAAACTCCGTTCCATTTGTATTTGTCTCTGACCTGCGAGTGGCATATGTCTCTCTCGAAACCATTTACGAAAGTTGCAAGTAGGATGGGTGGACGCATTTTTTTGCTGTCAATATGATGAGCATATTAAATGTATGATTTGTTCACAAGTATTACGAGGAAAACGGTTGTATAACATAAAACGGCACTATACTACATGTTACTGATGAAACATTAAAAGGTTAAGTGTTATTGTTGTTATCATCATCATGATCATCATCATCATCATCATCATCATCATCATCATCTCTGTGCGTCGACCCTTTTTCAGCAGATGTACGAATAATGCTGTTACCTCTTCAATTTGAACTCACTGATTTACTATATGATGTCAAATGAAAGCTAGATGTAAGGACTTGACAGATGTTGAACTTTCAAAAATCTTTGCCAAAAAAAAAATATTCGAAGCTTCGTTTTTTCGCTTGCTCTGTTGAAGCCATATTCGCTATAACTTACGTTTGTGAAGAATTATTTTCAACAATTAAAATAGTAAAAACCAAATTTAGATCACGACTGACAGACAAATACCTTCGTGATTAACTACGACTGTCAGTAAGTGACATAATTCCTGATTTTGAAACTCTGTCGCAGAGACATTCTGAAGACAGTTTATTTTAGGTTGTGATATTGTTCATTTCTTTCTTCGTTACTGGTATTAAACATTAGTTTGTAGCCTTGTACTGTATAAAATTATATTTAAGTGCTTGACGTAAGGAAAATGAAAATCAGTTAATAAGAAAGACAGTTGCTTCACTACCCCTTCTGGTGTCCGCCTCTCTCCATAGGTGCTATGCACGTTGCAGGTTACACAGTGGCTTGGCGCACGATTACACTTTCGCCACCGCTGCCATAGATTATGGAGAAAGAAGAATGAGGACGACGAAGTGGATAACACTCTTTCACTGTGAAACATGGATAATGATTTGGTGCTGTATGTCCTCGAAAGACGTGGGTACAATTGACTTCATTGATGGAATTATGAACAAAATGATGTATAACAACATCTTGAAAAATAATGTCAAGTAAAGTGCAATAAAAATGAGTTTTCCGTCTGTCTACATTTTTCAACAAGCTAATGACAGGAAACACACGGCCGCAATGAACAAACATTGGTTGATATGGAACGTACCGAGGCAACTCCATACTCCTCCTCATCGAGCATTTTTGATCCAGACTTAAGAGAAAAGTATATAAAATACAATTTCGTCCCAAGAACACCTTAAAACTATTGTGTTGACGGAATGGCGAATGTTCACTCCCCAACAATGTAAAACGTTGGCAAATTCCATGCAGAGAAGGTGTCAGACAGTGATCAAAGCCAGAGGATATGCAACCAGATATTAGCACGTAAGTGAGGCGCTGACATGGGAAAGGTAGTAACAAAATTTTTCAGGGGAAGCAAAAAACAAATTTATGAACACTTTCTCACTTACATTATTACAGAAACTGCTTTAAATGAAAGACATACACTCATGTTTGTGTTACATATGAAATTTGAAAAGTCTGGCACAGATTTATCTGTGAAATCCTATTTTATGAAAATATAACATTGAAATCACTCCTTAGCCAAACTGAGAATTAACGTTATTTATACATTATGCACAAATCTTTCGGTAAAATGCATGATACTTTTCATCGAGGAAGTCTAACATAGATAACAAGTCTCTCTTTTTGGCATCAGGGACGACTAGTCTTCTTTCAAGGCGTTGCAAGCACTGCAAGTTAGTTAGTGATTGACGTTAATGACTGTCCTTTCTTAAAAATCCTGTGCTCTGTCCACATTTCAAGGTCATTAAATGACTGTCTTGTTTTTATTAGAGGAAAATCAGCTCTTGAGAGTCTAATCCAGTTGAGGGTGCTGATTTTGATAGGAGTTGTATTCAAAAACTTGTCACATTCTGCAGAAAAGTCGAAGAAATCCTCATCCTTCATCATTATTACATTATTAGGCCTTACCTCTTCTGGGACCATGGTCTTGCATCTTTTTTTTCTTTTCTCTATGATGCCAAATTCCCTATCACATGGCATGTAGGAATGTTCTGAAACCAGGAATTTCAGGTCCACTGAATTAAAATGTTTCTTGGCAATAATGTAAATCAGGACCATTAGAATCATCCGATTCTTATTCTGCCCTGCACAGTTATCAGCCCATATTTGTCTAGACACACTCTGATGTTGTAAAAGGAGTTACTACCTTCTCCGCGCCAACAGCTGTGCACATACAACTTACAACATCTAGTGACTACGTTTCCAACTTCGTTTCATTACATACGGACATACTACCTTCTCTGTGCCATTGGCATGGCCATTTACTACCTTCTCAATGAAAAACCTAAAAATTCGAATTTTTGGCAGTTACGACCTTTCCCTTGTAAATGCCTCAATTGTTTATGTTATTTCCGTTTAGTTATATAATTATTTTAGTTGTTAGTAAAAGTGTAGGAATACAAATGACAGGTGAAGAAATTTTCTTTTTTGTTAACTTTTGTTTATTTAAATGTTTATGATATATATATATAGAGTTTATTTTTTGTTTCATTTGTATTCATAATACTCCTGAACAGAATTTTCAAAGAGAAATATAATACTTTCATTTCATGTGTCCTTTATCACTAAACTTTTTACATATTTTCACCTGTACGAATAAAATGATAGCTACTGTACGTACTGTAAGTACAATATTCCGACTACAACGAATCAGAAAGAGGATTCAAAGAAGCGGCCTATACTGGGTGTTCATTTCAAAGTGTGTCGTGACGTCACTGTTGTTGGGTCACCGATTTGAAGCGAGTTTCAACTTATATGTTAGAGAAGTTTTCTATTATTTAAGGCGTTCTTCAATCTGAACTTGAGAACGTGTACGGTATAACTTGAACGTCGTAGCAACAGATGGCGGTCTGTACAGTCTGTGTGCTACCATAACCTCTTTCGAACTGTGTTTTGCGCCGGCAAGTCGTACGCAGGGTATTTGTTATCATCGGTTGCGTACGGTAACATTCCACAACACAAATCAAATTCTCCGTGTCCATGTTGACCGTCGAAGTTAATGTCAATAAATACGTAAGTAATTGTCTTAACCCTCTCCCCATATCCCGACAGTACGTATTTCCAAACGGTTCACATTCCTGCCACTACCGGCGTTACCGTACGTATCGGCACGTACTCTTCAGAATGAACGCCGTACTTGCTAGCCAACTTCTCTGCCTCTTAGATTATACACCTGAGCTGCGGAAGTGTAGGAAGATTGAATCCTCTAGGCTCATCAGCTAGCCACATGACGGCATACAGCGAGCCAAGACACATTTTGAACTGAACACCCAGTAGAATAATGTGAAACCAATATTAACATGGTATTTGTTGGTACCTACTGATAAATCTATTTCTGAATCATAAGAGAACATGATAGAAAACGACTGATGATATATTCGTAGGTCATAAGGATCAAAATCGGGCTAATCCAGCTAGTAAGTATTATCATCAATAAGAGACATAGGCATAATCAGAATAGTATACCTGATTCTATCCTTAGTGTTCCCATGGACGGAAGTAGTATAAAGAAAGACTAAATATTGTACTGTTGTGGGGAGGGGAAGACGGGCATGAAAATAATAACACCAACACAAACGTAGGCTTTTCTATAGCACGCGGCACTGAAACTTTCAGCTTGAATTTTTCTAAGTTTTCCGGTGCGGGAATCTGTGACAGGTACAGGTTAGATTAGTTTATTTATACTTCACGTGCATCTTGTATACAGAGCTTTCATTTCAAAACTTCCCAGCCTAAATAAGTAATTATTTAAATCGAATTCAATTTAAATAAAAAACACGTCAATTTAGATATTGAGGGGAAAGTCTGAAACCAGGCTTAATTGTATTTTAGATTTCACCCCCGCCCCAGCTACCCTACTTTGAAATTTTAAGTTGTACCTCTATATTTTTATACTTAAATAGGAAAGAACATTCAATTGAATCGGTCGGTGCTAAAAGGAACTAAGTCAAAATATGCAGTTTTGGGTTATGCAACAATTTGAACAACAGATGTCATGCGCATCTATTGGCGGAAGAAGGAACTAAGACTTTTAAATATTCTTTTGTCTTCTGTAACATAAAAATATATATGTACATTTGTGTTATTAGTGGAATGTTCTTTGCTTTTCCTGAAAAGTTATGAAAAGCGACTTAGTTCCTTTCAGCTCCGACTGATTCAATTGTTTATACACTCATTAATTATTTGTTTTCGCATCTTTTGTTTTCTATCGTCGTCTGGTAACCTGTATTTTTTTGTTATTATCAGTTGATTGTAGGATGAAAACACAGCTTAGTTTGTGTAATTTCCTCAATTGAATCAATAAGGAAGATTTATGTTCTCTCTTGAAGGGTAGGCCTATACACAATTTTAAATAATTTAATACACAGACACAACTATTACATGAAATGCTCAATAAGTTTTTTTAGCTTTATTCTCTTCAGCTCTAATCAACAATAACAACAATCCAGATTGCCAGGCGACGATAGAAAACAAAAGATGTGAAAACAAATGAATGAGGTGTATAAACAATTGAATACTCTTTCCTATTTAAATATAAAAATATAGGGTGTCATTTGAAATTTCAAAGTGGGAGTGGCTGGGGATGGGGATGAAATATAAAATACAATTAAACTTTGTTTCAGACTTCCCCCTCAATATCTAAATTTACGTGTCTTTTTTTCGTTTTGTTTAAATTGAATTCAATTTAAATAATAAGTTATTTAGACTAGCAAACGCTGGATAAGAGAACAATTGAAAGTAGTGTCTTAGAACTAACGTCCACACCTGTGGAGTAACGGTCAACGCGTCTGGCCGCGAAACCAGGTGGCCCGGGTTCGAATCCCGGTCGGGGCAAGTAACCTGGTTGAGGTTTTTTCCGGGGTTTTCCCTCAACCCAATACGAGCAAATGCTGGGTAACTTTCGGTGCTGGACCCCGGACTCATTTTCAGCGGCATTATCACCATCATTTCATTCAGACGCTAAATAACCTAGATGTTGATAATAATAATAATAATAATAATAATAATAATAATAATAATAACAATAATAGAACTAGACGCGTTCGATGAAAGTGTAGCGCGTAGGATTGTGTCGATAGTGAAGGAATGGGTTGCCTCCAGAAACATAAATTGTAAATTAGATTCAGTAAAAGAATTATGTGACCAGAAATTTAACTGTATGGCTCAACTCGATTGGCGTCCTCTTTGTGAAAAAGTTAACAAAAAAATAGAACAAGATTATATGGACCGGGAAGTACTGTTTGATGTCACAATTATCATAAATCTCGGTGATATCAGCGATGATGACGACGATGACGGTGATTTCAGCTATGAGATGGGATGAAAGGGATAGGAGAGCTTGAAGACTCCGACTAGCAGCTCAAGATACGAACACAGTCTAGTATATACAGTCACGAAGCTTAATACTTACTAAATATGCAAACATAGACATCCATAGATGGTTGCTCACCACCAGGATCGCTACTATCGCCTCATCAGAGACTCTTTCCCTAGCAGACCATAAATGTATTGTACTTTCGATATCGTGTTCTTTTGAAAAAATTAACACCATCCTTCCACTATTGAAATATGAACTACATAAGGTTTATACAGGGACATAATTTTATTTTTACTAACATTTTTAATATTAACCTGTCTATACCTTTAGAGAACCGGAAACACCGCTTGCTCCCCCCTCCAAGACTGGAGTTCGATGATACTGGCGTAAAACACAAATCACTCTACTAGGTATAGGAAGGAAGAAAAGTAGTTCATCCATTTACGTAAACTAGGAAATATCGCGATTTTGAGTTTCATAATTTTCATTAGGTTTTTCTTTAATCAAAGTACAGTACTGTATTAAGAATAAGTGTTTTTACTCACGAAGTGAGTTATCCATGCGAACGTATTCATTATGCAGTGTATATTATACTGTCTACAGCACATTAGCGTACAATATAGAGAAAGAAGTTAAATTGAAAAATAATCATAATATGAATATTTAAACACAATTTTGAAAATGGTGGCCGTTCATTTCGATACAGGCTTCAGTTCTTTTGTGCATATTATCGCACTATAGACTATTGCATCTAATTCCAATTGCCAGTTTCGTCCTTCGTACTAGTAACTCAAGTTGAAATAATTCTGTACCTACTCTACGTACTGTAAATTCAATCTTCACTTCTGTCCGACCCGAAAATATAAAATTACTCAGACATGCTATCTACTGTCCGTCCAAGAGGTTATGACGCAGGATTGTAGAAAGGGAGGAAATCACGTGACAGTTAATTACTTAACGAGGCCCTTTTATTTAAGTTAAATTAAACAGCTGTATAATATTGCGTAAACTTCCAATTCCTAAGAGAAATTAATGTTTTCAGAAAAGAGCTAAGACAGCCCAGCTATTACAGAGGGGCGAGCAGAAGCAGGTGGGGGAAATCGAGATGCGACGTAGGCAAACGGACAGTACCTGTGCGAAAATATGATTCAATATTGAAAGCTCTTTCGTCACTGGAAAACGCGAACATATTTCTGGAACGTACTATAATTACTAACTCAGTGTTGTTTACTATAATATGCAGCCTTGATTCTGTGTGGAGGACAGTTGGAACCTCATTAGTAGAAGGGGTGGGAGTGAAGTACATTCAAAAACTCAGGTACAATAAAAATTGGAGTAAAAATAAAATGATGTCCCTGTATATTATTTTCGTAAAATATATATTACATTCCACAAACTCATCTTCCTGAATATTTGGGAAGAAGGATAACTCCAACCCATTTTTCTTACAATTTATAGTACTGCAAACGTCTCCTTGTCCCATATTACTATTTAAATTATTGTATATTAGCCATTTACAGTTAATACAACCGATAACGAACATTTCACAGTTTACATAGCTTTTCACAAAAATGGGCACAGTCAATGCTTTTTCGATCTAGACCAGGCCGCAATATTTCTTCGGGTTCTCTATTTCGGTATATGGAGCTCTGTGAAATATTATATTATAACTTTATTGCTTATCATTGCTAAACTTTATTTAGTGTAATGTGTCCATAAGTTCGGTTTACTTCTTGTTGCATAATTTGTTGCAGAAATAATTACAAAAATGAGTAATTTTTATGTGAAGAGAATTTTACATGTTAACATAATCTGTTCGCGTCAACGTTTCAAGTTTAGAATGGAAGCTCTTTTGAGGTTTAATAAAAAAGAATTTATATTGTGATTTCAATTTAGCACATCACCTTCCTGAATTTTAGACAAAACATTTACCATACCACTCCTATGAAATTACGGTAGTGTACGTACAATTGTGTTACTTCGTCTCTTACGTAGTCGATAAATACAATAATTCATTACTCGATTTTAGTATTAAAATACAGACAAATTGAATGTCCGGGATATCATACATGACATTATGCTTAATTATAATGTATGATTGCGAATTTAGGAATATAAGTTAAATATAGTAAACATAACCTATGATTTTCATATGAATGGCAAGGCATTGGAGATCACTACATTTAGACAGAAAGGGGCAACTGGTACAGTAAATATAACCTATAATTTCAACATATCTAAATATCCGCGGGATGCAATTGAAAATTATTGAATCGTGGATAAATCAATGTACAAGAATTTCGCAATATTTAATCGAAATAAAGGCAGGTATTACACATAAGAACAACGTAATTTTCACACCATAAATAATATTACATCTTAACTCGCAAGTGAATTATGTCTGAAGTGTCTCATAATCATTGTCTTAAATTGTATTAATGGAATTACACTACATTTTAGAGAAACATATGTTACTGTTTATGCATTCCAACTAATTTATATGGTTGAAATGCCGCCCTTCGTGATCGGGTTAAGCGAGTTACATGGGCTGCCTTACGGCCTGTATTAGATCACGATGGCTGTGGCACAGTCTATTGTTCCTAGTGCTCACAGCGCTCCAAGCGGCTAGCAATTGTCGCGAGATTTGCAAAAAATCATCCCCAGCTTCGTGACTGTATATAGTAGATTGTGATAAGAGGTCAATGTTTTCAGTTAGATGATTAGAGCGTATTTGTTTTTGTTTTCACTCTGCCCCCCCCCCCCCGCTTCTCCCAAGTGACGTCAGCCAGGCTTTCAGATCTTTTGCGCCAGCTGTACAATTAACTATCTCATAACGAAATAAGAGTAAATCTCAATCATGCACCTGCATGAAAATAAAATAAAGTGACCGATGCCAATGTTGGGACGTTCAGCGACGTAACATGAATTCTCTTTTATTTTAGGACGGAATAAAATTGTTCCACTAGAATGCTGTAATTGTGTTGCAAGCCCTCACGTCAGACACAAGCCATCTACCCACACTTGTTTCTTTGTTGTAAAGAGTGCCCTGGATTATTGCTGGGACGTACCAGGATGTGTCGGGCGACCTACTAATTAAAACGATTATTAAACTGTAGAAAAAAACACGCTTTGATCTCGAGTGACACAATAGCAGTTGCTGCGGTTTTTATCTGTCCTACACCTGCGTATAAAAAATCTTTATTTGGCTCTTGCGCATTTTGAATTAAAAAATATATAGGGCTACATTACCTGTGGTCTTCAGATAACTCTCTGAAAATGCCAAAACAGAACTTCATGTTACTGTATACAGACTTCCAAACGATCTTTCCCTTATTCATCTTTAGGACGATGAAAATTATCGTAATATTTCATGTCAGTTGAATTAACCATTCAGTCCCACCTATAGAATTTAAACAAGTACAGGGTTGTTTCCGATCTCTGATAACGAATTTGAATGACGTCATGTGCGTCAGGAGTCACACGACAGCTGAACTGTGGCGCGAGGTGACAGACCAGAAGTGAGTGATTTCGTAATCAGAGTGCACGGGGACTCACAGCAGAAATTCCCACGAAAATCGATCCTTTTTTTGGAGGAGTACATTACGACCCTTTCCAATGCCAAGCACAGTTAGGTGAAAATAAAGGAAGGCTGCAATAAACGAGGTTTCATTATTTCCAAGAAAGGCATCTTCTGTGTACTTAATAAGATTGGTAAACCTCGAATGGAATTAATTTGTATCCCCGACTTGTGACGGGGGTGGATTTGCTTGCTTTTTCCATTCTGGAATTATCCCCATCCGAGCTTTGCCAGTCTTATTAGCAGGCTTCGAAACTTTGGACCCGATACAATAAGTTTACTGTGCTTGTACTATAGGTTGTTGACTCGCTGCAGGTAGTGAAAGGTAGAGATGTGTTGAGGTAACAACGTTGCTATTTAGAGTAGAGTACGGTAGTATGGGGAAACACACACATATGGACATTCTGAAAGGAAATATACAGGGACATCACTTTATTTTTACCAACATTTTTAACATTAACCTGGCTATACTTGGAAACACTGTTACCCCCCTTCCATTACAGGAGTTTGGAGTTGCTAGTGCAATATGTAAACAAATCATTTTACTAGCTATAGGAGGAGAGAAAAGTAGTGTATCCATATATGTTACAGGGAAATACAGTATTACGATTTTCAGTTTGGTCATTACTTTTACAGTATTTTATCAAAAACAGTAGAATAGTATCATTTTTTTTTCACAAACTCAACTCTTCAGGTGGTTATATACATTATGTAATGTCTACTTTATTCAGCATATTACTAACCTAATTTATTCCAGAAAATTTTGTGAGCACTTCCGTAAGAAACCCCAATTTCTACAGCTGACGTCTTGACCGACTTATTAGGACCTCGCTGCATCCTTTCTCTAGCATCTTCTACAGCATCTTCTGTCACCTTTGTTGGCCATCTTACACTTTTCTTCCTTTCTGTACACTCTGTTGCTCTAAATTTATCTACCAGATTAATGACATTTCTACTAAAATATTCCGTAATGATATAATCAGGAAATTGTGGAAAAAACAAATTGTTGTTCACATTCGGTTATAGTGTAATTCCAGTTTCCATCATCGTCCTTCATACCTACAAACAGTAAAACAAAACTCTTCTTTAAATAATGCTGTTAAGTACCGTAGGGTACCGTACTTTCAGTAACTCTAATCTTCACTTGTGTTCAGTCCACACAGATAAATTCAGTTATGCTACACACCATACCTGTGTGAAAATAAACTTCAATAATATAAGCTTTTTCTTCTTTAGAAAATGCAACATATTTCTGAAACACACTGTACTCTGTACTGATTATTTCACTGCTAGCAACAGCGGCCGTAAGTTTGTGTGACTGGCGTTAGCAAGGACATTAATGAAAGGGGTGGGAGTCAAGTACATTTAGAAACGCAGGTACAATAAAAATTGAAGTAAAAATAAAATGATGTCCCTGTACATTAGCCTACACAATGACAATGTCAAGAGAATATGAAAAGCATTCATTCTCCTGTCCTCTATAAGCATTTGTGATTAATTATACACAGTGTTAATGGTGAAAATAAACATGTATGAATTTTAATATCTTCGTCTATCCTATTGGTCGTATTTAGAATTTACAGTTACAGTACCGAATTGTAATGTACTACAAGATACATTCTCAGTGTCTCAAACGTAAATCTTTTTCGGTTATCTGAGAAACACAGTTTGTACTGTAAAAAGCTGCGCTCTACATCGCATGACGTGATAGGAGCAAAACGAAAAAACCTAACATCACTGCAGTCTCTAAGAGACAGTCCTTTATTCTCGGGTGACTCTAAGTCTACTAATTTGCTGTTTATGTTATATTACACAGTGTTCTATTGTGCCCATTTCTGACACCAATTTTAGTTATACTAATTCTGGCACCAACATTTATTATCCCATTTCTGACACCAGTGTTTTGTCGTGTCACTTGCTACGACAAGGGCGGATGGCTTATCTTTGAGATAATCGCGAGTTATAATCTCTATCAAGATAACACAAACGAATCAGACACTGCGTTATACTTTATAAACTGTACTTGCTTATGGATGGGAGGGATTCCTACTAGAATGTGATCTCAGGCTTTCGAAATAATCACAAGTGTAGAAATTCACTATTACTAAGTTTATTAATAAAATATCACTTTACTACAGATAAACGATTTGGAAAGTATGAAAATTTCTGTTTATTCTGAAGTACCAAGATAACTAGTTAAATGAAAAGTTTAAAGAATGATCTGATGATTTTACTTACAATAGATAGTAGGGCGAACCCTAATGCTGTTCTCAGTTGATGCCATATTCTGGATTTCTTCCTGGACGTCGGGAAGTTACGAGCGCTACTTCATGACCGCTGTCTTGACCAATAACTAATGACCGCGTTTCGACGTTTCATGTCCTTTTATAAATTCTCGAACCGCGTCCTTTGTGACGTAACAGAGTGACGCTATTTTACCCGCGAATCTTCTAAAAAGACGGTATTATATTCACTAAACACCACGCTACTGATTGTTAACCATTCTTTCAAATCGGCGTTTCCGGTCGTTACTTGAAACAATACGGATTTAAGGAACTTTCACGACTGAATCTTTATTTTTATTTTTTTTTATTTAATTGGGTTATTTTACAACGCTGTATCAACATCTAGGTTATTTAGCGTCTGAATGATATGAAGGTGATAATGCCGGTGAAATGAGTCCGGGGTCCAGCACCGAAAGTTACCCAGCATTTGCTCCTATTGGGTTGAGGGAAAACCCCGGAAAAACCTCAACCAGGTAACTCGCCCCGACCGGGATTCGAACCTGGGCCACCTGGTTTCGCGGCCAGACGCGCTGACCGTTACTCCACAGGCGTGGGTTCTGAATCTGTTTTAGATTTAGATTTACCAATAATCAATAGAAATTGATGTCTCGAGAGAGACGCTGCATAAAATATGTCATCTGTTACTAAGGCTTGACTTCGTGCTACGAGTAAAATGCAAACGTTCCCATTTCTACCTAGTTCAAGGACTGGACTTTGACTTTGATGAGTTAGCTAAACTGTGCTCTGTAATCTGTCGAAACAGGTAGCGAGCTCTCGCATTGTAAAGGCATGTTTGAATCTTTTAATAAGTACGATTTCATTACTTTCAAATAAAGTGCAAATATATTACTTATGGTCATAAAAAAATTTTGATTGTTTATCATAATCCCTGGGCACAGCAGTTCCATATCCGCTATTTTTACATAAAATTTATTTCTACTTCTGTTTTACATGTTCAATAACCTGTGTACTTGGTGTCTCATTAATTCTCTGTGTCATTTTCTCAATGAATTTGAGAGCTTCCGGCATCTCTTGCTCTGACTTTTCTAACAGTGTAATAGTTTCAGACACAGTTTGAAAATAGGCTTGTATGAAAACCAGATTATTCGTCAGAACCTCCAAATCCAGAGCGTTTTCCTTTGCGTATTTGTTGGCATTCATTCTACAGTACCCCCACCCACTGTACACTTTACCACTATATTCAGTACGCCGTTATGCGGATTTCCCACTGATCTACTCTATTGGGTCCGAAGTCTCGAAGCCTGGTTATTAGGTACACACAAGATGCCTTTCTTGGAAATAACAAAACCACGTTTTTTTGCAGGCTCCTATGATTTTTACGTAACTGTACTTGGCATCGGAAAGAGTTGTTATGTACCCGTCCCAAAAGGCTCGATTTCCTTGGGCATTGCTACTGTGATACACCGTGCACTCTGCTTATGAAATTACTCAATACTGGTCTGTCACCTCTCGCCGCAATTCAGCTGTCGGTGTGATTCCTGACGCACATGACGTCATTCAAATTCGTTATCAGAGATCAGAAACAACCCTCTGTATAACTAATTCAAACTGTGTCGTATGGTTGAAATAAATTTCAAATTGATATATTTGTATATAAACGGTATAATGCATTAAATGTTATTTATACATTTTGATTATGTTGTGTGGACTTCACATCACTAATAAAATATAAACATTCATTACGCAACTAGTTAGGTAATGATGCTTCTGTTAAACAGTTAGTTAGGTAATAGTTATTAGTGTAGAATATTTTGGATGGATTGATTCCTAAAAATGATACTGAGATTTTTGTGATTTTTAAATTTCTTAATTATATTAATTGTTATTATAATCGCATTACTTTGGGTAAGAGACCAAAAATTGTGGCTATATTACATCTTCAGTTACCTAGGATAGTGAATGCATAATTATTTTGCTGGTTAAAATAAAACAAAATAAATAAAACATATCTCACGAAACTGATAAATTTGGCCACTGAATATTATATTGTGACAGCGACGTGAGATTCGAACTCACGACCAGCGTCCCGCAAGAAAGCAGATCGCGCGGGCTTCACGGAGCACTAAGGAACGGCGCGCGGTGGAGAAAGGGGAAAGGGCCCACGCGACGAGGGGAGATCGCGCGCGCAGCTGCTTACGGAGGGAAGGGGGAACGGACCTTCCCGACTCTTCGAGAAGTCCGTCGAAGTGGAGATATCCAGATAATTCTCTGCACAGCTGTAGAAATTTCTCGCAACTATGATTTCGCTATAAAAGAAGAAACGCCAGCGAATTCGAGTAGTTTTTCAGTTGATTAGTCAGCCAGTCAGTGAGAAAGCCAGAGCAAGCAAGCCAGTCTTGTGTACCGGAGTTCGACTCGAGTGTGCGTCCGCAACTGTATCAGCATCCGAAGGCCTGAGTTCGAGTGCAGTAGACCGCAGTTGGAGGGACCTGAGTTCGAGTACAGTGAACTGTCTCTGAAGGTCTGTGGTTCGAGATACTGTGAACTCGAGTGACTGAGATAGAAGAACTGTGAACTGAGAACTGATAGTTCTGATTTGTAAATAGTGCTTTGTAAATATTAGTTAAGATTAACAGTTCATTGTTGTTCGTACTAGTCCAAGTAAATTGTCATTGTCGTCAGTGGAGTGCTATAACGAATACTGTGTTGAGTGAAAATCCAATTGTTGACGAGAGCGTTTAAGGCGAATTGTAGAAAGGAATTATTGTTGTGACGAATAAATTACATTGTTGTTACTAATAAAATTCACAATATAAATATTCAATTTGCAAAAAACATTTTATGCGATAGGCTACAGTAGAACTGACTGTAGGTTTGGATTCAGTACACCTGAAATATCTTATAATCAGGGAAAGGATTTATATGTAAATACATATTTACTTATAAAGCTAATATAATTTATATTTTGCATTATCTTTATGTTTCACAATGTGTAGGGTTGAAAAATCCTACTTTTATTTTCCATATTTTTCCATATTTTAGAGTTTAGTACATATTTTCGTTAATTTCCATATATTTTCCATATTTCATATAAAACAGTCCATATTATATTAGGTTTAACAATAAAACAAAACAAAATTCCATTAACTTTTAAAAATACATTTCAACAATAGAGATTTAAACACATGTTCAGTAATCCCTTTAACATCAGAGTTATTTGAAAATTAGCAGTCCTATCAACAATGGGAAAGTAAGTTACAAAACTGTATTAATTTAATTTAAAATTTTTAACAGACTTCAGTTGTGCAGCTCAACAGTTAAATGCCAGTCAGAGTACACATAGGTTCAGTTTTGTAAATCATACTATAAAGACGGTAAATATGCCAAAAGTACGTCATTCAGTCAATTTAAAATCAAAACTAACAAGTTACATTTCAGAATTTAAAGAAGATGGTTTATCAACTGACAATAAAATATTATTTTGTAATTTGTGTCAGTGTGCAGTATCATCTACACAAAAGTTCCTGGTGCAACAACACATTACAACTAGTAAACATCAGGCCAACAAACAACTAAATTCCAAGCAGAGACAATTGTTTTTAACACAACCAACAACATCGAATGTAAGATCTGAGTTTAACATCGACCTGTGCCGTTCTCTCATCTCTGCTGATATTCCTCTCTACAAACTAAAGAATAAGGTCTTCAGGGAATTCCTTGAAAAATATACTCAACATACAATCCCGGATGAGTCAACACTTAGGAAGACGTATGCTCCATCCATCTACGATGAGACAATACAGAAGATAAGAGATGAAATTAAAGATAGTTCAATTTGGGTTTCCATTGATGAGACTCCCGACAAAGAAGGTAGACTTGTTGGTAATGTAGTTATCGGTTTGTTAAGTGAACAATATTCTGAACGAATTCTTTTACATTGTGATGTTCTAGAAAAGTGCAATAACAAAACTATAGTTAAACTGTTCAACGAAGCTATGGGTATCCTGTGGCCAAAGGGTATTATGTACGATAATGTGTTATTCTTTATTAGCGATGCTGCCCCCTTATATGGTCAAAGCTGGACAAGCATTATCTGTTGTATATCCTAAATTGACTCATTTTACTTGTGTGGCGCATGCATTTCATCGTGTGGCAGAAGTGGTCAGAGACAATTTCCCTAAAGTAGATTTGTTGATTTCATCAGTGAAAAAAGTATTTCTCAAAGCTCCCAGTAGAGTTAACGTGTTGAAAGAAATGTACCCTGAAATTCCATTGCCACCAAAGCCAATTTTAACTAGATGGGGTACATGGCTAGAAGCAGTTGAATATTATGCCGAACATATAGACTCTATTAACAATGTTCTCCTTGCATTGGACTCTGAAGATGCAGTCTCAATTGATACTGCGAAAACAGTTACCTGTGACATAAGTGTGAAGAATGACTTAGCTCACATTCAGCATACATTTTCATGCATCATAAAAACGCTCAAAAGTCTCCAAAATAGGCACCTTTCACTATCTGAAAGTTTTGAAATTATAAATAGTACTGTGGAACAACTGAATCGTGGTAGAGGTAAAGTTGCAGATGCAGTAAGAGCTAAGGTGGACACTGTACTTTCAAAAAACCCTGGATATGAAGAACTACAAAAGGTTGTTGCTGTGATGAGTGGTGAATCAACAGTGAAGATTAACTTGGACTTATCCCCAGCAGACATTGTGAAATTGAATTATGTACCAGTTACTTCTTGTGACGTCGAACGCTCTTTTAGTCAGTATAAATCTATCCTCAGAGACAATAGAAGAAGATTCACTTTTCAGCACTTGAAAGAAATGTTTGTAACCTATTGTTATGGTAACAGACAATAAAAATTGTGTTTTGTTGAAACTACATTGGAAGATAAGGTACGTCCATTATATTTTTTGTTTAGTTTGATTAAAATGTACCAATATTTAACGTACATAGTCATTTTTTTATAATTTTAAGTCCATATTTAATTCCATATTTTGGTAAAAATCCATATTTAATTCCATATTTTGGTAAAAATAACTACATATATATTTACATATTTCATATATTTTTAGTCCATATAAATCCGTTCCCTGCTTATAATATTACATCTAAAAGTTCATGCGATGAACGGAAAGAATAAATTTGTTGCTCAGAGTAGTTATCGCAGTTGATAAAGTGTCATGAAAGAGAGAAAAGGATCACATAGATTGTATTGTATTTTATTGTATTTATTAACATTCTATGGTATTCATACATTGCTTCACAGCTAGAATATGGAACAAGTCAAAAAACTTTATAGTAGGATTAAGTCTTAATTTATAGTCACAAGATAGTTGAAATATATACAGAAGAGGTTTACAGTATAGTCTACTAGTAAAACATAAAGTTTTAGTATCAGTTTCATGAAGCGTTGTTGAATGTCTTAAATTCGCCTACAGAATAGAAGACGTGAGAAATTATGTACTTCTTTAATTTGGCCCTAAATAATCTTATGTTTTGAGTTTCATTTTTTATATCGATAGGGAGGCTATTAAAAATTTTTACTGCCATATAACGCACTCCTTTTTGATAGCACGATAGACTTGCCGATGGAATATGAAAGTCATCTTTTTTGACGTGTATTTATGCCATGAACTGTTGAATTAGTTGCAAAGTTTTCACTATTACATACGTGGAAGATTATTAATGAAAAAATATACTGAGAAGCCATGAGCATTATTTGTAGTTTTTTTTAAATAGTCCTACACGATTCCCTAGATTTGGCACCTACTATTATTCTAATTACACTTTTTTGCAGTAGGAATAAACTGTTACTATTTGTGGAATTTTCCCAGAATATTTTTCTAAAAACTCATTACCGAGTGAAAGTATGCAAAGTACAGTATATTGTTTTTAACATAATTTACTTATGGTCAATTAAAGATAGACTTGCCAACCGTACAGTTTTTTCCGGGACAGTCCCGATTTCGACCATTGCGTCCCGTGTCTCGAAATAATTTGCACATGTATCAAAATGTCCCGATTTCTTGGCATACGAGACATTAGAGCTGATTTTCGTTCCTATTATATTGTTGGATTTAGACTGGATTGGAAGATTATTCCGCACAGCCTCATACAGACATGCTTACGAAATGGAGAAATGATTATAGTACACATGTTCATGGCAGAAATTTAGTTTTCGTTGATGTCTCAACAGAGCGACGGGTGCAATAATAATAATACAGTAGGGTTTGATCACAGCCTATAGGATACTTACTGAATCACCTATCCTATGTCCTCATCTTATGCACTTTGCCTTTAGTTTGGCGCCATTCAGTATTATGTCCACTTTGTTCCACTTGATGCGTCATTCATTGGTTTTGGCGAAAAAGTCGAAAAAAAAAAAAGATTTATACGACCACTTCTACGACAGATATAGATATAAACGAGGACAAAAACAAATACTTGTAAAATACCGCGGCATCTCACGTCTGTTAAGATCTGATGGCGCTGGTGATAAATAAATCATGTAGACGGCTCTGTGTTTTCCGAGAAGAGTCGCTGGAATCTTTTGTGTAGGTAGGTAGGTTAGTTGGGGTTATTTCAGAATACGTTAGGTTAGGTTAGTTCATATTATGTTAGTAATTATTACTTCAATAAGATAATAATAATAACAATAATAATAATGTTTTATTTTCGCTGGCAGAGTTAAGGCCATAAGGCCTTCTCTTCCACTCAACCAGCTTTAATCAATACAATACATATTTAAATTACGAATATTTACACTACACTTAAAAGGTTCTCTAGCAATATTCTTCAGTTAAGGTTTAACAACTAATAGACTACATATTAAATTTATTTAAATTTAGATAGGCTAAACCTATAAGGTAAAGTAGTAACTTAATTTATGAGCTAATTTAATTCAAATAATTTCGAGGGAAAAATTGTTCCGGAACCGGGTATCGAACACGGGACCTTTGGTTTAACGTACCAACGCTCTACCACTGAGCTACTCGGGAACTCTAACCGACACCGATCCAATTTTTCCCTCTATATCCACAGACCTCAAAGTGGGCTGACAACCGTCAAGCAACCAACTTCGAGTGCACACTAACTCCGTGTGACTTAAATTGTGGTTTTCTGTTAACGAACAGCGACGTATATTATGCAAATCAAGATTTCAGGTATAATTCCCTGTAAAGTTGATTTGAATAATTTCGAGGGAAAAATTGTTCCGGAGCCGGGTATCGAACCCGGGACTTTTGGTTTAACGTACCAACGCTCTACCACTGAGCTACTCGGGAACTCTAACCGACACCGATCCAATTTTTCCCTCTATATCCACAGACCTCAAAGTGGGCTGACAACCGTCAAGCAACCTTCTTCGAGTGCACACTAACTCCGTGTGACTTAAATTGTGGTTTTCTGTTAACGAACAGTGACGTATATTATGCAAATCAAGATTTCAGGTATAACTCCCTGTAAAGTTGATTTGAATAATTTCGAGGGAAAAAATTGTTCCGGTGCCGGGTATCGAACCCGGGACCTTTGGTTTAACGTACCAACGCTCTACCACTGAGCTACTCGGGAACTCTAACCGACACCGATCCAATTTTTTCCCTCTCTATCCACAGACCTCAAAGTGGGCTGACAACCGTCAAGCAACCAACTTCGAGTGCACACTAACTCCGTGTGACTTAAATTGTGGTTTTCTGTTAACGAACAGTGACGTATATTATGCAAATCAAGATTTCAGGTATAACTCCCTGTAAAGTTGATTTGAATAATTTCGAGGGAAAAAATTGTTCCGGAGCCGGGTATCGAACCCGGGACCTTTGGTTTAACGTACCAACGCTCTACCACTGAGCTACTCGGGAACTCTAACCGACACCGATCCAATTTTTTCCCTCTCTATCCACAGACCTCAAAGTGGGCTGACAACCGTCAAGCAACCAACTTCGAGTGCACACTAACTCCGTGTGACTTAAATTGTGGTTTTCTGTTAACGAACAGTGAAGTGTATTATGCAAATCAAGATTTCAGGTATAACTCCCTGTAAAGTTGATTTGAATAATTTCGAGGGAAAAAATTGTTCCGGAGCCGGGTATCGAACCCGGGACCTTTGGTTTAACGTACCAACGCTCTACCACTGAGCTACTCGGGAACTCTAACCGACACCGATCCAATTTTTACCCTCTCTATCCACAGACCTCAAAGTGGGCTGACAACCGTCAAGCAACCAACTTCGAGTGCACACTAACTCCGTGTGACTTAAATTGTGGTTTTCTGTTAACGAACAGTGACGTATATTATGCAAATCAAGATTTCAGGTATAACTCCCTGTAAAGTTGATTTGAATAATTTCGAGGGAAAAAATTGTTCCGGAGCCGGGTATCGAACCCGGGACCTTTGGTTTAACGTACCAACGCTCTACCACTGAGCTACTCGGGAACTCTAACCGACACCGATCCAATTTTTTCCCTCTCTATCCACAGACCTCAAAGTGGGCTGACAACCGTCAAGCAACCAACTTCGAGTGCACAATAACTCCGTGTGACTTAAATTGTGGTTTTCTGTTAACGAACAGTGACTTGTATTATGCAAATCAAGATTTCAGGTATAACGCCCTGTAAAGTTGATTTGAATAATTTCGAGGGAAAAAATTATTCCGGAGCCGGGTATCGAACCCGGGACCTTTGGTTTAACGTACCAACGCTCTACCACTGAGCTACTCGGGAACTCTAACCGACACCGATCCAATTTTTTCCCTCTCTATCCACAGACTTCAAAGTGGGCTGACAACCGTCAAGCAACCAACTTCGAGTGCACACTAACTCCGTGTGACTTAAATTGTGGTTTTCTGTTAACGAACGAATCAACTTTACAAGGAGTTATACCTGAAATCTTGATTTGCATAATATACGTCACTGTTCGTTAACAGAAAACCACAATTTAAGTCACACGGAGTTAGTGTGCACTCGAAGTTGATTGCTTGACGGTTATCAGCCCACTTTGAGGTCTGTGGATATAGAGGGAAAAATTAGATCGGTGTCGGTTAGAGTTCCCGAGTAGCTCAGTGGTAGAGCGTTTGTACGTTAAACCAAAGGTCCCGGGTTCGATACCCGGCTCTGGAACAATTTTTCCCTCGAAATTATTCAAATCATCTTTACAGGGAGTTATACCTGAAATCTTGATTTGCATAATTTAATTCAATCAATTATAATTAATTTGAGATTTGAGATAGCTAGTAAAATGATGAAAATTAATTTAATATAAGCTTACTAGAACTATGTTACAGGGAGAATATATATATATAATTTATCAAAGCTTCCTCAAATTAGAAGCTGCCATTAGACAAAGCATACAAAACAATACAAGAACAAATAGAAGATGAGAGCTAAAAGGGTAAGAAAAAAGGCAAACAAATACACAAACAAACAATGGCAGTTTACAAAAGAAAAAAAAATTCGAGTAAAGAATCAATGAAAGCTAAGAGTGGAAAAGAAAAATGATAATGGTGCGTCAATTTTTTCCATACACTGAATTAGAGTCCATACACGTGGTTCCGTAAAAGTTTGACTGACTCTCTAATTATGAGGAGGGCCAGTTCATTCAGAAAAGATTTGTGTAGTCCTAGGGTCTTACAGAATTTATAAGAGAAGTTGGGTATCGTTCCTCTTGCTCCAAACATCAATCCCGTAACACTGATATCGTGAAGTTGGTATTTATCTTTATAATACGGGATGGTTGGAACGTAGATTGCTCGTTTCTCCTCATGTACGTCTTCAGGCTGTCCTTTATACGTTTCAAACCTGATGGTGGGTTCGATTATCATACCCTGAGACAGGGATTCGCTAATGGCGATTATGTCAATTCATCTGTTACTGCCATTGTCGGCGGTTCCGTGGACTTTTTCATAGACGGTGTATTTTAGTTTTCTAAGGGCATCGGCCAATTTAGTTCTAATTGCATGGTGCCTATGTATACGCAATGTTTCGCCATAAGGGCATGCTCCCAGGACATGTCCAAGGGTTTCTATCTGACTGAGGCATCGCCTCTAGTGGTTGTCCTGAGACCTACCGGGTATGGCTCTTACAGCGCTTATGTTGGCAGTCATCTTGATAGCCTCCTATAGTTTCTATAATTAGAATATTAATGTAATTGCCATTAGAGTTTTGTAAATCTATTTAAAGAAATTAATGATAATAATAGGAATGGGCAGATGTTAGTTTCATTATATGTAATAAATATTAATCAGCAACAAATTTGTTAAGTAAGAATTTATGTAATTTTGACCTAAATGAAGTTATTGTCCAACAACCCCTTACATCACTCGGTAGCGAGTTCCAATTTCTAGCAACTGAAACTGTATAAGATGAAGAATATAAGGATGTCTTGTGGTAGGGTATAATGAGATGGTTCCTAATTTCCAAAGAGTTAACATTTCTTTTATAAGGGATTTATATTGTTTTTTTAACTTGTTTTGTGGTCATTTTGGGAAGTTATTTTTAATTTTCTACATATGAAATGAGGTGATTCAGCTGAACTGTTGTAAGAGTACTATTGTTGAATATGTGGATTGATTGGTGGAAATAATTTGTGCAATAAAATTGTCAGTAAACTTTGAGTTCCTAATTTTTACTTACGAAAGTTGGGAAGCCTAAGTAAAGACAAATTTCTGTTTTACAACCAGAGTAAAGGCTAATTTTTTAAGAGTACGTTTCGTCCTACATCATTAAGTTGAAATAACATCACGGATGACCGCTTCCGTCCACAAGCAATATGCGAGACCGACAGAGAACTTGCGCGGGCGGAGTTGTTTCTACTGTCCCCTCTGCGTTTCTTTACTCTCCAGGAAATTGTTTGCCTCCGACAGCAGCGTTCTGTTCGTAATCAAATGTCTGTGAAGCTGAGTGTCTCCCGGATGTTACGTCGCATTATAGAAGACACAACGAACTTTGTCTTGAGCTCTGTAATTGATTTCAACAATATTCTCGAGGGACAGGAAAGACGTTCGACTTCTTGGCAACGGCGAAGTGCGGAGAAACAAGTAGAGTCAGAAGTTAGTTAACACAGAAAGTACCAAATTCGTTGAAGCAAGAATGCGTCGCTTCATAAGTTTAAAATGTAAATGTAAATGGAAGTTCACATCATCATTAAAATGAAGATTTTAACTTGTATCTATGTTCCTAATTTATAGTAAAATCCCTCGTAACCGGCACCCAAACAGATAGTTTCCCTTTTCTTTATTTTCTATGATCTTGAGAATAAATCTTGGTAGAGGACCCTGAATATAATACCCCTTTCCCTTATCTGTTATCTGGAAAATAGCTCTTGGAAAAGGACCCAGCAGATGGTTTCTCTTTTCTTAATTTTTTGTTATTTCGAAAGCAGCTCTTGGAAGAGGACCCAGCAGATAGTTTCCCTTTTCTTAATTTTTTTGTTATGTGGAGAGTAGCTCTTGGTAGAGGACCTACCAGATAGTTTCCCTTTTCTTAATTTTTTGTCATTTGGAAAGTAGCTCTTGGAAGAGGATCCAGTTTCCCTTTTCTTAATTTCTTGTTATCTGGAGATTAGCTCTTGGAAGAGGACCCAGCAGATAGTTCCCCTTTTCTTATTTTTTTGTTATTTGGAAAGTAGCTCTTGGAAAAGGACACAGCATATAGTTTCCCTTTTCTTAATTTGTTATTATCTGGAGATTAGCTCTTGGAAGAGGACCCAGCAGATAGTTTCCCTTTTCTTAATTTTTTGTTATTTGGAAAGTAGCTCTTGGAAAAGGACCCAGCATATAATTTACCTTTTCTTAATTTTTTATTATCTGGAGATTAGCTCTTGGAAGAGGACCGAGCAGATAGTTTCCCTTTTCTTAATTTTTTGTTATTTGGAAAGTAGCTCTTGGAAGAGGACCCAGCAGATAGTTTCCCTTTCCTTATTTTCTGTGATCTCGAGAATAGCTCTTGATAGAGGACCCAATATACAATATCCCTTTCCCTTATCTGTTATCTGGAAAATAGCTCTTGGAAAAGGACCCAGCAGATAGTTTCCATTTTCTTAATTTTTTGTTATTTGGAGATTAGCTCTTGGGAGAGGACCCAGCATATAATTTACCTTTTCTTAATTTTTTATTATCTGGAGATTAGCTCTTGGAAGAGGACCGAGCAGATAGTTTCCCTTTTCTTAATTTTTTGTTATTTGGAAAATAGCTCTTGGAAGAGGACCCAGCAGATAGTTTCCCTTTCCTTATTTTCTGTGATCTCGAGAATAGCTCTTGATAGAGGACCCAGTATACAATATCCCTTTCCCTTATCTGTTATCTGGAAAATAGCTCTTGGAAAAGGACCCAGCAGATAGTTTCCCTTTTCTTAATTTTTTGTTATTTGGAAAGTAGCTCTTGGAAAAGGACCCAGCATATAGTTTCCCTTTTCTTATTTTTTTATTATCTTGAGATTAGCTCTTGGAAGAGGACCCAGCATATAGTTTCCCTTTTCTTAATTTTTTGTTATTTGGAAAGTAGCTCTTGGAAGATGGCCCAGCAGATAATTTCCCTTTCCTTATTTTCTGTGATTTCGAGAATAGCTCTTGATAGAGGACCCAGTATACAATATCCCTTTCCCTTATCTGTTATCTGGAAAACAGCTCTTGGAAAAGGACCCAGCATATAGTTTCCCTTTTCTTAATTTTTTGTTATTTGGAAAGTAGCTCTTGGAAGAGGAAACAGTTTCCCTGTTCTTAATGTTTCGTTATCTGGAGAGTAGCTCTTGGAAGAGGACCCAGCATATATTTTCCCTTTTCTTAATGTTTTGTTATCTGGAGAGTAGCTCTTGGAAGAGGACCCAGCAGATAGTTTCCCTTTTCTTAATTTTTTGTTATCTGAAGAGTAGCTCTTGGAAGAGGACCCAGCATATAGTTTCCCTTTTCTTAATTTTTTTGTTATCTGGAGAGTAGCTCTTGGAAGAGGACCCAGCAGATAGTTTCCCTTTTCTTAATTTTTTGTTATCTGAAGAGTAGCTCTTGGAAGAGGACCCAGCATATAGTTTCCCTTTTATTAATTTTTTGTTATCTGGAGAGTAACTCTTGGAAGAGGACCCAGCATATAGTTTCCCTTTTTTAAATTTTTTGTTATCTGGAAAGTAGCTCTTGGAAGAGGACCCAGCAGATAGTTTCCCTTTTCTTAATTTTTTGTTATCTGGAGAGTAGCTCTTGGAAAAGGACCCAGCATTATAGTTTCCCTTATCTTAATTTTTTGTTATCTGGAGAGTAGCTCTTGGAAGAGGACCCAGCATATAGTTTCCCTTTTCTTAATTTTTTGTTATCTGGAAAGTAGCTCTTGGAAGAGGACCCAGCAGATAGTTTCCCTTTTCTTAATTTTTTGTTATCTGAAGTTTACCTCTTGGAAGAGGATCCTGCATTATAGTTTCCCTTTTCTTAATTTTTTGTTATCTGGAGAGTAGCTCTTGGAAGAGGACCCAACAGATAGTTTCCCTTTTCTTAACTTTTTGTTTTCTGGAGAGTAGCTCTTGGAGAGGACCGAGCAGATAGTTTCCCTTTTCTTAATTATATGTTATCTGGAGAGTAAATCTTGGAATAGGACCCAGCAGATAGTTTCCCTTTTCTTAATTGTTTGTTATCTGGAGAGTGAATCTTGGAAGAGGACCGAGCAGATAGTTTCCCTTTTCTTAATTGTTTGTTATATGGAGAGTAAATCTTGGAAGAGGACCCAGCAGATAGTTTCCCTTTTCTTAAATTTTGTTATTTAGAGAGTAACTCTTGGAAGAGGACCAGAAATTAATTTCCCCTTTCCTTATTTTCTGTGATATGGAGAATAATTCTTGGTAGAGGAACCAGCTAACAAGACTCACATTCCTAATTTCTCTAATTTGGAGATTAAACTTATCGAAGTGATGGGTATCCCTTTCCTTCTTTATCCCAGTTGTGTAACAGAAACATAACTTTAAACGTTTAATGTTTCTATACAGAGTGTTAAAAATAAGTATCCAATATATTGGGAGGTAGTAGTATGCATCAAAACAAGAAAATAATGTCTAATAAACATGGGTCCTGCAACACATACTTTCTGAAATCTGAACACTTGTTCATAGGAGGTGCTCAATGTGATGTCCATTCATGGCAATGCATTTTTCTGCCCTACAATACAGCAGACTACCAGATAATCATACCGTAGTTGACACACCTGGCATGGAATAATGATAAGTCGCAAGGAATACTGAAAACAGAAGAAGTCTGGTTGCGGATATGAGCGGGGTTCATCAGGGATGGTGTTATGAATTTTCGTAATCAGCATGTGTGGGCTGATGAAAATGCCCACGCAGTTGAAGAAACAAGGCATCATCACCGATTCTCAGTCAACTTATGGGCAGACGTTTTTGACGATAGATTAATAGGGCCATACGTTCTACCACAGAGATTAACTAGGGATCGTTATCAGGACTTTCTTATTAACGTATTAAAACAAATTTCTGAGTTCGTGGTTCCTTATGCCGAGGGCACAGGAATGCATTGCCATGAATGGACGTCACATTGAGCACCTCCTATGAACAAGTGTTGAGATCTCAGAAAGTATGTGTTGTAGGACCCATGTTTTTTAAGTTGGTTATTTAACGGCGCTGTATCAACTACGAGGTTATTTATCGTCGATGTGATTGATGATAGCGAGATGGTATTTGGCGAGATGAGGCTGAAGATTCGCCATAGATTACCTGGTATTCACCTTACGGTTGGGGAAAACCTTGGAAAAAACCCAACCAGATAATCAGCCCAACCCGGGATCGAAAGTAACTTCAGACCGGCAGGCAAGCGCCTTAACCGATTAAGCCACGTCGGTGGCAGGAACCATGTTTATTAGACATTATTTTCTTGTTTTGATGCATACTAGCATCTCCTAAAATATTGGATACTTTCTTTTTAACATCCCGTATATTTGACACAGTTCAAGGTCACAGAAATTAAGCCTAAATCCTACCGTATCTTTACCAATCTTGACCGAAATATTTATCGTCATATGAAATTCGAGTGACGGACAATAGTTACAAAATTACCTTTCATAGTACTTACTTACTGGCTTTTAAGGAACCCGTAGGTTCATTCCCGCCCTCACATAAGCCCACCATTGGTCCCTATCCTGAGCAAGATTAATCCAGTCTCTACCATCATATCCTACCTCCCTCAAATCCATTTTAATATTATCTTCCCATCTACGTCTCGGCCTCCCCAAAGGTCTTTTTCCCTCCGGCCTCCCAACTAACACTCTATATGCATTTCTGGATTCGCCCATACATGCTACATGTCCTGCCAATCTCAAACGTCTGGATTTTATGTTCCTAATTATGTCAGGTGAAGTATACAATGCGTGCAGCTCTGCGTTGTGTAACTTTCTCCATTCTCCTGTAACTTCATCCCTTTTAGCCCTAAATATTTTCCTAAGGTTATTCATAAAATTGTTAGCTCATTGCAATTGTAATGAAAGTAATGTAGGTTTACACCTTAGCGGTAGCTTGAATTTTCCTGTTACTGAATCTGCGCAAATCGATCTCTCCCTATTTTTAGCTGATCGTACAGATATGTAAATGTAATTCAGCTTTATATCCACAGATAGCAGCTAAATCGAAAATACTTTATGTACTGTAGACTCAATTGCAATAACGAGGTAAATAACTGCACCCTTGCGAATTGACTCCGTGTGGCGTGTTCAATTTCCGGCATGAACCCCTTCTCCGCCCCGCTTCTTTTCTGTTTGATACAGGGTAGAGTAAGAAGAGTATAACATACTTCAACACCTTTACTTTGTCCTCTTCCTGAATGCTGACCTTTCACTGGCCGTTACTTTGTTAGCCGCTTCTAGTTTAAGCGATTAAAAGTTGATATTCTATTAATAGTGACCGAAAACCGAAATCCTCGGTGAATTGAAAGAGAGGGAAATGGGAGCAAAAAGACTTTAAAAGTACGCAAAACCGCGTCCTTGCAAGGGAGTTCGGGGCTGGGAAAAAATGAATATGTGAGCTCCAAGTCTGTTGGTCACTCGTCTCACTCCGGGTTTCGTTGATCCACTGAATTATACTGCAAGACAGATCTACATACATCACAAAGTTTTCAAATACTTTTCATCGCTATGTGCTTCATTCAAATAACAAATGTTATATGTTAAATAAAGACACAAATTTTTAGTTTAAATAGGCCTTGAGATTCATGTACGACCTCACCTGCCTCAGCTAATCAGCAGGCGTTCTGTTCAACATATGCTGGTTGGAATGTTGGGATAATGAAAAAATTGGAGCAGTCTATCTCCAGATACTTCGAATGCTGCTAATTTTATTAATACACTAGCCGTACCCGTGCGCTCCGCTGCACCTGTTAGAAATAAATATAAAGTAATTACATAATTAAAATAGGACATTTGACCCAAGGAACATTCGTTTTTGATAGAAGGATAAATCGTTTAATATGTTACTTAATTTAAATTGTATTTAAATAATTAAAATGCGATCATTTTGGTCCAGAGACACTCATTTGGTGCAATGACAATTCCTTTAAAATGTTTCTTAATTTTTATTACATGCAACCATAGTTTAATGAAGATTGACATCATTTAGATTTATTGTGTATTTTATTTTACTTGTTATAGGTTTCCATTGAATTATGGTAATAATTTTAACCCTTGTTTTCTACGTATTCAGTAAATGGCGCTTGGCCCACTATGGTTGTGAACCCTTCAAATAACTTATATTATATTATATTATATTATATTATATTATATTATATTATATTATATTATATTATATTATATTATATTATATTATATTATATTATATCAGAAGTTACTGTAATAACATTATAGCATTATGTCCATCTAGAGAAACTCTACTTTCCAATGGTGAAATAATAATTAATTATACAAATCGGTTAATTTAGCTTCCGATATTACTTCATACAAACACAGAAACATTCTCTGTAGGCTATCTTTAATAGCTTTCGATTGTTGCTGTCCAAGGCCCCTTATGGACGAAGTCATTTGTTTTTTATTTCATCATACGGCCTTAGATGGCAGTTATTTTAATTTTAAAACTCATTTATCTCATTAAATATCAGTCCTATCAAATTTTTCAAGAAATAAAACTTATCGCAAATTACGTTTAAAGAAACTTTTGTTATGTAACATTTTTTACAAAAATCAATAATAAGCGAGATATTTCGATTTATTTAATTCTGACCCCCTTATAACCGCCCTTTTAAATAATGTATTTTGAATGCCATATAGCCTAAAATCTAAGTTACAACGAACTTAATTTATATTCCAATTTTCATCGAAATCCGTTCATCCATTATCGCGTGAAAAGGTAACAAACATACAGACAGACAGAGAGACAGACATACAAACAAAAATTTCAAAAAAGCGATTTTCGGTTTCAGGGTGGTTAATTATATATGTTAGGACCAATTATTTTTGGAAAATCGAAAATTACCAGAAAAATTTCGGCTACAGATTTATTATTAATGCTCTACCATGCCGAAATGTAGTAATTATACACCTGGTAGTAGCCATTTAATTAACCCCATTAAAGTACACCTATTCATTATAGTTCAATTGTTCAGCCAATGAGAAATCACCATTGTACCATTATAAAACCGCAAGTATCGATTATTCTCGGATATGCAATCGAAAGGCAATTATCGAAACGTCACGGAGGCTAGAAATCCAATACTGTCGCAGAAGGTTATGTTCTGTTACTATAATAATTAGCGTTAATTGTAAATGATATTAAAATAAATTCAATTTGTCATCTCGTTTTTCAATTATAAATCAATTTCCAGGTTATATCAAGGTCAATGACATTCATACCTCGGAAAAAATCAATACTTTCGCGTCTGCGCACATCTCACAATTTACAAGGTCAGTTCCGCTCTTCACTTAGATAACCATAACATGAATACTTATGAATAATTTCAAGTTAGAAATAAAAAGTCGTATGATATTTGCCTATAATGGTAATTAAGACGCTCATATGAAAATTATGAAACGAGCGCGAACGCTCGTTTCATAAACAAACATACTCGCGTCTTAATTACTACCATTATAGGCTCGTTGCATAATGTACTATTATCTGTTATCGTTGTATCATTAAGTAATCGTTTCTGAATATTGTCAATAGTTGACCAAAAGATGTTACATAGTAAGTAAATTTACAACAGTTATTCTTTAAATAGGCCTACAGGGTGATTCACGAGGAACTATCCCCACTTACGGAGCTTATTTCTGAAGACATTCTGAACAAAAACTGACATAAATATGTGTCCTATTGTCGAAATGTTCAGAGTTACACTAATTTAGAGTAATTAAAAATACTTTTCTTCTTTAGTTTTAAGTTGAAATAATATTACAATTAGAGAATTAATTGGCTAGTATTCCGAAACTAAAAATGTGTTCTTAATTCCTTAGTTGCTGTGTATAGAATTTCCCCCCCCTCCCGCCATTTTAACTAAAAATTAAATTATTTTTTCACACTTATCACAACAATTGTTACAGATTACACGACTTCTAACAACTTGATTCTTTACAGCTCAGTTTTACATCCTAATGTACAGTATTAAAGAGCGTGCAAGAATGACGTGATTTATAACAATTATTGTTGTGATAAATGCGTAAGATAAATGTACTTTTGTAGTTAAAAATTTAATAAAAATTCAGTACGAAGCAACTATGGAATTCACAATACATTTTTAGCTTCAGAATACTAGCTAATTAAAGAAATGATACTCCTGAATAGTTCATTCTATATTTGTAATATTCTTTTGTGCGATATCATGCGTATTTGCTTGGTTTCCGCACAAAACCAATCCGCGGAAAGTCTAAAATTCCACATTCAGTATTCCCAACCTAACACACATAACAATTTCTCTCTTCTTACCGCTTAAGTGACATATTGATTTTACTGCTTTAGGCTTTTAACATATTATTTTTAGAGACGTTCAATATAGTAATAATTATAAATTGGAAACTTACCATTTCAATTTCACCTAAATTGCACTGTTAATTATTGTTTTAATATTTGCAAAAATTAAGTACGGTAAACTCTACAACTCCACTAAAGTTACTGCATTCGTGATGCAAGTAACATTAAGGAAGCCGTGAAAAAATCAACAAGATTCCAGACTCATCATAGACTGGGGGGAAAAAAAGACAGACGTAGATCACGGCCTGCTGGAGTATAGTAAACACAGAAAACATTTTAAAGCAACAATGTTGAAGATAGATATTTTTGTTTTGCAAATTTGCCGTCATTGAACAGAAACCAAGATGGAGATTTCATTGCAACTAATTAGAAATTCCTCTTTCAGGTATGTAATAAACGATCTTCGCACAAAATAATGTACGATACACGAGCGGTATGTTTTCTTTCAATTCTCGGAAATTAAAAAAGCTCAACTACGTTTCGCTTTTTCAAACTTTTCCTCGAACATGAAGACTTCAACATACCGCTCTTGTAATGAATATTACTATTTTGCACTATCGTGTTTTTTGTTGTATTTACAGTTATTGTTATAAGCCTTGAAATGTATAATTCCCATACAAAAACTTGTTGCTAGGGAAACCATTCTTCATAACTAGGCTTCGAGACTTCGGACCCAGTTGAGCAGTTCAGAGGCAAATCCGCATAACGGCGTACTGAGTATAGTGGTAAAGCGTACAGTGGGTGGGGGTACTGTAGAATGAATGCCAACAAATACGCAAAGGAAAACGCTCTGGATTTGAAGGTTCTGACGAATAATTTGATTTTCATACAAACCCATTTTCAAACTGTGTCTGAAACTATTACACGGTTAGAAAAGTCAGAGCAAGAGATGCGGGAAGGCCTCACAGGGAATTAATGAGACACCAAGTACACCGGTTACTGAACATGTAAAACAGAAGTGTAAATCAGTTTTATGTAAAAATAACGGATATGGAACATTGTGTAACGTAAACAGCAAATTAGTGGACATGAAGTCACCCGAGTATAAAGGACTATCTCTTAGAGACTGGAATGATGTTAGGTTTTTCCCTTTTCCTCCTATCACGTCATGCGACGTAGAGCGCAGCTTTCTACAGTACAAACTTTGTTTGACAGATAACCGAAAAAGATTTACGTTTGAGACACTGAGAATGTATCTTGTAGTACATTGCAATTCGGTACTGTAACTGCACTTCCTAAAGACGGCCAATAGGATAAATAAAGAAATTAAAATTACTAGGCTTACATGTTTATTTCCACCATTAACACTGTGTATAATTAAACATAAATGCTTATAAAAGACAGGAAAATAAATGTTTTTCACATTCTTTTGACATTGTCATTGTGTAATGTATATTTACTTTCAAAATGTACATATGTCTGCTTTTCCCCACATTACTGTACTCTACTCTAAATAGCAACGTTGTTACCTGAACACATCTCTGCAGCGAGTCAATAACCTATAGTACATGCACAGTAAACTTATTGTATCGGGTCCCAAGTTTCGAAGTCTATTCATAACATAAAACTATACTTAAAATAGACCCATTACAGTGCAATTATTGTTACTTAGTTACTATTAGAGTGCATTTTTGCGAAAGTTTCGGAATAATATTGCTCTAAATTTTCAATGCAAAATATATTTTGTATTTGAAGTTTTAAATATATGATTGTGCAAAAAATGTTGTCTAAAACACGTCTGTAAATTGCATTACAAAATCTCTCTATTTCGTAAAAAGCACATCGCAACCTTATACCGTAATATTAACCCAGATAAGACTGACGTCCTATATATAGGACACCTGACGTTTCACACAAATATGTTAATAACAATGACTATGACAGACTAAATATAAGAAAAAAAATTGGAGGCAATTTATAACACATAAGGATTATGGTATCATGATTGCCGACTATGAAAATCTTACACAGCAATGTTAAAAAAATAAAACGTTCCGTCCTATATATAGGACGTCAGTCTTATCCTGGTTAATATACTATTAACCTTAAAACTTAAAAAAAAATGTATTGTTTAACAACTTCAAATAGCGTAACTCTGAAGATATTAAGAATTGGACCTATGTTTATATGACATTTTTTGCTCAGATTATCTTAGGGAATATGCTCCTTAAGTGGCGGTAACTCCTCGTGAATCACCCTGTATATCCTATTATTCATTATCGCAATAAAAATAAAGTAAATGTGCAATTTGGAAATAAGCAATAGAGAAAGTGAATAGCTTCAAAATACTTGGGGTGTATTGTAAGCAGTAAAATGAGCTGCAGTCAGAAAGTCAAAAGGAGGACAGCAATGGCAAAGGAAGCTTTCAATAGAAAAAGGAGCATCTTCTGCGGACCACTGGAAAAAGAACTAAGGAAGAGACTAGTAAAGTGTTGAGTAGGGCATTGTATGGGAGCAGAAACATGGACATTACGATGAAGTGAAGAGAAATAACTAGAAGCATTTGAAATATGGCTATGGAGAAGAATGGAGCGTGCAGAAGAAGAAATGAAGCTGTGTTAGAAATAGTGGGTGAAAAAAGAATAATGCTGAAACTGATAAGGAAGAGAAAAAGGAATTGGTTGGGTTACTGGCTGAGAAGAAACTACCTACTGAAGAATGCACTGGAAGGAACGGTGAACGGGAGAAAAGATCGGGGCAGAAGAAGAAGATATCAGATGATTAAGATATATGACTCACAATGCGGAGACTATGAGGAAGGCAGAAAATAGGAGAGATTAGGCAATTCTGGGTTTGCAGTGAAATACCTACTCTTGGGTAGAAAATTATAAATGAATGAATGAATTATTATAGGTATGAAAAAGCTACTGCATATGGGCTATTCCATATGAAATCGATCAGTAAAAAACCACGCATTTTTATACTCTAATTTTTTCCCTACTTATACAAGGTGTTGAGGGAAGTGCATTTTCAAAAATATACTATCGAAAGTCAAACGGTTTTTGTATTATTGAGCGACAAATTTAGCGTATTTTATAAAAACAAGCCTCTTTCAGCGCTCAGAACTCTGGAACCATTTACTGCAGAACATTGAACGAGAGCTTATTTTGAAGCTGACATTTGGTAGGTTATGTTAAGAAGTAATCCTTATTTTTATTGTATACAGAGAGACAGATAATCTAATTTTACTTACTTTTAGGCTTTTTGGCCATTTGTAAAAATGTAAAAAAAATATTGAGAAAAAACCTTGCATTGTTAAGAGGGATTCGGCATTGTTTGCTGAGTGGCTCGGCAATAAGTTTCGAGGGTAGTAAATAAATTACTTTCACACGCCTAGACTTGAACGGCGCAGTACCGCACGCACTGGCCGAGAGCTGAAGATAAGCGAGCGTTGGGCGTCATTTCACTCCTTGTTTATGAAAACTTGTGATAAAGCCATACTGCTAGACGACACATCACGTGTTTGTCTCCTGGCCTTGCTTGTCTCGACTACCTACAGTCAGCTGGTTAATTCATGCGCGTACTATTTAGTTTCTTTATTTGATATATTCAATACTTTCTTATCAACGGTGCACCAGTAAAAAATATGTGTGTACATTTGCACTTTCAATGCGAAATCTAACCATGTATTTTAAAAATATTTTTTCGTAGCCAAAGGCGTCTTAATGAAGAAAATTCTAAATTTCTCCATTTCCATAAAAAGTAAGAAAAACTGTTTACATGTCAATATAAACTTTACATTCTCAGCATCAAAATAAACCATGAATTTGTTCATTGGATGAAAGGGTTTCGGAGCCACAACAGTTTAAAGTTGCTAATTTTATGAAAATACGATCAATTTAAATATTATTAATTTAAACACTATGAAGTTCTGATGCCTCAACTTTGCACAAAGCATTATATCACAGTTGCCTACGGGCAGAAAAAGTTTCATTGTATTTAAAAATTTCAAGGTCAATTTTCTCTATATTTCGGTCGATTTGAGATGGAATAGCCCATATAGAGTGTTAGTTGGGAGGCCGGACGGAATAAGACCTTTGGGGAGGCCGAGAGTAGATGGGAGGATAATATTAAAATGGATTTGAGGGAGGTGGGATATGATGGTAGGGACTGGATTAATCTTGCTTAGGATAGGGATCGATGACGGGCTTATGTGAGGGCGGCAATAAATCTCCGGGTTCCTTAAAACCCATAAGTAAGTAAGTAAGTATGGCAAAGCTACATCATTTTACCACAATGTTTTCTTAATTGCAGAAATTAATATATTTTAATTAGACTTCTTTCGGCATCTGAAAACGGATGTGATGTTACAGCAGAATATACGTGGTTTTCTGGTGTTATAATTTGTGAACTGTTTTTGTTCGCTTTGATGTGGCAGGAAGTGGTTGAATTATCGCACACACAGGATCCAATAAGAGAGGAGAACGTACTCTCGTTAGGCAGTCGTTCTAATTGTGTCCATTTAATCAGTAGGAAAGAAGACGGATCAGCTGGAACAAACACTAGTCCTTAATGGCTGCTCCTCCTGCTTCCAAATGCAGACTAATTGTTGCTGTCTTCCGGGGAAGTGAAATAATTGATCCACACTGTCGAGCACAGATGGGATCTCCGAGAATGCAAGCCTCTAATCGGCGTGCAAGCGGCGTTCTAAGAACCGTACAATTCCTGCTTATCGAGTAATTGTTACACTGATCATCAACAGAAACAACATTATTGATCACTATTTAAAAACATACATATGGGCGAATATGCCGTAGTCTTCTCAAAGTTACCCCTTCTCGTTTTTTTTTTTTGTCTGTTTGTTTTTGTATGTTTTTTTTTTTTTTTTTTTTGTATGTTACTGTTTTTTGTTTTTCATGACTTCTCATTTCTTCACCTCTAAACACGTTATATCCAATTTATTTTTTGCACGATAGTGTGTTTTCTCCTCGCTACAGCAAACTGCAGCCACGATTGAAAGTTGATTTTACTGAACTCAGAGTATGTTGAAATATTACAATAACTAGTGTTGTAATGAAAACCACTGCCTTCTATGTACGGGCTATTCCATCTCAAATCGACCGAAATATAGAGAAAATTGACCTTGCAATTTTTAAATACAATGAAACTTTTTCTGTCCGTAGACAACTGTGATATAATGCTTTGTGCAAAGTTTGAGGTATCAGAACTTCATAGTGTTTAAATTAATAATATTTAAATTTATCGTACTTTCATAAAATTAGCAACTTTGAACTTTTGAGGCTCCGAAACCCTTTCACCCAATGATCAAAATCATGGTTTATTTTGATGCTGAGGAGTTAAAGTTTATATTGACATATAAACTGATAGTCTTACTTTTTATGGAAATGGAGTAATTTAGATTTTTCTTCATTAAGACGCTTTTGGCCACGAAAAAATATTTTTAAAATATATGGTTAGATTCCGCATTGAAAGTACAAATAAACACATATTTTTTACTGATGGTATGTTGATAAAAAAGTATTGAAAATATGAAATAAAGAAAATAAATAGTATGCGTGTGAACTAACCAGCTGACTGTGAGATGGGAGCTAGCCGAGACAAGCAAGGCCAGGAGACAAACGCGTGATGTGTCGTCTAGCAGTCATGGCTGGGCCAGCTTTATCACAAGTTTTCATAAACACAGGAGTAAAATGACGCCCAATGCTCGCTTATCTTCATCTCTCGGCCAGTTCGTGCGGTACTGCGCCGTTCAAGTCTGGGCGTGTGAAAATAATTTATTTAATACCCTTGAAACTTATTGCCGAGCCACTAAGCAAACAATGCCGAATCCCTCTTAATAATGCAAAGTTTTTTCTCAATATCTTTTTACATTTTTACAAATGGCCAAAAAGCCTAAAAGCAAGTAAAATCAGATTATCTGTCTCTCTGTGTACAATAAAAAATAAGGATCACTTCTTAACATAACCTACCAACTGTCAGCTTCAAAATAAGCTCTAGTTCAATGTTCCGCAGTAAATGGTTCCAGAGTTCGGAGCGCTAAATTTGTCACTCAATAATACGAAAACCGTTTGACTTTCGATAGTATGTTTTTGAAAATGCACTCCCCTCAGCACCTTGTATAAGTAGGGAAAAATTAGAGTATAAAAAATGTGAGGTTTTTTACTGATCGATTTCATATGGAATAGCCCGTACGCTACAACGCATGTAAAATTCATACGCAGAAGGCAGTATTAATTAATAAACATATACGAAACAAATCACTGCGTCTGAAATGTACTGAAATTCATTTAAAAATTTCGAACTTCATTTACCGAAAAGAAATAAAAAATATTTCTATTGAACACGAAATAGGTATTACAAGAAACTGAATCATTTTTACTCCACATTTAAGTTCATGGTAAAGTTTGTACGTTGGCCAGACTATTATAACACCAGTCATAGTCATGGATGGGCAACTCGTGCTCACAAAGTGCTAAAAAACGTTGAAAGAGAGAAAGACGAACGGATCCAGCCGCAGCAATTACAAGTTGTTTGTAGTTCGCTGCAAAAGCAGTTCACTGCCACGGTGCGCTCTGGCGGTTCATGCAGTTGGTCGGTGATAGTTACTCCATGATTTGAATTTCAGAATAACGCATGGTACAAAAATTATAGTAATTTTAGACAAACTGTACCTAAACACATAACAAAATTATATTACTTTCTAGCTTTGTAAATTAGTTTAGTACTGGAAACACAAACTGAATACAACCTTTTCAAGATACAACAAATATAGCTGCAACACTTATTTATTATTATACTATTTGTTAATATTTATTATTATATGTCTTATTTGAAATATAGAACGCGAGAATTTACAAGTCTTTATACATTAAAGAGTATTCCTCTGGTCTCACAAAGGTAACAGTCTGAATTCGCAAACAATCACAAATTCAAGGAAGTAATTTTTACATGTCACGACACATTAAATAAACTTAATTCTGAGTTCTTTTCGTACATTGAGAGTTTCTACACTTCTTTTTTGTATTAAAATCTGACTCTAGCACATATTTATTTATTTATTTATTTATTTATTTATTTATTTATTTATTTATTTATTTATTTATTTATTTATTTATTTATTTATTTATTTACTTATTTACTTTATTATTTATTTATTTATTCTGAATTAGTTAAGGCCATCAGGCCTTCTCTTCCACAATACCATATAGTATATGTGGAAACATAAAAATATATTTGGAAATTCTTACTTAGGCAGCATTACGAACAGTTCCATTCCTGTTTTCGCTGGAATCTGAGTGGCGTGCTGTTCTGTAGATTTATAAATTCAAACTACAAACATACCATATACTAGAAAACAGTTGAAACTAATGTGAATAAAATGAATTGATTCATACAGATAATGCAACTAACAATATTCTCAGAACAAATATTAAATTACATGCCTCAAAACAAACGACCGCCAGGAAGTCATCCTAAACATTTAAGAGAAAAAGGATAATATAATCTCGTAACCGGGATAAGCTACGAAGTTTAATCCATAAAGTAGAGGAAGGTGGAGAAGAAGAATAAAAAGACGAAGAATTTGTTATTACTGATACTAAACTACCTTCCTGTATTAGCCTGACTGTATGCTACTGTTATTAACGATACGAAAATGTCTCGCATCAAAGACTTCGGTGAAATTAATGACTATATTACCATCCCCCTTAAATTTTCTATAAGAACTGCAGAATCGCGGGCGTTCAGTGAGTGTTTTGTAGGAACAAGAACTGTTTTACTCTGAGACTGGAAGACAATTTTATCAGAAGAATGTTCGATACGCTACAGGACAATTCTGTGGGTGTATTTAAACTGCGTATCAGTCAGACACAGCTAGCTAGCTCATGATTTATGATACAGGGCCAGTAATTTGTCATACCGCTTTCAGTAACAACAATGGACACAGCTACGATACGAAAAAAAAAAAACTCAGGACAGCCAAGCAACTGATTTCGTTTACAAGGAAAAGAAATCTATCAATCATTTGTGGAATCAAATTGTTTTCTCTAGTAAGTTTAAGGCAATGTACGAACTTGTATGATTTTTATAAAAGACTGAATTTTACTCGTATTAGAAATTCTCTGAATACGTAATTCCACTTAAGTCTTGAACAATGGAAACATTAATTTGTTCTAAAATAAATAAAAATAATGTTAAACTCATTGAATGGATTATAATGCTTATTCTTTTGTAGTTCATATAAAATTGTTATTGATATACAAGAAATGATTACGTGATGCATTTCAAACATTAAAACTAAATCCTCAAATAATTGGATGCCATAATAGATCTGTGTTGCTTCCAATACAGATGAAAAATAATGGTAACAAACATAACGAGTTCAGGACTATCAGCCTGATATCACACTCTAGTATACAGAGTGATTCACGAGGATTTACCGTCTTTTACGGAGCTTATTTCTGAAGACATATTGAGCAAAAAATGTCATATAAACATAGTTCTTATTCTCAATATTTTCAGAGTTACACTGATTTAAAGTTGTTTGTAAAAAAAACAGTTTTTCTTTAGTTAGAAGGTAAAAGAATAATACAAATAGATAATGAACCATTCAGAAGCATCATTTCTTTAATTGGCAAATTATGAAGCTAAAAATGTGCTGTGAACTCCTTAGTTGCTTCGTACAGACATCTTTTTCTGTTTTAACTAGAAAATTACATTATTCTTACGCATTTATCACAATAATTATTACAGATCACACCACTTCCACCGACTTAATTATTTGCAGTTCAATTTTGCATCCTAATTTACAGTCTTGGAGAGTTTACAACACATTTTAAGAAATGTCGTCGTCCGCTTGAGTACACTTGGCCGCACGCTTGTGAACGGCACTCGTCACTCTACGTAACTGCATACGGCTATCTTTGATCTCCGTAGCGCTCGCGCTGGCTGCTGACTGCACGCTGACCAAGATCACGCGTTCACAGCAATGCGTTCTAATAACGAAACGTAACTCTGTAAATACAGAGTGTTTAAAAAATACGGGGCATAATTTCAGATATGTACTTCCCATATGTAGACAATCAAAATAATTCATTGCAACATATGTCCGGAAATGCTTTATTTCCGAGTTATGGCCTTCACAACATTGAAATTCACCAGAACGTTTTTCTTTCCGCAGGTCGTTGCCGTCAAAGGAGACATTAAGAGGGCACTCTGACAGTTCATTCCGAGGCGAAGGTTACATTCAATGTTGTGTAGGCGTTAGACTGTGCGACATGTATTCAAATCAAGAGCTGGCAGAGATACACTTCATGTACGGTAAGGCGGACGGCAATGCTGCGCTGGCTCGTCGTTTGTACCAGGAGAGGTACCCACAGCGACAATGTCCAGATCGGAAGACATTTGTACGTCTCCATTACTGTCTGTGCGAGTATGGAAAATTTAACTCTCCTGGTTTGGGAAGGGGACGACCAAGATCTACAACTCCAGAAGTACAGGAGGAGATTCTGGAGGCTGTGAACATGACTCCTTCTATCAGCACACGAAGGGTAGCGTTGCAAGTCAATGTTCCTCATACGACTGTCAGGAGACTGTTGAAAGAGTATCAATTGTATCCTTATCATTTGCAACGTGTACAGGCCCTGTCACCAGCAGATTACCCTGCACGAGTTAGGTTCTATCAGTGGTTCTTGCAGCAGTGTGGTGTAAATCCGAACTTTCCTGCCTTAGTATTATTTACAGATGAAGCACAGTTCACTCGAGATGGCATAACAAATTTCCACAATCAGTATGTATGGGCGTATGAAAACCCACGTGCAGCTGTTCCATCTCATCACCAGGTGCGGTTCTCCCTCAACATGTGAGCCGGTATCATTGATGTTGGATTAGTTGGATCCCATGTACTTGTAAACAGACTTACGGGACAGGCGTACACAAACTTCCTGGAAAACACCATACCTCATATCTTAGAAGACACTCCACTGATCAATCGTCAACACATTCACTTCTTGCATGATGGTGCTGCTGCACACTTCAGTCGTACGGCTCGCCGGTACTTGGATCGAAGTTTCCTGATCGATGGATAGGTAGAGGTGGCCCAGTTGCTTGGCCTCCACGCTCACCTGATCTGAACCCTCTCGATTTCTACTTGTGGGGCCATTTAAAATCATTGGTTTATTCGTGACCGGTGCCTGATTTGGAATCCCTTCGGAATTGAATTGTGGCATGTTCTGAGGACATACGCAATACTCCTGGAGTTTTGGATCGTGTTCGCAGGTCAATGAGACATCGATGTGAGGTCTGTATTCAAGCAGGAGGTGGACATTTTGAACATCTTCTGTAATGACAACGACCTACGGAAAGAAAAACGTTCCGGTGAATTTCAATGTTGTGAAGGCCATAACTCGGAAATGAAGCATTTCCGGACACATGTTGTAATGAACTATTTTGATTGTCTACATGTGGGAAATACATACCTGAAATTATGCCCCGTATTTTTTAAACACCCTGTATTGACAATAGGACCTATATCTATATGACTTTTTTTGCTCAGAATGTCTTCGGAAATAGCTCCGTAAAGGACGGTAAATCCTCGTGAATCACCCTGTATACAATCACGAAGCTCAAAACGTAGGGAATATGTATCCATAGATAGTTTGTAACCATTAGGATAGCTACTATCATCACATACAATGTGAAACAGTAACGGCACAGTCTATTGTTCCTAGTACCCTCATCAACTCAAGCTTCGTGACTGTATATAGGTCTACTAGACTGTGCTGATATCACACTCGGCGAAGATTTTCCTGCGAATACTCAATCGACAGTTATAGTCTTAGAAGGAAGAACAGTTGGAAGAAAAGCAGTGTGTATATTGTACCTTTTATATAGGCCTATTCAAAACTAAAATTTCTGTAGTTACCTAAATGCAAATTGAAATTATATTACATAAAATGTTAAGGTTAATAATAGTAAAATTTATTTGAACCACACGTGTTAAATGGAAGGAACAAAAATGCAAATGTTAATGAAATTTAAAAGATTAATTTTGTGGTAGGCTACATTTTATCTTATTTAAATTTTTTGTATTGAGTAATATTATACACACAGATATTATATTATCATAATTTTCTCTAAAATCCAATGCACGGGTCTTCTGACCGTACGTGCTTTGTACCTAAAACAAGTCCTACTTTGTAGGTTTCACTCCCCTTACCTATGATTATATCCAACCACTCTCTAGAAGAACACACATATTAAAATGAAAATGGCACAACAAAACACATTATATAATATATCCTAACCTAAAACAGACATAAAAGTGTATAATTGGGTAGATACCATTATCCCTTCCTCAGTTCGCTCAACAAACTTCAACAGCTGAAGTTCTAATCTGTCTCGCCTTCAAGAGGAACAATCCAGTTTTTTGTTCGCATTCTCTATTCCCCATGAGGTCAAGACATGCAAGCGAACTCCTACTCTGACTTAGCATCGAGGGTGGTAGATATTTTCTCCTTACATGTTCCAGTTCGACACACCGTAATAAAATATGTCTATAGAAGTCCTTTTCTCTGCACAGTCGACAAAGACGCTCTCCTTTGTTATTTAAAACTGGCTGTAAGCATTGTACAGGGACATCATTTTATTTTTACTTCAATTTTTATTGTACCTGCGTTTTTTTAATGTACTTCACTCCCACCCCTTCCACTAGTGAACTTCCATCCAAGGCCGCATATGCAGTCAAAGTCATTTTACGATCACAGTATACAGTATTGAGTGAGTATAGTACGTTCCAAAAATATAGTCGTGTTTTCTAGTGAATAAAGTGCATTCATTATTGAATCATATTTTCGCGTATTTTGTCCGTTTGGTTACGTCGCTTCCCGGTTTCCACCACACGTTTCTGCTAGTCCCTCTGTAAATGCTAGTGGCTGGACTGTCAGCTCTTTTCTGAAAACATTTGCTGTCAGGAATTGGACGTCTACGTAATATTATACAACTGTTTAAAATAATTTTAAATAAAAGGGCTTCGTTAAGTAACTGTCACGTGATTTCTCCCCTTTCTACGACCCTGCCACATGACTACTTGGACGGACAGTAGATAGCAATCTGAGTAAATTTATCGGTACTAATTGGGCAGAAGTGAACTGATTAGAATAGGTAAGTAAAGTACTCTGTTATAGAGTAGGAACAGAATTTTTATTTCAAGAGGCACAGGATTATGCCTCCCCCCAGGTCGACTGATGCTTTGCATTATTTCTTTTGAGGTTACTGTAAAACAATTGTGTTTGTTAAATATCTTACATCAATAGAAGAATTAAGGAATTACGTTCCAGAAACAATACATTCATTTTCAGAAGATATGCTTAAAAACGTTTTCGATAATATGCACACAAAAGAACTGAAGCCCGTATAGAAATGAAGGGCCATCTTTTTCAACAATTTGTTTAAATACCGAGATTTTGATAATTTTTAAAGTTAAAAGCACTCTCCATATTGTATGCTAATGTGCTGTAGACAGTACATTCTCGTATTATATTGCATAATGAATACGTGCGTCTGTGTGGTTCAGTTAATGAGTAAAAAGACTTATTGTTAATACTGTACTGTATTTCGAGTAAATAAAAACCTAACGAAAATTATCAAACTGAAAATCGTAATAGTTCCTAGTTTACGTAATTTGATGCACTACTTTACTTCTTTCCTATATCTAATAAAGTGATTTGTTTGTATTTTACACTAGTATCATCAAACCCCGGTCGTGGAAGGGGGTAACATAGTGTTATCGGTTCTCAACCGTTAATCCAAATGTATAACCAGGTTAATACTAGAAATGTTAGTAAAAAAAATGACCCGGTACATTTTTAACATTGAGGCAGTTTTTGCAACTCCTTTTACAGTTTGGACAAAAAACCTAAAAAAAAAAGAAACTATTTCACACATTCCAACAACCTAAAATGGACTTCTTAAAAACCTAAACATCCGGTCCCTAGTCATGAGTAATATCACATACAGCAGGGATGTCAAGGTCAGAGCACGTGAAAGACTACGTGCTTCCAAGCGTGCACGGGTTCCAATGAATCTATTCTGCAGACAGTAGCGGTGAAAAAGAAGGGGTGAGCAAAATGAACTCTACCACTGGAAGATGAATTAAACTGCTCTTCAGTAAAAGATAATGTGTTACGCCCACACAAGAAAACAAGAAATAAATGCATGTTTTGCAGCATGTACCTCTCTAATAAATGCAGTTAATTATAAAATAGTGGGATATAACAAATAATAAACATAGCTTCTCTTTAACTAAAGCAGTTTTACATAATGAGGCCTATAATTAGTCTAGGCCTAATTATTGTTATTAACTGTTACATAATCAGGTACTACTTACATGAGCATCATCACATTTCTAGAAACAAATTTAAATTCCTGACTTCTCGCGTAATTCAGAACTTTTTTGCCGACCCCATCCTTCTTATGTCCGGTGAAATATTGTTGCCTGCAGCAAAATGATTTCTAATGGAAGACCTGAATTGGCTAACACTCCAAGTCCATTGAAGTAAATTTTTCAGGACCGCAAATAAACTATATAGGCTTGCATTATGAGTAGGGCTAGGATTTTGATAACCTATAAATCATGAAAAAATGTCCTAAAAAGAATGAATTTATGACCTAAAAATCTTTAAAAAATGTCCTTAAAAATGCCCTAAAAATTGATTTTACATAATTGGTTTAGTAGGAAAAGAGATTTTGTAGTACTTAATACGGGGACATCATTTTATTTTTATTAACATTTTTAATATTAACCTGGCTATACCTTTCTATTAACGATTGAAACAGGAAACACCGTTTGCTACCCCTTCCACGACTGGAGTTCGATGATACTGGCGTAAAATACAAATCACTTTACTAGGTATAGGAGGGAAGTAAAGTGGTTCATCCATTTATGTAAACTAGGAAATACCGCAATTTTGAGTTTGATAATTTTCATTAGGTTTTTGTTTCATCAAAATGCAGTACTGTATTAACACTTAGTATTTTTACTCACGAATTGAGCTATCCATTCGGACGTATTAATTATGCAGTGTATATTGTATTGTTACAGCACATTAGCGTACAAGATAGAGAATGAAGTTAAATTGAAAAATAATCATAATATGGATATTTAAACACATTTTTGAAAATGGTGACCGTTCATTTCGATACAGCCTTCAGTTCTTTTGTGCATATTATCACACTATAGACTATTGTACCTAATTCCAATTGCCAGTGTACGAGTAACTCATGTTGAAATAATTCCGTACCTACTCTATAAAAGAATATCTTACGTACTGTAAATTCAATCTTCACTTCTGCCCGATCCGAAAAGATAAAATTACTTAGAAATGCTATCTACTGTCCATTCAAGTGGTTTTGTCGCAGGGTCGTAGAAAGGGGGGATCACGTGACAGTTAATTACTTAACAAGGCCATTTTATTTAAGTTATTTTAAACAGTGGTATAATATTACGTAGACGTCCAATTCCTAACAGAAATTAATGTTTTCAGAAAAGAGGTAAGATAGCACAGCTACTAGACTTAACAGAGGGGCGAACAGAAGCAGGTGGGGGAAACCGGGATGCGACGTAGGCAAACGGACGACAGTATCTGTACGAAAATATGATTCAATATTGAAAGCTCTTTCGTCACTGGAAAACGCTAACACATTTCTGGAACGTACTATACTTGCTAACTCAGTACTGCTTACGCGCCCTCGGCTCTGTGTCGTGAACGGTTGGAAGTTTACTAGTAGAAGGGGTGGGAGTGAAGTACATTCCAAAACTCAGGTACAATAAAAATTGAAGTAAAAATAAAATGATGTCCCTGTATTTAGACTAGTAATTAAATTAAATTTTATATATATTTTTTCTAAGTAGTACACTTTAATTATTTTACCTGATGTAGTTTCCATGTATGATCGTTCACCTCTGTGTCGGCATGTGAACGTGAGATCAGCAGTCAGCTTGTCGGTCTTGGCCCTTCATGGGCTGTTGTGCCATGGATTTACTTTACTTTTAGTTTCCATGTAGTCTACCACAAGGCCACTCTTATCCTGAATTAGCAGGTATAGAGGAGTCTATATTGAAGGGGTGGTTGGACTGATCCATTACATGGGGTGTACTACGTTAAAATGGCAATAAATGTGTAGAAAAACGATTAAAATATTATACAAAATAATGGGTATTAATGGACAAAATATGTAGGCAAAGTATCAAAGGAAATAAACATTATTTTATATTAATAACGGGGATTTATGGCCAAAATTAAATGAAAATGCCTCAAAAATATCAGAATAAAACAAAAGATGCTCTTATGATTTGTAAGAGGCAAAAAATGCAAAAAAAAATGCCCTAACAAATATGTCTTAAAATACTCAGTTTACCACATAACACATAAATACTAAAGCAGCTATGTTTCTGGCTTACTAGAAAAAAGATGCAATTTCATCAAAATCCTAGCCCTAATTATGAGTATTGAAATAAATATTTGTATGATCGGAAAACACAGGCTTAGAGTCGGACTTAGGATAATCTTTTTTACAGAGTGATAGACTATGTAAAACACAACTTGTCAGGTAAAAAGTCGAATTCGGTAAATTTTGGACTTGGGATGTTTGTCAATTCAGGTATTCAATTATTGTAACTATGTTGGTATATTTTCTGGGTCTGATGAGTAAGGATCACAAAACAAATCCAACTTGGACTGGAGTAGGTCAATATCTTTAAATCGTCTATGGAATTCATCCCAGAAATTTTTTTAATCGTTACAGTATTTTACACTGTTGAATAGGAATTCAATGAGTGAAGGCGTTGAAATTATAAAAATTGTGCTGTGAGATGTGTGACATCCACAATGAAATCTTCGTCTGAAAGCTTTTAACAATATCTGTCAACACAAATTAATTATGCAAATCAAGGTTTTAGGTATAACTGTAAAGTTGATTTCAATAATTTCGAGGGAAAATTGTTCCGCGGCCGACTATTGAACCCGGGAACTTTGGTTAAAGGTAATAACGCTCTACCAACTGAGCTACAAGTATTAGGAAAATAAATACTTACTTACTTACTGGCTTTTAAGGAACCCGGAGGTTCATTGCCGCCCTCACATAAGCCCGCCATTGGTCCCTATCCTGAGCAAAATTAATCCATTCTCTATCATCATATCCTACCTCCCTCGAATCCATTTTAATATTATCTTCCCATCTACGTCTCGGCCTCCCTAAAGGTCTTTTTCCCTCCGGCCTCCCAACTAACACTCTATATGCATTTCTGGATTCGCCCATACGTGCTACATGCCCTGCCCATCTCAAACGTCTGGATTTAATGTTCCTAATTATGTCAGGTGAAGAATACAATGCATGCAGCTTTATAACTACGATATCGCACCATCTACCCTTAAGTACCAAATACGATAACCTATCACTGATAAATTCGACCTTTTTTAGTGCTGATTTTATTCTTTTATGAATAAAGAATCCTGTTCCTAATTGGTGATTATCGTTTCCTTCCCCATAATACAACAAGTAAACTCCTATTTGTGTTATGCCGTTCCCATCTAACATAACCTCCTGTACTCCCACAGAGTCTATTCTATATCTAGCTAGTTCTTTTGCTACTAATGTTACCCCTCTTGTTCTATATAGACTTGTAACATTCCAAGTACCAAATCTCAAAACCTTATTTCTTTGCTGTGGTCGTGCCAGAGAATCAGTCCCATTCCGAGGCTTATTTGAAGGATTCGTAACAAGCTGTTTTTTTACGGTGAAGGGTTGTTAGCCCTTCTCCCAACCTCCAAACTGGAGGACCACCCCTCATCGGCTGTCCGCGACTGCTTATTCAATATATTCACAGCTACCCTCCATATCTGGAGGCCGTCTCCTCGATCCGCAACCTGAGGACGCGCCAAATTAATTAATTAATCTAACTTCGATGGATTTGGTGATAGCGAGATGGCATTTCGCGAGATGAGGCCAAGGATTTTCCATGAGATTACCTGATATTCGCCTTACAGTAAAAAAAAATCAACCGAGTAATCAGTCCAAGAAGGAATCAAACTCTCGTCCGAGCACAACGACAGATCAGCAGGCAAACCCGCGCGAGCTTACTATACTATCCGACCTACGCCGATGGCCCTAGTCAAGACAAAGCTGTGAAACATTTTTCAACCCACGACATTATTTTATGAAGCTAAAACAAGAATAACCAATTTACTAGCATTAGCTGAAACATTCTCCTAAAGTAGTAAGTTTAGTTCACAATTTTTTACATCCCATTCACATAACACAAAAGTTGTTTGCACTTACGGTCATCAACATGAATGTAGGAACGTACTGTGTTTTAACTCCAATGTTGATGGCCATAACCTCTAACGGGGTTTGTTCTACATGCGCAGAATGATAAAATGTAAAATATTATGCGCTTAACTTACAACAAAAGAGAATTTTATTTTAGCTAGTGTACAACTTAGTTCCATTCTGCTAATTGTAACCTCATAAAGTGTCTATGTCGGAAAGCAATGTTTCATGATATATGTATGTAATGAAATGTTTTATCTTCCTTTACGATCTCTCAGTATGTGTGAAATTAATTTTCTTACACACTGTATAGGCCTATGTAATCATAAATCTTGAATATCTATCTACGTTTACCTAATTTTCATGTGCATGTTTCACAGCTCATTCAACATCGATTTAACCCTATATAGGCCTATTTCTATCTAATATTTAATAGGGTGTTTCAAAAATTCAGCACGTTCTAAGCAATATTGCACACATGACATTACAGATTAAGTCATGATCAAATCTATGCATGTTAACGAAGTTCAATGAATTTATTATAGCTGCTTCTATCCACACGAATTTAAAGAGGTTTCAGAGGTATCTTTTAATTAATCGATTAAAATATGCTGTCATTTTTCATTCCAGTCTTTTACCGATATCAGAAATCATCGACACTGCATGCAGTTTGATTGTACAACGGTAATTTTGTCATAGATATTAGCGTTTGGGCCACTGGCGTGGCTCAGTCGGTTAAGGCGTTTGCCTGCCGGTCTGAAGTTGCGTTCGGGCGCGGGTTCGATCCCCGCTTGGGCTTATTACCTGGTTGGTTTTTTCCGACGTTTTCCTCAAACCTTAATGTGAATGCAAGGTAATCTATGGCGAATCCTTGGCCTCATCTCGCCAAAATATCATCTCGCTATCACCAATCTCATCGACGCTAAATAACCTAGTAGTTGATACAGCGTCGTTAAATAACCAACTAAAATAAAAAATATATATTAGCGTTTGGGATTCTGTCTAGGTAGACGTTATAAATGTTTTTCTATTAATTTTTGTTCTTCCAAGTTTTGTAAGTATACCATTATTTCAAAAATATAAATACAGTAAAAACACAAATGTGATTATGTTCCTCTATAAATCTAGTTCGTGTTTGAGGATTTATTAAGTGATAAAATATCCTCATAAGACGTCCTTTGTATTAATACCTCATAACTACATAACTTTGTATTCAAGGAACCTCAGGATAAATGTAAAATAATTCAGGATAATGTAATTTGGATTAATCTACATTGATTTAGCCTGATATATCTTTATCCGAATTGTAAGATTTGGGAAGTTATTTTTAAATGGAGAGAGGCATTGTAGATGTACAGTATTTCTGCGTTTTAGAATATTGTGATATTATATTATTAGAAATACTGCATATTGTGTTGTTCCAATAAGTTTATTCTATAATTAAGTACAGACTTAGTAAGAAAATAAAATAATTTACAGAAAGCAAATTACTAAGGTTGCCCTTTTTATGATTTCCATGAATTCTAAATTCATATCAGATGCCGATTCTCTTTTCGACCTCAGTGAAACACTTGGTAGCTTGCCAGTTTCAGATAACATCCCGTAAATACGGGAAAACACAATAGCTAGATGGAACCCTTCGATTGGGAAAACGTCGTCTCTATTCCTTAACAGGAGCCAATGTATTGTCACCACAAAATCCATGAACAAAAATCATGTCTGCATTATTCACTATGCGAATCACGAATTAAATATCAAGTGAACATGTATTCGCTGGCGTTGCGGTGTTCAGATGCTACCATGTGCAAAAAAAAAATCATAAAATCATACATGCATGAAAGTGAAGGAATATTATGGATAGGAAAACATCGATCGTAAGGGAATGTGTATTTAAGAGTTGTTGATTCATTATAAAAATGAATCTGATGCAACGTTAATATAAATTAATTTTATTTCCTACAATATCTATAACATAAATAAATAAATAAACAAACCAAGACAAGGCAGACCAGACCAACCCAGGCCAAAAACAAATGCATCAAGTCATACATGCATATATAAATATAAATATATATATATATATTTATTTATATTTATATATATATATATGTATACATAAACAAATATATGAAAAATACATATTTAAATATTATAAATACATAAACAATATATAAATTAATGCATACTTAAATACTATAAATACATGAACAAATATATAAATTAATACACATTTAAATCTTATAAATACACAAACAAATATATAAATTAATACATATTTTCATTCTGTATATACATAAATAAATATATAAATTAACACATTTAAATATTATAAATACTTAATCAAATATATTAATTAATGCATATGTAAATATTATAAATACATAAACAAATATGTAAATTAATACATATTTAAATATTATACATAGATAATCAAATATATGAATTAATGCATATTTAAATATTATAAATACATAAACAAATATATAAATTAATGCATATTTTAATATTATAAATACATAAACAAATATATAAATTATTACATATTTAAATATTATAAATACATAATCAAATATATGAATTAATGCATATTTAAATATTATAAATACTTAAACAAATATGTACAATAAATTAATACATATTTAAATATTATAAATAGATTATCTAATATATGAATTAATGCATATTTAAATATTATAAATACATAAACATATACATAAATTAATACATATTTAAATATTATAAATACATAAACCAATATATAAATTATTGCATATTTTAATATTATAAATACATAATCAAATATATGAATTAATGCATATTTAAATATTATAAATACATAAACAGATATATAAATTAATACATATTTAAATATTATAAATAGATAATCAAATATATGAATTAATGCATATTTTAATATTATAAATACATAAACAAATATATAAATTATTACATATTTAAATATTATAAATAGATAATCAAATATATGAATTAATGCATATTTAAATATTATGAATACATAAACAAATATATAAGTTAATACATATTTAAATATTATAAATAGATAATCAAATATATGAATAATGCATATTTAAATATTATAAATACATAAACCAATATATAAATTAATGCATATTTTAATATTATAAATACATAAACAAATACATATGCTATTACATATTTAAATATTATAAATACATAATCAAATATATGAATTAATGTATATTTAAATATTATAAATACTTAAACAAATATGTGAATTAATACATATTTAAATATTATAAATAGATAATCAAATATATGAATTAATGCATATTTAAATATTATAAATACATAAACAAATATATAAATTAATACATATTTAAATATTATAAATACATAAACCAATATATAAATTAATGCTTATTTTAATATTATAAATACATAAACAAATATATAAATTAATACATATTTCAGTATTATAAATACATACACAAATATATAAATTAAAACACACTTAAATGTTATAAATACATAAACAAATATATATATTAATACACATTTAAATATTATAAATATATAATCAAATATATAAATTAATACATATTTAAATATTATAAATACATAAGTAAGTAAATAAGTACACGAGTGAGTGAATGAATGAATAAATAAATAAATTAATTAATTAATTAATTAATGTTAACTTAAACTCTACAGCAATGTCCTTAATTTTACGCCATTTTCTGTGCGTTGAATAATGTTTACGTTATTAAAAATACTTGTTTTGTGACACGATACCTTACCGGTATGAGTGGGCTTGGATTCTCGTCACAACAGACCACGTTCTTCTGTTTTCTGATTTCTTTACACTCAAACGCATCCTACTAAATCTGCGGAGCAGTGTACAATTTGACGGAATTACGCAATAAGAGACCAACCGCCAAAAACCTGTTTCCGAGATATCGACAGTTGAATTAAATCTGGTTTTAATAAAACATTTTATACAGGCAGTATTGTAACAATAATACTAAAACAAGGCTAACCGATCTTTAATAACAGACCAGCAGTTGATTCAATATTGCAAAGCAAAATAAATATACATCTTGATTACACAACGTTTAACACTATATCACTTCGGAATATGTATTGTATGACTTTCTTGTGTTAAATTCTATCGTACCTCGTTTACATGTTTCGACCTATTATTGGTCTTCTTCAGAACTGGTCGTTGCTGGTCTTGGCGCCTCTTGTTTTGTTTCCTGTGGGGGTGTGTTTGTATAGTGTAATGTGGAGTCAAAATATGTGTGTGTGTGTGTGTGTGTGTGTGTGTGTTTTGTGAAGTAGAATTGTGTTGAGAATTTCATTTGGGTGTGTTTTTGTGTGTCTCTATATTTCATAGTGTGAAATGAAATTCTCAACACACAATTCAATTTCAGAACACACATACTTTTTGACTCCACATTACACTACACAAACACACCCCCACAGGAAACAAAACAAGAGGCGCCAAGACCAGCAACGACCAGCTCTGAAGAAGACCAATAATATGTCGAAACATATAAAACAGGTACGATAGAATTTAACACGAGAAAGTCATATAATACATATTCCAAAATAAATAAATAAATTTTATGAAATAAACGAATTTTTCTTATAAATTGCAACAAAATGCAGGTATCGTATTCTTGACTTTATCCGTGTTAAATAATTTATCCAACAATTTTGTGCAAATATCTCAATTTTTTTAAAATGTCTATTATTGCTTAACACCGTCCAATTATGGACTCTTCCCATTGCTCTGGTACATTTTATACATAGATATGAATTTTAAATCAACATACAATATTGCTCGAAGTGTAGTTCTTTCCTGAACACTAAACTCGAAACGTCCTGTATATGGAGCTAGCGTTCATTATGCATGCTCAGAATTTTTGTGGGACACAGACAGTGTCGAACTCATATTTGGGATTTCAGTATATATATTATGGAAAAAACATAATAAAAGCCCAAGTGAATGCAGCAAATCGCAAGGGATTTAAATCAATAGAGAGAGATATAATTAAATAGCAAGTGATGCATTGCGAATTCAATAACTAGAGTACCTGTCGAGCTGTCAGGCTGAATATTTTGTCAAATTTGGAATTAACTTGTATCATTGCAAACGCATAACTACGTTTTAATTTCGTGATCAGAGCTAATTGTAATGAATGGGAGGTGGGGGGGGGGGTTGGAGCGAACGCAGCTGCGTGTCTGCTCGACGCGTTGCAATTCATCTTGTCACATCGCTCATTTCATGTTCGTTAAGCAGGTTTGCGTACGTACCGGTACGCTTCAGAATTACCACCTCCTCGCTCGTTAATGTCGAAATCATGGTTTTGGTTTTTTTATTTTCGAATTGACATACATGTCATTCGAACAATTTCGGATATTAAATCTCTGAAAATTAATACACGAAACATTGGAATTAAATACGCAAATACCTAGCATCTATTCTCCTCATATCTCCTTCTTTATTTATTACATTTCCACGTATCTTCTTTATTTTATTCCCATTTTCAGCTTAAGGTGTATTTTGACTCTAGAAATGTCAGATTTCTTCAAAATTTTGGTATATAATGTTTTTGTCTCAACTGGAATCTCATTTCTTCTAGTTTTTTTTTTAATATATAACTTGTACCCATTACACGATGAAAGAGTAGTGGAACAGAGACAAATTCTCTCCGGCACCGGGATTTGAACCCGGGTTTTCAGATCTACGTGCCGATGCTTTATCCACTAAGCCACACCGGATTCCCATCCCGGTGTCGGATCGAATCCTCTCAGTTTAAGTTCCAACTCTTGGGTTCCCTCTAGTGGCCTCCCTCTGCACTACGTCATAGATGTCTATGAACGTAGGACTAAAGTCCACACTTGTGCTGAGGTGCACTCGTTATGAGTGACTAGTTGGCCTGGATTCGACGGAATAAGCGCCGTCTTAAATGACAAGAGTGATTTACGCATATCATATATATTATTTTAATGTACCGAAGTACATATGATGTTTTCATGCAGATATTCTGCGTCATTGTACGTGAAAGAATAGTGGAACAGAGAAAAATTCTCTCCGGCACCGGGATTTGAATCTGTTTCACTACTCTTTCATCGTACGATGACGCAGAATATCTGCATGGAAACATCATATGTTCTTCGGTACATTAAAATAATATATAAAAATAATATATATAAAAAAATATATATTGTACCCATTATTTCAACAATTTCATAATTATTTGGGCATTTATAGTATAAGTGCACAGTCCGCCGAGTTAGCTCTGTGGCACCACGTCTGCCTCTAGTCTACCCGGCCCGGGCTCGATTCCCAGCGGAGTTAGACATTTTCCTCTAAAATTTCTACCTCGGGACTAGGAGAGATGGCAGTGCACAATTTCTAATCACTAAATTGTGCACCAATATGCCTGGATTAAATCCCAAATCTCTCCGCAGTGCATAAGAAAAGGCATATGTCATTGTTGATAGTGATTCGTCCGTCAGATGGGGACGTTAAGCCTGGCGGCTCCCTTGGTGCTATTCGACAGGAGTAGGCTACGTGCCGGCACCGGATTTTCCCTTCACCCTTCCTCATTTTCATCATCATCCTCACCCATTCCCTGCACTGCACTTACACCCAACACTTAAATATGCATTCACCCTAATACACGACATAACCCTTCACAGACACACATCATGTATAACTTGGCCCGCCGAAAATGGGTCACAGTCCTGCCATCTATCCGCAATATACGGAACCCGAATCACTCAAGTGAAATGGGTAGGCATTAGACACACACACACACACACAAACACACACAGTATATGGGCACTATAGGCCTACTTTGTATACCTTTCGCCATCTTCAGTGTCTGTTTTCTCTTATTTTATATTTTCCGACATTTGTTATCCTCCCGACGCACAGTGTGAAATTTCGCCAATCTAGCTGGCCAAAAATATTTGTCGCTTCTATAAGCACGAGTAGTAACGTTTTATGTTACAATAACATGAGATTACCCTTATTCTATCATTTGAAGACAGTTTCAGATGCGCGAGGTTTCTGAACTCGCGAGGATGTCGGTTCGAATCTCTACGGATTACAAAAAAATATGTTACATTTTGGAATTGGCATAGAATATTCTTAAATTGGGCAATTGGAAAAGAAAAATTACTGTAGGTAATGTTCAATATTTTAAAAATAATTTTATCACTTCTTTAACCAGAAATAATTATTTTGCGTTAAGTATTGGAGGGATAATTATCGGACAATTATAATACTGACACGTACACATTTTAATCACTGTCTTAGCAGATATGGAAAAACCTACTGTATTTTAACTCACATATATTGTATCTAACATCTAGAATCTTAAATATTTTCACAATGCATCACACTTTAGAACATAATCAAATATATAAAATATTATTGTCCAGCAGTGGGGAAATAAAGACATGTTAGCCTGTAGTTTATAAGTGAATGAAATTACACTTAAAAGTAACATTTGATAATGATAGTAATAATAATAATAATAATAATAATAATAAAAATAACAATAATAATAATAACAATAGCATACTAAACATAATAATTGAATAAACAGAAAATAAATACTCTTGTGTAAATGGAGATAGAGCAGACTGAATCACACTAACAGAACATAATACGAAATAGAAATATTAAAAAAAGAATGAAGACGGTAAGAAGGCAATAATACTAACTCAAAATAAAGTGAATAATAAAATATTAATATAATAAAGAAGGGATATATTAAAATACTGACACTTAAATTAAAACAGGTAATATCTAAGCAAGAGAATGTTTTCAGACCAACAAATGCTTAAAACTCATTATCACTCTCACTATCTCCAGCATTAAGGGGAATGTCAGGGTCCGTAAGCAACTTTATAGCATCCGGTGATAAATCAACATGTGCTGACTGCCGAAACTTTCTGAGACTGGAGATGAAGGCTCGCTTGAAATCAACAACATAGAAAGTATATCTCTGTTAGTATGGATTCTTGACATCTTTCCAGTATGATTCTGCCTGTATCTTCTACAGTCCTTGTAGCGAGCCTCTTGTGCTTCTTCCGATAGTTGACCTATTGTAGCATGAAATTACTTACAATTTCTGGGCCATGTACCAGGATCTTATGAACAGATACTGCCATATAATACCATGGATATAAATTAATGTACAGTTCTCTTGTTTGATTTAAATATTGTTTGAATTTATTTTCATTGGTGTCCTAATAAAGGGTGCGTCAGAAAGAACGGATGGATTTCAAACTATCGATACGCAACGAGGAGAGAGATATAGTGAGGAGGACCACGACTGTTGGGTCAACCAGAGAATGCAGTTTCAGTTGAGAACATGGTGTTGGTCTGGTGTACAACGTGCTTTCATCGTAAAGACATTTTTGAAAAATTAAGAGTCTGTGATCGCCACTCAGGACTCATTTAGACATCGGACGTCACGCTAGGATTCCAACTCGGAATACAATTTTGCGGTGGGTGGCTTCATTTCTTACCACAGGTTCAACATTAAAGAAGAAATCATCTGGACGAGCACGGAGCGCGTGTACACTTGCAAATATGGAGACGGACACTAGGTTGTCCGGCCACCTCAACGATCAGCCCGCAAACATGCTATTGCACTGAGATTGTCCGAGGCTACTTCTTTCTTTGGAACCATTTGAAGGCGTAAGTTTGTAAACATCGATCACATACACTGGACGAACTGAAGACGGCGATTCGTGAAGAAATCGTGGCAATTGCACCAGCTATGACTGTGAAAGTGATGCCTGTATTGAAAGCCAAGGACATCATATGGATGATGTTGTTTTCCATAAATAAACTGCATGTATTGGTGAATATGTTGATAACAAATTTTTGATTTGATGAATCCTTACAATTTTCTTGCCATGTGAAATCCATCCGTTCTTTCTGACGCACCCTGTACTATTTAGAACATCCTCTTACACACTTGGTAATCTATGAACTGTATGGTCCAATAATGACTGTAATTTAATTTCTGCATTTACTTCTGTGATCGAAATACTGTCCTCTAGAGGGTAGCAGGCTTCTTTTGGCTGACGTAAAATGTAGTAGGAGGGATATATCAGTGATCCTAATTCTTTTGCATTGTTGTACACAATCTTATATTGATTGTACGTAAATTGGCACTAACATGGAAGGATAATGCCTGTTCAGGAGTAATTTGCTTCGGTTTTGATTCGAATAACTGCCTGGCTTTTTATTTTTGTTGCTCTTTTAAGGGAAGCTAGGAACAGTTCTTTAACAATGTTAGCAGCATCTCTTTACCCTAAATGTTTAAGATCTAGTTCAGCTGCTAACATTACAGCTCCGGAACCTTGCCCCTGAGAAAAAGATTTAGCTTTCCGCCTCTTACTCCTGTAACTACTATCGCCAAAGAATTGGCCTACCTTACTTGAACCCGATTTGTTCGTAAATTCTGCAGTCCGATTTCATGTTTCTATGTATTTCTGCTGCGAATGTTAAGTCACAATCTAACCACTGGTGATTCAATTAAAAAAATTGATGCATCCGTCTTCCACACTTAACCCACTTGTTATTAAACTGTATCGAACGTTTTGACAAAAAAAAAATTCATTTTATTAAGAGTTGTTTTATTACATTCTCCTATGTCCAAAGCCTGAAGCAGCGAGTCCAGCATTTTTGTATTCCTTGTTTGTTTGGAGCTACTACGCCACACTTCAAACAGCCTCCGCCTTGCAATTGAAGTGCGCGAGTCTGAAAATGACAAACTTCCGCACATTTCCGCACTTTGAAATTTTGCATGCATATTTAAAAGAAATCGATCTTCATAATTATGTAAATTCCAGAGTTTGGAACTTTTTGGAAATTTTCAAAACTCTATTTAAAGGAGAAAATATTTTTTTAAATCCTATATTTTTTGGCCATTTTAAACTTAATGCTGTGGCTTATTAGTAGAAAACAAATTATTTAAATATATATAGAATTAAAGTGCATACCTTCCTCTGCATTTTCCATGTTTCACTTTTAAAATACCACGCTTCTGACAAATTTACACAGCTTCTTCTTATGGTGCGCTGAACGCAACTGAGAACGGCAACCGAAACCTTATCTCGAGGCGTATGTTTATGCTTGTGCTGAGTGTAAACTATGATGACCCTTGCCAAACAAAATGCAGAACAAGATACTTCAGACATTTAAGAATAAAATGTACTGCAGCATGGATCTAAATTTTCGAAGTCAAAAATTGACTTTTGGCCAGCTAGATTGGCGAAATTTCACACTGTGCGACGGACAAAAACTAGACTTCCAATTGGGAAAAAAACTTCATTGAGATACCAAATTGAAGCTTAAACATGTGGCTATGTTATAAACTAAAATTAATTATTATTTTTAATCGATTATATTTTTTTGCCCCAAAAATATACAAATATACTGTACATTTCTTTTTCTATAGTGCTTATACAGGGTGTTTCCGGGCTAGTGTTATGAACTTTCAGGGATGAGGGGGAAGGGCACATGCATCAATTTGAGATAAATAACCCTGGTCCGGAAATGACCGAGTCGAAAGTTACAAGCAAAAATAATTGTGTGGAAATGAAATAATTTTACTCCTCTGTAGACCTTATTTATGTGTATTTATCTCTACATCTTACACATACTGTATTCATCTGACGTTGTTTACGTTGTCTACTTACAGTATTCCATTCAGTGCGCTGTCTAAGGGATGGGGACAGGAAACTACACTAAAGCAATGCAGATAGCGTAATGTGTAACGCACATGGTCGGTCCTGATATGCACGTCTGTAGACAGCAGTGTATATGTAGTCTACAAGTTTCAGTGTTCAGTCGATCAGTCCTAGTGAAATGGAGGAGTACACGAGAGCAGAATAAGCAGACCTGATTTTCGAATACGGATGAGCCAATGGGAACAGTAGACAAGCTCAAAAAATTGTATCGAGACAAGTACCCACGTAGGAGACATCCGGCCCATATCATTTTTCTACGACCTTGCCAAAAGTTAAGGGAAGGAGGGGATGTGGTGCCAAATTACAATTCCATTTCCACACAACTATTTTTGCTTATAACTTTCGACTCAGTCATTTCCGGACCATGGTTCCTTATCTCAAATTGATATATGTGCCCTTCGCCATCATCCCTGAAAGTTTGTAACGCCACCTCGGAAACACCCTGTAGGCTATATAAAATACATTAATATTCTTTATATATCTGTATATCCTACACATACTGTATTCATCTGACGATGTTTACGTTGTCTACTTACAGTATTCCATTCAGTGCGCTGTCTGAGGGGTGGGGACAGGAAACTGCACTAAAGCAATGCAGATAGCGTAATGTGTAACGGACATGGTCGGTCCTGATATGCACGTCTGTAGACAGCAGTGTATGTGTACAAGTTGCAGTGTCCAGTCGATCAGTCCTAGTGAAATGGAGGAGTACACGAGAGCGGAATATGCGGATTTAAATTTAATGTATAGATGTTCTTAAACATTATTTATGTAAAAGTGAGAATTACTAATTCACTTTACTAGCACTAATGTTTTAGTCGTTTTATCGTCCATTGTGATCAATACTGATCTTCCTTTACTACCAGATTTAAATTCAATTTGTGGAACTAGTTGCATACACAGTATAATTATTTGGTCTTCGGTTTTCTCATTTTCTTATTACACTGCCGTATCATTTCATTTATTTCAATTTCTTAAGGTTTATTCGTACGCGCTTAAAATGCGAGATCATGTAGCGACTGTTAGTTTGGAATGTTACATTAAATGCAGATTTTAATCTTGATTTGGAAAAGTAGCAGATGTCCATTTGAGTCAATTTTTCAGGAGACACAGAAAATTGATTATTTTCAAAAGGGTTTGGTATTTTGAAATTATTATTTTTTTCTTAAAGTACACTAATAAGATATTGTTGTTTGACATACATGAACTTCAGTGCTTTTCTTCAGTATCTGCTGGAAAAAAAATCTGAATTGCCTGGACATGACATGTGAGGTTTCCGCAATTCATGACTTTCAACAATTATTATTTTATTCCTTTCAAACAATTCATACTTGAAGAAGACGAAGAACAATTTGTTTTATCTTTTAAACTACTTTACATATAGGCCTATATTTAAGCCAAGACATTGAAAAAGTATTCAATTGTTATACAAAATCATCATCATCATAAACTTCAAGGTTTGGGCCTAATGACCCGTCCGTCTCCAGGACTTATCCGATCCCTCCATCGTTTTCTCGGTCTTCCAGGTGTTCTTCGTCCTACTGGGTTGTATGTCCACATTCTTATTGGTAGTCGTCCGTCGTCCATTAACCAATTTATTCTATAATTCTTGATTTTGTCTGTTATGCGTTCAACGTTTAATTGTTTCTTCATTTCGAATATGATCTAATAATGTGTGTCCTGTTAAAGGTCTAAGGATGCGCATCTCAGCGGCTTCTAGTCTTCTTTCCTGTATTTTAGTGAGGGTCCATGTTTCCGCACCATACAGCAAAATTGGTACCGCTAATGTTTTATAAAATTTTAATATCGTGTCCACTCTAGCCTTTTTAAGTAATGTGCGTTTAATTGTTCCTATCATCTTTTGGAACTTCAGAATTTTATTCTCTGCATCACTTGATGTTATAAATGAAAAGTTACAACCTAGGTAATTGAAGGAATTGGTTTGTTCCAGTATCTTATTATCTATTACAATCTTCTTCTGATAGGTTATTTCCCTTGAAATGCCAATATTTTTATTATACAAAAATGGAAAATTATATTATTGGTATATTTAATTCCACGAATTATTTTAAATCAATAAAAAAATAGAGGAAAGTAAACTGAACATTTTTTTTTTTTAAGTTTCTGAAAAATTCCCCTATAGAATTGCATTCTATTATCATACAAAGTATGAATATAGATAGATAGATAGATAGCTTTATTGATATTGTTCACAAAAGTACAAAACTTAATAATTTAACAAAAGATCTATATACAAATGTAGTTCTACATAATAAATATACAATTTCCTAAACTTAATTAATCTATCGCAAATCTCAATAATTTATTGGTTCAAACTTGCACTTACGTCTTGTTTTAGTGCATGTTTAAACCAATCGTGATAATCCTTAAGACTTTAAACCTTAATTATTTGCTCCTTTTCAAAAATCTAATTGTAATATTTAGGTCTTATTTTACATAATAATTTATTATTCCAATTAGATGATCAGATATCGACATACTGTAAGTCATGAACCTGAAATAGCTGAATCGGTACATTCCATATGTAGGTTAATCTTTCTTTCTTACAATATTTTCATGTCAGCAGAAACGTTTGCGTAACTTCTACGAAGACTACCGCATGCCTGCTTAAAAACAAGGTTGACAAATTGCTTACATAATCAACCTTAATTTAGTTTCATCATTATGTCGCATGTACTCATTATCGATTCATTTCTATTATGATTTCTATTATGATCTAATAAATTTATTATAATTGCATTCTTATTGAAATTAAAATATATTAGTTAACCAATTTATAAAGTCAAATTTTCTTCTGAACTTTTACTAATTAATATAACTATCGGAATACCTTAATAACTACCTTAGTTCTCTATTTTCAATTTTTTTTTATTTTAAAAAACCTTGACGTAAATCTATCTTATTTTCAAAACCTGTCTTCTTACCTTATTTAATTAATAATAAGTTTTTCTGATTTTAGGAAAATTTAATCTTTGCTGATGCCTATCTCTTAGTAGGTAGTTTCGTTCAGTATCTATAGCTTTGACTGAATCTACTTTATTTCTGTTAGAGTTTCTATTTGTCATTTTACCTCTTATTAACTGTTCGTCACCTGCTTCTACTTCATCGGTCGGTATCGCACAGCTCCTCCAAATTGTAGCACTTCCTCTCGCGCACCCCGGACTACCAACGGCATGTGGCATTCTTATTAATTGGTCTTCACTTGCGCTGACTTTGCCGGTTGATCCACAATCGCTTCTCCTTGATGTATTTTCACTTGCGCGCCTCGGACTACCCTCACTGGTCGTTCTCTCAGTCTGTGCCCCAGCTCCCCAAACAGCATCTTCACTGGTTCCAGCTTCTTCTTCCATACAAGGTTTTCCTTCTTCACTCTTCTTTCTTCTAAAGGGATCTGTGAAAACAGTGCTGTCTAGTTTATTTAGGTATACTCTAATATCATTCACTGCCGTAAGCTCATCAATTCTTCTATTTGTTATTTCTGATTCCTTCTGCCCGCTTGATGAGTTACTTTTCTTATCAGTTCTCTCTACGCTTCTAGACTTCCTGTTTCGTGATGCACTTCTGTTTACGTGTGGTGTCGATGATGCTCTATTTCCACAAGTCTCTATTTCATTATTTCTGTTGTTGCAGCAACTTAATAAATCCTCAGTGAATTGATTATTTAAGGCCTCTACGTTAACTATGTTTCCGTTTATCTTCATTTTATCTTTAATAAAGTTGCCCTCAATCCTTTACCTCGAGCTTCTTTTAATATTGGAATTAGTTTCTTTCTTTTCTCTCTAATTTCTTTTGCAAAGTCATTTTCTATGAATATATTTGTGCCTTTGAGTTGACGCGTATTGGCAATGATGTGCTCTTTGATAAAGTAACTGTTCAATTTCACAATAATTGGTCTTTTTTTTCCGTTACCGACTCTATACGCGTTATTAATCGCACTTATGTCCAAGTTTAGACTGAAATACTTAGTTAATAATTCTAACACTACGAAACCGGTATCAATTCCTTTTTCATGATTGCGCTCTTCAACACCATAAATTACAATGTTATTAATTCTACTGTCATTTTCCCATTTTTTAACTATCGATTTTAACACCACCTTCTCTTGGATAACCTCCTTTAACTTCTTTTCCACTTCAGTGTATCTGTTTACTAATGTATCTATATCACTTGCTACTTTGTTTAGTAGAAAACTTGCCTTTAGTCTGTCTTCTCTCGTTTCTTTCATATAGTTTATCCATTCTCTTTGAAACACTTCATCACTGTAGACTCTTCCTTCTGTATCTCCAGGACCAGGATTTAACTCCACATTTCCAATAATCAGTAGAACTGATAAAACAGCTGCGGCCACAAATATGTTGATGCTATCAGACACTATTGCATTTTCACCTTTTGAACATCTGCAACACTGCCCTGCATTGAAGCACCCGATTCGCGCCCTGTAAGAATTTAGGTCGTCGCCCATACCTTCTTCACACGCTAACCTACTTGTATATGCTGCTTACTACACAACCGTTCTCTACGACTGCACTTTGTGAACTGAAGTATGAATATAAGACCCCTAATAAATTTATTCATACTTGATAGTAGAAGAGAAATAATTCTCCTTAATAGATTTACAATCTATCACCTATTCAATCTCAGCCATTCTACTAACTTTGCAACGATGAATATTCTCAACATATCCTGGACATGTGATCTCACAATTGACTAAGTTATTTCTGCAGTAAAATTTACACTTAGCATTGGACTTATGGGGTTTCTGAACCACTTGAAAGGCCTATTTATGAATATACCATACTACCATATTATAAAAACTGATTTTGAGAGAGAAAAAAAAAGTGTTTTCTTTTTTTTGATATTTTGAAATTCCCTATTCAATTTTGGTTTCGAGTTCACAGCTTTCTATAGATGGGTCTATCGACATGTGTATTTCCGCCTTGTTGGTATCTACCGGCATGTGCCCAGCACTATTTCTCCCTAATCACCTATTGCCATCTAGTGGCCATAACTGAATAGTATGAAGATATGACCATTGTGTACGAGGTTGGATTCAAGCCTTGTTGTAGCGGAAGTGAGAACCAATCCAGTATTTGCCTATTTAAGTGACTACTGTAGATTCGTAGTTATTTATGAAAGAAGTACTTAATTATTAAAAACCAAGATCGGTTTGATCCCGAGATTAAATAAATTGTCTCTGGAATGTGAGTCATTCCGTTACTTTTTCCGTCATGTTTTTTTTTTTCTGGTTATTTTTCCTTCGTGATATACAATAATCTTTTGTAAGTCCTCTGTGATCTCTGACAAATTTGTATTCTTCTTCCAATTTTCAAGTCTTTCAGTCATTCAACTGAGTAGATCTATTACCTATAATTCATTTCCATCGTATTTCTGTTTTCCAATATGTTTCTCTTCATTTTATGTTATTTTCGTCTTATTTTCATTACAGTCCTTTTATTGAAACTTCCTGTTCTCTTTAGCTCCATTCCTCTACCCTGAGTACATGTTTCTCTTTACACCGTCCTTTTCCAAGCACATTGCCTTGACGTCAGATCTCCACTTTATACCCTCAAGGACCTCTCTTTGTGTCTAGTTTCTCTTTAAATAGGTAGCACGAAGCAAATATCCGCTGCTGGGCAATTAAGCACTGGGACAATTGTTCTAATCTTCTTGCAGACCGCGTTTACACACTAATTGTCTTGAAACTACAAAACAGTCTGACCGGCTTCGTCTGGTGCTGAGAGTTTCCACACTACATCTTTACGCAGCATCAAATTGCATGATAACAGACTGTAAATCATTATCCATTAACAATCAAGCCTTACTATACAGGTATCTTTCCCGTTTACAAACTAGTTATTTCAAAGACGTCTGTTATGTTCTGCAACCATTGGAATTTGTAATCTAATATTATTACATTCTTTCCTGCAGAGACGGTGGTATTCACTCCAGTTATGTTTATAGATATTTTCGTATATGTAGGGGAAGTCCGTGTACTAGAACAATGGAAGGAGTCCATAGTCGTACCTATTTTTAAGAAGGGGAACAAGACTAACTGTAGTAACTTTCGAGGAATATCACTTTTGTTGACCTCCTACAAAATTTTGTCGAATATCCTTTTGAGAAAATTAATTCCATATGTAGATGATATTATTGGGGATCATCAGTGTGGTTTCAGGCGTAATAGATCGACTATTGATCGGATTTTTTGTATTCGACAGATATTGGAGAAAAAATGGGAGTATAAGGGAACAGTACATCAGTTATTCATAGATTTCAAAAAGGCATATGACTCGGTTAAGAGAGAGGTTTTATATAATATTCTTATTGAATTTGGTATTCCCAAGAAACTAGTTCGATTAATTAAAATGTGTCTTAGTGAAACTTACAGCAGAGTCCGTATAGGCCAGTTTCTATCTGATGCTTTTTCAATTCACTGCGGGCTAAAGCAGGGAGATGCATTTTCACCTCTACTTTTTAACTTCGCTCTAGAATATGCCATTAGGAAAGAGCAGGATAGCACAGAGGGTTTGGAATTGAACGGGTTACATCAGCTTCTTCTCTATGCGGATGACGTGAATATGTTAGCAGAAAATCCACAAACGATTAGGGAAAACACGGAAATTCTACTTGAAGCAAGTAGAGCAATAGGGTTGGAAGTAAATTCCGAAAAGACTAAGTATGTGATTATGTCTCGTGACCAGAATATTGTACGAAATGGAAATATAAAAATTGGAGATTTATCCTCCGAAGAGGTGGAAAAATCAAATATATTGGAGCAACAGTAACAAATATAAATGACACTCGGGAGGAAATTAAACGCAGAATAAATATGGGAAATGCCTGTTATTATTCGGTTGAGAAGCTTTTGTCATCTAGTGTGTTGTTTTTATATAAATAGGCCTACGGGTGACATCGTACAAGTTCGATAAGTTTCTGACTGCAATTATCAGTCATCTTGCCTCATTTTCAAATAAAAACAACACAATTCATCGCCACCTGTGATATCTTTTTCTACATTCAGTCGTCATAAAGAGTATAAATATCAAACATCTTTGATATATGTGTCAAGAAAATTCGCTGAGCTACCGATTCTAGCGAGAAACTCGCGCGAGGTTTTTGTCTCAAACGAGAATCTCTTCCAGTGTGTGGACGTCCATTTGAATCCATGTTATCAATCTTTGAGTTTTCTCGCAACACATTTCTCGCAAGCGAAAACTCTTCAAGTGTGTTATGGGCCTTATGGTACGAACGTCCTATGATGATCAGATGTCCCTATACAGTAGAACCTCTATTATCCGTGTTAATGAAAGGTGTGGAGCAAACGGCTAATCGAAAAAATCGGATAATCCGTATCATATAAGGTTTTCATAAATTAAGTGCATAATACAGTTTCCTAATTTTCTCCGTGCTCTTGTGTTTTTAATATGCCAGGTAGTGGATCAGAAGTTCACTATTTAAGTCTGGTTTTCAATGACGGGTTTTTAAGAGCCAAGGAAACCCCTTATGCCGACTGTCTGTTGAAAGATAGGAATAGTACAGGCCTCATATTGTAGATTTACATACTTATTATACTTTATATTTGTTTTTAATTAAATCGCAGACAGTTGTAATATTCCTAATTCGTATTCTGATGCGAGATGAACCACAGTTTCTCTTTTCTCAAACCACTCAATTTCTTGCACTGTATTTCGTAGCAGAACTTCTTTTATTTGACACATGTGGAGGGAATTTTTCATAGAAATTAGACCATAGAATTAAGAGTAGACCATATTGTATAAGAGTAAGAGTTTGTAAAAAAAAACACTGTGTAGAAGAAATTCGTACTAATATAATGTACAGTAATTCACATTTTTTCTACAGCAAAAAAACCACCAATCGGTTAATAGGGTGACGGAAAATCGGGGTTCTACTGTATGTGGTCTTTCTATCACGGGCTCATGGCCCATGTTCCTCATAATCCTTAAATCAATTAAATTAAACATATTCCTATCGTTGAGTGGTCGTTCAGCTTTAAGTGCAGATCTGTAGATGTAGCGATAGGAAAACGTTTCGCAAACAGCGTTTACATATTGACCGAGCGAACTCGCTGACAGTTGAGAACAAGTACGCAAAGAATGGAATCCTAGCACTTCTCAAATCGCCAGATGTTTCTAAAAGTCCCATAATTCTTTCTCCGCCCGGAGCTATAAATCTACATAGAAAAGCCTGGCACAGCTCTTGTTTCGTCCTCCATGTTAAAGAGGCACACATTGTTCTGGTTTCTGGAACAGCATTACAGGAACGCACGTTATCGCAGATACAAACCACTTACTGGATCTCCATGACAGCGAATAAACAAAGCAAAGTGCCCCTATTTTGATGTCCTAAAAATTTGATAGCATTAACATACTGCGCTCCACTAACAAGGATTAAACTCTGAATAGGATATTATCACCGTATTAATAGTTGTATGGGCTTGTACAGGGACATCATTTTATTTTTACTTCAATTTTTATTGTACCTGAGTTTTTGAATGTACTTCACTCCCACCCCTTCTACTAATGAAGTTTCAACTGTTTTCCAGACAGAATCAAGGCCGCTTATAGTAAACAGCACTGAGTTACTGAGTATAGTACGTTCCAGAAATATGTTCGCGTTTTCCAGTGACGAAAGAACTTTTAATATTGAATCATATTTTTGCACAGGTACTGTCCGTTTGCCTACGTGGCATCCCGATTTCCCCCCCACCTGCTTCTGCACGGCCCTCTGTAAAAGCTGGGCTGTCTTAGCTCTTTTCTGAAAACATTAATTTCTGTTAGGAATTGGACGTTTACGTAATATTATACAACTGTTTAAAATAACTTAAATAAAAGGGCCTCGTTAAGTAATTAACTGTCACGTGATTTCCTCCCTTTCTACGATCCTGCGGAATAACCACTTGGACGGACAGTAGATAACATGTCTGAGTAATTTTATCTATGCGGGTCGGGCAGAAGTGAAGATTGAATTTACATTACATAAGGTACTCTTTTATAGAGTAGGTACAGAATTATTTCAACATGAGTTACTAGTACGAAGGACGAAACTGGTAATTGGAATTAGATGCAATAGTCTATAGTGCGATAATATGCACAAAAGAACTGAAGCCTGTAGGCTATCGAAATGAATGGCTACCATCTTCAAAAATGTGTTTAAATATCCATATTATGATTATTTTTCAATTGAACTTCATTATTCTCTATAATGTACGCTAATGTGCTGTAGACAGTATAATATACAGTGCATAATGAATGCGTTCGCATGGATAGTTCAGTTCGTGAGTAAAAACACTTATTTTTAATACAGTACTGCATTTTGATTAAATAAAAATCCTAATGAAAATTATCGAACTCAAAATCGCGATATTTCCTAGTTTACGTAAATGGATGAAGTACTTTTCTTCCCTCCTATACCTAGTAAAGTGATTTGCTTGTGTTTTACGCCAGTATCATCGAACTCCAGTTGTGGAAGGGGGTAGCGATCGGGTTTTCCGGTTCTCTAAAGGTATAGCCAGGTTAATATTAAAAACGTTAGTAAAAATAAAATGATGTCCCTATATTTTTAGGTGCCTAAATCAAAGAGCGAAGAACAATTCACTCTTTCACTTTACTCTTCAGTATTCTTCAAACCTCTAACCCTAGCTACTTAGCTTCTCGTTTTCAACATTTGTCCTCATATCACGAAATAGATACTCGCTCACAACACCATATCACACGCTCCATTCCTAAACACAGAACATCCTTCTACTATTCATCTTTCACAGTCTCTGCAGCTCGTCTCTGGAACTCTGTACCACATCATGTCAGAGACTGTCGGACATTGTCTAGTTTCAAAAATAAATTAAAATTACACATTTTGAATTAGATTACTTTCAGTTATAAGCCCTTTTCTCTGCCATAGTTTTGTAAAAATATAGGCTATATATTTCTTTTTCCTTCCTTTCCCCTTTTTGTTCTCTTTATCAGCCGATGAATTTATTATCATAGCCTTTTTATCATGAATTTTATTTAATTTTCGTATTTCTTTTCTTTTTTATTATTATTATTTTATTACATTCCATTTTGATATATTCTTCCTTACGTTTTTCCATATTAACCATTTGTACTAAATGAGTTGCTTTCACTATCTTCCAATGTATTTTACTTTCTTTTTTTTTTCTATTGTGGTATTATTTTCATGTCGTTTACTGTCGATTTTATTATGCTATTATTTTTTTTGTACTATGTTAGTTTTCTGTTCTTTAACTTCGTGTTAAATTTTAACTGCTTGTATACTTTGTGACCTGGTAGAGTGTAAGAGAAGGACCTATGGCCTTACTCTGCCAGTATAAATAAATTATTATTATTATTATTATTATTATTATTATTATTATTATTATTATTATTATTATTATTATTATTATCTATGTTTTAGTGCCTATTGTAATCAATTCAGGGCCTATTTTAGATGCCTAAAAGTTAGTTTTTAAGTACCTAAAAATCCGAGGTCTTCTCATCAGGGACATTCGTGCCGAGGTACGGAACGCTAAGCGCCATTCACATCCGTGCGGCCAAGTGCATTGAAGTGGAATCAGGGATATTTTAAAACGTGCTTCGAAACTAAAGTGTATTAATTTTTTGATTAATACAGTATTTTCAATTAATATTTCTGTGTATTTTAAGTGAATAATTCTTAGTTTTGCTCAAAACCACTGCCTACAGGTACGTATGTGGTGCTGGAAATCGTAATATACTAATTTTCGCTGCAAATTTACGAATCCTCGGACACAGTTCAAGGAATCAAGTATAGTGGTGGACTGAATATAGAAATGTGAGGGAAATCACTACCTGAAAGCCGTATGATGACAATAAATATGAATGGATCATTCCATAGAAAAAAGTATGTTTTTGAACCATGATGTCTCAAAAATTAAAAATATTTTAGTGGGTTATTTTGTATGTTCTAAATATGAATTTCAAGCAATACTGTATCTTATTATAGTCTGGCAGCAGTCAGAATTTAAAATATTGGCTTATCAAAAAAACACGGTTTCATTCATTGAAATTTTCTTACTGTGTAAAGGAAGGTGGAAAAATTATTTCAATGCAATTCGAAAAAGGAGAGCCTTGTTTATAAATGCCCTTGAAATGTAAAAAAAATATATCATTTTTAAATAGTTACCCACAGTAAAATAATTTAAAAAATATAGAACACAAAATGCAATTCATTTTTACAGACGAAAAAACCTTGTGTTTAATTCTTTAGGGTATATTGATTCCACTGTGAAAATTTCAGAATGTTGGCTTAAATATCATGTCAGTTTTTAATAAAAATAACTCGCCGGAACAAAGGAGCTCAGCAGGTAGGCTCTCCCGTCGTACAGAATGTTGCGCGATCAAGGTCAGGGAGACCGACGTTTGAGATTACTCATCGTTATGAAGTCTCGCGAACTCTGCGACCGCCACACATAGCAAGCGATTTTCAACCATTGGAACAAAAATTAATAATTTTATTAATGTATTTATTCACAGGTTTTTTTAGATAACGTCATAAAACTTGGGAGATGGATTAGGAATAAGATTTTGTTCAATACGAATGAAATTCGCATGAATTTAATTTGTTGCATTCGAATGTAAAACTATTTCTTTTTTCCAATGAGGTGTTTTATGAGCATGCCTTAATATTATTCGGATTAGTCTTTAAGGGCCGTATTCATAGACATTATTAGCGCGGGCTTTCGGTGGATGATCAGCGAACTGACGTTTTTCGTATTCATAAACCAATGTTAGCGATATGATATGATATGAATCCTGTTTAGCACGCTCGTTGCGCGGGCTAGCGAAATGTCTATGAATAGCACCCAAAGGTATTAAAATATGGTTATTCAGGTTTACAATGGCGTCTGTTTAGTTTTCAAGACACTTCATATAGGATGTCTAGAATATTTTAAATGATGGATAACATGTAACTGCCAGCCACTTGTCACTCATCCGTATGACTAAAATATTAATATATATTATTTTAATGTACCGAAGTACATATGATATTTCCATGCAGATATTCTGCGTCATCATACGATGAAAGAGTAATGGAACGGAGAAAAGTTCTCTCCGGCGCCGGGATTTGAACCCGGGTTTTCAGCTCTACGTGCTGATGCTTTATCAACTAAGCCACACCGGATACTCACCCCGACGTCGGACAGAATCGTCTCAGATTAAGTTCCAACTCTTGGGTTCCCTCTAGTGGCCGCCCTCTACACTACGTCATAGATCCCTATGAACGTAGGACTGAAGTCCGCACATGTGCTGAGGTGCACTCGTTATGGGTGACTAGTTGGCCGGGATCCGACGGAATAAGTGCCGTCTTAAATCACGAAGTGATTTACGCATATCATATATATTATTTTAATGTACTGAAGTACATATGATATTTCCATATGTACTTCGGTACATTAAAATAACATATATGATCCGTCGGATCCCGGCCAACTAGTCACTCATAACGAGTGCACCTCAGCACATGTGTGGACTTCAGTCCTACGTTCATTGACATCTATGACGTAGTGCAGAGGGTGGCCACTAGAGGGAACCCAAGAGTTGGAACTTAATCTGAGACGATTCTGTCCGACGCCGGAGTGGGTATCCGGTGTGGCTTAGTGGATAAAGCATCAGCACGTAGAGCTGAAAACCCGGGTTCAAATCCCGGCGCCGGAGAGAATTTTTCTCCGTTCCATTACTCTTTCATCGTAAAATATTAATTATATGGCGGTTATAGTTGGCAGTTTAATTTATTTTCATAATAACATTATTATATTATAAGCCCATAAAAATGCATGACATCGCTGGCATATTATTAACATTTTGTATGGAATGACCCAATATAATTATGAATGTGAATATTAGGAGAAATTGAGCGTATTTCGAATCTCACCGGTGAGCAATCCGATGGCATCACGGTGTTCCGAATTCCACCGATGAAGTCATTGATGCTCCACCGGTGTAGCACCGGTGCCATCAACTTGCAGAGATGGTGGCAGTCTCCATCAGCCGCCATCAGTGTATCTGATTGGTTCTTGTATAGGGCGGGAATTAGCAGACGAATAACATCGTGCACTGTTGTGTCATGGCGGTGTGTTCTGCTTTAGTTCTGCTGTATTGCTTGTAATGAGCACAACGTAAAAACAATATGTTAATGGCTTATGAGCGAACATGTCAACGGACCAGTTATTACTACTGGTTCAAGAAATAAATTGTTTATGCTATCTTTTCTTTGAACGAGATGGGAGTACGAAAATTTCGCAAAATTTTGCTAGCGTAGCACAGAAAACAACTTGTACAGTCGCCATGACAGTATCGGTCCTTAAGCAGTTTTGTTCATTATTTCGCTGCAACGTGACGTCATTGATGCCACCGGACCGGTGAGATTCGGAATACGCTGATTAGATGAATGACATGACCCGAGATCTACTTGACAGATTTAATCTCCCTGTGTTCCTCTTCTCTTCTGTCTCTGTTCGCAAGAAGGAGATAGATCCGAACTTCTATCGTGTCTATATTTTATCATAAACGGAAAATATTTCATTCAAACATCTCACAAGCAACCCACCACGGCTTCCTGCCGACGTATTCTATCTCTGTCACTTCTTTGTTCGTTGTATTTCCTGGAGAAACCTGTTATTGTTCTCATATATCTGCTGATCATTTCACTAAATTAACTGCATTCATACACATCTGTTAATAAGGTTGTGGCTGAATGTGTGATGCTCTTTGCGAAGTTTAGTTATTACGAGTGCGTCTGCTGTTACGTAGTTCCTAATTTCCTGAGCAGCGTTGCATTTATTAACTTCCATAGCCTCCGCGCCGCGCCTCGAGCGCTCCTGTCAGCTGACAGAAATGTGTGGAGTTACTTACACCAGGTCGACGTAATCAGCTGAGTTTATTAAGCAAATGCAGTCTTACGTCCTCTAATTCAATCCGCGACTTAATGCTACATTTGTTGTCAGACTTAAGCTTTGTTCATCATAAGGGTATACAGGGTGTAAGGGGTATAAGTGCCGTCCTTTGAACAGTTTTCGGTGGCGTTCTACAGAATCAAAAAATGTCCATACAACATAGGGTCAAAACTTTATAGTTTTCCCAGAAAAAAAGATATTTCTTTCCTTATTTTATTTGCGTTATACTGCTTATATTCACTGTGGACTAAAGCAAGGAGATGCACTATCACCTTTACTCTTTAACTTCGCTCTAGAGTATGCCATTAGGAAAATCCAGGATATCAGAGAGGGTTTCGAATTGAACGGGTTACATCAGCTGCTTGTCTATGCGGATGACGTGAATATGTTAGGAGAAAATCCACAAACGATTAGGGAAAACACGGGAATTTTACTGGAAGCAAGTAAAGACATAGGTTTGGAAGTAAATCCCGAAAAGACAAAGTATATGATTATGTCTCGTGACGAGAATATTGTACGAAATGGAAATATAAGAATTGGAAATTTATCTCTTGAAGAGGTGGAGAAGTTCAAACATCTTGGAGCAACAGTAACAAATATAAATGACACTCGGGAGGAAATTAAACACAGAATAAATATGGGAAATGCCTGTTATTATTCGGTTGAGAAGCTTTTATCATCCAGTCTGCTGTCAAAAAATCTGAAAGTTAGAATTTATAAAACAGTTATATTACCGGTTGTTCTTTATGGTTGTGAAACTTGGACTCTCACTTTGAGAGAGGAACACAGATTAAGGGTGTTTGAGAATAAGGTTTTTAGGAAAATATTTGGGGCTAAGAGGGATGAATTTACAGGAGAATGGAGAAAGTTACACAACACAGAACTGCACGCATTGTATTCTTCACCTGACATAATTAGGAACATTAAATCCAGACGTTTGAGATGGGCTGGGCATGTAGCACGTATGGGCGAATCCAAAAATGCATATAGAGTGTTAGTTGGGAGGCCGGAGGGGAAAAAGATCTTTAAGGAGGCCGAGACGTAGATGGGAAGATAATATTAAAATGAATTTGAGGGAGGTGGTATATGATGATAGAGAATGGATTAATCTTGCTCAGGATAGGGGCCAATGGCGGGCTTATATGAGGGCGGCAATGAACCTCCTGATTCCTTAAAAGCCAGTAATTAAGTATACTGCTATATCGTGAGTAAAATTACGAAAACAATTACATCAGTAGGTATATCTAGCAAAGAGTTCATATTAGTTTCAATAAATATTTTTGTATTCTATTACGTTTTCGTGAAATTAAATAATAATGCATGCTTAAATTTGTTAATATTCTGGCATGAGAGACGTGGCAACATGTTCGGCAGGATTCATGGTGCTGACAGCAGTCTGCACAGACGTACAAATCAGCTGAGATCAAACTCCCTGTCCATAGATCTCTTGCCAAGCGGATAGCAGTTCAGTACAGGTATTCGATAAACAACTTACAATGTCATTCACAATTCAGGAATATCCTGATACGTTATTAATTTACGTGGAAAGTCTTCGTAATTCAAGTGCGGCAAGAAGGATGTACCGTCAACGTTTTCCGCAACGAAGGTTACCTAATCGGCGAACTTTTGTAGCAGTTTCTCAACGATTATTAGAAACTGGGAGTCTCTTACGCCGTTTCGAAAATCACACAACGAGAAATTTATTTAAAAAATTATACTGCCTTACGGAAGCGGGAGAGATTAACATTTTGCTTCAGAGAAATAGTTCGTGTGTGCTATAAACTACACTATCTACCAAAAAGTAATTGGGCACTGTTTTTTCCCCTTTAGAACCTCGTGGTACCACCTCTTGTTGTATAACAGCAGCCACCCTGTCAGGCATGCTCTCCACTAGTTTGTGTAGGATATCCACTGGAATGCGTCGCCATTCCTCTTGCAACATGGCACTCAGTTGGACAATGGAAATTGGCCGCATCTCCCGAGACCTCAATCGCCGGTGCAATTCGTTCCAAAGGTGCTCAATGGGATTGAGATCAGGACTCTGTGCAGGCCAGTCCAACCGGTGAACATTATTGTCTGCATACCACTGCATAGTATCCGCCGAAACATGGGGCCAACTTCCATTGTCCAACTGAGTGCCATGTTGTAAGAGGAATGGCGACGCATTCCAGTGGATATCCTACACAAACTAGTGGAGAGCATGCCTGACAGGGTGGCTGCTGTTATAGCAACAAGAGGTGATACCACGAGGTTCTAAATGGGCAAAAACAGTGCCCAATTACTTTTTGGTAGATAGTGTATTATTGCTTGTTTTTACGTACAATTAATATGGAGCACTATTGTTAAATAAAATGTAAATTTAATATAATGTTGTATTAATCACATTGAAAGTTTGTATTTGCTGCTCGTTTTATGTAAACAACAATTGTCTTGTCTGCCCCTGCATTACAACAGAGCATCTGTTTTGTACTGGTATGTCTTGAGCTGTACTGTGTACTTGTAAACCCTCTATCTAGTTCGGTGTGCAATGGCGTCATTTGGAATCATCGGTTCTTATTTCTTTGAGGTCGATAATGGGACATCTCTTACTGTAACGTCACAGCGATATGTTGGAATATTCAAGAATTTTTGCCAATAAACCTCTCATCAATAGACACACGTGGTTTCAACAGGATGGTGCGATCAGTCACACGGCTAGACTAAGACTTGAAGAATGTGTGCAATGAAATGGGTCCCACCTGAGGAATGTAGTGTTGGGAAAATAAGAATTTCATGAGGTACAGGTAAATGCTATTATATATACTTTAAATGTAAAGTTAAAGTTTCGTTTCAAAGTAATCAGTGCAATAATTATTAAAGTTTCATTGGCTCACCTTGTAGGGTAAAGTTACCTATTTCCGTGATACCCATAATCCCGTGATACTTTTTTAAAATTGAATGCCAGTCAAAGCTTTGCCATTCGACTATAACGCCAGACATCTTCCTCGAAAAAGTTCATCTTTCGCCTACTATTGACACATCGGTGAACGTCATAGCAAGATACTCAATCCCGTGGAATTCAGTGAAAAAAGAGTATCACAGAATTAGGATTATTACGGAATTAGGCAACATTACTTACTTGCTGGCTTTTAAGGAACCCGGAGGTTCATTGCCGCCCTCACATAAGCCCGCCATAGGTCCCTATCGTGAGCAAGATTAATCCAGTCTCTATCATCATATCCCATCTCCCTCAAATCCATTTTAATATTATCTTCCCATCTACGTTTCGGCCTCTCCAAAGGTCTTTTCCCTCCGGCCTCCCAACTAACACTCTATATGCATTTCTGGATTCGCCCATACGTGTTACATGCCCTGCCCATCTCAGACGTCTGGATTTAATGTTCCTAATTATGTCAGGTGAAGAATACAATGCGTGCAGTTCCGTGTTGTGTAACTATCTCCATTCTCCTGTAACTTCATCCCTCTTAGCCCCAAATATTTTCCTAAGCACCTTATTCTCAAACACCGTTAACCTATTTTCCTCTCTCAAAGTGACAGTCCAAGTTTCACAACCATAAAGAACAACTGTTTTATAAATTCTAACTTTCAGATTTTTTGACAGCAGACAAGATGAAAAAGCTTCTCAACCGAATAATAACAGGCATTTCACATATTTATTCTGCGTTTAATTTCCTCCCGAGTATCATTTGTATCTGTTACTGTTGCTCCAAGATATTTGAACTTTTCCACCTCTTCAAAGGATAAATTTCCAATTTTTTTATTTCCATTTCGTACAATATTCTCGTCACGAGACATAATCATATACTTTGTCTTTTCGGGATTTACTCCGAAACCTGTCTCTTTACTTTCTTCAAGTAAAATTCCCGTATTTTCCCCTAATCGTTTGTGGATTTTCTCCTAACATATTCACGTCATGCGCATAGACAAGCAGCTGATGTAACCCGTTCAATTCCAAACCCTCTCTGTTATCCTGGACTTTCCTAATGGCATATTCTAGAGCAAAGTTAAAAAGTAAAGGTGATAGTGCATATCCTTGCTTTAGTCCATAGTGAATTGGAAACGCATCTGACAGAATCTGACCTATACGAACTCTGCTATACGTTTCACTGAGAGACATTTTAATTAATCGAAGCAGTTTCTTGGGAATACCAAATTCAATAAGAATATCATATAAAACTCTTAACCGAGTCATATGCCTTTTTGAAATCTATGAATAACTGATGCACTGTACCCTTATACTCCCATTTTTTCTCCGTTATCTGTCGAATACAAAATATCTGGTCAGTAGTCGATCTATTACGCCTAAAACCACACTGATGATCCCCAATAATTTCATGTACATATGGAATTAATCTTCTCAAAAGAATATTCGACAAAATTTTGTACGACGTCAACAAAAGTGATATTCCTCGAAAATTACTACAGTTAGTCTTGTCCCCCTTCTTAAAGATAGGTACGATTATGGACTCCTTCCATTGTTTTGGTACAATTTTCTTTTCCCAAATAGCAAGTACAACCTTATAAATTTCGTTAGATAATACGCTTCCACCCTCTTGTATTAATTCTGCTGGAATTTGATCGATACCTGGAGACTTATAATTTTTCAGATTTTTTATCGCAATTTCGACTTCATTGGCTTACCTTGTATAATATATTATTAACCAAGTTGTGTAAAGATATTAAATTAATGAAAATATTGCTTCAAATGCTTAACATTTAAACTTTATTAGATCTCTTTTATTCGAAATAACCGGAATGTATGACAGAGAATGTCGAACATTTGTCCTCTTATTTGCAGGATACTTTTATAAAAAAAATATCATCCAAATGTGTGATACTTAAGTGACAAGCTTTTCTTTTCAGCTATGGTTTTGTAAATCGTGAAAACCTACCCCAGACTTTGTCGTATTACAAATTAAAACTGTATGAGTTTCCAGCCTTGTTGATTATGAATTATGACTATTTGGAGAGCAGACTTAATGCCAGTAGTGTGTGGAAGTATGATTTGAGTTTCGCGCGAGCTCCCTGGAGACGCCCACCTTATCTCTCTGTCGCAGACTCCGCCCCAGCGCACCACACAGCCAACACGTTGCTGACGGTAAGTTCGGAGTCCCTGAGGTCAGTCCGCCAGACATCTTCATCCACAGGATTTTCTGTGATTTTCTAATCCCTGCTTGGAAAGTTTTGGATTAGTTCGTGCAAGATCATCACCACCACATGGGGAATTCCTCAGTATCTCAATGCAATTCCATTGTTCTACATAATATTCTAGAACTCGTCCTGTGCATATAGCCTACAGCTCGACGAAGTCTACGGATTTATCCTAGAGTGCTGGCTTTGATATGAAACAGTTCCTCTGCAATACGAGGCGCATCCAGAAAGTTAGTTTCCCAATTTTTTTTAAAAGAACACACACTTTCAGGAAAACATTTATTGGCAACAGGTACAGCAATGTTTCAGCTATTTTTCAATATAGCCGCCATCAGAATTGAGACACTTGTCGTATCGTGGGATCAACTTTTGTATCCCTCTGTCGTAGAACTCTGCCGCCTGTGAATGGAACCAGCGTGTGACAGACGTCTTCAGCTCTTCGTCGTTGCCAAAACGCTCACCAGAGAACAGGAATTTCTTGAGAGAGAGAGAGAGAGAGAGAGAGAGAGATATGCCGATGAATTTCAATTGGCGCAATGCTTTGTGCGGCGGGAGAAGGAATAAGAGCATCCATTTCGGACCATTGCTGCCACGCTACTGGCACCAGGCGGTACCTGTCCGGCTGGCATATGATTGATACGTGATAGATCTGTTGCGCATGCTCAATTGACACGGCTAATTACGTTTACTTTCAAGGGGAAAAAATCGGGAAACTTACTTTCTGGATGCGCCTCGTACATTATTATGTGATGTTTTTGTCAACGGGAGCCAGAGTTCTATGTCTTTCAGGCAGTGGCGGCTGATTGACTGAGGCAAGTGAGGCCGGGCCTCAGTCACTTGGCTTAACTGCAATCAAATGTTGTGTTTTTATATAATGTATTAGTTATTTGAATGAAGCATATATCGCTGTAGAAGCATTTGAAAACTTTGTGATGTATATAGATCTGTCTTGCAGTAAAATTTGATCCTGAGGCCAGGATCGCTTGCGCTGGGTCTGGCTTGTGATGTATATAGACCTGTTTTGCAGTAACATTTGTTCCTGAGGCCAGGATCGCTCGTGCCGGGTCTGGTTTCTGCATTTCGTGTCTTTTCGCGGGCTTTGAGTTTGCGCTTAAAACGTTGTAGCTGAGGCACAATTCGTCTGGCCTCGTGGCCTGGTCAGGTTTCACTCCTCCCATCCAAGGGTAGAGTGGGGTGGGGTCTTTCTAAATAGGCCATAAATAACAAAAATTCCAGCTCTTTGGCAGGCAGAGACCTACACTATTCTCTCCCCTTATGTTTTAGTTTATGACTTAAGCGAGGGTGTTGTATTATATTATTGTACTTCGTAGTACTACACTAGTGAATCTGGGCCAATGTTGTTATGTATTTTGGGAAAATATAAACAGAAACAAATGCGAGAAATAATGCTGGTGTAGTAATTCATTGTTAGAGTGTCCTTTTTCGAGAAGAAATAATATTGAAAGAAAGGAAGTTTTAAATAAAGAGAGAGTCTATCGAGATACCTACGACATCGCTGACAATTTTTCTGACACATAATCTTAAAACGCTAGTTTCTATTGCATCCTGTATGGGCAACATAAATGGTTAAGTGGTAATGTGGTGCAAAATAAACTTCTCTGTTGGCCTTGTTTGTTGCTGTCAAAGGAAAAAAAAATAAAAAGAAAAGAAAGAAAGAGGAATTTCAACACATAATATGGGATGCTTCATCACACTGAAACTCACAGCATAACAGCTTATTTGGTGAGTGAAATTATTTCTCATTAATAGTATTAATAATAATAATAATAATAATAATAATAATAATAATAATAATAATAATAATAATAATAAAATAATAATAATATTAATAATAATATATCGGAGCGACTTAAACTAGTTGCATCTGGCCTCACCGAGGATTCCGATCACCGGCCGCTACTGCTTTCAGGTGTTGTGAGATTCATTATAGAAACCGAATGTTACCTTATTTTCTCCGATTAACCAATTTACATTCGTCTCGTCCGCGATACATGCTTGTCGTTGCATAGAATTCATGGTCATAAACTCGAAACCCGACCTTGGCATTTCATTGTCTTGTATTGCCTCATGTTGACCCCTCGCTAAGGTTGTGGTCTGCTGTATATGCATATAGTACAGCGGTCGGCAAATACACTGCTACGTCCATATACGAGAAAGTACATGTTGAACTACTTAAAGGCCTATACAGAGTGATTCACGAGAATTTGCCGCCACTTACGGAGCTTATTTCCGAAGACATTCTGAGCAAAAATTCCATATAAACATTTGTCCTAATGTCAATATTTTCAGAGTTACACTAATTTGAAGTTGTTAGTAAAATACTTTTCACGCTTCTCTGGCTAGAACTGCACATGAAAAACAAATTGTGTGTAGTGAAAACTTCAAACTATATCTCGGTGAAAAGTCAACATCCCAGGCACAATACCAACTCATAAAAAAATTATTGTGCATTACTTTCCAATCCACCCTCGTATTTGCATGTGAACATTGTTATAGTATATTGCGATACAAGCGTGGTAAATGCATTAGAACAGAATCGAGGAAAAGCTAGAGAAGACGAGACGAAGTCGAGTCTTCTCTGTTACCGAGATTCTGTTACGCACTTAACACTTGTATTGCATACTATTTTTTGGCCGATCTTAATAAAAAAATAAATTATTATTAATATTTTTAATTTAAATAAGTACTGTAGTTTGTTTTTGGACGCTGACATTTTCATGTGTGACCGCCAGGTGTTATTTGTCGATAGGTGTCATTCATTTGTTATTATTCGTATTTGTCGATAGGTGTCTTCATTTGTTATTATGCGTATTTGTCGATAAGTGTCATTCATTTGTTATTATTCGTATTTGTCGATAGGTGTAATTGATTTGTTATTATTCGTATTTGTCGATAAGTGTCATTCATTTGTTATTATTCGTTTTTGTCGATAGGTGTCATTCATTTGTTATTATTCGTATTTGTCGATAGGTGTCATTCATTTGTTGTTACTCGTATTAAATTTGTCGGTAGGTGTTATTCAATTGTTATTATTCGTATTTGTCGATAGGTGTCATTCATTTATTACTCGTATTAAATTTGTCGATAGGTATCATTATTCGTATTTGTCGATATGTGTCATTCATTTGTTATTACTCGTATTAAATTTGTCGATAGGTGTCATTCATTTGTTATTATTCGTATTTGTCGATAGGTGTCTTTCATTTGTTATTACTCGTATTAAATTTGTCAATAGGTGTTATTCATGTGTTATTATTCGGAGGCAATTGTGAAAATGTTGTAATAAAATAAATTATAGAAAGTTTACTTTTGTCTTCAAAGAAGTAGATAGGTGACACATTAATTATACATAATATAAATAAATAACAAATAGAAAGCGTTTGTAGGTGACACATTAATTGTACATAATATAAATAAATAGCAAATAGAAAGAGTTTGTAGGTGACACATTAATTATACATCAGTGTAAATAAATTGTATACCAGTATAGGTTAATGCTTGAATATGTATTTTACTCCATTGATGTTTTCGCAATCAACCACGACCCTACGATTGGCGCTCAGAGCAACAACCGGAAGTCTTCAGAAACGGTTTTCACCCTTACGTCTTATCTACATTAATTCCTGTTTTCTTACAATTCTCCACTCCAATAAATTAATTTAGATAGAGTACAGGTATAATAAGACATTTATTTATTTCCTCATAGCACATAGTGGTGCGCGACACTGATAGTTCGTTATTTTTAAGTAAATAAATAAGAGTTGATTTGACAACAACATCGGTAAGGTTGTTAAAAAACACAATCGACCAAAAAAAAATGTGCATCATTTTCCCATTCACTTAATGTATTCATTGTTGACAGTACGTTGTTGAGCATCTAATATAACTTGTATACAGAATAGACCTAAATTCTGTTGTAAGCGCTTATGCCTGACGATGGTTCTCTAATAAACATTAAAATTAAAGAAATTATTTCGGTAGATAGATAGCTAATATACAGGAACATCATTTTATTTTTACTAAAATTTCTAATATTAACCTGGCTATACCTTTGGACCAACGATTAAGAACCGGAAACGCCGTTTGCTACCCCTTTCCACGACTGGAGTTCCATGATACTGGCGTAATATACAAACAAATCACTTTACTAGGTATAGGAGGGAAGAAAAGTAGTTCATCCATTTACGTAAACTAGGAAATATCGCGATTTTGAGTTTGATAATTTTCATTTGGATTTTGTTTAATCAAAATACAGTACAGTATTAACAATAAATGTTTTTACTCACGAACTGAGCTTTCCATGCGGACGTATTCATTATGCAGTGTATATTATACTATCTATAGCACATTAGCGTACATTATAGAGAATGAAGTTAAATTGAAAAATAATCATAATATGGATATTTAAACACATTTTTGAAAATGGTGGCCCTTCATTTCGATACAGGCTTCAGTTCTAATGTGCATATTATCGCACTATAGACTATTGTACGTAATTCCAATTACCAGGTTCGTACTTCGTATCAATAACTCATGTTGAAATAATTCTGTACCTACTCTAAGAAAGAGACCTTACGTACTGTAAATTCAATCTTCACTTCTTCCCGATGCGAAAAGATAAAATTATTCAGACATGCTATCTACTGTCCGTCCACGTGGTTACGTCGCAGCGTCGTAGAAAGTGAGGAAATCACGTGACAGTTAATTACTTAATGAAGCCCTTTTATTTAAATTATTTTAAACAATTGTATGGGTATAATATTACGTAGACGTACAATTCCTAACAGAAATTAATGTTCTCAGAAAATAGCTAAGACAGCCCAGCCACTAGCATTTACAAAGAGGCGAATAGAAGCAGGTGGGGGGATGCGACGTAGGCAAATGGAAAATGATACAATATTGAAAGCTCTTTCGTCACTGGAAAACGCGAACATATTTTTGGAACGTACTGTTTACTATGACCGTAAGGCTACTATGACTGTATATGCGGTCTTGGATCTGTGTGGAGGACGGTTGAATTTCATTAGTAGAAGGGGTGGGAGTGAAGTACATTAAAATACTCGGGTACAATAAAAATTGAAGTAATAATAAAATGATGTCCCTGTATAATTTCTGTAGGTATACCGAAAAATCGGTAGGGTTGTCAGCACTATGTAGGACACTGGAATCTACCTCTTGTCCTTAAAAGAAATACGATCTGGCTTCATAAGAAGGCTTTCGTGTGATATAACATCATTACTAAATTTCCATTGAACACCAATACAATATAGCGATTGCAACATTCAGCAAATTATTCTGCGCCATAGATCACCGTTGTGTTATTTAGGATTAGTGATTCCTCAATGCAATTCAAGTGCCATGAAATGTACAGCAGCAGCAACAGCTTAGTGCTAATTTGTGGCGGCGGTGAATAACCGCGGTCTTTATAATAATGGTGCGTTTCTATGGAGATGTAATATTGCGGGTTGCGTCGTCTCGGCTTTTCTCATTAGCGCTGTGAACTCGATTTCTTGGAATGCTGATCGCGGTTTGCAGTATTCCCAATACTATTCCTGTGATGTGAGACCGCGATGTAATTAGAGGGCTGCGGTATTCCAGGGGCGCGTGAGGAAGCACATCCAACACAACCTAGATGATAATATCGTGACAAGAAAAAATAAAGATAAACAGGCGGTAACACCGGGGAAACATATTAAATTAAGTGTGAGAGTGAAAGAAACTCAGAAGAAAATAAGTCATATTAAAAATAAAATAAGTTATTGAAAGTACAATAAGAGCAAAAATATACAGGTTGTTCTGAATAAAGATTCCAATTTTAGAGAGGAGGAATAAAAGTCCTACAAACATGGTCCTAAAAATGACATATCAGAAAATGTTTACCTTCACTGTAAGAGCAGAATATCTTTCACTGCGGCACGCAACTGGCTATCACTGTATCTATGGTCCGTCCCAGGAATCTGTGAAGTAGAAAGACAAAATAAGACCTGTGCGCAATTGCTATTTAGGAGGGCTAGGACCGTGACCGCTCTGTAGGGAGGTATTGGTTGAACGAAACTACCAATAGCTTGCAGAGAGATGATCATTTCTATCTGAACTCTCTACTACAGGGCCGGGCATGAGAGCGGCTCCATTTAGCCGGCCAGAGCTGTTCTCGCTCCGCAAGGCAAGCCGGAGCAGAACGGTCACGCAGTGGCGGATTCACATTACAGCTACCTTCCCTGCATTAATGTAACAAGAGCCACGGTTGTTCTATTCATTCAGTCTAGTACATAACATTTTATAAGGATATTACATCAATCAATTGCACAGTACAGACTTTATAACACTCTTATTAATTTAATGAAATAAACTTCGCTCTATGCACACACACAAATCATTATTCTTATTTACATAACCCATACGCACAGTGATTTAACGATTACATAATGGTAGGCTATTAATAATATAAACATAAAGGATTACAATCAGACATAATGGTAGTGTGTTAATAATATAAACATATGTAATAAAGCAGCCGTGGCGAAAATGCGACTCAAGAGCACATTGTGGCTCGCAGTGCATTTCCCTTGCTTCCTACCTACAACCCCCACCCTCTCACTCACTGGAGTCAAACTCCGTTCTATTTGTATTTGTCTAGGACCTGCGAGTGGCGTATCGTCGCAATGTCTCTCTCGAAACCATGTACCTCTACAAAAACGAAAGTTTCAAGTAGGATGGGAAGATGCGTTTTTTTCCTGACAATATGATGAGAATATTAAATGTATCATTTGTTCACAAGTATTACTAGGAAAACGGTTGTATAACATAAAACGGCATTATAAGTTACTACATGTTACTGATGAAACATTCAAAGGTTATTATTATTATTATTATTATTATTATTATTATTATTATTATTATTATTATTATTATTATTATTATCTCTGTACGTCGATTCTTTTTCAGCAGATGTACGAATAATGCGGTTAGATCTTCAATTTAAACTCACAGATTTACACTGTGATGTTAAATGAAAGCTAGATGTAAGGACTTGACAAATGTTGAACTTTTCAAATCTTTGGCAAAAAATAAATATCCAAAGCTTCGTTTTTCGCTTGCTCTGTTGAAGCCACGTTCGCTACAACTTACGTTTGTGAAAAATTAATTTCAACAATGAAAATAGTAAAAATCAAATTTAGATCACGACTGACAGACAAATACCTTCGTGATCAACTACGACTGATAGTAAATGACAGAACTCCTGATTTTGAAACTCTGTCGCAGAGACAATCTGAAGACAATTAAATTTAGGTTGTGATAATGTGTCCTATGTTTTCTTGTTCATTTCGTTCTTCGTTACACGTACTAAACATTAGTTTGTAGCCTTGTATTGTATATAATTTTATTTAAGTGCTTGATGTAAGGAAAATGAAAACCGTTAATAAGTCAGGCAGTTGCTTCCTTCCCCTTCGGATGTCTGCCTCCCTCCATAGGTGCTATGCACGTTGCAGCTTACAAAGTGGCTCGGCGCACGATGGGATTTTCGCCACGGCTGTAATAAAGGATTACAACAATATAATATAATATGTAACTTTATATACTATCTTATACGATATGATATATCATGAACTGCAATATACTATACTATGATATAACTTAATACTTGTGTAATTTAAAATTCTATACCACTAAATGTATAATAACTTATAATGCAATATAAATATCAAATAGATACTATTCTTAATCAGTTGGAGTGTTTTATGACAAATTAAACACTTTGCTAATCCGCTGCTCTCTACCAAAAAGAACTCCTCCTCCCATGACAGAGGGCCGGTATGAGCGGAAGCTAGGTCTTCAAAGTTCGCCATCTTACTGCAGAGTCACCACTGCATCGACACTGAATGACGTACAGTATGAATACGTCACAGAACTCGGAAGAACCGCTTTTTAAAGCATACGGCGCTCATTTCTCAGAATCACGTAATGTGCCCAGCCCTGCTCTACTACGAGCATCTTACCCCTTAGCGGCCTCGAGCTGATGCTGCCCGCAATACACTCCGGAAGAGATAGACTTCGTTCATATGCGCCAAGTCACTCTACAGATTTCTGAGACGGACCATAGTATACATTTCCCAGGAGAGGCCGCTGCATGCAGTATCGTTTGGTGTTCGCATACCCAGTACTTTTCGGAGACTAGCACAGCATTGAATTTTTCCTGTTATACCCTCTTAAAGGGAAATATCAAGCTAAAGTGAGAGGATGAGTGGACCAGAGAAAAATTCTCTCCGGCACTTCGGTACATCGTAATAATATATATATTTATTTATTTAGTTATTTATTTAAATTTAAATATACAGAATAAAGAATATAATTACAAAACGAACAACAGAAATAGAAATAAAATAATACAAGCAATATAAAAAGAAGATACAGTAGTATTAACAAAATTTGAGACCGAATGAGCAGCGCTCGTGCTCGGTCGCAGTTCAGATGTAATATTAAAATAAAAAATAATAATAATAATAAAAATAAATAAGTAAAATAAAATAGCAACTAAAATATAATTACAGCGGCAATGGAATTATATAATATAATATTAACACTAGAGAAGAATAAATATCGCACGTGAAAAGTAGGACTAATATATATTTCAAAATTATAGAATACAAATATAATATAGCTTGATTAATTCATACACATATGCTATAAATTTATTTAATCAAATTGAAGATATTAACACGTTTCTAATTTTCTTGTTATATGTTAGTGGGTTACATGTTAGAAGTTCTGATATGCGAAAAAAAAAAATCACTTAGTGATTTAAGACGGCTTACTCCATCGGATCCCGGCCACTTAGTCACTCAAAACGAGTGCACCTCTGCACATGTATGGACATTGTGCCACTGTCATACATCTATTACGCAGTGTAAAGGATAGGCCACTAGAGGGAACCCAAGAGGTGGAATTTAAGCTGAGGGGATTCAATCCGGCATCGGGATGGGAATCCGGTGTGGTTTAGTGGATAGAGCGTCAGCACGTAGAGCTCAAAACCCGGGTTCAAATTCCGGTGCCGGAGCGAATTTTTCTCTGTTCCACTCATCCTTCATCATATGATGACGCAGCATTTGTGCACGGAAATATCATATGTACTTCAGTACATCGTAATAATAAATAATATAAATTCAGCTTGTTTTGCTATTAGATCTATGCAAAAGATAGTAAATATCAATACCTTAAAAACAATATACTTTGCTTACTTCCACTCGGTAATGAGTTTTGGAATAATATTCTGGAGAAATTCCACAGATTGTAACAGTGTATTCCTACTACAAAAAAGAGTAATTAGAATAATAGTAGGAGCCAAATCTAGGGAATCGTGTAGGACTATTAAAAAAACTACAAATAATACCCATGGTTTGTGAATATATTTTTTAATTAATATATAATCTTCCTCGTATGTAATCGTGAAAACTTTGTAACTGATTAAAAAATTTATAGCATAAATACGCGTCAAAACGACTTTCATACTCCCATCGGCAAGTCTATCTTGCTATCCAAAAGGAGTGCGTTATATGGCAGTAAAAAGTTTTAATACTCTCCCTATGAATATAAAAAATGAAACTTGTAACATAATATTAGTTAAGGTCAAATTAAAGAAGTACCTAATTTCTCATGCCTTCTATTATGTAGGTGAATTCATGACATTCAACAGCGCTACATGAAATTGATACTAAAACTTTGTGTTCATTAGTAGACTATATTGTAAGCCTCTTCTGTATATATTTCAATTAGACTGTGACTATAAATTAAGACTTTATAGCAGTGGCGTGCGGTACTATTTTTCCATAGGGAACAGGCCAAAAACAACACTAAATAATAATAATAATAATAATAATAATAATAATAATAATCTGTTAATGCATATAGATTGTTAGTTGGGAGGCCGGAGGGAAAAAGGCCTTTGGGGAGGCAGAGACATATAGGGAGGATAATATTAAAATTGATTTGAGGTGGGACATGATGATAGTGACTGGATTAATCTTGCACAGGATAGGGATCGATGGCGGGCTTATGTGAGGGCGGCAATGAACCTGCGGGTTCCTTAAAATCCATTAGTAATAATAATAATAATAATAATAATAATAATAATAACAATAATAATAATAATAATAATAATAATAATAATAATCTGCATTATGATTTAGCAACATTACCAATTTTTTTAACTTCATTTACAAATTAATCAAAAAAAGAATGCGTTAATGTGAAACAAATTAATTATATATTATTATTATTATTATTATTATTATTATTATTATTATTACTATTATTAGGCCTAAATATATAATACAGTTAACTAAAAATAAATAAACTTCAATTAAACCTACAATTTGCCGCTTGAGGACCACCCAGTTAACCATTTCACAGAATTACAGTAACTACTTTGAAAATGTCTTGGGATGCCCATGTCTTGTATAAGATATTATTTTAGTTTATGTAAGGAGAGGAGTAGGTTCGCCATTCAAAATAACCGCGCTTTTCTCAGCAACATTGATCGAACTAACGCTCTCGACTTCAGCTGATCGATGATAACAGAACACTCGCTGTCTTGCTTCGCATCAGGGCGCTGCCGCTCGGTCTCGTTGAAGTTGGAACAGGCAGGAATCACCTGTTCCATTGCCATTAATCCGTCAGATTTAACTGAGGCCGTGAATGCGTAAATCGTACGGATTTTTAAGAGCTATTGTATAATTCCACACACAATATTATATCACACGAAAAACTCTTCGAACTTAATTGTTTTCCGAATTGTCACTATATAAATAAACTAGCTTGATGAAAGAGTATATTTCACACTTCTCAATACTCCGCGAGGGAAGGCGTAAATCTACAGCTTCCAGCGATACTCGGGTAAGTTCGTGTCCGCTCGAGCCTGCTTCGGAGGAAACATTGCTTGCGACTCCCACTCACATCATCACGCACAGCAGACGAGAAGGGCTCGAGTCGTTTTCACTTCACTGCAATAAGCCTGCTAACGTTAGCTGTTTTAGCTTTTCGAAAACTGCAAGTAGGCTATCCTTTAGAATGAAGTATATCTCACAATCTCAGTTAAGGGGGCAGGGAGGAAGGGAACAGCCTGTTCCCTCTGTTCCATGGAGGAACCGCCACTGCTTTATAGTAGTACTAGCCGAACCCGTGCGCTCCGCTGCACCCGTTAGAAATAAATATAAAGTAATTACATAATTAAAATAGGACGTTTGATCCAGGGAACATTCGTGTTTGTTAGAAGAATAAATCGTTTAATATGTTACTTAATTTAAATTGTATTTAAATAATTAAAATGCGATCATTTTGGTCCAGAGAGCACTCATTTGGTGCAATGACAATTTCTTTAACATGTTTCCTATTTGTTATTACATACAAACTTAGTTTAATGAAGATCGACATATAATTTAGTTTTAATGTGTAAACTTTATATTAGGCTACTTGCTATATGTTTCCATTGAATTATGGTAATAACTTAATATTAACCATTGTTTTCTACGTCTTCAGTAAATGGCGCTTGGCCCACTATGGTTCTGAACCCTTCAAATAACTTAAATACTGATACAGCATATATAGTGGTATGCAATTATATTTCTTTCTTTCGAAAATGTAAGAATTCACGATCTCCTATGTACCATTGCCATGGAATGAATAAATGTGTTTTCTTTCTTATTCAAAAATGTTATATTTTTCACATAGGAGTTACTGCTGGAACAACAACGCTATAATCTGAGGCGGCGATGAAAATGTATTGAATTGTTACTTTAATGGCGAAGTGCATCAACATTGATTAAAAACGCAGTAATCATAGATTACGAAACGATGGTTAAACAGTAGCCGTGGTTAAAATGTAATTTATGTGCACCATTCATAATCACCGATTACTAAAACTTGGCTAGCTGACACCTCATTTAACCAGAGTAAAGTCTATGATGGTACATTGTTTCTACAAAATGACTAAAGGAAAGCATCCATACCGCTGCAAAGATAATAGTCAACGTCTAAAAACGACTGCGCTCACTATGTTCTACATCGAAATGAATGTATCCTACATTTTCGCGTTGCATTTGTTTGCCTTTGGGCGCTGTAATATTTGTGAGTTCCATTTCTTTGTTTTTCAGTACTTTTAGGTTAAAATCGTACAAAATGGAAAATTGAATCCAAAAATGATTATATCTCAATGTTAGGTTGAAGTATCGATAGACTTAATTACTAGATTTAAATGTAAGCCTATTATATAAAAAAATGTGGAATATCCATAAATGAAAAGGATGCAGAAAATTGGTAGGAATGTGTGTACGATCTTGGACTACACCAGGGAATTGTGCATTATCCTAAGATCCATCCATAACCTCTCTTTGTTCAGCCAGTGACATAGAGAAAGAGATACTGGTATTCGAGTATTCCCTCTTAAAATACAGAAAATAATAGTTACATAGAATCGTAATATAAGCAGCCGATCCGTAGGAGAAATATGATTGTTCTTGTGTTATTTTAATTGATCTATTTGTAGATTTTTATAAACGAAATCCCTCCTGAAATTTTCTGTCACCTAATTGCTCGCAAGAATTCTCTCTTTCCACTAAAGAACCTTCACGCTCATGCTCTATCCAAGTAATTCAAGTACTGCACAATAATAATCGTCTTCGAAATAATCACCTGTGATTATGGCCGCCATTTTGCTTTACTTGCTCTACTAATCGCTGGTTATCTCCTTTAACCGCTCATATTTGGCCGGTTAGAGATTACTGTGGTTAACTTCCTATTTAAGTCGTAACCGAGGTCGATCCATCGTAAAAATGCTTAATCGGGGATTAGGTCACAATTTTAACCGATGGTTACACTAACCGAAGTTGATGCACGTGGACATAAAAGTCTTGTATATTCTTATATATCATTCCTATCAAAATTTTGCATAGAACTTATAATAATTTATTTTAAAGAAACTTTTCTTATGCAACATTTTTCACAAAAATCAATATTAAGCGAGATATTTCGATTTATTTAATTCAGGCCCCCTTATAACCCTCCTTTTAAATAACGTATTTTGAATGCCATATAGCCTAAAATCTAAGTTACAACGAACTTAATTTATATTCCAATTATTTTCATCGAAATCCCTTCAGCCATTATCGCGTGAAAAGGTAACAAACATCCAGACAGACAGACATACAAACAAAAATGTCAAAAAAAGCGATTTTCGGTTTCAGGATGGTTAATTATACATGCTAACACCAATTATTTCTATAAAATCGAAAATTACCACAAAAATTCGGTTACAGATTTATTATTAGTATAGATTAAGTTTTTTGATTTGTTTCATATTCTAGCTGTGAAGCAATATATGAATACCATGGAATGTTAATAAATACAATACAATACAACAGAAGACATTCAAAATGCCGTAACTGAGGCATTGTACAATGTCTCAAAAAGATGAGTTTCACAGCTTCTATCTGTCTACCAGTAGTGGCAGCAACGTTGGAATAAGTTTGTACAGACTCAAGGGAACTACATTAAAGGTCATCACATTGTAGCTACTTGGTTAAAAATATAAGTAAAAGTTTTTTTTTTAACCAGTCTCATTACTTTATTATCCGACCTCATATAATTCCCGAATAAACTGGCACGTAGCTACTGAATATGGACTAGATCCTTCAATAAGTTCGGAGAAATCGCTGTAAACAAGCAGGCAGATAGGCAGCATGCTAAAAAAAATTCGGTATCAGAAATTCTATAAGCGTTGATTCCAATGACACTCCAGTAGTTTTTACACCATCACAATATTTCACCATTGTCCCTTGCATAAAGGAAAAAATCATCATGGATATTCGAAATAGTGATGGGAGGGGAAAATAATGCAAATATTTTGTAATGAGTATTGAACTAAATGAGAGGCGAGAGAATTAAAATTTTAAACTATTCACGTCACAAACGTATACGTAAACTGATATAGATTATATGCTGACTGCATAGAAAAAGAGAATTAATGTATTTTCATGTTCTGTTTGAGGCATTATGGTTTAATATTAACACACAAGTTAAGCCAAAGTGACAAGGTACTTTTATCCATATTTTCATAATGACGTTTGGAGCTTTCCTATGACAATTTATTGCAGTTTTGCGTGAGCGACAAATTGTCATCGTCAGTGAACACTTGTCAAAAGTATGGAGGAAATAGTAGCTTTTTATAGCAGAAGACCCTTTTCGATTATTTGAGCGTATTCCCAATCTCACCGGTGAGCAATCCGATGGCATCATGGTGTTCCGAATTCCACCGATGACGTCATTGATGCTCCAGCGGTGTCGCACCGTTGCCATCAGCTTGCAGAGGTGGTGGCAGTCTCCATCAGCCGCCATCAGTGAATCTGATTGGTTCTTGTATAGGGCGGGAATTAACAGACGAATAACATAGTACACTGTTGTGTCATGGCGGTGTGTTCTGCTTTAGTTCTGCTGTATTGTTTGTAGTGAGCACAACGTAAAAACAATATGTTAATGGCTTATGAGCGAACATGTCAACGGACCCGTTATTACTACTGGTTCAAGAAATAAATTGTTTATGCTATCTTTTCTTTGAACGAGATGGGAGTACGAAAATTTCGCAAAATTTTTGCTAGTTTAGCACAGACAACAACTTGTACAGTCGCCATGACAGCATCGATCCTTCCAGCAGTTTTGTTCCTTATTTCGCTGCAACGTGACGTCATTGATGCCATCGGACCGGTGAGATTCGGAATACGCTGTTTGATTACTATTTTCTTTCGGTCTAACAATTTCAAGTATGTTCAGTGTTAGAAATCAGAGTGAGATTCCACTGTGGTCTCGTGCATGAATAGCACATAAAGTATTAGCAAAAAAGTCCTCAACACAACTCAATTTCAGAACTTACACACTTTTTGACTCCACATTACACTACACAAACACACCCCCACAAGAAACGCAATCACAAGGCGTGAAGACCACCCAGTTTTGATGTTAGCCCACCGGCTGAAACTAGTCAGCCAGGTAACCTAGTTAATTAACACGTGAAAGCATATAATATATCCTTTATATTCCAAAGTGATATAATGTTAAATGTTGTGTAATCAAGATGTCTAATATTTTGCTGTCCCTTACAAGTTTACTGTTTCGTCTATTCCTAAAGGCTCTTATTTAAAAGAATAGGTCTATTTTACGAAAAATAATTTTTTTTCAAGATCTTTTTCGAGTTAACTTATTGTCAGCGTGTATTAAATTATTTACTTCGCAGTATTTTGTATTAAAATTATTTACTACATATTTTATTCTTGATCTCAATATTTTTAAGTGAAAGAAAGAAATTAAACGCAGAATAAATATGGGAAATGCCTGTTATTATTCAGTTGAGAAGCTTTTGTCATCTAGTCTGCTGTCAAAAAGTCTGAAAGTTAGAATTTATAAAACAATTATATTACCGGTTGTTCTGTATGGCTGTGAAACTTGGACTCTCACATTGAGAGAGGAACAGAGATTGAGGGTTTTTGAGAATAAGGTTCTTAGGAAAATGTTTGGGGCTAAAAGGGATGAAGTTACAGGAGAATGGAGAAAGTTACGCAACGCAGAGCTGCACGCATTGCATCCTTCACCTGACATAATTAGGAACATTAAATCCAGACGTTTGAGATGGGCAGGGCATGTAGCACGTATGGGCGAATCCAGAAATCCATATAGAGTGTTAGTTGGAAGGCCAGAGGGGAAAAGACCTTTGGGGAGGCCGAGACGTAGATGGGAAGATAATATTAAAATGGATTTGAGGGAGGTGGGATATGATGATAGAGACTGGATTAATCTTGCTCAGGATAGGGACCAATGGTGGGCTTATGTGAGGGCGGCAATGAACCTCCGGGTTCCTTAAAAGCCATAAGTAAGAAATGAAAGAATACTCCTACATTCTGATGTCAGTAGCAAAGAGTTTAGTCAACTTATAAATTCTTCATAATAATATACAGTTAATCTGATAGTTAAGCAGAGTATATGAATATCTAATCTCTCAACATATTGTATGTATTTCCGAAAATTATCAATTGCTGAAGCCGTCATAAAAAAACGGAGAAACAAAATTTACGAGGATATTTATAAAGACGTTGATCGAACTCAACACTTTTCTTGGATAGAATGAATTGGTATTTCGTTGGAAACTTCTACGAGAAACAGGAAATAAAATTCTGTGCTCTGCACGTGTCGGCCCTGACTTCAGGTTCATCGCCGTGTTCCACTGTTCACATCCTATTGATCAGCTGAAAAGGTCAAGCAATTTTTAAGATGAAGTGATAGAGAGATGAGCGTCTGCAATTTGTGGGTGGTTCTATTACTCTTTCTCTCTATGAAGGGTCTCAAATTTGTGGCTTTTTTCCTCGTGATTTCTCTGTACTATTCTTTTTTATGTGGCGGTAATATTAGGTCATTCGCCCGGAAAAGAGGATGTAGGAATTTGTGTGAATTTAGGTTAGAATTGAGATGCGTTATCGCTTCTATGTTACGGTCTTCATTTCTCATTCTCAGAGGCAGAAAAATCCCAGTGCTTTTTCATAGTAATTGACAATTATCAATTTATTAACATAATATAATATAATATAATATAATATAATATAATATAATATAATATAATAATCCATTCTAATTTTCTACACAAGGGCTGGTCTTTCACAGCAAACCAAGCATTCTCCACTCTTTCCTATTTTCTGCCTTCCTCATTCTCTCCACGTATGATCCATATATCTTAATGTCGTCGTCTATCATCTGATATCTTCTTGTCCGCCATACTCTTGTCCCGGTTACCATTCCTTCCAGTGCATCCTTCAATAGACAGTTTCTTCTCAGCCACTGACCCAACGAATTCCTTTTTCTCTACATGTTCAGTTTCAACATCATTCTTTATAAACCCACTCTTTCCAACACAACTTCATTTTTTACTGTCTGTACATTTCAGACGCTCCATTCTTCTTCATATCCACATTTCAAATGCTACTAGTCGTTTCTCTTTGCTTCGTCGTAATGTCAGTGTTTCTGCCCCCTACAATGCCACAGTGCACACAAAGCACTTCACTAGTCTCTTCCTTAGTTACGTTTTCAGATGTCCGCAGAAGATGCTTCTTTTCCTAATAAAACATCCTTTAATATAATATAATATAATTTGCTGAATGGAATGAAGATAAGTGCCAACAAGACGAATACCATGGTCATAGGAAGAATTCTAAATGAGGCAGTAGAGCAAGTGGACAGCTTCATATACTTGGGTTGTACTGTAAACAGTAACATGATCTGCTGCCAGGAAGTCAAAAAGAGGATAGCAATAGCAAAGGAAGCTTGTAATAGAAAAAGGAGTATCTTCTCCAGACCTCTGGAGAAAGAAGTAAGGAAGAGACTAGTGAAGTGCTTTGTGTGGAGTCTAGTACTATATGGCGCAGGAACATGGACATTACGACGAAGTGAAGAGAAGCGACTAGAAGTATTTGAAATATGGATATGGAGAAGAATGGAACGTGTGAAGTGGGCAGACATAATAAGAAATGGGGCTGTGCTATAAAGATTGGGTGAAGAAAGAATGATGCTGAAACTAATCAGGAAGAGGAGGAAAAAGGAATTGGATGAGCCTCTGGTAGACAATATATGTATATATATATGTATATATATATATGGATCATATGTCGAGACTAAGAGGAAGGCAGAAAATAGTGTGAAGACTGGAGAATGCTGACTTTGCAGTGAAAGACCTGCCTTCGGAAAAAACACTATGAATGAATGAATGAATATAATATAAATAGTATAGTATAACATAACAATATAATATTCTGATATCTTTGAAAGAATTTCATTTGCATTTACGTAAATTGCAAATCCTTAAATATAAGAGGGAGTCTTATATTATGAACCTTCACGTAGTATCAGTTTATCTGTATTTTACTCCCCTGCTTGCTTCCTTCGCATGCGTAGTTTTATTTGTTGTTGTACTTTAATAAAATACCTAATATTCCAGTCTACTGTTCTTATTCCTACAATATAGAGCTCAGGTCAGCACGTAAAGTTATGTTAGGTTAGAGAGAGACATTTGGTCTTGGCATTTCCAGGACGATGGCTAGCAAGATCACCCATTGGCTTTACAAAAAGAGACTGGATATGATCTCGAAGGAAGAAAAGAGAGTCCATGATTCCTATGATCCCGAAGTATCTAATTTATTTCACCTACAACATTGGTTGGCCGAAAAGCTTAAGTGCTCCGTGACATTTCTCCTCCTTATATGATACCTATTTGGCTACATCCTATTTTCCCTTCAAAATGTGTCCGGTGACAATTGTAGTGAGACAAATGAACTATAGGTTTGGAGTTTACATAATTTCTTTTCCATAGTCCCGGACCCCATACCAGGAAACATTTTTGTGCACATTTGAGATATTTTTTCTTACCTTTAACCTCATTTCTTTTGGATAAGATTCCGATGAGCGGTCATAGAAAGTAAGTCCTAAAGCAACGGTCATCAGAACACTGAACTCTCCGGCTAGCGTCTCTTACAGCAACAGCGTGCATTCGTGGCTGCTAGCAGGTATGTTTCCTCCTGTACGAGAGTGCATGTCGCATGCACTGCTTACCCGTAAGCCATTTCAGCGAGTGCTGACGACCACTCCCCTAAAGGAACTGTCATCTGCACAGCGTACCTTCGGGCTAGCGTCTCTTACCCGCGGATAAGATGCCAGATGCACTGGCGTGCGTCCGTGGATGCTGGCGGGTATGCTTTCTACCTCGCCCTTCTGCACGATGGTACATATTCCGATATATTCCCCTTACCCATTTCAGCGAATGCTGATGATCACTGCCCTTTGTACAATAGGTGTATTGTCAAATCTCTAAATCTAGGACACGGTCAAAAATACCCATAAATCTTGCATCACACTGATCACTTTGAATGTCCAAAATCATAGATATTTTCCGAACGGCTTATGGAGATTTCAGGTAAAGTAGAATCACATTTGTGCGACATCGTGCGTATTTACTTGGTTTCCGCACAAAACTAATACGCGGAAAGTCTAAAATTCCACATTCAGTATTCCCAATCTAACACACATAACTATTTCCCTCTTCTTACCGCTTAAGTGACATATTGGTTTCACTGCTTTAGGCTTTTAACATATTATTTTTAGAGACGTTCAATATAGTAATAATTATAAATTGGAAACTTACCACTGCAATTTCACCTAAATTGTACTGTTAATTATTGTTTATAAATATTTGCAAAAATTAATTAAACTCTACAACTCCACTAAAGTCACTGCATTCGTGATGCAAGTAACATTAAGGAAGCCGAGAAAAATCAACAAACTTGCCGATGTTATTATTGCAATATGTTATATAAATAATATTGTTAAAATATTAAAATGAAAAATAAATCATTACATAACCTTACCGTTTTTTTCTAAGTTCGCATTTATAGACTGCGGGAAAAAAAGACAGACGTATATCACGGCCTGCTGGAGTATAGTAAACACAGAAAACATTTTAAAGCAACAATGTTGAAGATAGATATTTTTGTTTTGCAAATTTGCCGTCATTGAACAGAAACCAAGATGGAGATTTCATTGCAACTAATTAGAAATTCCTCTTTCAGGTATGTAATAAACAATCTTCGGACAAAATAATGTACGATACACGAGCGGTATGTTTTCTTTCAATTCTCGGAAATTAAAAAAAAAACTCAACTACGTTTCGCTTTTTCAAACTTTTCCTCGAACATGAAAACTTCAACATACCGCTCTTGTAACGCATATTACTATTGTTTAACAAATAGAAAGGAAATGTAATTTTGTTATCCATCAATGGCTGCAACTGCAGATTTTATTTTGTGTAGTTAAAATTTTAATGGATTAGCGAAGGAGAAATGAATTCAAAGAAAATCACAGTCGGTCGTTACAACGATCCAAACGTGTTTACAATTTTAAATGTATTTCAAATATTTTCTCGAAAATACACGTATGAATCTCTTCCTGTCTTCCACCGTATGTCCTTGTGAACGCTGGAGATTCATTCTGTGCAGAATTCAAGAGGAGAGCGCATGAATTGCAAAGTACTTTGACAGCATAAAGTCTTGGCTTGAAATATCCGCTTGTGACAAGTTTCCAATATTCTCCGTCGATGTTATTTATTCCGATATGCATTGCAGCATACAGACCTTCGAAGCAATTTCCAGGGCGCAGTAATAGTGTACGGAGAATTCCTGAAGAAGACAAGAAAATATACAAGTGCTTAATTTTATTATCGAATTGTCTACAAATTCAGTTAGTTGTCATAAATAAGAGAAGCGAATTCAGTTACTCAGAAAAAAGACTGTATAAGAACATTAATAATTTAGATATTTCTGTAGTGCCATAAGACGGATTTCGTATAAAAAGTTTGAAAAAATAACAATTTTATTGTAGAGTTCTGTAAAGGGAATAATATTTTCGTCATTTACGAGGCGCATCCAGAAAGTAAGTTTCCCTATTTAAAAAAAACACACACACTTTCAGGAAAACATTTATTGGCAACAGGTACAGCAATGTTTCAGCAATTTTTCAACATAGCTACCATCAGAATTGAGACACTTGTATCGTGGGATCAACTTTTGTATCCCTCTGTCGTAGAACTCTGTCGCCTGTGAATGGAACCAGCGTGTGACAGACATCTTCAGCTCTTCGTCGTTGCCAAAACGCTCACCGGAGGACAGGAATTTCTTGAGGTGCAAAAAAAAGAGAGAGAGAGAGGGGGGGGGGAGAGAGAGAGATGTTCATCCCATAGACCTGACAGAGCTGCCGATGAATTTCAATTGGCGCAATGCTTTGTGCATTAAAAAACTTTATCACCGACCGAACCTCGCAGGTGGCGGGAGAAGGAATAAGAGCTTCCATTTTGGACCATTGCTGCCACGCTACTGGCACCAGGTGGGACCTGTCCGGCTGGCATATGATTGATACGTCATAGATCTGTTACGCATGCGCAATTGACACTGCTAATTACGTTTACTTTCAAGGGGAAAAAATTGGGAAACTTACTTTCTGGATGCGCCTCGTAGACAGGATGAACAATAAATATGCAATATTGCTGATAGATCTCGGATTTTTAGGCTCGAATAGGATAGGTTGCAACAATTTTATGTAAAAATCCTTAAATATATGCAACACGAGAGCTCCCGAGCGATGATATTGCCTAAAACCACATGCATTAAAGAAGGTATGTTTCAGCCTACGCTAAACGAGCCTTAAATTCCGAGGTCTACATAATAATTCTTAAATTTTAATTTTACAAAAAAAAAGTTTTATACAAAAGCTGTTGGAGATAAACCATACAATATGATACCAGTGTTCGAAAATGTTATTCATGCATGCAGAGTGTGATCACAGTCTACTGTATACAGTCACGAAGGCTTGAGTTTTGAGGGTGCTAGAAACAATAGACTGTGACGGTACTATTTTGTATTGCCTGTAATCAGGCAATATTAGCGATACTAGTGGTGAGCAACTATCTAATATTTGCATATTTATTACGTATTGAGCTTCGCGACTGTATATACTAGACTGTGGTGTGATGTTGTTTAGTCAACTATCCTAAGACAGGTTTCAACCTCATAAGTAACACCAATAAGGCATCACTCATGAGGCAACTAGGCCAGGAGATAATGGGGCAGGGTGGCCAGTTCCTTTCCTTCTCCATTGCATACATCGCCGATTAGCTAAAAAATTTCACTAGTCAGACTTCAGATACATACAAAGAATTGATTTTCCTCTACATATCGTGAGATGTACTGCCTGATAATAGATATACATATCAGCTAGAACCTCAATCAGAGTGTGATAGTAAACTTAATTATTTTAAATGACACTCTCTATTGAAATTTACATATTCCGAATCTGCATTAAATTCTACGTATGAATGTGTCGATATTTTCCCCATTGATCCATTTCATGGCTTTTAACTATAAACTCGTTTCGTGGACTTCAAACTTGAGACAAATAAGTATATAAAATTATGTTGAGTAGGCTATAAAAAATAAACACACTATCACTAACTAAACTTTAAAACGGATGAATAATTTCAAGAGAAAAATTGTTCCAGGCCCGGGTATCGAACGCAGAATCTTTGGCTGAGCGCGCCAACGCTCTACCGACTGAGCTGCCCAGGAACTATACCAGACCCCGGCTCAATTATTCCACTTATATCCGGGGACTGGTACAGTTCGTGGGTAGCTCAGTCGATAGAGCGTTGGCTTATTGATATTAGTTCACAAAAGTACAAAACTTAATAATTAAAAAAAAAAAGATCTATATACAAAAGTAGTTATACATAATAAATATACAATTTCCTAAACTAATTAATTTATCGCAAATCTCAATAATTTATTGGTTCAAACTTGCACTTACGTCTGGTTTTAGTGTATGTTTAAACCAATCGTAATAACCTTTAAAACTTTAAACCTTATTTATCAAAACAGTCCATTGTCTTCCTCACAGTTACATGACTGAACTGTTCCATCCCATATCTACAACAGACTGTTTTCGTGACAGACTGACATTGTTTGGCTGTGAATGGTTCTCATTTTGAGCATTCATATCGTATCGTATCATATCATATCATATATCGTATCTTATCGTATCATATCATATCATCATATATCATATCACCTGTGGAGTAACGGTCAATGCGTCTGGCTGCGAAACCAGGTGGCCCGGGTTCGAATCCCGGTCGGGACAAGTTACCTGATTGAGGTTTTTTTCCGGGGTTTTCCCTCAACCCAATACGAACAAATGCTGGGTAACTTTCGGTGCTGGACCTCGGACTCATTTCACCGGCATTATCACCTTCATTTCATTCAGACGCTAAATAACCTAGATGTTGATACAGCGTCGTAAAATAACCCAATAAAATAAAAAAATAAAAAATATGTAATATCGTATCGTATCATATCATATATCATATCATAGCATATCATATCATATCATCATATATCATATCGTATCGTATCATATCATATATCATATCATCATATATCATATCATATCATCATATATCATATTATATATCGTATCTTATCGTATCATATCATATCATCATATATCATATCATATATCGTATCTTATCGTATCATATTATATCATCATATATCATATCGTATCGTATCATATCATATATCATATATCATCATATATCATATCCAGGGAAAGGATTTATATGTAAATACATATTTACTTATAAAGCTAATATAATTTATATTTTGCATTATCTTTATGTTTCACAATGTGTAGGGTTAAAAAATCCTACTTTTATTTTCCATATTTTTCATATTTTAGAGTTTAGTACATATTTTCGTTAATTTCCATATATTTTCCATATTTCATATAAAACAGTCCATATTATATTAGGTTTAACAATAAAACAAAACAAAATTCCATTAACTTTTAAAAATACATTTCAACAATAGAGATTTAAACACATGTTCAGTAATCCCTTTAACATCAGAGTTATTTGAAAATTAGCAGTCCTATCAACAATGGGAAAGTAAGTTACAAAACTGTATTAATTTAATTTAAAATTTTTAACAGACTTCAGTTGTGCAGCTCAACAGTTAAATGCCAGTCAGAGTACACATAGGTTCAGTTTTGTAAATCATACTATAAAGACGGTAAATATGCCAAAAGTACGTCATTCAGTCAATTTAAAATCAAAACTAACAAGTTACATTTCAGAATTTAAAGAAGATGGTTTATCAACTGACAATAAAATATTATTTTGTAATTTGTGTCAGTGTGCAGTATCATCTACACAAAAGTTCCTGGTGCAACAACACATTACAACTAGTAAACATCAGGCCAACAAACAACTAAATTCCAAGCAGAGACAATTGTTTTTAACACAACCAACAACATCGAATGTAAGATCTGAGTTTAACATCGACCTGTGCCGTTCTCTCATCTCTGCTGATATTCCTCTCTACAAACTAAAGAATAAGGTCTTCAGGGAATTCCTTGAAAAATATACTCAACATACAATCCCGGATGAGTCAACACTTAGGAAGACGTATGCTCCATCCATCTACGATGAGACAATACAGAAGATAAGAGATGAAATTAAAGATAGTTCTATTTGGGTTTCCATTGATGAGACTCCCGACAAAGAAGGTAGACTTGTTGGTAATGTAGTTATCGGTTTGTTAAGTGAACAATATTCTGAACGAATTCTTTTACATTGTGATGTTCTAGAAAAGTGCAATAACAAAACTATAGTTAAACTGTTCAACGAAGCTATGGGTATCCTGTGGCCAAAGGGTATTATGTACGATAATGTGTTATTCTTTATTAGCGATGCTGCCCCTTATATGGTCAAAGCTGGACAAGAATTATCTGTTGTATATCCTAAATTGACTCATTTTACTTGTGTGGCGCATGCATTTCATCGTGTGGCAGAAGTGGTCAGAGACAATTTCCCTAAAGTAGATTTGTTGATTTCATCAGTGAAAAAAGTATTTCTCAAAGCTCCCAGTAGAGTTAACGTGTTGAAAGAAATGTACCCTGAAATTCCATTGCCACCAAAGCCAATTTTAACTAGATGGGGTACATGGCTAGAAGCAGTTGAATATTATGCCGAACATATAGACTCTATTAACAATGTTCTCCTTGCATTGGACTCTGAAGATGCAGTCTCAATTGATACTGCGAAAACAGTTACCTGTGACATAAGTGTGAAGAATGACTTAGCTCACATTCAGCATACATTTTCATGCATCATAAAAACGCTCAAAAGTCTCCAAAATAGGCACCTTTCACTATCTGAAAGTTTTGAAATTATAAATAGTACTGTGGAACAACTGAATCGTGGTAGAGGTAAAGTTGCAGATGCAGTAAGAGCTAAGGTGGACACTGTACTTTCAAAAAACCCTGGATATGAAGAACTACAAAAGGTTGTTGCTGTGATGAGTGGTGAATCAACAGTGAAGATTAACTTGGACTTATCCCCAGCAGACATTGTGAAATTGAATTATGTACCAGTTACTTCTTGTGACGTCGAACGCTCTTTTAGTCAGTATAAATCTATCCTCAGAGACAATAGAAGAAGATTCACTTTTCAGCACTTGAAAGAAATGTTTGTAACCTATTGTTATGGTAACAGACAATAAAAATTGTGTTTTGTTGAAACTGCATTGGAAGATAAGGTACGTCCATTATATTTTTTGTTTAGTTTGATTAAAATGTACCAATATTTAACGTACATAGTCATTTTTTTATAATTTTAAGTCCATATTTAATTCCATATTTTGGTAAAAATCCATATTTAATTCCATATTTTGGTAAAAATAACTACATATATATTTACATATTTCATATATTTTTAGTCCATATAAATCCGTTCCCTGATCATATCATATATCGTATCTTATCGTATCATATCATATCATCATATATCATATCGTATCGTATCATATCATATATATATATATATATATATATAATGTCTGATTAGTGTAATATGTAGCTAATCGGCGATATATGTAATGGAGGGGAAAAGGAACTGGCCACTCTACCCTATTATATCCAGCCCTATTTGCCTCGTAAGTGGTGCTTTGTTGGCATCACTTGTAAGGTTCATACACTCTTCGTACAGTTGACTAAACAACAATCATATATCATATCATATCATATCATATCATATCATATCATATCATATATCATATCATATATCATATCATATCATATATCATATCATATATCACATCATATCATATCATATCACATCATATCATATCATATCTAAAGTCTGTTTAGTGTAATATGTAGCTAATCGGCGATGTACGCAATGGAGGGGAAAAGGAACTGGCCACTCTACCCTATTATCTCCAGTCCTATTTGCCTCATAAGTGGTGCTTTGTTGGTATCACTTGTAAGGTTCATACTGTCTTCGTGCAGTTGACTAAACAGCAATCATATATCATATCATATTATATATTGTATTATATTATATTATATTATATTATATTATATTATATTATATTATATTATATTATATTATATTATATTATATTATATTATATTATATTATATTATATTGTTATTGTTATTGTTATTGTTACAATTTAACGTAATAAAACCTTATTGTTCAGTCGGATTCTGCTGTTAGTTCTGTATATAATAGAAGCTAATTTCCAGAAATGTAATCACGTACTTGGTTCATGATGAGATAGACGACAATGTTTTCTTTGCCAAGAATTCTCTTCATTTGTTCAATTCCATAATAGCAAGAGTGAAGTATGCACACAATTCTCCCAGCTGTAATGCACGGTTACTAACTATACAGGGAAAACCTAATTACAAGCTTAATACAGAGTAAAGCACAATTTGTTTTATGTAACGGCTTGCCCCTCAGGAGCAGTAGAGACGCGAATAAACAACCTTCACAGGACTCTTAACAATCCTCTGCAATTTACTGTGTCGCAGTCCCAACCGTAGGCAGATTAAGTACATCTTGTGAAGGCTTCGTGTTCTGAAAACTTTATTACATCAGCTGATCACTTCGGAGATAATAACTCTATTAACTGCAGCACATGGGGTCAGAGCTTCGATTCCGAAATCCAGTCACACTCATCTCTAGTCACTCTATAGATAAATTTCAAAGCACTATTGCTTGTATTCTATTTATTTATTTACTCTGACAGGATTAAGGCCATAAGGCCTTCTCTTCAATCCTACCAGATAGCACATATAAATACAAAAAAGAAATATAGACGCTAATGAAAAAATACAGACGCTACTTGGTTTCATACCACTTACTTACTGGCTTTTAAGGAACAAGGAGGTTCATTGCCGCCCTCACATAAGCCCGCCATCGGTCCCTATCCTGAGCAAGATTAATCCATTCTCTAACATCATGTCCCACCTCCCTCAAATCCATTTCCCATCAACATCTCGGCCTCCCCAAATGTATTTTTCCCTCCGCCTTCCCAACTAACACTCTTTATGCATTTCTGGATTCGCCCATACGTGCTACATGCCCTGCCCATCTCAAACGTCTGGATTTAATGTTCCTAATTATGTAAGGTGAAGAATACAATGCGTGCAGTTCTGTGTTGTGTAACTTTCTCCATTCTCCTGTAACTTCATCCCTCTTAGCTCCAAATATTTTCCTAAGCACCTTATTCTCAAACATCCTTAATCTATTTTCCTCTCTCAAAGTGAGAGTCCAAGTTTCACAACCATAAAGAACAACCGGTAATATAACTGTTTTATAAATTCTAACTTTCAGATTTTTCGACAGCAGACTGGATGATAAAAGTTTCTCAACCGAATAATAACAGGCATTTCCCATATTTATTCTGTGTTTAATTTCCTCCCGAGAATCATTTATATTTGTTACTGTTGCTCCAAGATACTTGAACTTCTCCACCTCTTCAAAAGATAAATTTCCAATTTTTATATTTCCATTTCGTACAATATTCTCGTCACGAGATATAATCATATACTTTGTCTTCTCGGGATTTACTTCCAAACCTATCTCTTTACTTGCTTCCAGTAAAATTCCCGTGTTTTCCCTATTCGTTTGTGGATTTTCTCCTAACATATTCACGTCATCCGCATAGACAAGCAGCTGATGTAACCCGTTCAATTCCAAACCCTCTCTGTTATCCTGGACATTCCTAATGGCATACTCTAGAGCAAAGTTAAAAAATAAAGATGGTAGTGTATCTCCTTGATTTTATCCCACAGTGAATTGGAAACGCATCTGACAGAATCTGACCTATACGAACTCTGCTTCTTAAAACCTTGGTTTCATATTAAAAGTAATTCAGTAATATCAGGAGAAGATAGTTATTAAGGTGTGCTGAATGAGGTAAATCTTGGCTGTTTAATTAATCCAGAATATTTTTACTAGGTTATTTTACGACGCTTTGTCAACAGCTTAGGTTATTTATTGTCTGAATGAGATGAGGGTGATAATGCCGGTGAAATGAGTCCGGTGTCCAGCACAGAAAGTTACCCAGCATTTGCTCATATTGGGTTGAGAGAAAACTCCCGGAAATAACCTCAACCAGGTAACTTGCCCCGACCGGGAATCGAACTCGGGCCACCTTGTTTCACGGCCAAACGTGCTAGACGTTAACCCATAGGCGTGAACCCCAGAATGTTTGTTGTCTAGTGCTTTGTAAGGTAGAAATTAATTTTGTTCTCTTTCTCCCCGAAAGTTACTTTTTATATTATTGGTACGCGTTTTTTGGAAAATGTATAATTTTGGGTTATGAAATTTTCAGGACTTAATACATGATAGTCACAATGATACATATACATGATGAAGTGTATGTAATATCTTAATTTCAGGGGCTATTCTTTCAGATATTTAAAATAAAAGAGTTGAGTATAATTTTCCTTCGAGATAAAAATTTTGTGCGAGATCGTGCATATTTGCTTGGTTTCCGCACAAAACCAATCCGCGGAAAGTCTAAAATTCCACATTCAGTATTCCCAACCTAACACATAACAATTTCCCTCTTCTTACCGCTTAAGTGACATATTGATTTTACTGCTTTAGGCTTTTAACATATTATTATTAGAGACGTTCAATATAGTAATAATTATAAATTGGAAACTTAAAACTGCAATTTCACCTAAATTGCACTGTTAATTATTGTTTGTAAATATTTGCAAAAATTAAGTAAACTCTACAACTCCACTAAAGTTATGCAAGTAACATTAAGGAAGACGTGAGAAAATCAACAAGATTTATAGACTGGGGGAAAAAAAGACAGACGTATATCACGGCCTTCTGGAGTATAGTAAACACAGAAAACATTTTAAAGCAACAATGTTGAAGATAGATATTTTTGTTTTGCAAATTTGCCGTTATTGAACAGAAACCAAGATAAGATGGAGATTTCATTGCAACTAATTAGAAATTCCTCACTACGTTTCGCTTTTTCAAACTTTCCCTCGAACATGAAAACTTCAACATACCGCTCTTGTAACGCATATTACTATTTTATATTTTTGGTACAATTTTTTTTTTTTTTTTTTTTTTTGAAATTGTATAATTTTGGGTTATGAAATTTTCAGGACTTAATACACGATAGTCACAGTGATACATATACAGGATGAACTGTATATAATATCTTAATTTCAGGGGCTATTCTTTGAGATATTTCAAATAAAAGGGTTAAGTATAATTTTGCTCTTTTTTCGTTCATTTTCGAGATAAAAATGGTTTTATATGAAATACAGGCCGACCCATTTTTATGTCCAAATTTTTATTCGTTTATCACAAGTAGCCTAAATGAATTAACATGGCAGGATCAAAGTAGCATGAACTAATAGTCCAGTCATTAGGATTGCTTAAAATTCCACCAATATTAAAATTCGATGTAAGCACCAGCATTTGCTGCACATTTTTCCAGACGTGGCTGAACGTTCCGTACTGCTCTCACAAGCATTTCATTTGGCACCCGGCCACACTTCTCTCGTCTGACCATAGAATGTGTCGCAAAAGGTTAGGTTCCTCTCGAATCCATGCTAGTAAACAATCCGCGAACTCCATTCTGATATCACAGTCCTCACATGACAGAGCTTGCACAAAGTGTGGCTTCCATGGCCGCCAATTCATTTCCTTTAGCAACCGCTGCACGGACCCATAGGATTCACCAGATTTGAATGGATTTCTTAGGACTTCTCTGGAAGGCCTCAGTAGCAGCTGCTTTGGCCTCCTTTGTGATCACTGTTTTTGGTCGGCCAGCACCCTGTTGCGTAACTGAGCCAGTGCGAATCAAGTTGACGTGAAGTCTCTTGATGGTCTAGTAGTCCAGCGTTGCATTTCCTCCTTTCACATTCTCCACCATCTCTTCACCATAATTGGGGACTACCACACTTCCTTTCGAGCAGCAATTCGTGTTCGATCGTACACAGTGTCTTGTGGCCATGGTTAATGTTTTAAGATTTACACTACATTTTTCTGATTAAAATAAATGTTTCGGACCGTACTGAGAACACAATAAAGTAAAATAAAATGACAGCTTCTTTTTTGCTTTTAATGTATGAAGCACGGTATATTTTAGCGGTGGAATGGGTCACTTAACCTGATTTGTTTCGCTACTAATGACAAATTGAGTATGTCATACCCATGGATGGGTAACTCGTGCTCACAGAGTGCTAAAAAACCTTGAAAGCGAGAAGGACAGACGGAGTCAGCCGCAGCAGTCAAAGTTGTTTGTAGTTTCGCTGCAAAAGCAGTTCACTGCCACGGTGCGCTCTGGCGGCTCATGCAGGTGGTCGTGATATCTATTCCATGATTTGAATTTCAGAATGACGCATGGTACTATAATTTTAGTAATTTCAGACAGACTGTACCTAAACACACATAATAAAATTATATTATTATTTCCTACCTTTATAAATTAGTTTAGTACTGGAAACACAAACTGAATATAATCTTTTCAAGATACAACAAATATAGCTGCAACACTTATTTATTATTACACTATTTGTTAATATTTCTTATTATATGTCTTATTTGAAACATAGAACGCGAGAATTTACAAGTCTTTATACATTAAAGAGTATTCCTCTCCTCTCACAAAGGTAATAATCTATATTCGCAAACAATCACAAATTCAAGGAAGTGTTTTTTACATGTCACAGCAAATGAAAAAACTTTCTGAGCTCTTTCTGTACATTGAGAGCTATTACACTTCTTTCTTCCATGTATTAAACTCTTCCTCAAGCACATAATGTGGAAGCAAAGAATATATTTGGAAATTCTGACTTAGACACATTATGAACAGTTCGATTCTGGAATCTGAGTGGCGTGCTGTTCTGTAGATTCATCAGTTCAAGCTATAAACTTTCAGGATTTTCTATCGCCTGTAAGCCAAAAGTATTTCAGAAAAATCTCGATTCCTTGTCAATTGTCACTGTTTCTCCAAACTTACCAGTGAATTCTGCTGTAGATCTTGAAGTAGGGTCTTATATTTGATAATACGATTTTCTTATCACTCTTCAAGATAGTTTATAGTCAAAGAAAGAGAAATTATCTATGTTGTACATGATACTGCCACATTTCAAATTTATCCATAAATGCTCATAGTTAGTCGATTATATATCGTGCAATCTGTAACGCGCACGCACAACGTCCTAACGATATTTAATATCAGTCTCATCTTGTTATATCCCATTTTTACCTTTAGCTATTCTAAAGCAGATCTAGACAGTATTTCTTTACTAAAACCTTCACTGTGTTTATTTGTAACATAAAATGTCATGCGTAATAAAGTGTAATAGAACATAATACAAGCTTTACCTCCCTTCTTAATACGAGTAAAAAAACATCTTTCTCTTTCAACTCATCACTAAAAGGAAATGATCTGGGGATTATATTGTTTTCCACTTAAGGGGAAAGGATGGTATTTTTTGGTGAAAAATAAGTAAATTTTCAAAAAAATTCTTTAAAATACCCTGTAATATGTGTGGAATGCATAGCATAACATTTTGTGGGTATTTGTGCCTTATCGTATGTTGAGACGTCATTTTTAAACTTTCTGCGCTATGGAATTTTAAATCACACGCCCGCTTTTATCGGTTTCCAGTAACTTCATTTTTTTTCTACATTTCCAGACAAAAATGGATGTAATTTCTGACCTATTAAAGTTACATGCGTGAAATTTAGAACACATTCTTTAGACTATTAGGAAACTTTACTCTGTAACAGAATTTTGTTAATTGATTTCATTTTAAAAATACGTCCGTTTGTTTGCAAGAAAGGAAATCAGAAAATTTTTATTAAATTTTAATTGTTTATTTTACAAACGTAGGGAATAATATCAAAATTCTGTTACAGGCAGCTTGTAGAACATGCTTTTGCGAACACATTGCAAAAAACTGTTTGAATCTATCTTTAAAAACGGTTTAGATATATCGGTTTTAGTACAATCCTGCATTGGGTATATATTTTTTTTTCAAATTTGGGCCCCCAAATAATTGTTTTTTTATATTTTTATTTGGTTGAGTTGCCACAGCTATGAGCTCTCTACATACAAAATAGTTGTACAAGAGCGGTATGTTGAAGTTTTCATGTTCGAGGAAAAGTTTGAAAAAGCGAAACGTAGTTGAGCTTTTTTAATTTCCGAGAATTGAAAGAAAACATACCGCTCATTTATCGTACATTATTTTGTACGAAGATCGTTTATTACATACCTGAAAGAGGAGTTTCTAATTAGTTGCAAAGAAATCTCCATGTTGGTTTCTGTTCAATGACGGCAAATTTGCAAAACAAAAATATCTATCGTCTACATTGTTGCTTTAAAATGTTTTCTGTGTTTACTATATTCCAGCAGGCCGTGATATACGTCTGTCTTTTTTTTCCCCAGTCTATAAATCTTGTTGATTTTTTCACGTCTTCCTTAATGTTACTTGCATAACTTTAGTGGAGTTGTAGAGTTTACTTAATTTTTGCATATATTTAAAAACAATAATTAACAGTGCAATTTAGGTGAAATTGCAGTGGTAAGTTTCCAATTATAATTATTACTATATTGAACGTTTCTAAAAATAATATGTTAAAAGCCTAAAGCAGTAAAATCAATATGTCACTTAAGCGGTAAGAAGAGGGAAATTGTTACGTGTGTTAGGTTGGGAATTCTGAATGTGGAATTTAACACTTTCCGCGGATTGGTTTTGTGCGGAAACCGAGCAAATACGCACGATCTCGCACAAAAATTAATATTTTACACCAAATAGGAAAAAAGATTTAAAAAATACCATCCTCTCCCCTTAAAACGATCCGCCACTTACTGCAGACACGAGCGAATTTATGTCTTGCAAGAACCGCATATACATACTGCAGCTAGTACAGGGTCTGTTCTACCTGCACTGGAATTCTGTTCACGCTTTGAGAGCACGAGTTGCCCACCCATGAGTCATACCTCACAATACCACTGCCGGGTTAATTTGTGGCCCTCAACTGGGACCGGTTAACCTGGTAGGCGTTGAGCGTGTCTCTATTGCAGGTGAAGAGGAATATGGCTCACGCGTCTCTCTTAAGACTACCAAGGACCTTACAGGAGGTCAAGGAGAGCGTATGTCTGCTAGACGCAGTCTGTCAGATTCAGATGTTAGGAATTACGCGCAACCCGAACTCCACCACGTAATGAGACTCACGGTGGCTGCGTCCGATCGGGACGACGTCTGCGTCCCTGGGGACCGGCGCGAATTGATGGATACCCCTCCTCGCCGCGCCGCGCGGGAATACCAATGAGACAAGACGTGGTCGCCGACAGATTGTATATTCCAGCGCCTTGTGTAAGAAATCACGTCACAAATTTACACATCACCGCAATGCTATACACAGGGTGGGCAGAAGAACTTTGTATTTTCACGGAAAACGAGAATAAGAAAGGAAAAACAAAAATTATTAAATAAAAACAAATAGTTTATGGTTGTGAAACGTGGACTTTCACTTTGAGAGGGGAACATAGGTTAAGGGTATTTGAGAATAAGGTGTTAGAAAAATATTTGGGGCTAAGAGGAATGAAGTTACAGGAGAATAGAGAAAGTTACACAACACAGAACTGCACGCATTTTATTCTTCACCTGACGTAATTAGGAACATTAAATCGAGACGTTTGAGATGGGCAAGGCATGTAGCACGTATGGGCGAATCCAGAAATGCATATAGAATGTTACGGAGGGAAAAAGACCTTTAGGGACGCCGAGACGTAGATGGGAAGATAATATTAAAATGGATTTGAGCGAGGTGGGATATGATAATAGAGAATGGATTAATTTTGCTCAGGATAGGGACCAATGGCGGGCTTGTGTGAGGGCGGCAATGAAGCTCCGGGTTCCTTAAAAGCCAGTAAGTAAGAAAAAAAAATTATAAAAACAAAGGAATGAAAATTAAATTGAAGGATTTCTGTAGATAAATGAATAGATAGACTGAAGTGTATGTATGCAGATGGATTTAAAGATAGATGAATGGATGGATGGATGGATGGATGGATGGATGGATGGATGGATGGATGGATGGATGGATGGATGGATGGATGGATGGATGGATGGATGGAATGGGAAGCAGATACATAGGTAGGTAGGTAGATAGGTAGGTAGAGTATGAGTGGATATGATGAAAGTTAGATGAATGAATGAAATGCAGGTAAATAAGCAGGTGGATGGATGGACGGATAGATGCATGGATAGAGTGAAATGTATTCAAATATGTATATTGATGGATGGATGGATGGAGAAAATGTTATGGTTTATTTAACGACGCTCGCAACTGCAGAGGTTATATCAGCGTCGCCGGATGTGCCGGAATTTTGCCCCGCAGGAATTCTTTTACATGCCAGTAAATCTACCGACATGAGCCTGTCGCAATTAAGCACACTTAAATGCCATCGACCTGACCCGGGATCGAACCCGCAACCTTGGGCATAGAAGGCCAGCGCTATACCAACTCGCCAACCAGGTCGACGGATGGATGGATGGATGGATGGATGGAGTGAAAGACATTTAGATGGATGGGTGGAGTGAAAGACATTTAGATGGATGGATGGAGTGAAAGACATTTAGATGGATGGATGAAGTGGAAGACACTTAAATATGTGGATGGATGGATGGATGGATGGATGGATGGGTGGGTGGGTGGATGGATGGATGGATGAATATAATGACAGTTAAGTTGATAGATGGATGAATGGATGGAGTGGATGAAATGTAGGTAAATAAACAAGTAGATAGATGGACGGATGGTTGGATGGAGTGTGAGACGCGCAAATATGTAGATGGATGAATGGATGGATGAATGGAGTGAAAGACATTTAAATATTTAGATGGATGGATGGATTGAAAGACAGTTAAATATGTGGATGGTGTGGATGGATGGATAGATGGATGAATGGATATGATGAAGGTTAGGTTGTACAGATGTATGGATGAATGGAAGGAATGAATGAAATATACATAGGTAAATAAGCAAGTGGATGGATGGAGTGAAAGATACTTATAGCCTATATGTGGATTGCTGGATGGCTGAATAGGCTATAATGAAAGTTAAGTTGTACGGATGGATGGACGGATGAATGGATGGAATGAATGAAATATAGGTAAATGAGGAAGTGGATGGATAGATGGATGGATGGATGGAGGGATGAATGAAGTGAAAGACATTTCAATATTTAGATGGATGTATGGATAGATGGATGGATTGAGTGAAAGACATTTAAATAATTACATGGTTAGAAATTTATTTTGTAATTTTTCTAGTAACAGAATATATTTGTTAGTAAATGGAGTCCAGATAACCGCAGCATACTCTAATTTAGATGAAAATTGAATTGTATTTTTCAATCTACTAAAATCATATGTATACACTTATTAATATTAAATACAAATTTATTATTAATACTCCATGTATGTAAGTTTGTAATATCTTTTTTAAGGAGCTTACAATCTGATATAGTTTTGATTTCTTTATACAATTTAATATCAACCGCAAATAATAAAATTTTAGAATGTTGTACACAATTCACAATATCATTAACAAACAATAAAAACAACAATGAACCAAAATTAGAACCTTGAGGTACAACAGAATTTACTGTAAAAGGCTTAGAAATACGTCCATGAAAGTTCATAACTTGTACTCATGCTTTCAAGTAAGATTTAATAATTAACGATAGTAATGAGAAAGAAAAGGCGGCCGGGTAGCTCAGTTGGTAGAGCAGCTGGCTGTGGACTGGAAGATCCGGGGTCCGATCCCAGGTGGTGACAGGATTTTTTCTCGTTGCCAAACTTTCAGAACGGCCCCGAGATTCACTCAGCCTCATATAAAATTGAGTACCGGGTCTTTCCCGGGGGTAAAAGGCGGTCAGAGCGTGGTGCCGACCACACCACCTCATTCTAGTGCCGAGGTCATGGAAAGCATGGGGCTCTACCTCCATGCCCCCCAAGTGCCTTCATGGCATGTTACGGGGATACCTTTACCTTTTTTAATGAGAAAGAAAATCTGCATTCTGCTCACATTTGTTGGCCACTTAACATGAATTCATTAATTTATAACGATCCTAGCAAGCAGGATACCTTCCATTTTTACCCTTTCTTCGATCGAACCATCGGAACGATAAAACATGTGTGTTTCCTGTATTTGTATACAAGAAATAAATTTTAATTGAAACCCTTTCCTGAATTGTATACCATTGGCGTCTCTCGCATTAAGAAGCATCTACCTAAAGGAAAAATAATTTTTAATTGGATTTTTTCTCTCTCTTTAGAATACGACTGTACGAAAAGATAAGTTCTTATTCATAACTACAAAGCTACACCTTATTTAATTCGTCTATGTAAGTCTGCAGAGGCATTATATTTTTATCTCCTTTGCTAGGAAGTCTTTGTGTTTCTTCATATCCCCGTTTTGTTCCTTTATGAGCCTTTTTAGGATGAAATTGGATGATGTTTTCTGAGTAAATAAGTGTCACTTTCAGCTTATCTCCAGGCAGTGTAGTCAGTTTCAAAAGTACCTCTTTATCCACTGTTCCCACGAAATGAAATCTAAGACACAAAGGTTACGAGAAGGTACAGGGGAAGGCTGAAAGCTAGCTCCCGGTCCTCAGGCCACTGCCCGCGTCACAGGACTCCTCAACTCACCCATAAGAGTAAAACTTTGTGATATCATATGTAAAGTCTTTAATGAAAACTTTGCGACATATAGAATGTCTTTAGTGAAACTGTACACTTTATAAACATTATTCAGAATATTAAAAAGCTTATGATTATGTCTCGTGACGAGAATATTCTACGAAATGGAAATATAAAACTTGGAAATTTATCTTTTGAAGTGGTGGAGAAGTTCAAATATCTTGTAGCAACAGTAACAAATATAAATGATACTCGGGAGGAAATTAAACACAGAATAAGTATGGGAAATGTCTGTTATTATTCGGTTGAGAAGCTTTTATCATCCAGTCTGCTGTCAAAAAATCTGAAAGTTAGTATTTATAAAACAGTTATATTACCAGTTGTTCTTTATGGTTGTGAAACTTGGACTCTCACTTTGAGAGAGGAACATAGGTTAAGGGTGTTTGAGAAAAAGGTGCTTAGGAAAATATTTGGGGCTAAGAGGGATGAAGTTACAGGAGAATGGAGAAAGTTACACAACATAGAACTGCACGAATTGTATTCTTCGCCTGACATAATTAGGAACATCAAATCCAGACGTTTGAGATGGGCAGGGCATGTAGCACGTATGGGCGAATCCAGAAATGCATATAGAGTGTTAGTTGGGAGGCCGGTGGGAAAAAGACCTTTAGGGAGGCCGAGACGTAGATGGGAAGATAATATTAAAATGGATTTGAGGCAGGTGGGATATGATGATAGAGAATGGATTAATCTTGCTCAGGATAGGGACCACTGGCGGGCTTATGTGAGGGCGGCAATGAACTTCCGGGTTCCTTAAAAGTCAGTGAGTAAGTAAATATTCAGAATATTAAAATAGCCAATAATTACATGTAAAATAATATCAAATTTGCATATTTTTTTTACAACCGTAAAGCTTTTACGTACTAAAATATATAATCTGCATGATTCTTTTACTGTAATGTTTTAAAGACCTACATCAACAACATAGTCTAGGATCTTTTACTTATTCCTTCAAGAATTTTCTTTTCTTAATCGATACCTTCAATATTAAATTTTCTAAAATTTTTTATTAAAAAAATCCTGAAAGAACAGATGAAAGTTCCTACACTATGTTGTTGATGTAGGTCTTTAGAATAATTCTGTAAAAGAATAATGCAAATATTTAATTAATTGTGTATTTTATTATTTAAATGCTTTACGATTTGAGAGAAATACATGGCTATTCAGAAAGAGCAGATTTCAAATATTTATGTTAAACGAAGTATAAACACTACAAACATTTACCGCACACCAATGGATAGAGGAAGGTTCAATTTTTTTTAACGTTTGGTTACACGCGATACTCGATCCGGGGCCATAAGCAAAGCGGAAACAGCAACGGCCTGTCCGCCGCAGTTACTCGACAGTTCGAATCTGAGGAACTAAAAATCCTTGCGTAGTCATCGAACATGCAAGAACTCACCGAAGGTGCGCCATTTCTGTAAAGAAAGTGTATGAACTTTTTTTAGTGGAGCATTATCCGAACGACACCATTCCGGGACGTTGAAGTGGAAGCGTTGGAGAAGATAGTGTTCATCGTGTGTGGCCCCCCAGGTCCCCTGACCTTACCCCCTGTAATTTTTATCTGTGACGTACATAAAGATAAGGTGTTTGTACCACACCTCCCTGCTACTCTTCAAGATCTACGACATCGAATTGTTGAAGCTGTGAATTCCATAACTAGGGACCAGTTGATTCTTGTGTGGCAAGAAATGGACCACCGTTTTGATGTTTGTCGCGGAACACATGATGCGCATGTTGAGTGCTTGCAACCTCATGGACTATAAAACTTTAAACCTTCCTCTATCCAATGGTACGCTGCAAGTGTTTCTACTGTTTATAGTTTGTTTAAAATAAATATTTAAAATCTGCTCTTTTTTAATAACTCTGTCTATACAAATTTGATATCATTTTACAGGTAATTACTAGCTATTTTAATATTTTGAACTGTGTTTATAAAGCGTGTAGTTTCACTAAAGACATTCTGTATGTCAGAAAACACTCGTAAAAACACTCTACATTTTTAAAGCATCTCAGCTTTCATTAACCGAACATGAATTACAATTGAAGGGTTTAAAAGCACAGCCATAGTCCAATGGTGTTACTAATAAAAACTCTATGTACAGACGTTTAACTGTCTTATACTTATACAATGAGTAGCTCGTTTATAAGTTGTGTGTAAATTCCTTACTAATAATCACTACATACGTCGTGTATAACAGTATGACTGTTACACAGCTACGTCATAGTTTCGTCATTACTTCGTTACGAAAGGTAATAGAATATCTGAGGTTCTCTATTGCATCCGGTAGAGCGCTCTAGTGTGGCGTTTTAAATATCGATAGTACGACTGGCTCTAATCTATTACCACACTACATTTTGGTCAAAGAGTACAAGCTACAGCAATATTATTCTAATAATTCTATGATCTTTGGTTTGTTCTTCTGTGGTTACAAGGTAACCATCATCATAAAATGACAGTCGATACGAACAGCTGTTAGAGGGGGGGCCATTTTTTCTCTATATACAACGCTTAAACAAGGGGTTTCGTGTATATAACTACTGCAAAGCAATTCCCATTGTATAGTTACAGCCTGTTTATACGTCCATAGCTTATTCACGGTCTATTAGTAACGTTTTCTGTCTCAACTCTGCATAAGTCTCGTATAAAAACTATACACGGTTTATTAGTAAGACTGCAAAAACAAATTTTCTAGAGAAAGAAAAAAAAATCTGATATGGGTATTGTTGACAATTCAGATACGAAATTCGTCATGCTATTTCTTAAGATGTTGTAGAAACTTGGGATAACTAAAATACATTTATAACTTAAATTTCATCATGAAAAGACATTTTTAAATGAGCCGTTCAGAGCAGAAGTGGTGTAAGTCAAGAATGGGTAATGAGGGTTAAAGTAAACATTCTGTAAAATACAGCGCAAAGTAGCAATTAATATTGAATTTATTTAAACTATTAGTAGTCAGTGGATAGCACGAAGGACATATTAATTGCTACTTTGCGCTGTATTTTACAGAATTTTTACTTTAAACCTCATTACCCAATATTGACTTACACCACTTCTCCTTTGAATGGCTCAAATGTAGGTACAGTAACTGTGAACAATGATTGTTTTAAGACAAAAATACACTGCTGTGGCTGAAGTGCGCCTCTCCTTTAATCTCCTTTTTCTTTATTATATCCTGTTTTATTCTCCTTTCGTTGCTTACGTTTCTTTTTCTTCCATGGGGTCACTTCTGCACCATAAGGTGACTCCATTAACTAATACAACAATGCACGTGCTAAAATATTTTTCTCTGAGATGACTTTTCCCTATACATAAGAAGCAGTACTGTCATTCTACTGCAGTTTAAAATTGTACTAGTGGCTTGTGCAGCAAATGCTGCTGCAAACTAAGTTCGTTAGACGTTCAAATAAAATTTTTTCAGATTTATTTTCAATGAAGAATACTTGTCTTTTTGATAGTTATTTGCTTCCATAATAATGAAACATACTCCCTCTGAATGGATTTTTTTTAGACCAAATACTTTTTCTTGAACCTATCCAACTTCAGTTTTTTAGTTTCAACGCGAAAACGCAAGTATCAATGTCAGGACGATAGCAGTAGTTATTTCAGGTCATTGTAGATTGTAGGCAAAAGTTAAAAAAAATGTCAGGTTTGCTAAGCTTTCGAACAATAGCATTTTCGTATAGCTGCTGCATGTAGAACTTGAAATCTAGAGTGTAAAATAATTTTATCCTACTAAGAGATCTTGCTGAAATGATCTGGAGACTACAAAATTTTCTAGACCTCAAGGCAATGACACATATCAATATCTACACTACACCGCCATTACTTACTTACTGGCTTTTAAGGAACCCGGAGGTTCATTGCCGCCCTCACATAAGTCCGCCATTGGTCCCTATCATGAGCTACACCGCCATTAAGTATATAAAAAAGACCCAACCCCACTGGTTTAATAAGTATAAAAATATTTGATTTTTAATAACAATATTATTATCTTAAGTTTCGTAGTTATATATAGCAGTCACTCAGTAAATTATAGAAATGAAGATCTAAATTAAGATATTCTCTACATTTACTTACATAACCTCAAAACGTTTCACTTTCATGTCATCAATATAGCATCAATATTATGTACAATTAATGAAGAATAGGCGCATCATGATATTAACTATAATAATATTTAATTTCTAATGGCAATCATGTCATCAAACCACCTCAAGTTTCGTAGATTTGAATATTCAATACACAGCTGTACTCAGAAAATTATACACTGCAGAATCAGTTTTTAATAACAAATTGAATTGAGCTCTAAATATGTCGGCAATCCTGCAGGTCATGGCCTTCGTTTAATAGCCTATTGTTTATTGTAGTGTGTGTTTTGTTCTGAAATTCAATCAATTCGGCCGTGATTCAATAAGTTGTCAAAACTGACAACAGATGGATTTTGGAAAATAGGAAAATTATGTAGGAAAATTGACATTTCACTGAAAACTACTACTTTTCCGAAAAACTTTGGATGCCAGGCATTAAAATGAGGGGTCACTCATTAAAATCCGTTCAGCCGTTTTCCCGTAATTTCCATTACCAGTTCAAATTATATATATAGATATGGATAAATGTTTCAAGATGATATGAATGGGATATTCGTAAATGTTACCAACGTTCTGGATTATGGCTGCTTTCACAGAAAAATGCCTTTGGACTTCAATAACATAGGAATGTGGTACTTTCTTTCACTAACAACTAATTCAGTACATGGCCTCTACAATATGCTCACTACATGTTTAATATCTCAAATTTGCATTTTTTGGATTATGGTTCTTTTTTACAAAAAACCCTTCAACTGCATCTCTAGTATTTACAGTCTTTTTTATATACACCTTTCAGTTGAAGAAAGCAAAACTAACAGCGCCCGCAAAGCCGAAAACCCGCACTACAATGTTCCATACGTTGCGTCGTCGACGTAAAGACTGCTTGTGAGTGTTTCGAGACGTCGAGATTTCACTCACGAAGTCCCGAACGTCAAGCAGCCTTGAATCGCCACAGGTGTTTATACCTGACTGAATTGTTATCTACTTTGGCAACTGTTGTATATGTATAAACAATCAAGTAGCCTATTTGAAACATCATCTCTACCTTTCAGTATATAATAATCCGTTCCTCAGTCTTTATTTAATTATTAGGCCCTTATTAAAAGGCTAGGAATTTTGTTTTCATATGTTTGAGATCAAGTGTGCAATCTCAAGTAAAAAGATATTAACTTTATGTTTTGTGTGTCTTAGAAATGCAAATTTATTTGAGAATAGTTGTCTTTCTATTTATATAACCATAGGTAATATCATATAATAGAACCAGAGCATTTTGATAACTAAGATACTGTTCTGTTTTGTCTTTTTTGTCTCATTTAAACATTTATAATGTTATTTATTTCAATGATGTATGTTATTCAAAGTTACGAAATCTTTCCACGCCGACGAAATGCTATTTCGAGAATGATGAGCGAGACTCGAAGCGCACGAGAATGACGAGACGAGACTCGAAAGACAAATGCAACGAACACAGCGAGCGAGAGCGGCAGTTAATTTTGTTCATCTCTAGTAAATACCAATATTCTTGAATTTTTTTTTCTTTTTCGAAAAAGAATCTATGTCTCTGACGCAATCCAATAAGATAAGAGGATGTATCCCATATAATTGTACATTACTTACTTACTGGATTTTAAGAAAGCCGGAGGTTCATTACCGCCCTCACATAAGCCCCCCCATAGGTCCCTATCCAGAGCAAGACCAATCCAGTCTCTATCATCATATCCCACCTCCCTCAAATCCACTTTAATATTTTCTTCCCATCTACGTCTTGGCCTCCTCAAAGGTCTTTTTCCTTCCGGCCACCCAACTAACACTCTATATGCATTTCTGGATTCGCCCATACGTGCTACATGCCCTGCCCATCTCAAACGTCTAGATTTAATGTTCCTAATTATGTCAGGTGAAGAATACAATGCGTGCAGTTCTGTGTTGTGTAACTTTCTCCATTCTCCTGTAACTTCATCCCTCTTAGCCCCAAATATTTTCCTAAGCACCATATTGTCAAACACCCTTAACCTATGTTCCTCTCTCAAAGTGAGATTCCAAGTGTCACAACCATAAAGAACAACCGGTAATACAACTGTTTTATAAATTCTAACTTTCAGATTTATTGACAGCAGACTGGATGATAAAAGCTTCTCAACCGAATAATAACAGGCATTTCCCATATTTATTCTGTGTTTAATTTCCTCCCGAGTGTCATTTATATTTGTTACTGTTACTCCAAGATATTTGAATTTTTCCACCTCTTCAAAGGATAAATTTCCAATTTTTATATTTCCATTTCTTACAATATTCTCGTCACGAGACATAATCATATACTTTGTCTTTTCGGGGATTTACTTCCAATCCTATCATTTTACTTGCTTCAAGTAAAATTCCCGTGTTTTCCCTAATCGGTTGTGAATTTTCTTCTAACATATTCACGTCATCCGTATGGACAATAATTGTACATTATTATTTATAATTGTACGTTAAATGTAATAAATACTACAAAGCCTTAAAACCCCGATATTCATTTTGAAACACCCGGTGTATAGAATCTAACTTCTCCAATAGATATGCAAAAAGTATCAAAATGTATGATACTACATTACTAGTTGCATAGGAAAGCCCTGTTTTCCAGAGTTTTTCTGTTTGGCATTTACAGGATTTTTATGTCCACTTTCATTTAAGTTTTTTATATTCACAATAATTTCATGTAGGATAGTGTACTCTAAAATGGCATCATTTCAACGGAACTCAGTTATCGCATTCTGCTACAAATTCATTTACAAAATTACTGGTGTTAAGCAGCCCTAGAAAAGGAGGTGCCGAAGCATGAGTGTTATCGACAGACAAGAGACCTGGACACATGTCGGATCTCTCCTTATTAGTGAAGCTAGGCTGAAACATCTACGCAACAACTCTGTTGCTTTCCGAGCACTCTGCCAGTATATAAATTTAATATTTCCTTCTGCCTGGAATGACTTGTTCTCAATACACATAAATTCCTTCAATTTACCAATTAAGCTTCATACATCAATTGTCTCTATGTGCAAATGCGATTTCCTATTCGTATTACATTACGAGTTGCAGCTATGTTTCCATAGCAACCGTTCCATGTTAGCATGTTTAATCTTCAGCTTTACTCGGAATTAGTTCAGACTGCCTTGTCTACGTTGCACATTGTCATTAAACACGAAGCAAGGGAAAGAGAATATAATTTTATTTAAAAAATTGGCTGTACTACTCTTCTGTATGGATGTGAAGCTTCGTTACCGAGTTACCAAGAAGAAAATTAGTATCACGAAGGCGATCCACATTTTTTCATACATTTTATATGTTTCGAAAATTTTAAATTAATTTATTATGTTGTAAATGTTGTGACAAGCATTTCGAAAAAAACTGGTGATTCCAATGAAAAAGTCTTTTTCAGAAATATTTGTTTAATATTAGTGTAAGACAGTGATGTCAACTGATGCCCATAGGAGCAAGCGCGCGCTTTAGAGCCCAGGAGAGCCTGAGCACTTTACAGCAGAAAGGACAGAGACAGACAAAAAAAGGTAGTATATGCCGCTTGGTCGAGCTATATACAGGGATGGCCAGCACTGATTCAATGGATAAAGGGAAGAGAACTTATTAAAACTATACCCATGTTAATTTTTAGATTTGTCTGAGAACTATAAATCCATTATAGGAATGTAAGTTTTAATTTTAATGCTCATTTATCACAATTTGTTTTTTATTCAAAAGGAATATATTCTCAATTTTTTACAGAAAAGTGAAATTTTCAGATATGTTTCTTTATTAGCCTTACAGGTACTAAAACAATGTTTTCGTAAATCTAATATAAGTATCGTAAATACGTATTACTGAAGATAGTGTATTACAAATTTTGAAAATGTTCGTATGGAAAATGTTTGTAAGGATATGAATTAACAAAGCAAATACTGTCATATCACAAACAAAAGATATGTGCCTATGTGTTGGTAAAACGTCAGCTTTATAGCTTCAGCAGATTTCGAGATAATTTAATATTATGATAACAGAAAGTTGAGCACCAATATCACCTAAAAGCATAATGCGATAAGAGTTTTATTATGTAATATTAGTTACAGTTAAAACATATACCTAGGCAAATTTGCTTTGTACTATAATATTGTTTGAAATACTTTTATAACGCTAAAGATACCATCAATATCAATTTCAACTTATCATGTCATATTCAGTGTCTTTCTTTGGGATAACACTTTCTTTATGAATGATGTGTTTAATTCACTTAGTACAGTATAGTTGTTATTATGGAATTTGTGTGAATATTTCTTCTTTACTCTTTATTATGTCATTAACGTTTAAAACACAATTGCAATATTAGGCTAAGAAATAAGTGTTAGTACTTTTGTTTTATAAACAATATAGAAAATAACAAACAGAAAGAAGCCATATAAAAATAACGACACAAAATTTCACGTTCCGTTTGAAGTTTGTGCACCACTGTTTTCTTAATCCAACAGGCTGCTTATTCCTCCTAGCATCCTAGCGCTTAATGCCCGTGCACGACGTCAAGGTCAGAAAAATGCCTATGCTTTGACATCACTGGTGTAAGACATAGATAAGGCTCTAAAATTAAATATTCTAATGTTTTATTTTCAAAAGGAAAATAGTTTATTACAAGTTTTATGGGCATTAAATTTAAGTGGTCTTGGCTGGGTAATAGCCTAGATCATAATACCAAGATTGCTCGGCGTTATAGCCTTTTACGGTAACAACTTTTGTCAGGTTTACTATGCTGCCATCTAGTTGATACATAAGGAATCACGTCATAACTCCCATTTGAATTGCATTAGCCACTGTACTGCCATCTCGTGTTCGTTTACGGCGGACGCGTGGCGATCCTGCCGGTTGTTCTCTTCAAAGTGCAACCGATTTTAACATAGGAATGAGCAATCTATATGTGATCTGGAGTAATAGGTACTGTTTTGTTCCCCTAAAGTTTGCACCACTCACTCAGAGAGATCAGCTGTTAATGTATGTTTATAAAGTAGCTATCGTTGAAGAAATATTTTTAGATTCTACATTGTTATTTCCAGAGCCCCAGGATCGGAACGTTTTACTCTGTACTAGGCCTATATATTTTTTGCCATTTATTTTCAGTAGTTTGAGTTAAAAACAATTAATCTTGCAATTCAAGTGAATATTTCGACTTAGATATGTCACAGTTATCTTGAAACTGAAAGAATGGACATTAACTCATCTGTAACATCCATGACAAAATGTGTGTAATATCCGTGACAAGGAAGAAACAGCTATAAAATATTGTAACGTTTTATTACTAACAACAATGTAACTTTATTCTTCCAACAATAATTCCTTTCTACAATTCACCTTAAACGCTCTCGTCAACAATAGGATTTTCACTCAACACAGTATTCGTTATAGCACTCCACTGACGGCAATGACAATTTACTTGGACTATTACGAACAACAATGAACTGTTAATCTTAACTAATATTTACAAAGCACTATTTACAAATCAGAACTATCAGTTCTCGGTTCACAGTTCTTCTAGCTCAGTCACTCGAGTTCACAGTATCTCGAACCACAGACCTTCAGAGACAGTTCACTGTACTCGAACTCAGGTCCCTCCAACTGCGGTCCACTGCACTCGAACTCAGATCCCTCCAACTGCGGTCCACTGCACTCGAACTCAGGCCTTCGGATGCTGATACAGTTGCGGACGCACACTCGAGCCGAACTCCGGTACACAAGACTGGCTTGCTTGCTCTGGCTTACTCACTGACTGGCTGACTAATCAACTGAAACTGCCTCGCGTTCACTTGCGCGCGTAATTTATACTCACACCACAGTTTCTGGAAAGTACGACTTCTCGAATTATCTGGCTATCTCCACTTCGGACGGACTTCTTTAGAAGATTCGGGAGGGTCCGTCCCCCTTTAACTCCGCACGTAGCAGCTGCTCGCGCACTCTCCCCTCGTCGCGTTGGCCCCTTTCCCCTCTCTTCTCTCCGCCGCGCGCCGTCCCTCAATGCTCCGTGGAGCCCGCACGATCTGCTCCCTTGCGGGACGCTGGTCGTGAGTTCGAATCTCACGTCGCTGTCACAATATTTACCGATTATGTTTTTGTGAACTAATTGGATGCCATGACATATCAATGGCTTTCACATGATCACAGTGATAATGAATCCCTGTTTGCCTGAGGCAGAGACCTGAGTTTTACACTCTTTGTTAATAAGGTGTGAAGTCAGTTCACAAATCTTGTAACATTCGTGATGGAACCTTTTCTTTATTTTCTACAATAATATAAATTTTGTTTCTACAACTTTTTTTCTGTAAAATGATACTGATCTTCTAAATTGATTCTAATAATAAAAGTTAAAAAAACAATGTCATTTTCAATATTATAGAGTTTGAAAATAGTAAAAATGTAACATCCGTGACAACTGAAATGGCTGATCACTGTTTATTAATTATTTTCTTGAACTATACGGTTATTATAAATTAACTAACAGTTAAAATTAATATAATACCTATGGCCGGTTTTTCCAAGTATTTTTAGAAAATTTAACGACTGTTAAACTCTAAACAGTTTTTTAATTAATAAAATTGTATGTTTTCAACACCAGTTTGGTTTGACAGATTGTTAACAGTTTGTTAATTTTAAATGTAGGATTTCGGGCAGTTAACTCGTTTAACAGTTAGTTAAAAATGGCCGATGTCTCCACAGCTGTTCGAACAGAAGTTGCGAAATTAATATTTTGTGTTTCTCTGTAGGGAATGTTTAGCATATGACTGGTAATATCACATTTAAAAAATACTTTGGACTGTTTAAATACATCAGTGTTATTTTATTTCTTTCGTATTTCGTATCCATAATAGCAATGAGGAAATATAACCTTACTTTGTAATTATTATTCACACGTCACCTACAACTTTCATTTGTCAACTGTTTGTTTATGGAGCGTGGCCTACTATAACAGGTTGTCATTTTATGCAAGTTTCATGACTCACTCTATAATATAGATTTTAAAGATACATTTTAGCCAATCAAAAATTGTCTTACATGTGTAGAATCATTACCAACTGCTGTTGAGTAATTAAAATAGTGCTAACAGACGTTATAGTTAAGTGTTGGTTATCTTAAACACAATTATGTTGAACAAATGGAAAATGCATTAACAGAGCGTTAAAAATAAACAAACTCTTAATTTAACATTCGTTAAGCACAATTAAACATTACTTGGACAAACTGGCCACTAAACAAATTGAGCTGTAGAGTATAAGACAAGATTTACTTATTTATTAAATTGCTTATTTACTGCTTTGTTTAATTATTTATTATTGAACTTCATAGAAAGATGTATTGTGGGAAATAAAATTAATTTGTACTAACGTATTAGATTCACTTTTTTATAGTGAAGTAACAACTCTTAAATACCCATTCTCCTATGAAGGAACGTTTTACTGTGCATAATATTCTTTATCTTTCACGCTCTACATAAATATGATACTTATCGACGGACTTTGGTACGAAACAGGTCCATTCTCCTATAACTTCATCCCTCTAAGCCCCAAATATTTTCCTAAGCACCTTATTCTCAAACACTCTTAACCTCTGTTCCTCTCTCAAAGTGAGAGTCTGAATTTCACAACCTTAGGGAACAACCGGCAATATAATTGCTTTATAAATTTTAACTTTCCGCATTTTTGAGGGAAGACTGGATGACAAAAGCTTCTCAACCGAATAATAACAGGCATTTCTCATATTTATTCTGCGTTTAATTTCCTCCCGAATGTCATTTATATTTGCTAGTGTAGCTCCGAGATATTTGAATTTTTACATCTTTTCAAAAGATGAATTTCCGATTTTTATAATTCCATTTCGTACTATGTTCTGGTCACGAGACATAATCATATACTTTGTCTTTTCGGGATTTACTTCCAAATCTACATCTTTACTTGCTTCATGTTTTATTTCTATAAATGCAAATTGATCTTATTCAGTGTGTTAACACAGTCTAGTATATACAGTCAAGAAGCTCAATACGTAGTAAATATGCATCCATAGGTAGTTGCTAACCACTAGGATCGCTAATATCGCCTCATTACAGACAATGTGAAATAGCACCGGCACAGTCTATTGTTCCTAGCACCTTCACAACTCAAGCTTCGTGTGACTGTATATACTAGACTGTGGTGTTAATATGAATGTAATAGAGATTGTTCCAGTGCCATCTGTATGCAAGCGATGAAACTAATCCTACATTGATTTGATATATATATATATTTTTAATATTGATAAAGTTGAAATTAATTATGGCGAAATATGTCTGAGGTCCAACAAAAGATACCCAGCAATTCTGCTTCAATGATTTCAACCCGGATCTCCTCATTTCACGGTCAGATTGCTAACCGTTACTCTATGCCGGTGAATTAATAAATAATATACTGTAGTAAAATGAAATGCTTTATTACATTAAATAGATGCTTAATAAAAAAATATTGCAACATTTTGGAACATAAAGATTTAATTATTGAAGTAAATACGTGTGGAATATCTGAATCCTCAGCGTATTTTTTAATTACGAAATAAAGTTATGCTTGTGTTCCGGTCGATATATTGCAGTTTTTCAAGTCGGGACTTTTTTCCAATATGACAAGTCTACAGGAAAGTTTTAAGAAGATTATAACATCTAATCCTCCCTTATAGTACAGCAGTTTTGAAAACTCTTGAATCCCCTACGGTACGATATAAAGTAGCCGTGGAATGCCTGCAGTCATTCATGCTGAGCACAATTCAGTAAAGCTTACGTAGATAACAGCACTTGAAGGGATTCAGACCAACGAAATGACTGACCAAGGAAGGATCATAAAATCATTCACAAGATCACAAACTCTTGTATATCTTGGGCTGTTAGAACTGGACGTTTAGGAAATAAAAGAATACTGTATAGATATTGAACACTGCAGATGCTCCCAAGTACTAAATTAAGAAAGCAAAATCCCAAAGTCTATGCTAATTTCTTTGAGAGACCAATTTGTCTCACAAAATCATGAATAAGAACTCTGGATCTTATTGCTCTGTGATTTTTAAGAACTCAATATCGTCTGTTTCATTGCTATAATAATCTGATGGTGATGATGATGATGATGATGATGATGATTATAAATACTTATTATAATCTGGATAAGCTTACTTAATACTGTAATGGTGAAACCAAACTATTTCCCCCCTATTACTACATATGCGAGTGATTTTCTAGATGTCAGGTTCAATTTTCCGCTATACTGGAGAATTACCACGGTAGCTTTGAACCGTGCCGTTACGTTTACCACCAAATTTAACTACATACACAATGTTGCCAATATAAGAACATGATTTTGGTCTGTGGTGTCGTTAGAAGGGGAAAGTTGTTTCTTTTTCTCTCTACCTCCTTCGTTCTGAACATTACTGAGAGATAGCACCACCGTTACTCTATTGCAATGATTTTTCCCTGGACCACCAATTTGCTTGGACGACATTTCTACATAGAATATTAAGACAGATCTTACAAGCGATCTCCAGTTACTAACAGTATGGTCATCAAAATTGTGTGTCCATTTTATCTCGAAGTAAAATCTCTCTCGCATTTTCTTTTATTTCATCACGGCCAAATGGATTTATCTCTTCGGTATCGATGTTTCTAGTCGGACATGGCCTTTATGACAGCTTTTTGTTTTGTAACATTGATAGACGGTAATATGATTAAAGCGGTGAATAATTTCATGGCCCCTAAAAGCTTTTTTCTTTTTTTCGTAGGCCACAAATAAAACTGCAACGCGGTCATAATTATGTACCTAATGCTTTGGTGAACATTAACCGGAAATTTACTTTCCGTTATTTAAATGATATTCCGTTAACCACACCTTTTCCCTCTTTATTTCGTTGTCATAACCTACTTTAAGATCTTACTACATAAGTATTTTCTTTTAGTGCATTCAAAACATCGTCGTTGTACTGCATAAATCTTGCACTTGACTAATAGAGTGATTTATTTAAGAATATAGTCGCGAATTTTACTACCACCATTTCGATTGTCTTCTGTTTGACACGGCTCGGTACGGCCCGGTGACTAGTGGCCAGCGAGTAACGCCGACTATCGACATTGCTCTGCCGTGGGTATTATCCAGTTCTTCCTAATAGCTAATTAGTAATAGCTGTAGTCATGTTAATATCAGTATATAATTAAGTTGTGTTACGTTGTGATTCCAATTCAACACTATATTCAGATAAATGTGATAATTACATAAGATATGACTTACAGACCTACTTGGTTTGAAACATTCACTTGGCTAATGGACAGATTTTTATTAAAATGTTCAAGAGAGCAAATTGCATATGTATTTTAAACAGGGTATACATTTCAAAGTGGTATGCTGCTTTCGGAATTCATACTAATCATTTCATTTGATTAAACAAAAGACATTTTTAGGTTAGATCTCGTGAATCGTTGACTGTTCAGTCAAAGCAATGGATTTCGTGTTGTCAGACAAAATACATTTTTAATGTTAGTTAATCTACTAATTACCAATATAATGTGCGAGAAGGCCAGGAGGAAAATATACTCTTCCACAAATTATTACAAATTATTATTGAACCATTTAGAAAACACCTCCCAACACAAAGACGAGATGTGGTAAATAAGTAAATAAGCAAGACATTGTATGACTTGAGGCTTTCCCGGCGTTTGATGTAGAATAACTCTTCTCGGGTTCTCAGCCAGGTGAGTTGGAGATTAGCTTCCAAGCTTTCGACGGCTAGCTCTGCCATCTTCTTCAGGGACGAAGCAAGACGTTGTTATTATTATCTTCAGTGTTAGCAACAAATGCGTAATATCACCAAAGAGAGTAAAGTCGCAATGCCATGTACTGAAATAATACTTACTTACTTATGACTTTTAAGGAATCCGGAGGTTCATCGCCGCCCTCACATAAGCCTGCCATTGGTCCCTATCCAAAGCAACATTAATCCAGTCTCTACCATCATATCCCACCTCCCTCAAATCAATTTTAATATTATCCTCCATCTGCATCTCGGCCTCCTCAAAGGTCTTTTTCCCTCCGGCCCCCCAACTAACACTCTATATGGATTTCTGGATTCGCCTATACGTGCTACATGCCCTGCCCATCTCAAACGTCTGGATTTAATGTTCCTAATTATGTCAGGTGAAGAATACAATGCGTGCAGTTCTATGTTGTGTAACTTCCTCCATTCTCCTGTAACTTCATCCATCTTAGTACCAAATATTTGCCTAAACACCCTATTCTCAAACACCTTTAACCTCTGTTCCACCTCTTCTTGTTGTTTTTGTCTGTAATTCATTCATACTTTTTCCCACTCCGTTCTCTTACTTTCTCTTCATTCTTTTTTGTTTCTTCTTCCCATTTACGAGTTCGTCATTACTTTCTCCTCTTTATTCTCTTAGATACTCATTTATCACTTCATCGTCTTTCTTCTTCACTTCTGTTTTTCATTTCCCTAACTCTCTCCTTCCTTTTCCTGTTTCACTTCCTTCTCCTTATAAATTACTTATCTGATTTATTCCCCTTACTATTCCTTTTTCCCTTCTTCTTTCTATTATCAATTTATTTATCCTTCATTTTCTTCTTCTTAATAATATCACAGTCTAGAAATTTAGAAATCTTCTCACTATTCGTGAGCTGCCACAAGGGACAAAGAGTACTTAACCATATAAATGTTTACAAGTTCAGTGAACCATTGATTTTGTTTTGACAATGAAACTCCTACAAGTACATAGCTACAAATACATTTTGTGATTGGTGGAAATATACTTAGTTTTAGAGAGGCAAGTCTTACACAAAAGTAAAGAATGCTAATGAACTTGGCTTCATTTCGAATATAGGTGATGCTTCAGGAGAGCAATTGATCCTTTCAATGCAGCTAAAGTTACAATCGGAATAATAGATGTAGGTATTCCAAGCCTCTTAAACACATCTTTCATGATGAGAGTAGCGGTACCTCTTGCTCCAACCAGAAGTCCGATTGCTTCAAGCTCTTCTAGCTGGTACTTTTGGAGGTAATATGGAATGGTAGGATTGTAGATATTCTTTTTTTCCTTATCCACTTCTGCTGGCTGTTCCTCATTCGTTTCGAAACGCACAGTGGGATCAATTATGAAACCAGACCTTTTAGACTCCTTGAAAGCTATCATATCTATGCGCCGTGTACTGCCAGTGACTAGAAATTTAGTCACGAAGCTTTTGTTGTGAGGGTGCTAGGAACAATAGACTGTGCCGGTACTATTTCACATTGTCTGTAATGAGGCGATATTAGCGATTCTAGTGGTTACCAACTATCTATGGATGCATATTCACTAGTATTGAGCTTCATGACTGTGTATACTAGACTGTGGTGCTATCCTCCGCTCTTATTGTGTTCTTCTGTCCTCTTTTTGTTCTCTCCGTATTTTTTCGCCCTTTATTCCTCCATTGTTCTTTCTTTTCCTTCTAATTTACTGTGTTTATCCTCCATCTCTTTCTCCTATTTCTCTCTCTCCTATCCAATTTGCTTCTTCTCTTTGTTCTGCAGTTTCTCCCGATTTATTTTCTCATCATTTTCTTCTTGTTCCTTTTTTCTCCTGTCCTTTCTCTTTCACTTTCCCTCCTCTTTTTCTCCATAACGTTAGATAAAGACAGAATCCCTGCATCCTCCATCTACCTTACCCTCAAGAAAGGAACCCAGCTATTTTGATGATAAATGACTGAGGGAAAACCGATTTATTTCTGGAACTTATTACCTCCGCCCGCGATCAAACCCGTACGCCTACAGTCTGTTCGCATTGCGCTTAGTGGCAGGTGCACCCGTTGCAGTCAATTGACTTCTCGACAAAATAACCTAATTTCAATGCACGGTAGAACTCTTGAGGTTTGTAGTACACAAGCTGCTTTCAAAATTATTTATTATCTAGATTACAAAGTGCTGAAGTATGAAAAACTCCATAATCATGCGTCAGTATACAAAGTAATTGGATAGTTTAGCAATAAAGCTGATATTTTTATATCCCGTCTTTCTAAATTCTCTTTTAGCCATCCAGCAATAAAATTCTTAGGGTGCTATGCATAGACATTTCCTTAGCCCGCGCTATGAGCGTTCTAAACTAGCCCCGGCTATCGACTGATTACTTGTACAGGATTCATATCATATATCGCTAACACTGGTTTATGAATACGAAAACGTTAGTTCGCTGATCATCCACCGGAAGCCCGCGCTAAGAATGTCTATGAATACGGCCCTTACAGTTTAATTCACGTTACAAGTGTACAAGCTATAAAGTTTTCTGCGGTGTGTATTTTAACATAACTATAATATTACTATAAACTTGAGAAAAATTTGATCCAGTGCAAGAAGGTGGAGGGTGGTGAATAAGATATAATCATGAGTTATCACCTGCTGTTATAACCTGCTGAATCCTGAGACATTTGTTTTATTTTTAAGTTCAATATAATTCTACATTTCAAAACAGTCACTGACATGAGGGAAAATGCTGAAACAATTCTGAGGGTTACAGTTCTACAGTTCTACTTTTCAAAAGTCACTGACATGAGGGAAAGTGCTGAAAAAATTCTGCAGGTTACAGTTCCACTTTTCAAAACTGTCACTGACATGAGGGAAAATGCTGAAAAAATTCTGCAGGTTACAGTTCTACAGTCTACTTTTCAAAACTGTCATTGACATAAGAGAAAATGCTGAAAAAATTCTGCAGGTTACAGTTCTACTTTTCAAAAGTCACTGACATGAGAGAAAATGCTAAAAAACTTTGCAGGTTACAGTTCTACAGTCTACTTTTCAAAACTGTCACTGACATAAGAGAAAATGCTGAAAAAATTCTGCAGGTTACAGTTCTACAGTTCTACTTTTCAACAGTCACTGACATGAGGGAAAATGCTGAAAAAATTTTGCAGGTTATAGTTCTACAGTCTACTTTTCAAAACTGTCACTGACATAAGAGAAAATGCTGAAAAAATTCTGCAGGTTACAGTTCTACAGTTCTACTTTTCAAAAGTCACTGACATGAGGGAAAATGCTGAAAAAATTCTGCAGGTTACAGTTCTACAGTTCTACTTTGCAAAAGTCACTGGCATGAGGGAAAATGCTGAAAACATTCTGCAGGTTACAGTTTTACAGTTCTACTTTTCAAAAGTCACTGACATGAGGGGAAAATGCTGAAACAATTGTGCAGGTTACAGTTCTACAGTTTTACTTTTCAAAACTGTCACTGACATGAGGGGAAAATGCTGAAAAAATTCTGCAGGTTACAGTTCTACTTTTCAAAAGTCACTGACATGAGGGAAAATGCTGAAAAAATTTTGCAGGTTACAGTTCTACAGTTCTACTTTTCAAAAGTCACTGGCATGAGGGAAAATGCTGAAAAAATTTCGCAGGTTACAGTTCTACAGTTCTACTTTTCAAAACTGTCACTGATATGAGAGAAAATGCTGAAAAAATTCTGTAGGTTACAGTTCTACTTTTCAAAAGCATCAATGACATGAGGAGAAAATGCTGAAAAAATTCTGCAGGTTACAGTTAAGGCACAAATGCAGGCATATTACACTATACTTCGGGTCTCTGCACATACATCTTACATCATAATCATATATGAAGTATAATATAGTAACTATACTTTCAGAACTCAGGGGTTGCCGCTACTCCATTATTCTCAAACACAGCAATTTTCTCATTTTATATATTTTGCGTATGAAAGCATAGGATTGAGTCCAAAACTAGGCACTAATTGAATAATATTACACTTCATTACTGATACTTGCATCTCAAGTCTGATTAGTGTACTATACAGGGTGAAAAGTAATTAAATCGACAAACTTCGAGAGGTTTTATGGGACACCAAAACAAACTAATGTCATATTTTTCTCAGAGGCTTTATTAGACCAGCAGAAAGAGCAGGCTATGCATTCTTCAGTTCATGTTGTACATCTTGACCTAGTGCAGTGCTTTATTAAACCGATTTGGTAGCTCTGATATTAGCTGCAACAGGGGAAATAAACGATAATCCTGGAGTCTTTCACCGCGTTAGACAATCCATGTCCCTCCGATGTAGACTAACCTTTGTATAGAGCAGCAGTCGTCAGCACAGAGCACCCTGGGGCTAGCGTCACTTACCCGCATGGTGCACTCGTAGCTGCTAGCGGGTATGCTCTCTACCTCTTCCTGCTGCACGACGGGGCACACGGGACGGCTCCGCTTACCCTTTACACACTTCAACGAGTGCTGACGACCACTGGTATAGAGGTATTTTTGAACATCTTTCAGTGATTTTGGTGTGCAAATGCTTTTGAATATCTTTTGCAGTGATTTTGGTGTGTATATGTTTTATAAGAGATTCAAACAATAAAGCAAGGCAATGGCTTTTGTTACATTAAGATTTGGTGTCCTCGCGAAATAGTGCCTCACAGCACAGTATGACATTAAAGAAAACTGTTTGTTTTGGTTTCTCATACAACCCCCCGGAGTTTGTCGGTTTAATTACTTTTCACTCTGTATATGTAGTCAGCGATGTTGCAATGAAGGGGAAAAGGAACTGGCCATCCTATCCCATTATCTTCTGGCCTAGTTGCCTCATGAGTGATGCCTTATTGGTGTCATTTTTGAGGTTCAGACCACTCTCCAGGCTGCTGACTTCTCATGGGCTTACTTACTTACAAATGGCTTTTAAGGAACCCGAAGGTTCATTGCCGCCCTCACATAAGCCCGCAATAGGTCCCTATCCTGTGCAAGATTAATACAGTCTCTATCATCATATCCCACCTCCCTCAAATCCATTTTAATATTATCCTCCCATTTACGTCTCGGCCTCCCCAAAGGTCTTTTTCCCTCCGGTCTCCCAACTAACACTCTATATGCATTTCTGGATTCGCCCATACGTGCTACATGCCCTGCCCATCTCAAACGTCTGGATTTAATGTTCCTAATTATGTCAGGTGAAGAATACAATGCGTGCAGTTCTGCATTGTGTAACTTTCTCCATTCTCCTGTAACTTCATCCCGCTTAGCCCCAAATATTTTCCTAAGCACCTTATTCTCAAACACCCTTAACCCATGTTCCTCTCTCAGAGTGAGAGTCCAAGTTTCACAACCATACAGAACAACTGGTAATATAACTGTTTTAGAAATTCTAACTTTCAGATTTTTTGACAGCAGACTAGATGATTAAAGCTTCTCAACCGAATAATAACACGCATTTCCCATATTTATTCTGCCTTTAGTTTCTTCCCGAGTGTCATTTATATTTATTACTGTTGTTGACTTCTCATGTGCTATATACTGAAAATAATCGACGAGTATCAATTTGGTCCCTCAGTCTTTCTATGTATTCCGAGGTGGTGTTACAAACTTTCAGGGATGATGGCGAAGGGCACATGTATCAATTTGAGATAAGGAACCATGGTCCGGCAATGACTGAGTCGAAAGTTATAAGCAAAAATAGTTGTGTGGAAATGGAATTGTAATTTGCCAACACGTGTCCTCCTTCCCTTAACCTTTGGAACAGTCTGGAAAAATGGTATGGGCCGGATGTCTCCTACGTGGGTACTCGACCCGATACAATATGTGAGCTTGTCTGCTGTTCCCATTGGCTCATCCGTATTCGAAAATCAGGTCTGCATATTCCACTCTCATGTACTCCTCCATTTCACTAGGACTGATCGACTGAACATTGCAACTTGTACACATACACTGCTGTCTACAGACTTGCATGCCAGGACCGACCATGTCCGTTACACATTACGCTATCTGCATTGCTTTAGTGTAGTTTCCTGTCCCCATCCCTCAGACAGCGCACTGAATGGAATACTGTAAGTAGACAACGTAAACAACGTCAGATGAATACAGTATGTGTAAGGTGTAGAGATAAATACACATAAATAAGGTGTACAGAGGAATAAAATTATTTCATTTCCACAGAAATATTTCTGCTTGTAACTTTCGACTCGGTCAATTCCGGACCAGGGTTCCTTATCTCAAATTGATACATGTTCCCTTCGCCATCATCCCTGAAAGTTTGTAACACTAGCCCGGAAACACCCTGTATAAAATTTCAACTTCAAGATTTAAGGTGAACAATATCTTGGTAAAATTAAGAAATGTCATAGAGCCACAATTGGGTATGATGTGTAGCATAGGAGTAATGTCCTCATAAATATAGAAAAGGGGTGAAAGTGACCTCTCCATCTCTCCAGCGTTAACATGGCTTCTTCCGGGAGTGAATAAAGGCTGTGGATTCGATGTCATATATTTATAACACACAGAATTATAGGCTTTTTCTGGCCAACATTGAATTTCAGCGTTGCAGTTAAAAAGTAGTTAAATGAAATGGTTTTATAATTTCTTTCATTTTTTTGCATTGTACCCTTTACTTACTTCTATGTGAAAAAGTACATGAGATTCCTCCTCCAGCCATTCTACATACAAAAATCAGTCATTCCAATCCACATAATTTGCGTCTACGTCTTCAAAATCAAATTTGACACATTGAAGATGATATAAAAATTTAATTTTAAAACTTTTCTTTTAACATGCGATCATTGCTTCAAATAGTAAATTGAATAAGAGAGTTTTTTTTACATAAGTAATGCTGAGAAATATCTGTAAAGAATTTATTCCATGTATGACACACTTGCTGGAATTCCAATTACATGTGTAGCGTGTCTGCATAACCTGAATTCTTTGTTTGCTATGTTGAAAGAAATCTATCATGCTCCGTAAGGAATGCACGTTCTAAGGTTTCGATGGGAAAGTTCTTCAAAATATCCACTCGCAGTGTCTGTAGTGGGACTGGAGTTCGCTCTCAATAGAGGCTGGAATTCCGTTTAATTCTCTGTGACTCCCTACATGCTGTCCAAACAGAGAGAGTTGTAGTTCATAGCGAAAAAGATTTAACAATCCAGAATGAGTCACATATCTTGAGTCTATGTATATCGTACATATTGTATGTAGGGTTATTGAAAAGTCCAGAAAATTTGCCTTGGAATGGAATTGAATTTACCGGAGAAGGGCACTATGACCCAGCACTATGACCTGTTATGATCTATTGCGCTAACCCTCAAGCGAAGCGCATTCCCAAACCCACACCGGCTGACTGCACTAAGGTTCGCCACGTACCTGGGTTTCCTCCCTAGGCCAACCCCCTACGTGCATCGCCAGCCGGCGATCGGGGAATGCTATCGAATGATGACGGAATATAGAAATGGTGACTGGATGTTGTAAATGCCTAATATGGGAAAAAAAGGGAGAACCCCGAGAAAAACGCCAATTTCCACCTTGTCCGCCGTTAGTGTCACTACGAATTTTTCAATAAAAAATTCCCAGACCTAATGGGAACTCTAACCCGGGCCTCTTGCGTGACAGGCCGAAGATCTGACCATTCAGCCACCGCAGAATTTAAATCCCTCAAAATATTGATTATACTTAGTTACTCACTCACTCACTCACTCACTTACTTACTTACTGGCTATTAAGGAACCCGTAGGTTCATTGCCGCCCTCACATAAGCCCGCCATCGGTCCCTATCCTGAGCAAGATTAATCCAGTCTCTATCATCATATCCCACCTCCCTCAAATCCATTTTAATATTAATGGCCTTTATTGACATCTAAATAGGCGTTTGCGTAGGAATACCGTAATGTCATTACTTCTTTGAATGCATTTAAATACATTTTTCAAGCTTTGGGTACTTTTTTTTTCGAAAATTATTAGGTCTATAGCTATTACTTTCAAATTTTCGCCGCCGCGATGGTGTCGTGGCTAGAGAGCTGGACTTATAATCCTGTGGACCTAGGTTGATCTGCGGTGTATCACATATTTTATGCCACATTTTGATTACTGTGACACTTTCTACACTGACCTCATCATGAGACTGACAGACAGACTACAGCGTGTTCATAATGCATGTGTTCGATTTATTTGCAACGTCCGTAGATCTGACCGTATCACACCTTCACTAAATATACTGTCCTGGGTCCGTCTCAAAGAGCGAAGAACTATTCACTTTTTTACGTTATTCTTCAGTATTCTTTAGAACTCTAACCCTAGCTACTTATGGTCTGTCCAAAACTACTTCCGACCTGGCAAATGGCACCTTTAGCATGTTACCATGGCAACCATTCAAATCAACCAATCACGAGAGACGCGTGACCATGGTAACGGGACTGTGTTGTCGTGTCTGTGTTTACTAGTTACACGTGAATACCACGGCCTAGTGGTGAATATAGTGCCCGGAATGTCTTTGACTTGGCTGGTTAGCGCGTGCTTTGTGTGAATTAAAAATATTATTTAGTTGTATTATTGTTTTAGTGTATCGATAATTATTGTGTTTAAATTATATTAAACGTATTATCTTCGTTGTTATTGGTGTAGTGTGTGATAAGTGTGCGTTTTCTAGTTTCTGTGAGATTTTCAAAACAAGTGACTTGTGCAATGTTGGAAGGAAGAAAAGGCAGGCGGAGAACAAAGAATATTGGACAAGGTGCCCCGTTAAAGAGTCAAGCGCGAGAGATGGTGTGTAATGTAAGAGAGTATTTTGAGAGGGAAAAAAATAATGGCGGGCCAATTTTACCTTGGCGCGAGTCATAATGAGAACTGCTGCTTGTGTTAAAATTAATAAAAGCACTGTTATCGATATTGGAAAAGAAAAAGACCGTGTAATAATAGACAAATACAAATAATAACATACATAAATTTTAATGTCCAGTGTTCAACAAATTGGTTAGAAATGTATGTGTTCATGTCAGCCGTTCATTACTATAATCTATCGGCAGCGCGTTCGCTTACACGATAGATGGGCAACATGACAACACTGCTCCCCCTTCTCTGTAAGCAATCAATTCGGAAGTAATTTTGGTTAAAGTATAGCTTCTCGTTTTCAACACTTGTCCTCATATCACGAAATAGATACTCGCTTACAACACCATATCACACTCTCCATTCCTAAACACACAACATCCTTCTGCTCTTCATCTTTTACCGTATCTGCAGCTCATCTCTGGAACTCTCTACCACAACATGTCAGAGACTGTCGGACATTATCTGGTTTCAAAAATAAACTAAAATTACACTTTTTCAATTCAGATTCTTTTAAATTATAGGTCTAAGCCATTTTCTCTGCGATAGTTTTGTCAAAAATATATGTATTTCTTTTTCTTCCTCCTCCCCCCCTCTTGATCACCAGATGAATTTATTATCATACTCTTTTTAATGTGGATTTTATTTAAATTTCTCATCTGTTTTTTTCTTTTTTTATTATTCTGTTATATTCCACTTGTATTCTTCCTTACGTTTTCCCTATTAACTATTTGTACTAACTGACTTCCTTTTATTATAGCCTATTCCAATCTTTAGATCTGTATTTTACTTTTTTTCTAGTGTGGTATTATTTTCATATGGTTTAGTGTCGATTTTGTTATGCTATTATTTTTTGTAATATGTTAGTATTCTGTTCTGTAACTTTTCGTTAAATTTCACTGCTTATATACTTTGTGACCTGGTAGAGTGTAAGAGAAGGTCCTATGGCCTTAACTCTGACGCTATAAATAAATAAATAAATAAATAAAATAAATGAATGAATGAATAAATAAATAAATAAAAATTAAGTAAATTAATTAATTGATTAATAAATTAATTTATAAAGTTATAAATTTATAAAGAACTTATTATTATTATTTATTTATTTATTTATTTATGCTAATGGTGCACCAGCCTCTATGTAGTCACAAATCTCCAAATTACTAAATTCATTTCTTTAGGCCTAATATTCCAAAACTATAGAAAATATCTTGTAGTTTTAACTACACCTTCTGTGCCGATTTGTAATTGTGTGCCTCAAGTTTCGCAACATTAATATGAATATTTAACTGTGATAAATTAAATTTATGAAAGCTTGCAAGCCACTATTTTTAACAGCCGAGTTCCTTTTATTTCCAAGCAAAATGAATTATTCCTCGATTACTTCAGTTTCCTGTCAATTACAATTTCATCACTTCCATTATAACCACCAAAAGTAAGTGACATAATGTTATGATTAAAAATGTTAAATTGAATGTTATGCCTAGTATTCTCTATCGAAAATGGACTGTAAATGAGTTTGGAGAGAAAAATGTTTTTTCTGTCGTTATCTCCTCTCGTTGAAACATTCCTCTACTACTCACATCAGGAAAACAACTCTGATATTCAATAAAAAATGTAATTACCTCTGTAACGCGTAATATCCATTCAATAACATTCTAGACTGGAACCGCAATACACTGACCCAGAGGACAAACAGGAACAAATATTCTGAACTTGCTTAACTACCCCTCTTATTCGCCCCCAGGGGCTGCTCTTTATGAAGCACTAAAACGGAGTTTTCTCGAATAGCAGTTTTATATTTTTGTGCAGCTCGTATAAATTAAGTAGCCACATATCGTCCGGAGTTTCTGTTTATTTAAAACTAAACTAAGTTATATAGCGTTTGTCGTGCTATTTTAAGACTCAATTATCGCAGATTCAGAGAGAATTTAGAGAGCCAGAATTTTAGGACGGATAAACTATAAATATACTAAGGTAATTAAAAAGTCATTTTAAAATTTAAAGCGTTATAAATACAGTAAAATACCTCGTATCCGGCACCCAAATAACCGGCGATACCAAAACAACGGCACTTTTGGCCAGGAAAAAAGGTCATTCATGCGAAAGAGAAGAGTCGGACGAAGATGTGAGTGGTTTTCGTGGATCACACATGCCGCATATTGTGTTTCTCTTTACATTGTTCACGTGTGAAAACATAGACAAAAAAACCCGTTATGTCCCTAGAGTAGATCGGGTAGCATCGGTAAGCTGTCACTTGGACCTTTCAAACAATGCGCAGAGATGATATCTTTCAGTTTAACACTTGAACTCGCCCGATTCAAAGGGGTGTTGGACGAGTCTAAATACAAAAGTGTGAAATTCTCTGTCCCTACAGCGCGTAAAAATTTCATTCGAGTGATGGATAGTATCATGGCTATTACCGCTAAGCGCTGCTGTTGCACAATGGATTCCGCGAAACGCAAGCGAACGAGCGTTACTTCATAGTCTTTATAGTTCCGACGTTGGTTACACTGCTTTTCACGTCACATGACTCACATGACCGTCATTTAAAATGTCATAAGTTTACGAAAACTTCTAGTATTTTTTACGTTATTATGTATTACAATAATTATGAACTGATGAATGTACATTACTTTATTCAGTACTAAAAATAAACATTGTATGTATTATAAAGCTTTATTTTTAATAATCTTTATGAAAATTACTAAATTTCAACAAGGAAAAAAATGTTTGTGCAGTATAGTGTGTCTTTACATAACCTATAAACGTATCTTCCAATTATCCGGCAAAATCAGTTATCCGGCACTGGCTTTGTCCCACAGTTGCCGGATACGAGGAATTCTACTGTATTAAAATATTTGAGGAACTAAAGATTAAAATATCACTGTGTTGGGCAAACAATACGGTTTTGTTTTACAAAATATTGAGTAGTATATCTGCTGTTCTTTCTCCTGTTCAAAAAAAAAACACCATTTTTCTGCGACAGTGTGAACAGCATTTTGTAGATAATGTTTCGGAATATTCCTTTTCTTACGAGCTAGTGTTTTTCAGTTACTGTAGGACTGTTGGATGTGTTACGAAAACTCGTAAATTAAGGTAACTCCTCTGCCAAAAAACCGCTGGATTGAGATCTGGAGATTGTGGAGGCCATATTTTTTTTTAAAAAGTGCCTACTGAAGACACGATCGAGTAATTAATTGTTTTGCAGAGAAGTATCAGATGTGGGCGGTGCACAATCTTGCATGAAAATTATGTTTTCTAGGTCATGATTCTTTAGTCTAGGGATGACAAAGTTCTGTAGCATATTGTAGTAGTCTCTGTGCTTCCATTGCTGTCATCTTCGAACAATTACGTACCGTTACTGGACAGTGGGAAATGATGTCACACTTTATATATATATATATATATATATATATATATATATATATATATATATAAGATCCTATTTTAAATAATCAATTATTGATAAATAAATTAACGAAGATTTTTTTTCAAGGCGTTGAATAATTTAATTTAATTTATTTAACTAGTTAGCTAGCTAGTGTGTACAAATTAAATTTATAAAACAAAAGTGTTTCTAGCCACTACCATAAGAGCCAGGCTCGTGTACGGTCTGGTCTTAGCCAATAATATAACATAGAATTTACAAGGACAGTTTACTAAAAACAGTAAGTAACTTAATTCAAACCAATAAATAACACACAAGAGCAAAAAAAAGAGAGAGAGAGAGAGAGAGAGAGAGAAATAGAGAAAAAACACATTTATATAAATTGACAATCTGACAGAAGCCAGTGATATTCAATGAAAACATGAATATATTCGACAGAAATAAAAGGTAAAAAATGCACTTGCTAATATTTTGTTCAGTTAAAACCTTGTTCTTCATCTGACACGTATCGTCAAGTGAGAAGTATATACATGATGGTTATAATTTAAACCAGCCGTGGCGAAAATGTGACTCGCGAGCACATTGTGGCTCGCAATGATAGCTGTGCAATTTCTCTTGCTTCCTACTTCCTCAAACCCCCACCCTCTCACTCACTGGAGTCAAAATCCGTTCCATTTGTATTTGTCTCTGACCTGCGAGTGGCGTATCATCGCAATGTCTCTCTCGAAACCATGTACCTGTACAAAATCGAAAGTTTCAAGTAGGATGGGAGGACGCATTTTTTGCTGCCAATATGATGAGAATATTAAATGTATGATTTGTTCACAATATTACGAGGAAACATTATACTACATGTCACTCATGAATCATTAAAAGGTTAAGTATTATTATTATTATTATTATTATTATTATTATTATTATTATTATTACTATTATTATTATTATTATTATTTTATTATGTCAGTACGTCGATCTTTTTTCAGCAGATGTACAAATAATGTGGTTAGATCTTCAATTTAAACTCACAGATTTACAATGTGATGCTAAATGAAAGCTAGATGTAAGGACTTGACAAATGTTGAACTTTTAAAATATTTGCCAAAAAATAAATATAGGAAGCTTTGTTTTTTCGCTTGCTCTGTTGAAGCCATGTTCGCTAAAACTTACGTTTGTGAAAAATTATTTTCAACAATGAAAATAGTAAAAACCAAATTTAGATCACGACTGACAGACAAATGCCTTCGTGATCAACTACGACTGGCAGTAAGTGACATAATTCCTGATTTTGAAACTATGTCGCAGAGACATTTTGAAGACAGTTAATTTTAGGTTGTGATAATGTGTCCTATATTTTCTTGTTCATTTCTTTCTTCGTTACACGTACTAAACATTAGTTTGTAACCTTATACTGTATAAAATTATATTTAAATGCTTGATGTAAGGAAAATGAAAATCCGTTAATAAGTCAGACAGTTGCTTCACTTCCCCTTCGGATGTCCGCCTCCCTCCATAGGTGCTATCCACGTTGCAGATTACACAGTGGCTCGGCGCACGATCACATTTTCGCCATGATTGAGTGTATTCCGAATCTCACCGATGAGCAATCCGATGGCATCACGGTGTTCCGAATTCCACCGATGACGTCATTGATGCTCCACCGGTGTCGCACCGGTGCCATCAACTTGCAGAGGTGGTGGCAGTATCCATCAGCCGCCATCAGTGAATCTGATTGGTTCTTGTATAGGGCGGGAATTAGCAGGCGAATGACATCGTGCACTGTTGTGTCATGGCGGTGTGTTCTGCTGTATTGTTTGTAATGAGCACAACGTAAAAACAATATGTTAAATGCCTTATGAGCGAACATGTCAACGGACCAGTTATTACTACCGGTTCAAGAAATAAATTGTTTATGCTATCTTTTCTTTGAACGAGATGGGAGTACGAAAATTTCGCAAAACTTTGCTAGCGTAGCACAGAAAACAACTTGTACAGTCGCCATGACAGCCATCGATCCTTCCAGCAGTTTTGTTCCTTATTTCGCTGCAACGTGATGTCATTGGTGCCACCGGACCGGTGAGATTCGGAATACGCTGATTGATTTAAACTGACGGTGTTCAGCGTGACATAGCACGGACTGTAATGATCGTCACGACCTCACAGATCTTTGCGAATGTAGTGCAATCAGTCAATAACTGTAGACATGTATAATTAATCAAATAGCGTTATCGACTTTTTCGATTTTTTATTCGTGTAAATATGTATGATGGCATTTTAACAAAGAGATAATGCACAGTAAATGGCCAGTAAGTGCTCCACCCTTTCATATGTACATTTAGCTTTTCTATTTCGAATCAGTTTTCAACAGAATAATAAACGTTTTTAGATGCATTCATAAAATATATTCATAAGAAGGAACTGCATTTAGAGTTCCACGCAAGAGACATTAATCATATCGTCTGTGTTCTGGTTGAAATGTTCAGACCTTCTTAATGCACTCTTCTCGCCTCCCATTGGTGAGCGTTCCATTTACACAAATATAAACTTATGACGCTTTAGTGCTACATAAATGATGAATAAGTAAATATTGAAGTCACGTCATGCAACTTGTACATTAATTCACGACATTTCCCTCATACGTCAATAAAATTCGTCAAACATTACTTCTGCTCTAAAAGAGATGGGAAATGAGATAGCGAATCACGATCAGCTTACAGTTGCTCGGAGAACTTTATTTTGTGTTTTACAGAACTAAGTGTTTCATGTTGCGTCCACACTGGAAGATTTTTGTTAATTGCATTAATTAACACTGTTTAAGAATCGTACTTATGCATGTTTTTAGATACTTATTAATAGGGAAAGGGATTTGGAGTATTATAAAGAATGGTGAAACGTAGTATAGATATTCGTAGCTCAGTGACTGTCAAGGGAGCTGCGTCACAGAGCATGGACGAGTACAGTCCACTTCATACAAACTTACACGCAACGTGCTGTAAACGTAATTCAGAATAAACATATGGAATAGTTTAATGACATATAGTGGCCTACATACATAATCTGCATTTCATTTTGAACTACATCTGTTTTTCTTGGTAACGCACAAGACACCAATAAACAACATTACAAATATACATAATTAAATATCAATCTCTGCTTCATCACGTGTCAGTGGAAACATTGATGGGTGATAGTTGTCTTCCGTATGGAACTCGCCTCTGAATATGTGTGTTTTCTGTCAGTAGCGTCTTAAATTAAAACCTTTATTTACAGTATCATAAAATATGATAATATGTACACAACGTACACTACAGTATTTAGAATATATATATAATGTACTACAATATTTACAATATAGCCTAATAGAGTGTCATTAAATGTTGAACAAAATGTAGAATCGAACGAAATGGTATTTTCAATTAATGCTATGTTTTGTTGATGAAACAATTATTCCTGCTGTGCCTTGTTATAATAAATTGTAAATATAATTTTCACATTTTCAAAACACAACTTTGCTCTGTTGCAAGAAAGGAAATTTTTTAATACGGAAAAACTCCGCACTACATCTGCAGAGACAATTTGGAGAGTACTTGAAACAAAATACGTCAATTAAATTCACTTGTTGAATGACGTCATTGGGACACGTCTTTGTTACTTCATCTGAAATCGGACTAAGAATACAGTACCCATCATTTTTAATCAAACCCTGTTCATTTTTTCACCAACACGTTTTCCAACTTCATCTTCTACTGCACTCAGTTTATTTACAATAGTACTCATAATTTTATTTGCTCAACTAGTTCTACTCCTGACTTTACTAATCGAATAATGGCATCCAGTAAATATAAAAATTTGACTTAATATCCATGACTTCTTTTTCGATTGTTCTATCATTTAGCAGTTCCTGTCGTATTTGAATCGCAGCCGCGTCATCGGGATCGAAAGACTGGACCACTTTCTTCACAGATTGAAGGTGATGTGCGTAATAATTATTGCAAGCTTCTAACTATGACCCCCATTTCTTAAGAACTGGACATGGGAGAAGCGATAATTTAGGGAATTGTTTCCTGAATTTTGATACTTGATTTAGAGCTTTTACAAATATGGTCTTTCAATTTTGTATTGTTAGTTGGTTTCACTTTCGGCATTGTACCCGCACTTCACTACTCTAAACTGCAAACCTGCACGTTGAAGTTCTTATGCGACAACTGTCCCGTTCACCTGTTGTTGACGTGCAGAGATCTGCGAGTATGTCATGGAGGGGAGGACTTGGTATAAAGGGTTGTAAACAAATGGCTGTGTAGATGCCAATACTAGCTTTTACTGCTCCAAATTCCGTTCCCTACTTATTAACTTTTCTTCTTTCTTTGTGAACAAGTTTTATTTTAAGTTTTAGAATAAAATTTCAATAAGTATAGCCTCATGTGAGTTTTTAGGTTTACACGGTGAATGTGTTCAAAAATATACTTTTATGTTCCATAGTGACCTACAACTTAACTAACATTTCCACCGTTTTTTAACTTGAACAATCTCGCATATACATATGCCAGCAGCAAGCTACAGCTTACATCATACTTATGCAGGGACAGTTCGAAAGGAAGGTTCACTAATGCATTCCTTTACACGCACTCACTCCACGAAGGACAGACAGAGTGCACAGAAGTACATACCGGTAGTCTGTTTCCAAACCATCAAACGTAAAGAGTACAGCAAAACAAAATAGAAGAATGAGAAGAGAAATTCCTTTTTTTTTTTGTGCACAGGAAGAAAATTTAATATGTTTGTTATGTTTTAAAGTACTTAAAGGATTTCATATTACCATATAAAGAGGCATTATATAGAACTCCATTGTCACGTGTACTTTGCCATAATATTAATACAGATTAAGATAAAGGAGTTGTCAGATATCGTTTTCTGTTTCTCAGATTTAAAAATTTTACGAAAATTTGCTATAATTCAAAATATCAACTCCTTAAGTCATTTTGGGCTTGGTTTATTTCAATGTTCGGCTCTATATATATATATATATATATATATATATATATATATATATATATATATATGTATATATATATATATATATGATGTCACATACGTTGACGTTCTGCTATTACTGACATAGGCTATAGGCTAGAACAGTCTCCCACGAAACCGTTAAGAATGCTCAACAGGCAACTGTATCCAAGATATGAACTCGGAAAACAAGGAAATTGTTAGAACTAAGTCCTTATCAGGCAACAGTCGTTAATAAATTTAATGAAAGGGAACATGTACTTACGGTTAAATTCTGTTCATACAAACGAAATCCAGCTGCTACTACAAATACTACTATTACTACTAGTACTACTACTACTACTATTACCACTACTACTTCTAACACTGCTACCAGTACTACTGCTGCTACTACTAGCAGTAATGCTACTGCTGCTACTACTGCTACTTCTGCTACTGCTATTACTAATATTACTGCTAATACTATTATTACTACTACTGCTGCTAATTCTGCTACTAGTCGACCTGGTTGGCAAGTTGGTATAGCGCTGGCCTTCTATGCCCAAGGTTGCGGGTTCGATCCCGGGCCAGGTCGAAGGCACTTATGTGTTCTTAAATACGACAGGCTCATGTCAGTAGATTTACTGGCATGTAAAAGAACTCCTGCGGGACAAAATTCCGGCACATCCGGCGACGCTGATATAACCTCTGCAGTTGCGAACGTCGTTAAATAAAACAACATTTTTCTGCTACTAGTACTACTGCTGCTACTACTAGCAGTACTACTACTACTGCTACTACTACTGCTATTTCTTCTACTGCTATTACTACTACTAATACTATTACTACTACTGCTGTTACTACTGCTGCTACTACTACTCCTGCTATTACTATTACTAGTATTACTGCTCTTGCTGCTACTACTATTACTGCTACTACTACTACTGCTACTGCTATTACTACTATTACTACTACTATTACTGCTAATACTATTACTACTACTGCTGCTAATTCTGCAACTAGTACTACTGCTGCTACTACTAGCAGTACTACTACTGCTGCTGCTACTACTACTGCTATTTATTTCTTCTACTGCTATTACTACTACTACTACTGCTACTGCTGTTACTACTGCTGCTACTACTACTGCTATTACTACTATTACTAGTACTACTGCTCTTGCTGCTACTACTATTACTGCTACTACTGCTACTGCTAATACTGCTGCTACTACTACTCCTGCTATTACTACTATTACTAGTACTTCTGCTCTTGCTGCTACTATTACTGCTACTACTGCTACTGCTACTACTACTACTGCTACTACTACTACTGCTACTGCTATTACTACTATTACTACTACTATTACTGCTAATACTATTACTACTACTGCTGTTAATTCTGCAACTAGTACTACTGCTGCTACTACTAGCAGTACTACTACTGCTGCTGCTACTACTACTGCTATTTATTTCTTCTACTGCTATTACTACTACTACTACTGCTACTGCTGTTACTACTGCTGCTACTACTACTGCTATTGCTACTATTACTAGTACTACTGCTCTTGCTGCTACTACTATTACTGCTACTACTGCTACTGCTAATACTGCTGCTACTACTACTCCTGCTATTACTACTATTACTAGTACTTCTGCTCTTGCTGCTACTATTACTGCTACTACTGCTACTGCTACTACTACTACTACTGCTACTGCTATTACTGCTACTACTACTACTGCTACTGCTATTACTACTATTACTACTACTATTACTGCTAATACTATTACTACTACTGCTGCTAATTCTGCAACTAGTACTACTGCTGCTACTACTAGCAGTACTACTACTGCTGCTGCTACTACTACTGCTATTTATTTCTTCTACTGCTATTACTACTACTACTACTGCTACTGCTGTTACTACTGCTGCTACTACTACTGCTATTGCTACTATTACTAGTACTACTGCTCTTGCTGCTACTACTATTACTGCTACTACTGCTACTGCTAATACTGCTGCTACTACTACTCCTGCTATTACTACTATTGCTAGTACTACTGCTCTTGCTGCTACTACTATTACTGCTACTATTGCTACTGCTACTACTACTACTACTACTGCTGTTACTACTGCTGCTACTACTACTATTACTAGTACTACTGCTCTTGCTGCTACTACTATTACTGCTACTACTGCTACTACTACTACTACTACTACTACTACTACTACTACTGCTGTTACTACTATTACTAGTACTACTGCTCTTGCTACTACTACTATTACTGCTACTACTACTACTACTGCTGCTGCTGCTAGTACTACTACTGCCTCTGCTAGTACTATTGCTGCTACTAGTACTACTGCTACTACTAGTACGACTATTAGTACTACTGCTACTACTAGTACTACTACTGCTACTGTTACTACTACTGCTGCTACTACTACTACTACTACTGATGTTACTGCTATTACTTTTACTACTGCTGTTACTGCTACTTTTATTACTGCTGCAACTACTACCACCACCATCACGTCCAATTGGTGACACAGAACGTTCATCATCACTATCAATATTTCGAGAAACAGACTCCCAAGTACGTTACAAGAAAACAATTGATTTACCAACAAATCGTAAACAAGACATATTTTAATCTGTAAGCAAAGAACACTAACAAGCCTCTTAAAGTGCCTTGTTGCAACCTCGCTTTAGTTTTCTATCTGACATGTTCCGATACACTTCACTGGATCCCATCTGTACAGATTGTAGGTATTGTATTGTATTTTGCAGTTACATTTCATGGTATTCATACATTGCTTTACAGCTACAGTATGGAATATGTAAAAAAAATAATAGTACTGTAAGCCTTAATTATAGTCACAATCTAGTTGAAATATATACAGAAGAGTTTTGGAATATAGCTACATACTAGTAGGCATAGAACACAAAGGTTTAGTATTAATACTTGATAGAAGACAGAAATATTCATGAACCTAATACCTCTCCTGCCGGCTAAAACAACTGAAAACGAATGGCAAAGGAAATTTCTCGAATTAATGTGATATGCAGACGATGTGTGAAGTCATCTTCTGTAAGGCGCCGATACCTGAGCGACCGCCCACGCATCTTCATTGATCTGGCTCAATGGCGTCCCTCAGCTTGTGTTTACCGATCTGCGGCACAGCCAGTGTTTGCTTTATTAATTCATATACCGCGCGCTATTATTCACCATGAAACAGAGTCATCCTGTATTTGCTCTTGTAATTGCTTCTTGTATTTGCGTAGCTCTTAATTTGTGGGATAAAAATATTTGCTATCTCTTCATTTGTAATCACGCATTTGATTGGCTTTTACACAACCCTGAGATCCAAAGCGGGGACACAGGGTTATGTTTGCTAATTGATTTTTGCTTGAAGAGAAGAGGTAACAAAGGCCGGTCAATATCTGTCCACACATGCATGATTTTGACCTTATTGATTATGTCCCATACAGCCGTTCTCTTCCACAACTGATATGCATCTTTCCTGCTCCGACTTAACGGTAGAAAAGTCGTGATTTATATCTAATCGGTATCTGTGTGTTATCTCACTTATTACTATTGAATCTCCAAAATAATTTAAACTGGTAATGGAAATTACGGGAAAACGGTTGAACGGATTTAATGAATGACTCCTCATTTTGAAGCTTGGAACCCAAAGATTTTCAGAAAAATAGTAGTTTTTAGTGAAATGTCAATTTTCCTACATAATTTTCCTATTTTCCAAAATCCATCTGTCGTCAGTTTTAAGAACTATTGGCTTTTCAGAATAAAACAAAACACACACACTACAATAAGCAATATTACACGAAGACCATGACCTGCAGAATTGCTGACATATTTAGAGCAAATTCTGTGACATCATAATGACAACAATATGTTGATCTTCATTTGTGTAATTTTTGTAACGTCTCTATAATTGGTTATTAAAAACTTTCAAGACTGATGATATGAAACTCAAACCTTTTGGGGTTATATAAGTAAACGGAGAGAATATCTTAAATTAGATCTTCATTTCTATAATTTACTGAGTGACAGCTGTATAATATGTACAGTATATGTTACTGAAAACTACAAAACTTACGTAAGTTAAAATTATTTTTATTAAAAGTGAGATTTTTATAGTTATTAATCAAGTGGTTATAGGTCTTTTTCATATATTTAATGGCGGTGTGGTGTGGATATTTATACGCGTGATTTTTATACGTTGATGTTTATGTTGTCTGGAGAGACCGCAAATGTTACAGTTCCTAAGGAAGGACCAAGAGGCTTACAAGATTTTGTAGTCTCCCGATCATTTCAGCAAGATCTCTTAGCAGGATAAAATGATTAAGGTAATTCACGAAACATGCAGCAGCTATACCAAGATGCTATGTCTGTTGTTCGAAAGCATGGCAAATCTGACATTTTCTTACCTCTCACCTACAATCCACAATGACCTGAAATAGCTACTACTGCTTTACTCCCACATGAAAAATCCACTGATCTTCCTGACATTGTTACTTGCGTTTTCTCTTTTAAACTCAAAACCTGAAGATGGATAGGTTCAAGAAAAAGTATTTGGCATGAAAAAACCATTCAGAGAGAGTATGTTTCATTATTATGGAAGCAAATAACTTTTAAAATGACTGGTAGGCCTATTCTTCATCGAAAATAAATCTGAAACATTTTTATTTGAACTTTTAATGAACTTAGTTTGCAGCATTGAATCTATTACTATTGAATCTCCAAAATTCACAAATAGTTTTATTGTACCTAAGATACAGAGTGATTCACTATGAGTTAACCTCCACTTACGGAGTTTATTTTTGAAGACATTCTGAGCAAAAACTGTCATATAAACATGTGTCCTATTCTCAATATTATCAGAGTTACACTAATTTGAAGTAGTTACAAAAATTCCTTCTTCTTTATTTTTAAGGGAAAAGAATGTTACAAATAGAGAGTGAACTGTTCAGAAGTAGACTTTCTTTAATTGGTTAGTATTTTGAAAAATGATGGATAGAACAGAGACAAATTCTCTCCGGCATCGGCATTCGAACCCGGGTTTTCAGCTGCACTTGCTGACGCTTTATCCAATAACCCACACCGGATTCCAGTTCCGATGCCGGATCAAATCCCCTCAGTTCAAGTTCTACCTATCAGTTTTCCCTTTGGTGGCCTACCCTTATATATAGTGAGGGTCACATAAGAACAGTTCCTAAACAGCAAATATTGCCGTCTTGTCAGTGTTGCCAACTGTTACCAGATATCACACCATCCTACGTACTAAATGATTTATTTACTTATCGTACTTTATGTTGGAAGGTTATTCTAAATAATTCAATAATTTGTAACATATTTTCATAGGCAAACTATACGAGAAAGGGAACAACATATCAAGTATTTTGTCTAGCAATACGAAATTCATTGGTTAGACTAAACAATTGACTCATGAGACCTAACCTAAAAATGTATTTTGTTTGACCACATGAAATTATTAGTAGGCCTACTACCTCCGAAAACTTATCGACGATAGTCTTGAATTATAACCACAACGCATTACATAAAATAACTATTATGTATTAATATTAATACTAATATTAATTAATTATTAGTATGTTCAAATTTCTCTAGCTTCCGGTAATCGGCTAAGAAATCTAGTACAATTTTAATTTCATGGAACTCCAGTACCGACAAATATTATCGATATTTGTCTCAGCTGCCAACATACCAGTTACAAAATCACTACCTTTTGTAGTATTTGTCAGTATCGAAATACGAAACGAAGTTGGCAAAAGAAAATTCAACCTGCAAACTAGGAAATCAACACAATCCACTAGCATATGTAGTAATGGGGTAAAAATGGTTAGTTTTCACCCTTAGGGTATGAAGTAAGCTGACCTGAACTATACTGTTTCACAGAATATGTGGCAGTGGCACAATGTGCAACGCACTATGTACAATGTGCACTCATTACGAGTGACTAAGTGGCTGAGATCCGAAGGGATGAGCACCGTCTTGGATCACTAAATGATTACTTACGCATATCATTATTATGATCTACCGAAGTATATATATATTTCCGTGCAGGAATTCTGTGTTACCATATGATGAAGGATGGATAGAACAGAGAAAAATTCTCTCCGACACCGGGACTCGAACCCAATTTTCAGTTCTACGTGCTCACGCTTTATCCACTAAGCCACACCAGATTCCAGTTCCGATGCCGGATCAAATCCCCTCAGTTCAAGTTCTACCTCTCTGTTTTCCCTTTGGTGGCCTACCCTCATGTACTGTGTCACAGAATATATGAGCGTATTCCGAATCTCACCGGTGGGCAATCCGATGGCATCACGGTGTTCCGAATTCCACCGATGACGTCATTGATGCTCCACCGGTGTCGCACCGGTGCCATCAAATTGCAGAGGTGGTGGCAGTCTCCATCAGCCGCCATCAGTGAATCTGATTGGTTCTTGTATAGGGCGGGAATTAGCAGACGAATGACATCGTGCACTGTTGTGTCATGGCGGTGTGTTCTGCTGTATTGTTTGTAATGAGCACAACGTAAAAACAATATGTTAATGGCTTATGAGCGAACATGTCAACGGACCAGTTATTACTACCGGTTCAAGAAATAAGTTGTTTACGTTCTCTTTTATTTGAACGATATGGCAGTACGGAAATTTCGCAAAATTTTGCTAGCGTAGCACAGATAACCACTTACACAGTCGCCATGACAGCATCGATTCTTCCAGCAGTTTTGTTCCTTATTTTCGTTGCAACGTGACGTCATTGATGCCACCGGACCGGTGAGATTCGGAATACGCTGTATGACAGTGGCACAATGTCCAACGCACTATGTACAGAAGTGCACTCATTACGAGTGACTAAGTGACCGGCATCCGACGGAATAAGCGCCGTCTCTGCACCTCTGTAAGCCTTACCAAAAACTTATTTGCTGAAACTTTTTATCTTGTTAGGTATAATTAAAATTTTTAAATGCTTCCTTAACCTTACATTCTATTCTAGGATACATACAGTCCACACCTGTGGAGTAACGGTTAGCGCGTCTGGCCGCGAAACCAGGTGGCCCGTGTTCGATTCCCGGTCGGGGCAAGTTACCTGGTTGAGGTTTCTTCCGGGGTTTTCCCTCAACCCAATATGAGCAAATACTGGGTAACCTTCGGTGCTAGATCCCGGACTCATTTCACCGGCATTATCACCTTCATCTCATTCAGACGCTAAATAACGTAAGATGTTGATAAAGCGTTGTAAAATAACCTACTGAAAAAAGGGATACATACACTAACCTACGTTTGGGATAATTTGATTTTATAAGGACTTTAAAGCATGTTTTACTTCAATAATACACATTATACCCAAATTATCACATTCATGAGGTAAATTGAGTATAATTAAACTTAGAGTTATTATTATTATTATGATACGAGATCAACATTCTTGAAAATACAATAGAATCATTCTAGAAGGTCACAGTGCTAACATGCATAAAACTGACTAGAAAATTGTATCATGCTAACAGGCTAGGCCTATAGGTCTCTAAATTTAAAAAGTACTGTTTTATTCCCAAATTACCCCAACCATCCCCATCTCAAGACAGATTCAAAAACAAATTAAGGGTACAGGGGGAAAAAACGAACAAGGCCTCAATTCTGTTAATGGTGTTGTCGTTATCTAATTTACTGTATTATCATAGTATAGTATATACAGTCACGAAGTTCAATACCTAGTAAATATGCATCCATAGATAGTTACTAACCATTGGGATCGCTACTATCGCCTCATTACAGACAATGCGAAATAGTACCTGCTCAGTCTATTGTTCCTAGCACCCTCACAACTCAAGCTTCGTGACTATCAGCGTATTCCGAATCTCACCGGTCCGGTGGGATCAATGACGTCACGTTGCAACGAAAATAAGGAACAAAACTGCTGGAAGGATCGATGCTGTCATGGCGACCGTGTAAGTGGTTATCTGTGCTACGCTAGCAAAATTTTGCGAAATTTTCGTACTGCCATCTCGTTCAATGAAGAGAGATCATGAACAACTTATTTCTTGAACCGGTAGTAATAACGGGTCCGTTGACATGTTCGCTCATAAGCCATTAACATATTGCTTTTACGTTGTGCTCATTACAAACAATACAGCAGAACTAAAGCAGAACACACCACCATGACACAACAGTGCACGATGTCATTCGTCTGCTAATTCCCGCCCTATACAAGAACCAATCAGATTCACTGATGGCGGCTGATGGAGACTGCCACCACCTGTGCAAGTTGATGGCTCCGGTGCGACACCGGTGGAGCATCAATGACGTCATCGGTGGAATTCGGAACACCGTGATGCCATCGGATTGCTCACCGGTGAGATTCGGAATACGCTCTATATACTAGACTGTGGTATTACTACAAACTTTAGTGTTATTTTTACCAAAAGTGATAACGGAGAATTAAAACCACGGATACACTCAACATTTCCTTTATTTCAAGTAGAAACACCAATAAATTTTACAGTAATATACTGAAATAGATCATTATCTCACCCTTAATGGAAATGTGATATTGTTCGTTTTTCCCGTGTACCTTTCGTATGACAAAATGCAGTCGCTAGAGAAGAGGATGAAACTTTACCTCGCTGCCTTAAATCGAAACAAATATGCAAAATTTGTAGCGAAAGTGCTACTACTCGAATCACAATCGAGCGAAATTGCTAAAATGAAACTTGGCCGTAATATACGCTGGCGGCGGAATCGTTCCTTTCAATTATTAATTTCCGGTAACGTATTCAAATACCAGCCTCCCTCCAGATGTTGTGGGAACCTACGCATGCATCTCGTAGAGAACCTCCCCACCCTTTCGACCCTCTGGACCAATTGTGATTGGAAGCGGCAAGTTCTTGCAGCCGGCCATACCCAGTTAATCGGTTAATCAAACTTGGTCTACACAACTGCAGGGTATCGATTCGCATCAGGGAGGTATAAGCGAATCCGTGCAGAGGCCAAAATAAATAACAGAGTGAGAGGGATGTATATAGAGACAGTGTAACGAACAACCTTGAGGAGGAAGTTTATGCAGCATGGTGGTTTTTGATTCTTACGTTTTGTTGTTGTTAATGTCCTTGAAAGAAGCTGAGTTTGGGAAGTGGTAAACTCTTCTTAGTACTTTCATTACCCAACTTTCTCTCCTAGTATTCCACTTTTGTAAGGCTATCAAACTTGTAATTATCACAACACAATCTGTGTGACCTTTCCTTTTACCCCTCTAGGTCTGTCTTTATTTTCATATTAATTATGTCGAGTTAGATTTAGATTTATTGAAGTTAAGAAACTAGTTAGATTAATTTATTTATTTTATTTATTTATTTATTTATTTATTTATTATTTTGCTAATAATTGTAACATTATATATATATATATATATATATATATATATATATATATATATATAGAAAAAGCTTCAGCTCGCCCCTGAAAGAGGAGAACTCGTGCTCAGTGGCGGATTCCTGACTTGAAATTAATAATTATACAATACAATTTGTCTTATGTCTACTATGCAATTATAGTACATAAATTTAAATTTACAATTTTCCAATTTTTATAAAATCCATACATAACTTTTTAAGTTTAATACTAGAACTATTAGAATTGACAAGATTAGGATATTTAAATATAAATTTGTTATATATTCTTGGGCCTAAATTACTACTATGATTAAATACTGTAACAGTTTTGCATTTTGGTTCAAACAATCTTAAAGAATTCATACCTTTTTTTCATAACTATGAGAATACAATTCAAAATTATTTCGATTTTTATGTATGAATTTTATTAATGCAATATAATAAATTTGTCTTATGTTAAGTACATTAAAGTCTAAAAACAAATTTTGAGATGGAAAATCAATAGGTTTATGAAGACATATTTTAATTATTTTCTTCTGTAATAAATAAAATGGATTACAATTGGATTTAAATGAGCTACCCCATCCTTTAATTCCATACATAATTACCGATTGAAATAAAGTTAAATACTACTATGATTTCGCTATAAAAGAAGAAACGCCAGCGAACTCGAGTAGTTTTCAGTTGATTAGTCATTCAGTCAGTGAGTAAGCCAGAGCAAGCAAGCCAGTCTTGTGTACCGGAGTTCGACTCGAGTGTGCGTCCGCAACTGTATCAGCATCCGAAGGCCTGAGTTCGAGTGCAGTGGACCGCAGTTGGAGGGACCTGAGTTCGAGTGCAGTGGACCGCAGTTGGAGGGACCTGAGTTCGAGTACAGTGAACTGTCTCTGAAGATCTGTGGTTCGAGATACTGTGAACTCGAGTGACTGAGCTAGAAGAACTGTGAACTGAGAACTGATAGTTCTGATTTGTAAATAGTGCTTTGTAAATATTAGTTGAGATTAACAGTTCATTGTTGTTAGTACTAGTCCAAGTAAATTGTCATTGTCGTCGGTGGAGTGCTATAACGAATACTGCGTTGAGTAAAAATCCAATTGTTGACGAGAGCGTTTAAGGCGAATTGTAGAAAGGAATTATTGTTGGAAGAATAAAATCCTATTGTTGAGTGAAATAAAATTTACAATATTGTGCGTAATAAACTTATTGACAAGTAATTCCTCAATAAAACAAAATAATATACTATTTTACGTAATTTATTACAAAGGTAATTAATGTGTTGGTTCCATTTTAAATGATTATGGAAAATTATGCCTAAATACTTAACTTCAGAGGACTCTTTAATAATCGAACATTTACACTGTATAAGACAACAATCAGAATTATGTAATTTAATACTTAATATAGATGTAGGATGTTTGTTACTTTTTCAGATAATGAGAATGGAATAATTATGGTTTTATTTTCGTTTATAGAAAGGTAATTTATGTCAAACTATTTTTTTATTAATTTAAGTCCATTATTTGAATTATTATATGCATCATACCAAGTTTTCCACCAAAAAGTAAAACTGTGTCATCTGCATAAGAATAAGGAACACCATTGTATTGTTGTAAGTCAATTTTTAATAAGTCATTAATGTATATTAAAAATAGAATAGGGCCTAGAACTGTGCCTTGGGGAACAATTGAATCGGTCATTGCAGAAAGGGGATAAGTAATGAAAAACGCGAAAAATAGTTAAGAGTGCCATTGCTTTCTCCAGACCTATACACACATTTCCATACAGAAATGGGACAAATTTGCTCATTCTCAACGCAGAGCAGAGTACCATAAGCAGCGCAGTCGTTGCAGAAAGGGGACAAGTCAGCGACTTACCTTCTTTCTGCACTGACTGACGACGTGACGCAACTGAGTGCCGCGCGCCTAATAAGTTACGCGCCCATCAGCTGATAAGGAAAATGGCAGATAAACTAGAAGTAGTGAGTGACCCAGGGGAAGAAAACTGTGTTATTAGTGGTAAACGTAAACGCAATGAAATTAACTACCGTAGAAATGTAATTAAGAAAAATAAACTGAAGTGAGTGGAACATGTCAATTGGATTGGGAAGACTGTAGCAGCTCGCACGACAGGAGAACAGTTTGGGTAAGAAGAAACTCATTGTTTATTAGACGCTATATATTAGCTAACTCTGAACACATTTGATTGAGTAAATGGTAGTATCGTTTCTATCGTATTGTAAGTCAGATGTTCAGATAAAATGTGTAAAGAAGGCTACGATTTCGATTATTTCACTTTCAGTCAGACAAAGATTTTTTTTAGCTATTAGATATGATGTAGTACTTCCCCTGTGGTGTGCGATTTTTATTTTCCAAGAAAGATAAATTAAAATATTTATTTAGTCTGTACATGGATTGAAATTATTTTATGACCCTGATGTGAAACGGTATACTGAAATAATCACATTAATCACAATAATACATTACGTACTTAATTATTAACATGTGTCGTAGTGAAACGTACAGCAGAGTCCGTATAGGCCAGTTTCTATCTGATGCTTTTCCAATTCACTGTGAGCTAAAGCAAGGAGATGCACTATCACCTTTACTTTTTAACTTTGCTCTAGAATATGCCATTAGGAAAGTTCAGGATAACACAGAGGGTTTAGAATTGAACGGGTTACATCAGCTTCTTGTCTATCCGGATGACGTGAATATATTAGCAGAAAATCTACAAACGATTAGGGAAAATACGGGAATTTTACTTGAAGCAAGTAAAGAGATAGGTTTGAAAGTAAATTCCGAAAAGACTAAGTATATGATTAAGTCTCGTGACGAGAATATTGTACGAAATGGAACTATAAAAAATTGGAGATTTATCCTTCGAAGAGGTGGAAAAATTCAAATACCTTGGAGCAACAGTAACAAATATAAATGACACTCGGGAGGAAATTAAATGCAGAATAAATATGGGAAATGCATGTTATTATTCGGTTGAGAAGCTTTTATCATTCAGTCTGCTGTCAAAAAGTCTGAAAGTTAGAATTTATAAAACAGTTATATTACCGGTTGTTCTGTATGGATGTGAAACTTGGACTCTCACTTTGAGGGTGGAACAGAGATTAAGGGTGTTTGAGAATAAGGTTCTTAGGAAAATATTTGGGGCTAAGAGGGATGAAGTTACAGGAGAGTGGAGAAAGTTACACAAGACAGAACTGCAAGCATTGTATTCTTCATATGACATAATTAGAAACATTAGATCCAGACGTTTGAGATGGGCAGGGCATGTAGCACGTATGGGCGAATCCAGAAATGCATATAGAGTGTTAGTTGGGAGGCCGGAGGGAAACAGACCTTTGGGGAGGCCGAGACGTAGATGGGAAGATAATATTAAAATGGATTTGAAGGAGGTGGGATATGATGATAGAGACTGGACTGGATTAATCTTGCTCAGGATAGGGGCCGATGGCGGGCTTATGTGAGGGCGGCAATGAACCTCCGGGTTCCTTAAAAGCCAGTAAGTAAGTAAGTTCTTTAAACATTAGTAAAATTTTATCAGCTTCTTTTGTTTCTGGCTGAGTGGAAGAGAAGGCCTGATGGCCTTAATTTCGCCAGAATAAATAAATTATTATTATTATTATTATTATTATTATTATTATTATTATTATTATTATTATTATTATTATTATTATTATTATTATTAATTTCCTTTCAAATGGTTCAAAATGTTGAATGCGAATCTAATAAATGCTCTAAAATGCCACGTTTAATGTTTCAAAATAGTAAACTTCAGCAGGGTATCTTAACATTTTTCAAAGCTCTGAATTTCAAATTGATTAATATTGCAGCACAGATGCCTGAACTGTCTGTAAGTACACAGGAGTGTTGCGAAATTTCTCGTATAAAACTGTACGAAAAACAGACTCGGAGCAGACGGCTTCCATTAGATGCGAGGTGGAATAGTTGGGACGTGAAATGCCGCTCGCTTACCTGCAACTCGAGTCTTTCAGCGTCACAAATTTTTTCTTCGGAGAGGAAAGTGGGAATAAAATTGCCTCCTAGTACATACCTTATATTCGCTAATATGATTCCAGACGCGGTGTGCAGAAAAGAGCTTGAAGAGCTCAGTTGAGCGTCGCATTCGCCGAGTTGACTTCAATAGGATCAATTTTTGTACGAGACATCTGCATTATGACTAAGTATCGACTGAAGAAAACATTACATTATGCAACGAGCCTATAATGGTAGTAATTAAGACGCAAGTATGTTTGTTAATGAAACGAGCGCAAGAGAGTTTCATAATTTTCATACGAGCGTCTTAATTACCATTATAGGCAAGTTTCATACGACTTTTTATGCTCGACCATATTTCTAACTTGAAATTATTCAAAATTAGGTCATGTTATGGTTATGTGCGAACTGACCTGAATTGTGAGATGTGCGCAGACGCGAAAGTATTAATTTTTTCCGAGGTCGAATGTCATTGACCTTGATAGAGAATAAGTTGAACATTAGTCTGATATAACCTGGAAATTGATTTAGAATTGAAAAACGAGATGACATATTGAATTTATTTGAATATTATTTACAATTAACGCTAATTATTATACTAACAGAACATAACCTTCTGCGACAGTATTGGATTTCCAGCCTCCGTGACTTTTCGCTAATTGTCTTTCGATTGCATATCCGAGAATAATCTATACTTGCGGTTTTATAACGGTACAAGGGTGACTTGTCATTGGCTGAACATCTGAACTTTAATGAATAGGTGTACTTTAATGAGGTGCATTAAAGGGCTAGTACCAGGTGTATAATTACTACATTTCGGCATGGTCGAGCATAAATACATTTTTAGAGGGGTACTGGAAATTTCATAATAGTGTATTTACATACAAAACTAGTCAACTCTGGATATAGTGAACTCGGTTATAGTGAACATTCGGCTGTAGTGAACCTAAATCGTTGGTCCCTACCAGAATACATTTAAAAGTACATTAATATTTCCGTTTATAGTGAACCCTCGCTTCGGTTATAGTGAACCTTGTGTCCTGACAGATTCTTATTTGAAGCCAGACCTTCTTGTATAATATGGAAAGAATGCAAATAATTGATTAAATGGCGATCTTACTCGTGTTAATTATGTAAGCTGTTTCGGTGCTATTCGATACTATCCTCAGAGCCTACTAGATCTCGGCGCTATGTCAACTTCGCTGCCTGATGTGTGGGTGCGTTCGTGTGATGAAGAGTTGTGTCAAATAGTGTGTGTGTGTGTGTTCTGAAATTGATCTGTGTGTTGAGAATTTGATTTGGGTGTGTTTTAGTGTGTCTGTATATTTCATATTGTTGAGTTTTTGGGTTGTATGTGTAGGATTTCCTTGTCCGTATTTATGTTATTATATGTGTGGTTAGCATTAGTTATGTGTTCGGCATATGAAGATGTATTGTGTCTTCTGGTTATTGCTTTAATGTGTTCTTTGTATCGAGTTTGGAATGATCTGCCAGTCAGTCCAATGTAGAAACTGTCGCAACTATAGCATGTGAGTTTGGATACTCACAATAGCACAAGACATCTCAACACACAAACAACACAAACAAATGCAACCACACAGGCATATATATATATATATATATATATATATATATATATATATATATTTCAATTTCTTGCCTTAATACAAAAACATTCTCATATTTTATAAGGCTTTACCGTGATTCAGCAGTATCAAATAACATAACTTATAATCATATTATGTTTATAACAACCATTAATTATTAATGGATATGATAGGTACATTCATAAATTTTCACTTAACTGTATTATTAAACGAAAATTATCGTTTTATAAAGCTTTATTATGTTTAGCAGTATCAAACACCATAACATGATAACAACTTGGAGAACAGTCAACCTTCTTCTTATTGTCCGCCATTATTTACATTGCACAAAAAACCAGTGTCTCCAACATAGTGTATGGAAAGTCGCCAAAAAGTAGTTCGAAAGTCGCTAGATTTCTCATTATCAACAAAGAAAGATTAAATTTTGTCACTATGGGGTGCTAAAAAGGTCGCTAAATCCCTATTTAAGCAATATAAAAGTTAAAAGAAATTGTTGTTGAAAAAGAGTTAAAGTCGCTGGATTGGCAATACTGAACAAATCTGTATAACATGGCCCGCGCATTACATACTTCACCTGTTTATACGATGTTGCCAAATCATTTTCACGTGAACTTTGATTTCATTTGAACCAAGGTAATTTGATCGCAGAAAAGTTTTATACAATAGAATAAGTGTCGGAACTCGGTTCACTTTCCGATCTTCGATCAAAGTTGATCTTTAATCAGGGAGTTTTATACAATTGGGCTTTACTCCTTTAGTCAAAGAAACAAAGGTAGGATTAGTGATTCCTAGGCAATGAGCTGTACTGTAAATCCAGGCAACGCGTGACGACCTTGCCACACTCCATCGTCGAAGGGTTGCCATTCTGTTCTCAGGCACACTACTCTACTGTTATTTCTAATCCTTCACTGTCAAGGGGTTGCCTTTTGTTCTCAGAAACATTTCCATTATGACAAATAGCATCGAAACAACGGAAAATGAAATTGACTTCTTTTATTAAAAGGGGACGGACATTATGTCCAGAGCATAAATGAAGGTAAGATTTTGATGGCTTTCAAACTCCATCGACCCTCTCCCAGTTTCCATTAAGTGACCCGGGAAATTCCAAGGTTGAGTACGCAGTCATTCCATAACAGCATCTGTCATTTCTACCTGATCAGTCTGTTTCTAGTGTTCCAACAGTGAATGTACTGTATAAAAATGTCGAAGCGTAAAGTATTTTCTTTGGAAGATACGGCGAATATTATAAGTGACATTGAACGTGATCTTTAGCAAGCGGACGTGGGTCGACAGCATTTGCTTAATTAAATCAACTGTGAGTAACAGTATACAGTGTAATCTATTCCACAAAAAATGAAATATTTTATTTTCTTGTTCACAATTTCATTCATTTCTGTCATTTAAGGTTAGGGGCGAGAGACTTCGGATAATTATAGTGAACCTCGGATATAGTGAACGAAATATGCAAGTCCGCAGAGGTTTACTATATCCAGAGATGACTGCATCTCTTCATTTTTAAGGGGAGGGGATGGTATTTTTTTTTAACTTTTTTCCTATTTGGTATAAAATATTAATTTTTTGTATGTAGAGAGCTCATAGCTGTAGCAACTCAACCAGATATCAATATTTTGAAAAAAAAATTATTTGGGGGCCCAAATTTGAAAAAAAATATATATATACCTAATGCAGGCGAGTGATTTAAAAATCCATAGCGCAGGAAGTTTAAAAATGACGTCTCAACATCCGATAAGGGCACAAATACCCACAAAATGTGATGCAATGCATTCCACACATATCAAAGGGCATTTTAAAGAAAAAAAAACTTTTTTTGAAAACTTAATTTACCGGAAACAACAATAACAGTGGGCGAGTGACTTAAAAATCCATAACGCCGGAAGTTTACAAGTAGCGACTCAACATCCGATAAGGGCACAAATACCCACAAAATGTTATGCTATGCATTCCACACATATCACACAGTATTTTAAAGTTTTTTTTTTTTCAATTTAGTCATTTTTCACCAAAAAATACCATCCTCTCCCCTTAAGTGATCAGTTTTTTTTGCCTCTCAGTGTCTATTGATAAAATATGTCACCGTCATGACACTTTTCTTGTCGTAATTTCTAGGAGACGGGCTTGACAAATTCTTAGCACAAAGGTCTTTGGACTCAGATTAAGTGAGCCTTTCAGAGGAGGAAGACTACACTTAGTGTGTTTGGACAATACGATCCAGAAAGAAAACACAAAGAAGGTCTTTGACACAAGCAGAAAAACAGAAGAGAACGGGGCAAACACTCCAGTATAAAGAGAAATTGATCATAATAGACTGAAAGAAAATGACCTGGACCAGAAATCAAAGAGAACAAGAGAGCGTGGAATCGAATGGGCTGAGAGACTAAAACTGAGAAATTGGAGGATCTGACATATGGGAAGATCAGAATGTGAAAGAAGGGTCAGGTTGTACAAACACGGAGAACTCCTCCTTTATTGATCTCTGTTCAAGGCGATGGCAAGGAATCGTTTAACACTTTACAGAGACCCGCCGCGGGTTTTATTTTCGCTATGACGTGTTGTTATAAAAGATGCACAGAAAAATGTCCATTTCAGTCTTCTTATTTATAGCAGAAAAACGAGAAATACGTTCTCATGTAAAGCAATGCATTATAAGGATGTATTTCCGCAGAACAATACTTGTACTGTCTACTGTAATTGGGGCTTTGCCCCGTTATACTTGGTTACATATGGCTTTTAAGGAACCCGGAGGTTCATTGCCGATCTCGCATAAGCCCGCCATCGGTCCCTATCCTGAGCAAGATTAATCCAGTCTCTATCATCCCACCTCCCTCAAATCAATTTTAATATTATCCTCCCATCTACGTCTCGGTCTCCCTAAAGGTCTTTTTCCCTATGGTCTCAAAACTAACACTCTATATTATGCATTTCTGGATTCGCCCATACGTGCTACATGCCCTGCCCATCTCAAACGTCTGGATTTAATGTTCCTAATTATGTCAGGTGAAGAATACAATGCGTGCAGTTCTGTGTTGTGTAACTTTCTCCATTCTCCTGTAACTTCATCTCTCTTAGCCCCAAATATTTTCCTAAGAACTTTATTCTCAAACACCCTTAATCTCTGTTCCTCTCTCAAAGTGAGAGTCCAAGCTTCAAAACCATACGGAACAACCGGTAATATAACTGTTTTATAAATTCTATCATTCAGCTTTTTTGAGAGCAGACTGGATGATAAAACCTTCTCAACCGAATAATGGTACGCACAAATTCCACAATTTGGGCATCTGGTCGAAATCTACGGCTGACCACTAGAATCCAGAATACAAAGCAGAGGTTAAATTAAAAATACAATATGATTGCGGAGAGAATATGTAACAATGATAAATTTAAAAATAAAGTACAATTTGATGTCGGAGCAACATGAGATGAAAATACATTGAAGAGTAATGAAATGAAGTAAAAAAAAAATTACATAGTATTATACAAGTGATTGTATAAAATGGATAATGAATCTCTCAATACCATTAGACAAATTTTGTTAATGACCTCATTAGAAAATTTACTATATAAATTACAGGAACTGAATTATCAGCAGAACAACATAAATACTTGATCAGTGATCATTCACTTAACCAGCAAAAATCTGTTGATAAAATCTGATGGAAGACTGATGTCCGATGAAATACTGATTTTTCTTTCTGCAGCAGAAATGGAACTGATGGCCAATAAAGTCCTCCTAGATTCTCAATCATATTTGATCCGTGTTTCTGCAACCGGTCCTAAATTGGAACTCAAAATTGTTCTTTTGAAAATTTCAGCGGAATAAAAAATGGGAATTTGAACATTTTAAATAGTAAGCATGTGACCAAATAGGTTTCGGATGGAGATGGATTGAAAAAGGATTTCTAAAACATTTACTATATAAATTACAGTAACTGCACTATAAAGGGAATAATATAAATACTTGATCAATGATCAGGCACTTAACCAGCAAAAATCTATTGATCAAATCTGGTGGAAGCCTGATCTCCGATCAAATATTGATTGTTTTTTCTGCAACAGAAATAGAACTGATGGCCAATAAAATTATCCTTGATTGTCAATCATATTTGATCGGTGTTTCTGCAACCGGGAAGTCAGAATTCTTCTTTTGAAAATTTCAGCGGAATAAAATATGGAAATTTTAACATTTTAAATAGTAAGTATGTGACCAAATAGGTTTCGGATGGAGATGGAATGAAAAAGGATTTCTAAAACATTTTCTATTTACTATATAAATTGCAGTAACTGCACTATAAAGAGAATAACATAAATACTTGATCAATGATCAGGCACTTAACCAGCAAAAATCTGTTGATCATATCTGATGGAAGACTGATCTCCGTTGAAATATGATTGTTCTTTCTGCTACAGAAATAGAACTGATGGCCAATAAAATTATCCTTGATTGTCAATCATATTTGATCGGTGTTTCTGCAACCGGGCCTCTGGAACTCAGAATTCTTCTTTTGAAAATTTCAGCGGAATAAAAAGTGGAAATTTTAACATTTTAAATAGTAAGTATGTGACCAAATAGGTTTCGGTTGGAGACTTAATGAAGAAGGATTTCTAAAACATTTACTATTTACTATATAAATTACAGTAACTGCACTATAAAGAGAATAACATAAATACTTGATCAATGATTAGTCACTTAACCAGCAGAAATCTGTTGATCATATCTGATGGAAGACTGATCTCCGTTGAAATATGATTGTTCTTTCTGCAACAGAAATAGAACTGATGGCCAAAAAAGTCTTCCTTGATTGTCAATCATATTTGATCGGTGTTTCTGCAACCGATCCTAAATCTGTAACTCGAAATTCTTCTTTTGAAAATTTCAGCGGAATAAAAAATGGAAATTTTAACATTTTAAATAGTATGTGACCAAATAGGTTTCGGATGGAGATGGAATGAAAAATATTTCAAAAACATTTGAAACTTTGCTCTTCATCTTGCGCTTGAAACACACTAATCCTGTACCGCTGTGCACTCGGACTGAAATGTACTTTGATAAATGAGCCTAGCAATCATAACAAAGGCATCGCAGGCATCCCTCTCGCTTACGTAAGTGCAGTGTTGTGAGGCTAGCTTACGATGTCGGATAATCCATTCCGGTATCCAATTTCCCAGAAGCTCCATTACGAGTGGGCGACTGCAATTACATGCGCCCGCTAATCTAATTACGGAGTCCATCACGCGGTGTACTTTTAAAGTAAATCGCCGTCGAATATTGCGCGACAAAGAGCTTGAAAGCCTCTGCCGCATGCGCTGGAACTCATATCGCATCTCTGAGGAAGTGTCTTCTGCATCTGAGCTAATTGGATCGAGTCATACTACCTACCCGCTCTCCCGTATGACCTGCAATGTAGAAGCACGTTGAGGATGATACATTCTCAGTAAATGCAGTGCAACACTAATGCAAGAGTTTAATATCTAGGGACCGGATTTTTATGTAATATCAAGATGTGAAATATGTACATATTTATGTAACAAAAATAAGCTGAATATGTACCAAAATATATAAAAATCATGAAAATATTTAATTTCAATATCTGGCATATATAGGATAGGTAAGACTCTCCAGTTGTGATTTCATAGAGCACCCGAATTTTTTACCGTACACATGACACACTACTATTTTTCCATCTGTAGTGAAAGCTATATCCATCGCAATCCGTGATTTTATTTTTTGTCGAAAGGTTTGAAGATACAGGGACCAATTTAATTAGTTAAAAGCAGTAGATAAACTCACTTCCACTTTATATTGGTGATTACTAATACTAGATGAGGGACATATGCATTTTAGCTGCTCCCTGTAAAAAACAAAGTACCTACTAAAATCTCAAACTATAGGCATTTACAAACTATTGTTTGAAAAGTGACATTCCTGTCTCATTCAGAAGGGTAGGATTATTCCAGCCGAGAACCATACTTAATAATTGCTCCGAAAATCCCATTTCCATATAGATCTACTAAATTTAAAGTAAAAAGGTCAAGCAATAACCTGAAAAGCTATTTATTTTAATCTTTCGACATCTTTCCAGTTTGTTCCTTTACTTCAGCTTCTTTTCAAAAGTCGGCTACTTTATTGCGGCTCATGCCAGACTTGACACGGGTTTTCCCTGGAAGGATTAGGAAGAGGGTGGGTAAGGTTGCAAATTGCATGGGAACGGCTTGTTAAGACGTGTGCAGAACAATTATATTTCGAGACAAATCATGTCGTCCTCGTCCCACTTCACCGCATGAAGGCAACGCTATTTTCTCAGGGATTTTTACAATACAAGGTAGTTGTATGAGGAAGGTTGCCTTTTGTTCACTCATATTTATAGTGGGCGGTATGGGGTGAGAGGCTCTTCTACTTCCTGGAACTAAGAATGTTATGTTTCATCCCGAAATATGTCCTTTCTTGCGTAAGTAAACAGGCCATTTAAATCTGTGTATTTCAAATTGTAAACTTCTTTTAGAGAAGTTAAAATGAATAAAACCCCTAAATATGTAGATTTATGTAATACCACGCCATAATATGTAATGTGGGACAAATATGTAAAAATATGTAGTATCAAATTTTAATATATTAACGATAATTACAATATTCGCAAAGATTTGCTATTTATATACGGTTAGGTGGAAAGGAATATAATATGTAATTACATAAAAATCCGATCCCTATTAATATCCATATTTTACAACTAGTGCACATGTTTATATTATATCCTTTACTTAAAGAGATAGGGTAAGGTGGTACATTTTCGATCAAAACATAAATAATGCTGATCTGACACTTTATTTCCAGGATTGGAAACAAATCTTTATACAGAGAATGGAATAGTGACCTTGAACAATATTATTCACATTACAAAAATTAAATTTAAACTGTATTTGTATACAAATTTGCACGAAATATAAAATATTGTTTTTGGTCGAATTGTGCCGGTGATGGTGTGTACGTTTTTGTAAGCAATATTCGTAAATATGATCATATTACTCCATCCCTGGAAACAATAGGTTGGCTTAAACTAGATAAGAAAAGAAATTTACATTCACTTCTCTTTCTCTTCGAAATCTTGAACTCTTCTATTCCTTCGTGCCTGTCGTCTCGCTTCACTTACCTTTCTTCCCACCACAATCTGAACACACGCTCTCGCCATGAAACAATACTAACAATACTATCCCATCGCACCTCCTCATACTCATCCTCTTTCACAATAGCCCTGCCAAGACTCTGGAATTCGTTACCTGCTAGCATCAGGGACTGTCGAAATAAAATTAAATTCAAACGCAAACTTACTAGGCACTTGATCAGTAATTGAGACTCGTTCAGACATGATTTCTTGTAAATAGTTCCCTTAATCTATCACGAAACATCTTAATATATGGTAATTTCATCACTATAGAATTTTGTTGTTCTAGGTTTAATTTGTAATTCAGTAAATACAAAAATATTCTTTGTTCTTAACTTCTATGATAAATTGTCTAGCTTTCATTAATCAGGTAATCTTGTAGTACTTTAATTTTTATTGTAATTGTAATTGTAAATTGAATATTAATTGTAATTTTATTCTTCATATTATATTTGTAATCCCCTGGTAGAGGGGCAGAGAAGGCCTGATGGCCTTATCTCTACTAGGTCAAATAAATAAATAAATAAATACTACTACTACTACTACTACTACTACTACTACTACTACTACTACTACTACTACTTGTAATGCTGATCACACTGAGTACAATGTGGATTATACACATTTTCCACATAAAAACATGTTTTTCTTTGCCTTCTACAAATACTTTTTGGTACCAAGTGTCACCCAATTGACATTGAAGGCACGAACCCTTTCTAATTTCTCAGAGTAGTAGTTCAAAAGTAGAATTCACAGTTATTTTCATTGGGATTATTTGGTTCAGAATCTGCAGTCTGTGCTGTAGGTCTATTCGGCGGCCCGCCTTTCATAGGTTTCGTTGATTTTTTAATAAGAGGTCTACTGGAATTCTTAAAGAGGGACCTTTTTGCTTTTGTTACATCAAATCGTCGCTTAAGAACCAATACCGCGTAACTGACATTTTTGGTCAAAACTGTTTTTTTGCACAGATGGTACCTCCACTGTCATCTGCATGCATTGACAAGCGCGGGAATTTGATTGCATGAATGGCCTGCGTGCGAAGGAGGGGGGTACAATACCGCGTATCTGAAGTCACGAGAAGTCTGTAGGAAATACCGCGTATCTGACAACAGATAGGCTGTTATGTCTACTCCCTGCGCGCCGTCAGTACGGAAGCTGGTTTTCGTTACTGCCTTGTAAAATTGTATCAACAGTGTGTAATATTCCGAGGAGATTAAAGAAGTGTTCAGTTTCAATTATTTAAAAGGTAAATATAATAGAAATCACTAATGTCAATTGAATGTTAGTTGAGCTGAATTGCCGCAGAATCTCCAAGTTCATTCACTGAAATATAGTACATTTAATATTTTATTATTATATAGGCCTACAGATACAAGAAAAGAAATGGACAATGAATCAGACGACAGTCAGTTTAGCGAGAACGAAATCCTATCTGTGGTATGTTCTGCATTCAAGACGGGAGAAACTTCTGTGAACATTAACAAAGGTATGGCATAAGAAGTATCACAGTTATTAAACGTTTATTTTTCTTCAGTTACGGAATCATAACAGCAAACTTAATTTAAGTACTTAATATAAATAATCATGAATGGGGCCGCTAAAATAGTTTGCGCTACATTTATGGTGCTGAGCTTGGTTCCTTCCATTTCCTCCGGTAGGAGGAAGATCTAAATTGATGATAATATTTACTACACATTTTCTTAAGCCATTTATATCACATTTATAAACACTAGTAATCTCATCTTATTCGTAGGTGTACTGCCTGATAATTCAAATGCAAAAGAAAACCGTCCTTCTGGAAATGGGCTGCTGCAGATCAGGGATTATCCATCCAGTGTTACCGGTAATGTTATGATCGTATTATGCAGTCTGGTATGATTTAAAGCAACGCTATTAAAATAATGCAGCTAGAAATAGGATAGGACAGAAACTGAAGACAATACCATGTCAATGAAGGACCTACACCAAATTTCGGAAGCGTCTTCATATGTAGACGACCCCGAAGAATTTGTGAGTGCTACTTATTCTACATCTTTACATTCGTCAGAAAAAGGTAAAGAGAAGAATCTACAATCGTTTCATGGAAATTTGACAGAAAAGAAATAGAAGTTCAAAGCCACAAAAGGGTAAGTGGAAGAAAATGAAAAATAGAAAACTTAGAATGGAAGAGGAAGCTTATCTTAGCTACAAGAGGTCGAAAGATGGCAAAGTAACACATGATACGGAAAGAGATGCAAGGAATTTGGGGCCAGAGTGTAGTTATAAAATGTGCCAAAATTCGAAAGTAATGAGCTGTAATTTAATTTCTAATGAGAGAAGACATCTTTCAGGCATTCTGGAAATCTATGACTTGGGAACAGAGGACCGTTTACGTATCAAATCTACGAAAAGACCTGACAGTACAAATTCTGAATCGAGAAGAAAGAGAACATTTGTCTACAACCTAAAAGTTGATGAGAAAAAAATTCAGGTTTGCAAAAAGATGTTTCCGTGTACATTGGGAATTAAAGAATGAACTGTGCAATATTGGTTAGCTAATAGTACTGATGGTGTCCCTTCAGTAAAAAAAAGTCATGTTCTCGTGCAAAAGCACAGAAAAAAGAGCATTAGTAGCCTGCCTAAATTACCGTCACATTATTGTATATAGAACCGATTGTGCCGTAGTTTTTATGATATTATTCCACACTAGGGTTACTCAAGGATTAGTTTTTGTGATTTCAGCATAGGCCTATAATTATTTCTTTATTGTGTTTAACGAATATTGTGCCTGAAAAATTATCATCATTATTATATTTTTATATGATTTTCTTTTCATTATTCGCAAGTCAGTCAAGTCCATTGTCAATAATAATAATAATAATAATAATAATAATAATAATAATAATAAATATTATTATTATTAATTATTTTATTATAAAATTATATTTGTCAGCAACGTTTTAGCAACAATTATACTTATCTATTCATATACGTAGTGTGAAAATAAAGTACCTGATATCAGATTGTTATTATTATTATTATTATTATTATTATTATTATTATTATTATTATTATTATTATTATTATTATTATAATTTACTTACTTACAAATGGCTTTTAAGGAACCCGAAGGTTCATTGCCGCCCTCACATAAGCCCGCCATCGGTCCCTATTGTTATTATTATTATTATTATTATTATTATTATTATTATTATTATTATTATTATTATTATTATTATAACAATAAACATTGAACTGTGTCTTCTTTTTCCTTTCCCATAGTTTCAGCATTTGACTGACTAAGAATGCAGCAATCATTGTCTGGAACGTAATCTAGTGCTGATTCAAGCTACAACCTACCGACCTTGACCTCAAGTCAGATGGTAGGACAACAATTCAGATAACACATTGACATATACAAGAGCACGAATAATATTTCCAGGAGACAGTTTTCACGCAAAGAAAACGCTTGTCAGCATGTGTCCTGAAGCTGCTAAAGTTGCCTCACAATACCGCGTAACTAACAAAATGTAGTCAACGGCAGAGTTCCAATACCGCGTAAGTGACATGGCCAAATGTCTACGGCCATGATCATCCATTTTCACTTAGTTACAAATTAGTTATGCTATTTCATAGCCATACACCATTTTTCAAGACTATTGCGTTATTTTTATGGTTTTTGTTCGGTTTTTTCCTTCTCCTGTAAAATTTACATTTTGTCAGTTACGCGGTATTGGTTCTTAAGCGACGAAATGCTGATCAGATGTTAAATTAGATGAAGATAATATGATCTTTCGTTTCTTCATCATGTGTTTCTTTTCAGGTGCTTGTTTCATAGAATCATCCAATGACAGGTCTATCGGGCTGACTGCTTTATAGGTTGAGGGTAAATAAGTGATTAGGATCGAATTCTTTAGAGTTGACGCTGCAGTGTGTTTAATAAGTTGTTACTTTTGGTTTTGGGATGAATATGACTTAATTCTGTTTTTCCATTCGAAAGAGCCTCTAGATCTATCTAATTTTTTACTTAGGCTTAGGTCTATTTCAGGTTCCAGTGGTACAAAACACAATGAAGGAGCGTATTTCTCATCCGGCACAACATATTCATTAAATGGCATAATGCAACAACACTGAAAACCTTTAATAGCTGATCCCACAGTATCTGTTTTTCCTCATGCATGGGAAAACAAAGAAGAAAATGTCTGTTTATAGATTGATTCCCAGTCTGTGGCATTTTTATGGTACTGATAGGATGACCTATGGTATCACCGACTAACCTGTTGATTTTCCGTGGTTTTACACAGTTATTTAAGCAAATGCAGGGTTGAAATTGTCATTGTCAACGTTTATTTCCCTTTCTCTTCCCTTTGAAAAAAGAATATAGAATCATATTATTATTCATCTTCATCATCTCAGTCCATAAGCGTATTCAAAGCATGACGTATGTCTCCTTCCGCTTGTTGGAGGGATGTCTCTGGGTTGCAAGCCAGTAGGCTATCTCTTCCAGAATTAATTCCTTCTACGCCTTGGAAGGACTGTTGGAATGGATCCTTTGCTGCTTGGTTACCTTGGCGGTGTGAACTTAGGGCGGTAGGTGTGGTGGCCCATTGGGTGAGTGGATGAGGAACCTCATGCGGCCGGTGGGCTGGTACACCTCATTCTCATTCATCCCATAATTCGGGGTGCAGAATATCCCTTAAGAGCCACAGGTGTGGCTCAGTCGGTTAAGGCACTTGCCTGCCGATCTGAAGTGTCGCTCGAGCGCGAGTTCGATCCCTGCTTGGGCTGATTACCTGGTTGGTTTTTTTTCGAGGTTTTCCCAACCGTAAGGTGAATGCCAGGTAATCTATGGCGAATCCTTGGCCTCATCTCGCTATTACTAATCTCATTGACGCTAAATAACCTAGTAGTTGATACAGCGTCGCTAAATAACTAACTAAAATAAAGTATCCCTTAAGAAGTAACGGTAAAGTAGGAACAAATACCAATGCAAAGGGTGGGTCATTGTACTACTACCGCGGTGAGGGACAGAGTGAAAATTATTCTGTGAGTATGACCGTTTGGCACAAACACCCCCAATAAGTTGCTCTGAAATAAAACAGTAATTCTTTGATTTTTCTTGACACCAGCTTATTTTGACATCAGGTGATACAGCTAGCTAGTCTAATGCTTTGGTGCCAGTCGCATCCAAGTTAGCATCCAAGTTAAAAGATTGGATTTCAATTGACGATGACTTTACTAGTGACGGTAAAGTCGTACTGTGCAAAGTGTGACAAATGCATTTAAAAACTGAACTTCACGTCACAAATAAAAAACGTGCTCCGTCGGAAAAACAGTTCTTCTTACACAAGTGGTGCTGGAACCTTCTTCGTTTTCTACCAGTGAATTTAATAAAGATTTGTGCGTGGCAATGGTTGCTGCAAACATACCGTGGTATAAACTTGGATTGCCAAAGTTTCAAGCGTTCCTACGCTAATACTGCAACTTCAATATTCCAGATGAATCAACACTTCGAAAAATTATTTGAACTGCGACACTGATACAATGGAAATGATTAGAGCTTAACTTGGCGATTCCTACGTGTGGGTTGTCATCGACGAGACAATCGATGACAGCAGAAAATATGGAAAAATATTTAATTATTAATTGCACCTCCAAACAATAATTAAATGAGGTTAAATCACCTGTAATTTTTTTATCAGTGTCCAAAAATAATCTAATAAAGCTTAGATTTTAAGTTACGTATTTCATCTACATATTTTGTCATATTTATGTACATATTTTGCCATTTTTAGCTACAAATTTCTTATTTTCATATTACATAAAATCCAGGCTCTAGTTATGAGTCAATCGTTGAAAGAGATTGGCATCGGAAATATAGAAAGAAATCGAAAATACTTTTCATCCATTGCCGATGAAAAGTAATCTGCCAAGAAACGTTACCACGTACTCACGATCAGAGGCTTTTAGCAGAATAAGCTACAGCAAGACCTACTGTAGCAGTCGGATGCGCTTAAGACTACCTTTATATGAAGTAAAGTACGTAAAACTCATGGAAACAGTGGCGAAGTTAGAATCGTGAAAGCCTTTCCAAATGTCTTAAAATCTCGCCTCAGGAAATGGGAGAAATTTGTTTAGAGATTTAGTTAGTTATCGTACCCATGGGCGTTTTCCTACGCAAACGGAGGTTTGCTGCCATTGAGAAATATGTCCAGGAACAGCCAAGTTTCCCGAAACGTAAAGAACGAGAGTTGCGCCCAGGAGGACAGTATAGGAGACTATTCAAGCTGCCTCGCATCTCACAATCTAGGTGCAGAAATTTGCTTCTCCACGTAAAAGTCAAAACAAGGAAAACCATTACTTAAACAAATTGTAGCATCCCATTGCTAGCTTGTGTTCAATTCCGCACATCAGAATTAGAACTTATTCCTGGCGACGAAACAGACAAATAAAATCCTCACGTGCATACTTCTATTAATACACTGGACAAATAGATCAAGCTGGTTCGTTTTATCTAATTATTTGTAATAAATTCTATTCTATTTTCGGCTTATGTACTGCACTTACATTTCTATAGTGAGGATCACGTAAGAACAGTTCCTAAAAGGCTAATTTGGCCGTCTCTTCAGTGTTGCCAACTAATACCAGATATCACCAAAGAGGGTAACATCACAATGACATGTACAATAATAATAATAATAATAATAATAATAATAATAATAATAATAATAATATACTATTAACAATAACGATGTCTTGCTTATTTACTACATATCATCTTTATGTTGGGAGATATTTTATAAATGGTTCAATAATTTGTGAAAGAGTAGGCCTACACTTTCCACCTGGACCTGTCGCACATTATGTTGGAAATTACTAGATTAATATGATCTAATGTTAAAATGTATTTTGTATGACGACATGAAATTCATTGCTTTGACTAAACAGTTTAAGATTCACAAGACATAACCTAAAAATGTAGTTTGTTTCATCACGTGAACTCCGAAAACCGAATGCCACTTTAAAATGTATGTTTAAGAATACTTACTTACTACTATTTTACTATTTTAGTTATAATTGCTATCTCCATGCGCTTTTTCTATCGATCACCCAAGTGCATGTATCAGACCACATGTTATAGTTATTTACACTTACCTGACTATAATCTTGAATTGTAACTACAACACACATAAAATAACTATTATGTATTAATATAATTCTGATATTAATAAATTATTAATATATTCGAATTTCACTAGTTTCCAATAATCGGCTCAGAAATCTAGAACAATTTGAATTTTCATAATTTCCACTACCGATAACAGCTGTTCCTGCTGCCAACATAACAGTTACAAAATCACTACCAGTTGTAGTATTTCTCAGTATCGAAATTCGAAATGAAGTTGGCAAAAGAAAATTCAACCTTCAAACTAGAAATTCACCATAATCCACTAGCATATGTGGTAATGGGAGAAAAATGGTTAGGTTTCACCCTTAGGGTATTACGTAAGCTGATCCGGACTATAATACACAACATACATATGTATATGCATATACAGGGACATTATTTTATATTTTTACTTCAGTTTTTATTGTACCTGAGTTTTTTAATGTACTTCACTACCACTCTCTCTACTAGTAAACTTCCAATCGTCCTCCACACATATCCAAGGCCGCGTCTGCAGTCAAAGTTGCTTTAAGGTCATAGTACTGAGTTAGTGAGTATAGTAGGCCTAGTTTCCATAAATATGTTCGCGTTTTCCAGTGACTAAAGATCTGTCAATATTGAATCATATTTTCTCACAGGTACTGTCGTCCGTTTGCCTGCGTGGTATCCCGGTTTCCCCCACTCGCTAATGCTCGCCCCTCTGTAAAGGCTAGTGGCTGGGCTGTCTTAGCTCTTTTCTGAAAATATTCATTTCTGTTAGGAATTGGACGTCTTCATAATATTATACAAGTGTTTAAAATAACTTAAATGAAAGGGCCTCGTTAAGTAATTAACTGTCACGTGATTTCCCCCCTTTCTACGACCCTGCGACAAAACCACTTGGACGGACAATAGATAGCATGTCTGAGTGATTTTTATCTTTTCGGATCGGGCAGAAGTAAAGATTGAATTTACAGTACGTAAGGTACTCTTTTATAGAGTAGGTACAGAATTATTTTAAGATGAGTTACTAGTACGAAGAACGAAATTGGTAATTGGAATTAGGTACAGTAGTCTATAGTGCGATAGTATACACAAAAGAACTGAAGCCTGTGTCGAAATGAACTGCCATCATTTTCAAAAATGTGTTTAAATATCCATATTATGATCATTTTTCAATTTAACTTCACTCTCTATATTGTACGCTAATGTGCTGTAGACAGTATAATATACACTGCATAATGAATACGTTCGCATGGATAACTCAGTTCGGGAGTCTGTTAATACAGTGCTGTGTTTTTTATTAAATAAAAAGCTAATGAAAATTATCAAACTCAAAATCGCGATATTTCCTAGTTTACGTAAATGGATGAAATGATTTTCTTCCTTCCTATACATAGTGAAGTGATTTGTTTGTATTTTACGCCAGTATCATGGAACTCCAGTCGTGGAAGTGGGTAGCAAACGATGTTTCCGGTTCTCAACCGTCAATCCAAAGGTATAGCCGGGTTAATATTAGAAATGTTAGTTAAAATAAATGACGTCCCTGTATATATAGAATAAACCGTAAGTAATGTCATTAATTTCAGGGCGTTATTCATTGAGAAAATAAACAGAAACACTGAATTCACATGTGTCAAATTATTGTATACAGTAAATAAATACTTCGTTGCTAGAGAAACGTGTACAGCAAAAGAGCAATAATTTCAGTACTGTTTGTTTTAGCTCATACCGTATTTGAAGTTATCCACTTGCTCTACTGCCTCATTTAGAATTCGCAAGTTTACCTTCATTATGTTTCTTCCTATGACCATGATCTTCGTCTTATCTGCATTTATCTTCATCCCATATTGATCACAGTTGTCATGTAGCTCCAGTAACATATCCCTTAGTATCATCTTCTATTCTTCTAAGAACGTCATATCAGCAAATCTTATGCACTTATGAAGAAGAATTGTTGCATATATCTTAAGTCTGATTAGTGAACTACGTAACTCGTGTGAACTGTGTGCCGTTTATATTTCGGCACGTCTTTCTTTTCCTTTCTATTTCTTTTACATTTTTCTATCTTTATACCTTTCTCTGTTAGTTTTATTATTCTAACTCTCCACAGATGGCTTTTAGTTTTTTCCTTTCTGATCTAGTTCTTCTTACTTCTCGTAGATGGCTTTCCTCTCATCTTTCTATTTTTTTTTTCCGTTTTCTCTGGTTCTGTTCCTATTACCTGTGATGAGTTGATACCGAGGGAACAGTTATTATTTTATCCAGGGAGCAGTCATTATTTTATAATAGCGCTTGCTGATTGGTTAAGACGGTGGCGTGAGTTAAATTTGGTCTGTGAAGCGAGTTTCATTTCGATTGTAGCGTCAGTCTGGTGGATGGACTCATTCAGGTCGGATGTGTGCCGACGGTTGAGGATACGGGCCGAGCTCCTACGTAGGCCGGGGGATCGAACCGGATTCGATAAGTCTACTGGAAGCTGCATAGTCCGCGGTGTTGTGGGAACCTGCGAGTGTATTGCAGAAGATATTCGTGTGGAATTTAGCGGCGAGTTTTGGGATGTACTTATTAGCTTGAACTGTATTCATTTTCCTGACTGGCTTGCGTTCAGTCAACTCTGGTCAAATACTGGTCGGTATTTTTATTTCCGAGGATCATTTTTCTAGCTGTGATGTAACTAAAAGCCTACCCCAATATACAATCAGTTCAGTGAGTTGGTTTTGGCTTATGTTTTATTTAGTTATTGCAGTAGAACGAATTTAAAGAGTTTGGAATTCACGATGAAGGTACCCATTGTTGTGTAACGTTTGAGGGGTGGCCAATTTGTATGTAACGGCTATGTGTGTGCTGAGTGGTGGTTATGTCAAGGTTGTATGACAAGATGGATGCCAGCGTGGGGAAGTACCTACCAATGTAAGATAATTAACTGGGTTTGGTTTACGTTACATTGTGAAGAAGATATTTTTCTGTGCTACGAATTTATTTTGCTTATTCAAATAAATAACTGTGTTTTACATAGTGAGTGTGTGTTGTCACTTGACTACATCGTCACGCAGATTACCACCCTGATAATAACGATTCATGGCAGGGTTATTTTATTATTTAATTGTCTTGTATTCCAACCAGCAAGATTAATTAGATTAGATAGGAAGGCCGAGAGCGCCTCACCTGTATGGAATGGAGAGAGAAAGTAACTGTCCATCTTACCCCATTATCTCCTGACTTACTTGCCTCATGAGTGAAACCTTATTCATGTGACTTATGAGGACCGCCAGTCTTTGGATTGCTGAATGAGGTTCAAACTAATCTTTGAACTGCTGCCTAAACATATCTGACAAAAATATATACTTTACATGTACGAGGATTGATCGAAAAGTAACGCAAAACAACTTTTTGTGGCAACATATTTCATAGATAAGCAAAATGAAATAATGCACAAGAAAGCTACAGGTTTTACCTATTCTTCGACATTGGAACCAAGTCTCTCGACACATTTCTCCCATCGTGACACCATATTCAGTACACCTCGTTCATAAAACTCCGTTTTTGTGCATGTAGCCACCTGCGGACGACTGATTTCACTTCTTTATCCGAAACGAAGCGTTGTCCTTCTAGGAATTTCTTCATTGGTCCGAAGAGATGAAAGTCGAGGCTTATACAGTAGAATGGGTGATTGCCCCTTAATGATGTCTCTGACATTGGGTAGTGTTGCAGCGGTCACTGGTCGGCCGGTACGTGCTTTGTCGGCGGACTTCTTCGAAGGACTTACACTACCTGGAGATGTTGCTATGGTCCAGACAATCAAGCGCCATACACCTCCAATATTTCCCTGTGGATTTCACTCGAATTTTTCGTTTTTTCGCAAAAAAAAAAAAAGGACTACACCTCACTGCCCTTCACAAGTGAACGATGGTAGAAAACGCGCCATTTTTACTCAGTAGTTACAGCCCTTTCCGTCAGGGTGACATCCGGTCGAATCATTGCTGTCTGTAGCGGAAGATTCAAACTAACTATCTGCCAACTTTGAACGTTCTAACCACAATAGCATTCCGTAAAATAATTGTTGTGCGTTACTTTCCGATCTACCTTGACATAAAACTCAAATCACACTTATTAAAATGGAAGAGAGTTAGCCTATGCTATATATTAATACACTTCCATCTACATTTATACATATGTGTGGTTGTACAGAGGTGTGAAAATTATTAGAATAATCTTAATTTTAAAGGTTTTTTAATAGTTCCTTCACAAATATTAATTGAATTGATGAATATTGAAATATATTACTATACTGATGTAGGATATATTTACTACTAACAATGCCGGAAAGCATTGTTGTACATTGGTATTTTTCTTATTTTACAATTGTTATGGGAATTGAGAAATTATTATATTATGTTGGCGGAATTGGAAACATAAAAAATTATATGCACAAAACAGATGTAAACGTTCATTTGAATCTTCACAACAATGTAAACGCAAAGAACAATTTGTTTAAAGCATTTCTTAATTAATTTTTTATGTTTCCAATTCCGCCAACATAATATAATAATTTCTGAATTCCCATAACAATTGTAAAATAAGAAAAATACCAATGTACAACAATGCTTTCCGGCATTGTTAGTAGTAAATATATCCTACATCAGTATAGTAATATTATATACTAATATTCATCAATTCAATGAATATTTGTGAAGGAACTATTAAAAAACCTTTAAAATTAAGATTATTCTAATAATTTTCACACCTCTGTATGTATATATTGTGTCTTTAACTAGGAGTTCGCGTGAGGTGGGAATTTGTTACTCGATCCATTAGCAAACAGTTCGAATTCAATTAACTTCATAGGTACATAGCCTACACGGGATTTGATTGCTGGAGCTCGAATTGCTAACTCCACACCTGCAACATGAAGATGAAGGCAGTGGGCTGTACGGGAACCATAGAATTCACTTTCCAGATCGACGCTGCATGGCAAATTAAATCGTTACGTGGTCGACGCGGTAATGATTCAAGTGATGAGATATACGGAATTAATGGAAAGTGCAATGAGGAGCACGAAGGGTGGTCTAGCCACAAGGCTGACTGGACAGTTTCAAGCCAATTAAGTTCTGGCCTTTCGAAGGAATCGGTATGGTAAGAGATTCATTGCCATACGAACAACTGCTTCTACTGACTAAGATGTCTGCTGTTTTATGTAAGTAGGCTTAGCGATAGATGTCTTATTCTGAGTTCTTCCGATCGAGAAGCATGCGGCACAACGACCCCGGCCCGGTGGAAAGGTGAAGATAGAGGAATGACATTGAGGATTCGAGAGGGGAAAAGTTGCACGAACGTATGGAAGAAATCTGTAGTGACGTCACCACAAGGTCACAACAAGAGTGTAATGTGTCAAACGAATAGGAGCGGTAATGTAGACGTGTGTGGTGTCAGCGAAAGAAATGAAGGCAACGTGAGACAACAGCTGGGAAAGGTTAATGTGCAAAAGAAAGTCGATAGGGATAAGGCGGAGAGCAGCAAGGATAAACCAGCATACAATCTAAGGAAATGGTGTGTCATTGGAATGAAGGATTAATTAAGGGTGCAGTGAATATGGGTGAATAGTGTTTTAATATGAGAAGGGTCATGATGAGTAATTTAATTAGTAGGAATGAGTAGGACGTATTGTAAATATAGGAAGAGTAGAGGAGCTAAAAGTAGGACTAGACTAGATAGGTATCAGTAGGACAAAAAAAAGTAATATAGATAGATGTAAAGCAAATAATAGAGGGTAGGCTTAGTTATAGTACAGTAAATGATGTAGTATTAGTATTTATTTAGTATTTATTTATTTAACCTGGTAGAGATAAGGCCGTCAGGCCTTCTCTGCCCCTCTACCAGGAGATTCCAACTACAATATCAACAATACAATTACAATTAGTATTAAATTCACAATTACAATTGCAAATAATATTACAGTTAGTATTAAATTTACAATTACAATAAAATCAAAGTACGAAAAGATTACCTGAATAATTAAAGCTAGATAATTTATCATAGAGAAACAAAGAATATTTTATATTTACTGAATTACAAATTAAATCTAGAATAACAAAATTGTATAGTGATGAAATTACTGAATATTGAAATATTTTGTGATAGATTAAAGAAACTATTTACAAGTAATCAATTACTGACCAAGTGCCTAGTAAGTTTTCGTTTGAATTCAATTTTATTTCGACAGTCCCTGATGCTAGCAGGTAGCGAATTCCAGAGTCTTGGCAGGGCTATTGTGAAAGAAGATGAGTATGAGGAGGTGCGGTGGGATGGTATTGTTAGTATTGTTTCATGACGAGAGTGTGTGTTCAGATTATGGTGGGAAGAAAGGTAAGTGAAGCGAGACGACAGGTACGAAGGAATAGAAGAGTTCAAGATTTCGAAGAGAAAGAGAAGTGAATGTAAATTTCTTTTCTTATCTAGTTTAAGCCAACCTATTGCTTCCAGGGATGGGGTAATATGATCATATTTACGAACATTGCTTACAAAACGTACACACAAATTATGAGCACGTTGAAGTTTCATTTTGTTGTCGCTGGAGAGGTCAGTCAGTAAAATGTCCGCATAGTCGAAATAGGGAAATGCAAGTGTCTGCACAAGGGACATTTTTAAGCAAGAGGGGAGATGAACATTTATCCTTTTTAGCACATGGATAATAGAATATACTTTTCTGCAGGTTTCTGTGATTTGCATGTCCCAGTTGAGATTATTATCCATGTGAATGCCAAGATTTTTTACTGAAGAACTGAAAGGGATATGCACTGTACTTACTTTAACAGGGGAAATGTCGAGGTGTTTTACAGCGTCGGTTTGCCGTTTGTGTCCTAATATAATTGCTTGTGTCTTTCCAGGATTAATTTTAAGACAGAGTTTCTTTGTCCATGTCACAATCGAGTCAATGTCTTCGTTCAATTTATCTATAGCGTCATTTACTCGGTCTAAGCGGAAGTGATGTAGCATTGAAGGTCGTCAGCATACAAGTGATAGTTACAATGCCTTACAAGAGATGTAATATCATTGACATATATTGTGAACAACAATGGTCCGAGTACCGACCCCTGTGGTATACCTGATGTTATGTCAAGCCAGGAGGAGGATGTAGTGATATGTTAAATAAGTTGGTCTGTGAAAATGATGAATAGAAAAAGTAATTGTTACGTTATTATTAGGAATAGGAAATAGTGGAAGGTAGGAGTAGAGGGAAAGAAGGAATATTTAATAAACGCAGAAATATAGGAAGTGTGGTGAACGAACATGAAAGACTTAGAATGATGAAGAGATGTCGGTCATTAACATCGAGTATTGTACAAGTTGTAAATAGTATATGGAAGGGACTGCTGGCCCGAATACTATATAAGTGAAGGGCCAGCAGGACCAAAAGTTTGAGTGAGAATAAACCATACCATACTATTCTGAGTTCTAAGAATCTTGCGAAAGCGCTTGCATTCTTGCATAGTACAGTAACATATACTTTTTGACACGAATACGTCAGTCTTTCGGTACAATATAGATATAAGTAGACAGTGGATGCGGGATGACTTATCGTTGAATGTAGGTGCACATTTACTATATGTTACATTTTTTTCATTCAGACCATTGGCTCAACAGATTTTAAACGTAAACAGACGACGTCAACATGCTACTGTATCTCCGTACATTCAGAAGGAAAAGAAAAATAACGTACTGTAGTACATACCTTGCAAGTTCAGTCCTCGTCATCATTGATGCAATTACCAGCGTCAGTAAACGACGATATATTCTCGTAAGTTGTCGAAGCTGAATCGTCTTCGCCTATCGCTTAAACAGTTTTTGTATAAAGAGAGTTTCTGAAGAAAACCTCTCAAATAGGGATCACTCAATTTCTTTAGAGGAATATTTGCACTGAACATCATGTTGCACGTTTCGTTTAGACCCGCACAACTAAATAATGATGATGATGATGATGATGGTTCCTCAGATTTCATTTCAACGCATTTCCTGTGCGATGTACTGTTGCAATGTTTCTCTATAGTCTGAGTTGTTCTGGTTTTTATTTCAATTTTACATACATTACACACGATATTGTCTTCGTTAATACATAAAATGTCACTCTCATACTTCTTAATTGCATTTCTTATCTCTAAGCGAATTTAACGTTTGGACTTCGACATTATGAATGGATCAGCACTACACTATTCAACTCGTACTAAATACTTGAGCAGGATAACACAACTGCACACATTGCGTCATCCCGCATACACTGTCTGGATATAAATTTTTTTATTGTACAGGGTATCTGATTTAAGGCGTTCATTTTTGCTTATGGTCCGTCCAAGGAATTTGTGGTGTAGAAATAAAAAACAAGATCTCTGCGCAAGTGATATTGGTAGAACTAGGGCCAATGACTGCTCTGGAGGAAGCATTGCTTGAACGAAGCGAGCAATCGCTTGCAGAGGAGGGGATAATTTCTTTCTGAACTCTACTATACCTTCTACCACGAGCATCTTACCCCGTAGCGAAATTTAGATAATGCTGCCCGCAATACACTCCGGCACAGATAGATTCCGCCCCCATATACGCAAAGTTACTCCACAAATTTCTGAGACGAACCATAGATAGCGCAAGTAACAGTCAAGACATGTGGGAAGTATTTAATGGTTTCGTAGGCGGAATCAGGGGTGGGTGCAATGTTCACTGACATCATCACGTGACTGTTACGAATTTTAGTCTTCGTATTGTAATTTTATGTTAAACACGTACTGTCAATCTGTTATGTTAATTATTCAATTTATTTCTCCTTTCAAACGTTTATTCCAGTCTTGTCTAACGTTTCATCGGGTCATTTGGTCTTGTTACAGTTGCTATAACTTCATTTTCTTAGTAAAAAATAATATCGCTGTTTTTTTTTTAATGCGATCTCAACCATCCTTTAGGGATGCATTCACCCGTATATAATTTCCTCAGCAGGTTATACTTACTGTTACTATTTTGTGCTACACGTGTTTATTATTGCAGGAAAAAAATTGAGTGAGGAACAGTCAGTTATTGTAGCGTAACAGAAGGTGTAAGATCGGTTAGCTAGAATGCCTAAATTCAGTAAACCATTGAAAAATAAACTTCATGCTTACGTTAGTGAATTTGGTGCCGATGTGTTTTCAACTGATGGAACAGTTTTGTTATGTAAGGTTTGTGAAAAGACAGTTAATCGCGAAAAAAATTATGTTATAAGTCAACATGTGTCACCTCGAAGTAAATATGAGAGTTATGTTGATATAATTTAAATTTATTGCTGAAATATATTATGCCTTTCTTAAATTTATGAAGCCTTTTCAAAGATTATTGTGCCTTATTTTATGTTTTATTGCCTTTCTTGCCTGCCTATTTTAACTGTTATAAATGCCTAAACGTCCAGGCTGTACTGATGAAAAAGTGACAGGAAGAATACCAACAATCGATTATTACATAAAATTGTCTATTATTGTAGCTATTTACTCGTTTCGTCAAAATATCGCATTCGCATTCAAACGGGAGACGAGCTACTTTTATCTGCGCCACCCAGTAGTTCCAAAATGTTGGAAATGTCGACTTCCAGGGCACGGTGGAATACTCAAAAGCCTAAAGTATATGATTATGTCTTGTGACCAGAATATTGTACGAAATGGATATATAAAACTTATAAATTTATCTTTTGAAGAGGTTGAGAAGTTCAAATATCTTGGAGCAACAGTAACAAATATAAATGACACTCGGGAGGAAATTAAACACAGAATAAATATGGGAAATGCCTGTTATTATTCGGTTGAGAAGCTTTTATCATCCAGTCTGCTGTCGAAAAATCTGAAAGTTAGAATTTATAAAACAGTTATATTACAGGTTGTTCTTTATGGTTGTAAAACTTGGACTCACTTTGAAAGAGGAACTTAGGTTAAGGGTGTTTGACAATAAGGTGCTTAGGAAAATATTTGAGGGTAAGAGGGATGAAGTTACAGGAGAATGGAGAAAGTTACACAACACAGAACTGCACGCATTGCATTCTTCACCTGACATAATTAGGAACATTAAATCCAGACGTTTCAGATGGGCAAGGCATGTAGCATGTATGGGCGAATCCAGAAATGCATATAGAGTGTTAGTTGGGAGGCCCTGAGGGAAAAATACCTTTAGGGAGGCCGAGACGTAGATGGGAAGATAATATTAAAATGGATTTGAGGGAGGTGGGATATGATAGAGAATGGATTAATCTTGCTCAGGATATGAACCACTGGTGGGCTTATGTGAGGCGGCAATGAACCTCCGGGTTCCTTGAAGGCCAGTAAGTAAGTATAGAAGGAAGATCTGTACACAGATAATATTACAGAAAACAGTTTTTCAATATTAAAGACCATTAGGTTTATATTTCCACTAAAATAATTATAATAAAAGACTTTTAAGCATCGTAATATGTTCTCTTTATATCTTGTAAATTGATAAAGCAAGGAGTACAAATATAATAAATGAACAGGTAAGAATAAGCTGGTAGAAAGCGTAAATATGTGTAAATCCGCAAACAGTGAATTCAGATCCTATCGCAGGCGTCGACATAACCTGTGAAACAATGAGAAAGTCGGATAATAGATATTTGAAACTCGGATGCGCCGCACAAGCTTGAGTGGAGATGAATTGCTTCTCGACAACCTGTTCGCTGTGGAGCTCGATCTCCTCGTTTTCGCACCGTTGAACCAGATCTCGCCAAGAACTAATTGCAGTCTTCATGCAGCTCGCAGCTTCACGAGGTAAGCGGATTTCAACGTGTGTACAGAGCAGCCATCTCGATCAGCAGCATGTGAATCGGAAATGAGACTATCGTGATACAGTACTTCGGCACGGAGATGTGAAAACATAAGTGTCAGGAAGACGACACATACTTTCTCAATAAAAATGGCACGACTTTATCAACCACACTGTTTAATATATATATAGACAACACAGCAAGTTCAGGAAGAATGGAAGCAGACTCGTATGACGTCATTGAAAGGAGAGACGCGTGGTCGCAAATAAATCCATGCAAGCAACAGTCGCTGAAGACTGCTGACAATTAGAGTTGGGTCGATTCGTGAACGAATCGTTCATTCGAACGACTAATAATAAAGGATCGTAAGAATCGATTCGTGGTATCAACGAATCGTCGTTCAAAAGAATCGTAACGAATCGTCGTTCAAAAGAATAGTAACGAATTGACATGGTATCGTAACCCACGATTCTATTTACTTGTTTGATGTAACCTGTCAACGGACATTTCCGAACCGTGCCGAATATTCCCGAGCGAGAGTGAAATCAAAATACTGCATTTGTTAAGTAAGGAAAATAATTAAGACAAACCTGAAGTTTGCATAGTTAAATAGAGATGTAATGCAAAAAATTGTACTTCGTAATAAGGTTCAGTTGATAAATTATAATTTAGAAACATTATCTTGGGTAATTTTGTAGACTAATGGAGGTCATGCTGAATGGTTCCAGCCAATGAGAAAGAGACAATCCAATGTCTCGCTTCTTATGCCATCTATGCGAGAGATGTAGAACGTTTTTGTTCTACGCGTGGTTTGCAAAGAAAAGTGTCCTCTAAGTCGTTCGTTGACGAATCGTTGGAATCGCAGAGTAGGAAGAATCGTGAACTCGTTGACGATTCAAAAGAATAGTTGGAATCGCAGACTGAGAAGAATCGTGAACGAATCGTTAGAATCGATTCGTAATGTACGATTGAATCGTTGGAATCGACTTCTGAAAAAGAATCGTGTTGCCCAACTCTACTGACAATAGCGGAAGGGATAAGATGACGAATCAGCTGACAGCGGGAAGAGTAGGTCATAGAAAACAGGTCAAGAAGGTGGTTAAGAAGAAACTAGCAAGACGTCCGGAGCCGACAAAGAGGGGAAGTAAAGAAGATTTGGGTAGTCCATCTACTGGTGAGGGAAAGGAAGGAAATAAGGAACCGCAGAACTACAGTCTACGAAGTTGGTGCTTAAGGGGGGTGGAGTGATAAAAGTGTGGCAAAATACATAGAAACAATAAAGTGAGTGTTCAAGGAGTAAGAGTAACTAGCAAAACAATCGGAGAGAGAATGTAGTAACGAATAAGTGAATTAGTGTCCAGAGAAACAAGAGTTGATAAAGGAAGTGACTAGAGAAAATTAGAAGTGTTTGTTAATAGTAATTGGTAGTGAAATGTTACTAATATTGGAGTGTCGACTAAGTTAGTGTACAATCAGAGAAATAGAAATGGTAGGAAGACAGCAAGTATTTTAATGTTTACAAATGAAGGTTGAGCTGACTTATAAAAATAGTGGCAAACGGAAAATTTATCGGGGTGAAAGGGAACAGTTTAACAAAATAAACACGTGATTCAGTATTTAATGGAGAAATAGGGGATAAGAGTGATGTCAGAAGTGAGGAGAGGTAGAACTGATTGTAAATTAGAGATGAAAGTGAATGAGTATGATTAAATAGTGTTAGTAAAAGTTAGTTCAAAATTAGGGAAATTTTAGACGATAGGAAGTACTTCAAATATAAGTAAACAATAAAAGTGGTGAGGTGCTCATTAGAAAGAAGGAAAAATTTTAAGGTGAGAGGTTAGGAAGCAAAATGAGAGTATGTATTATAGTAATAGAGGTAACAAAGGTGAAATAAGATGACTGCACTCGTCAATGAAAGTTTATTGTAATTAGAAGGTAATGGGGAGCACGAATACAGAGATGTGGTGGCGACCCATTACCAAATAAGAGTTGTAGAAATAAATATATCAGTATCAATATAGACAACAGAGATCTGCATCGGACGTTTTCGCTCGAGCGCCAAGTAGTTCATAGCATAATCCGATAGGTAGCGCACATGCATGATGGGTAAAATTGTCGCAAGCGATAAATCCTCGAACGGTATAAGCCGAGCGTTAGACATTCGTTCTTCTTACAGTGATGAACTGTGTAGTAACATCATAGATGTTTATCATTTCAAAACTTTGCAGTGTTTAACTAACCTCTCCATAGTACAACTACAAAACTTGCTTTAAAATGTAATATAAATGTTTTTTCCCCCACACACAGGAGTGATTTTGTTTTTTCCACATCTGATAGATGTTATTGGATGTATATGTAATTATTATAAACGGATAACACAGTCACGATAATAATTAGTGTATCAATCTTTGCGTCTGTAACATTTGTGCAGCATGATTATTCGTCTTACTATATTTTCTGTGACGTTATCTCTGTACTAATATTATTATTAATCTACTTCTAATTCCATTATATTCTGTAAAACGTTTCTACATTGTCGCAGTATATAGGTGGAACACTATATATGGACCTATCATATTATATATGTGGTAAATCAAATATTGAATAATTATTTATTAATTAGCAATAATAACTGTATATCGAAGTTTTTTCATACTATTTTATTTATAACTTCATGTTACTGTTTTGGTACGTTCCGTTAGACTGTTCCACTAAACGTTTGTCATAAACGCAGAAAATAAAGCCTTATTTTTACCGTGTGAGCAAAACATATGTGTATCTTATCTGTCGCCTTTCATACAAGATAAGACATGTCGGTGAGGTGACCTTGTACTGTGCTTCTATTTATTACGAGCGTATCACGACCGATCTTATCTCACTCGAGGGTACGACATTCGACCGGGTTCAAGCGAGCGATTTAACTCCAATCCAGCACTCTGATAGACAATGTCAGAAGAGAATGGCAGCATACTTTAAATAAGGATTTTACTATAAATAGAACCCCTTTGAACACACTATTATTTGCGGATGATCAGGTGGTATTAGCGAAAACGGAGGATGATTTACAAAGAGCCGTATTTTCACTGAGTAATGTTGCAAAGAAATATAATCTAAAGATGTCCATAAAAAAAAAAACAAAAATATTGGCATTTCAAGGGAAATAACCTATCAGAAGAAGATTGTAATAGATAATAAGATACTGGAACAAACCAATTCCTTCAATTACCTGGGTTGTAACCTTTCATTTATAACATCAAGTGATGCAGAGAATAAAATTCTGAAGTTGCAAAAGATGATAGGAACAATTAAACGCACATTACTTAAAAAGGCTAGAGTGGACACGATATTAAAATTTTATAAAACATTAGCTGTAGGGGAGAGTTGTCCTGTTAAAGGTCTAAGGATGCGCATCTCAGCGGCTTCTAGTCTTCTTTCCTGTCTTTTAGTGAGGGTCCACGTTTCCGCGCCATACAGCAAAATTGGTAGGGGAGAGTTGGGTAGTATCGGACATCGGGTAATATCGGACAGTGCGTTTCTTTCATCTACCAACAGATGGTAGTACCTGAATGACATGGTTACGATTCTGTATGCGCATACACACACTATTGGATCATATTCGAAATGAAGATATCCGTAAACAATGAAAAGTTGAATGCATAACAGACAAAATCAAGAATTATAGATTAAATTGGTCAAGACACGTTGAAGGAATAGACGACGGATGACTACCAATAAGAATGTGGACGTACAAACCAGTAGGACGAAGAACACCTGGAAGACCGAGAAAACGATGGAGAGATCGGATAAATCCTGGAGACGGAACGGGTCATTAGGCCCAAACCTTGAAGTTTATGATGATGAATGGCACGGGAAACTTAGCAAGCCTCTCTTGTCCATACTGTTTTTATGAAATATCATCAATATCATCATTATCGTCATCAAATTACTATGGACCTGTTTTGGCCTCAGTCTTCCAGAAGTCTCTTCAGAGGCCCTTGATTTTTTCTACACTGTGACCTGCATTTGAGAATATATTATTGTAGAATTCTGTCCCAGTTCTTCATTAACCCTAGATACTGTACAAGTTGGATACAGATACTTTTGTATTTTTAAAATATTTTTAATTTAAGTTCAATGCTTAGTTATATGTTAATTTCTTCATTATGTTTGTGATCCTGCCATGTGTATTTAGAGGTTTTTCATAAAAAATAATTTCTAGAATATAGTTTACTGTAATATGAAAATAATTTCTTTGAGATACTAGGAAACAGTTCGATCCAAAAATCTAGACGTTCACGAGGAAGTTCATTGTATTGCTGATGGTGAAAGCAATCGTAGGATCGATATCATAGCTATATATAGAAATAAACAGACAGCCGAAATAATTGATCCTACAATCAGATTTGAAATCTCAGCCACTCAACCATCTGAAGTGAACGAAGAGAAAAAGAAAATCTACGAGTCCACGAATCAGTACCTATCGGCGAAATACAACATAGAAAAAATCAAAGTTACCGGTCTCTTCTTCGGAGCGAGAGGCACCATTCCGAAAGCCTTTGTAAAGTGGAGGGAAAAATACAAGCTGACGAGAGATCTTCAGGTTGCCATCGTCACCACCATAATAAAATTTTCTGTAGCGATATTTCGTCAGCATCTGTATGGTGTACATTCAATTTAAATTATATTTGGTTCTGAATAATTTCGAGGGAATAATTGTTCCGGGGCCGGGTATCGAACCCGGGACCTTTGGTTAAACGTACCAACGCTCTCCCAATTGAGCTACCCGGGAACTCTACCCGACACCGATCCAATTTTTCCTCTATATCCACAGACCTCAAAGTGGGCTGAAAACCGCCAAGCAACCAACATTGAGTGCACACTAACTTTATGTGACTTAAATTGTGGTTTTCTCTTACGTACAGAAATTATTCAAATTAACTTTACAGGGAGTTATACCTGAAAGCTTGATTTGCATAATACACGTCACTGTACGTAACAGAAAACCACAATTTAAGTGTCACAGAGTTAGTGTTAGTGTGCACTCAATGTTGGTTGCTTGACGGTTGTCAGCCCACTTTGAGGTCTGTGGATATAGAGGAAAAATTGGATCGGTGTCGGATAGAGTTCCCGGGTAGCTCAGTTGGGAGAGCGTTGGTACGTTTAACCAAAGGTCCCGGGTTCGATACCCGGCCCCGGAACAATTTTTCCCTCGAAATTATTCAAATTAACTTTACAGGGAGTTATATCTGAAAGCTTGATTTGTATATTTGGTTCTATTTTTTTTCTTATGTCTTAATCAATTTTGCCTGAAACCTGTTTATATAATTTTTCATTTTAAATTTTATTGTGAGCTATTCTGTGTCGCAGGGCAAACCCAAAATATTGGGTCAGACCAATAAATTAAATTTGTATAAATCTTTAGCTATATATAAATAAACAAATAACACAAACAAACAAAATATAGTGTATGCAATATTTATATAATTTAGTAACTTACTACCACAGAAATAAAATAAAACATAAATTTAATCGACATGAATATCATACTGGAAGGCAATTTATATTAAATGTGTTCCCTGATAGAACCCGTGCCACATGCCAAATATGACGTTACGCCAATATACTCTATGAACAACTAATCTTATCTCAGTACGCCCTGGGACAGAATACGATCCCTAGAAATAGCATACAGCTATTCTTCCATCTAGCGGTTGTTACCGAAAGTTCATTGTTAGCCAGTGGCGACGCGTAGCGGTATTCTCTTCCACATGTTGCGGTTTTTCACATGGGGATGGCCAGTCTGTTATATGTGGTCAGGAGTAAAACTCTGTAGCTTACAAAAGGTTTTAAATTAAGGATTACAATGATATTATAACTATCTCTCTTTTTCTCTTTGACTTTCTTTGATATGATGTTAAAAATCTCTGTATTTTTTTTCAATTTGTTTCCGTGCATTAAATATTTCGTAACCACTATATCTTCATTGAACCTGAAGGCTTCAGGTAAGGTGTTTACCAGCAATGTGCTATCAGTAGCAATTAGACAGGGAAAAAAGCAAAACATCTCTTCAGTCCAAAGATAGCATTGTTCAAGTAAATTGTTCGAATCATGCAATCCCGGCATTATACTGTTTCCACAAGTTTAGCTATCTTGGCATTATTCAATTCCTGATTGAATGAGGTCACGCACCATGGTTTGAAAATCAATGTTATAGTCAATTCTAGTTTTAGCAGAACTTCGTCGTGCCTATGGTATATACAATTCTAAAAAAAAAAAAAAAATCGGTTTTATAATTTTAATTTGTGTCAATATTATTGTGTCCTTCAGACGATTGGAAGTGTGTTATTTTTGTAAACTGTTTTTATATTTCTGAAGTATGCTTATATGGATCTTCTTTCGTTTGACAATCATTTTAAATTATGTTACGTATATTTAATTGGGTGCTTACGTCGTAGACTCATCTTATTCTTCAAAATCGGAGATGGATGACTAAATGACTTTTCTTTTCTGAAGTACACTGGCTTTCGTTTGAGAAGCGACAGACTACTTTTTGCTCAGAAACATGGATACGAGGTCCAGTTTTTAATGTCAAAAAATTTCATATCCATTTTCTTATCCCCATTACATAAAAGTCCACTAAATTTTGATCTTAAATATATGTCCAATTGATTATATCGACGGCTCAGTTCAAAAGTAAGCAACTAAAAAAATTGATTTTTCGAGTTAAACATAGGGGAGACTCGGCTAATTCCGCACTATTAAGAAGTAAATCTATCATATTTTTATCAAAATGCGTATTGAAAAATATTATTAAGGTATGTAGACATGGACGAAACTTTTCATTACCAAATGAGATAAAGAGACCTATTAAAATGTAAATATATTTAGTTGTACATATATTACAGTTGAAAAAGAACAACTCGGGCAATTCCGCAACAGTGCGGATAAATCCGCAATAGGACTTGGCTAATTCCCCAGTAGTAAATTATGAAATACATTATGAAAGTAACATAAAAGGAACAATTTATATGTAACAATGCTCACTTTCTTCACAGCTGAGGCTGGCCTTCTATGCCCAAGGTTGCGGGTTCGATCCCGGGCCAGGTCGATGGCATTTAAGTGTGCTTAAATGTGACAGGCTCATGTCAGTAGATTTACTGGCATGTAAAAGAACTCCTGCGGGACAAAATTCCGGCACATCCGGCGACGTTGATATAATCTCTGCAATTGCGAGCGTCGTTAAATAAAACATACCATTTTCACAGCTGAGTAGCAAAACACGAAAGACAGCCAACTTTCGATGTTTCACTGTATTGCCGACAGAGGTGTCGACCAATATCCTCGATTTTTTTCTATAGCACTGCAGAGGACATGCCTCCTGTCGACAGCCTCTCAAAACTTACGTTCACGCTATTGTAAAGCCGCAGTAAAATCATATATGCACTACTGCGGAATTAGCCAAGTTTCCCCTACCATGAGAATGGCAGGAAATTGCTCTTCCATACAGAAACAACTCGTATACGCAGCATAAAAGGAATAAACCCATATGGAATTGATCTTTTGTAGTGAAATTTCCAGTTCAAGACGGCAACATTTCGAAATTTTTACTCCTTGCTATTATTATTTTAAGAGTCGTCTTTATAATTATACAGGTTTGAATTTAAAATAAATAAGGATGTAATGAACAATTGAATGTTATGTATTAAACTATTAAATACAAGCTGAGCCAATGTAACGAGCGATTTTAAAACTTTAATAATTATTGCACAGATTACTTTGGAACGAAACTTTCACTTTGCATTTAGAGTATACACAATAGCATTTGTGCGAGATCGTGCGTATTTGCTTGTTTTCCGCACTGAACCAATACGCGGTAAGTGTGAAATACCACATTCAGTATTCCCAACGTAACACACATAACAATTTCCCTCTTCTTACCGCTTAAGCGCGACATTCATTTTACT